>NC_133126.1:185646097-186305911 GCF_048418815.1 Hemitrygon akajei | reverse complement strand
AGCGGTGCGGCCTAAAATCCGGTGCGGCCTTTACAATTAAAAAATTGATTTTATTTCTAAAATTAGAGCCTGCGGCTTTTAATCAGGTGCGCTCTGTAGTCCGGAATCTACGGTAGTTCCAGACTAACAAGGTCTAAAGGAAACTATTTTGGGAAATAAAAGGAAGGCTAGAGAAATAAAAGGTCACTTTGATTCAAATATTTGAATAGTCTTAAAAAAAACCTTTCCAATGGATGCTTGCATCTGGCCTACAACATAATCAGTATCAGGTTTGTTTGTGTCAGAATCAGAATCACTTTATTGCCAGTATGCAAAACATACCAGAATTGATTGTGGTTCGGTGCCAAGCATAAAACACTGGACAATACTGTAACAGACAATACAACAGCAACCAACAATTTACAAGACAATAGTGTGATCAGCTACTAGCAGAATGGTCACATGCACGAACATCAATAATCAAACTTAAATAAAAGCGAACATTTTAATAGAATCAATAACTATCAGCAGAACAAGAGTAGAAAAGGCCATGTAACGGATGTTATGCAGGGACAATTAGGGTACTACATAAGTGAGTTTTGTTGTGAAGTTGGGTAGCTACAGAAAAGAAACTTTGGAGATGATGTGTAGTCCTGGTGAGTGGTGATGGACTTGTTTCGTCTCCCTGATGGCAATTCGGTGAATAGGTGACTGCTTGGGTGGGTGGAGTCAGCAGTATTCTTTTTAAGCTCTTCATGAAATTTGTTGTTTTGCAGCAAAAGTTGAGTATAAATGCATAAAATTAGCATAAATTACAAAATACCGTAAATTCCGGTGTATAAGCCGAGAATTTGGCCCTAAAATTAGGGGGTCGGCTTATACAGAGGGTGCCAACTTTGGAAAAACTAATAAACGGAAGACAGGTCGTATTTATTGGTTGTTTTTGAGTCAAATTGGTTCCACTGCTGACGCATGAATTCTTTGGTTTGTTTAAACTCACATCTCGTGGCTGGAGCACGGAGATCAAACCACCGGGGATGACTGCAATGTCCGTATTTTCAGCTTTCAATGCTGCTTTTGTCTCACCTGACAAGTGCGCTTTGAACATGTCCTAGACAAATAGCGAATTCTCCTTCCTGACACCTTCAGGACATCGACGCCACACCTTTTTAACCCACTTCAAGCAACCCATCCAGCAGCGTTCTTGAACGTAAACAACACCTCATGGGAATTTTCCGAGCAATCTTTGTTTTTTGTCTCAACACAGGATCACGTCTAATTCATAAATCGGGTGCACCAACTTTGCGTAGCTTTGAAATTTTCGCTGACCTTTTTTCAGCCCAATTCAACGCTTGAACTCGAATCATTTCTCTGGCAACAACGTATCCGGACGATCGCTGGTGATTCACCCACTCTGAAACTTTTTCTTCCAGTTCTGGCCACTGGCATGTTTTCCCGCGGTTTGCACATTTCGTCTTTGGCATTTTCCTCAGCGTGTCCTCTGCCTTTCTCCACTCTATCTCGTTTACACTAAACTTCTTAGCAGCTGCAGAATTATTCCTTCCTTTAGCAAAATCAACAACCTTCACCTTGAAGCCAGCATCATATTGCATTCGTTTTAATCTTTTGTACATAGTGGTCGCAAACTCAATACTGAGTACACGTACTGATCCCACCACCCCATGTTGTGTTTTAACGAGATTATGATGGGTGCTAAATGGTTTCACAGGGATTACATTTCAGAGGATTCTTTTCCATTGGAAACCTAATCCAAAATTTCTCTCCCTGATTTATTTATTAATAATTTGCCTATAATGCTCTACAATGTGTAGGCCTGTTTTCTTAGCAGGCCGAGGTTCATAAAATTTCCGGGGTTCGGATCCGGCACAGCTGAGTACCGGCATGTGAGATCTTGTGATCATTTCTGGTTAAATCAAAAACCTCTACAAAAGGGGTTGGCTTATACAAAGGTAACATGAAAAGGTCACTTCTTTAACCTTGAAAATGGGGGTAGGCTTATACTCCGGAATATACGGTAAATAAATAGTGCAAAATATAAAGACATAAAACAGTGCTCATGGATTTATGGACATTCAGAAATATAACAACAAAGGGAAAACAGTTGTTTGTGAATCGAAACTACTTGGCCAGTAGTAGCTAAACCAGATAAAATGCAAACCACTTCTATTTACATAGACCTTTAACTACTTTTTAAGTAGTGTGGTGGAGGATTTGCTGAATGAGGATAATCCCGTTGCATTTTCCTTCATCTCTGTTGTATTAAATGGAATTGGTTTATTATGATCACATGTATTGATATACAGTGAAAATTTTTGTCTTGCATACTGTCCATACAGATCAAATAGTGCACTGAGGTAGAACAAGATAAAACAACAAACTGCAGAATTAACTGTAAGATCAACAGAAAATACAGTGCAGGTAAACAATAAAGTGCAAGATCGTAATTAGACAGTTTGCAGTCCAGAGTGAATCTAATTAGACCAGGGAACTGTTCAATAGTTTTATAACAATGGAGTAGAAGCTGTCCTCGACCCTGGTGGTATATACTTATAGCCACTTATATCTTCTGCTCAATGAAAGAAAGAAAGGATGTCTGGGGTTAGTGAGGTCTTTGATAATGCTGGCTGCTTTACTGAGGCTGCAAAAAAATGTTTGTGTCCACAACTCTCCACTGTTTCTTGTTGACCTCAAAATCTGTATCCGTGCATTCTGCATGACCATTGTAACGTCAAGAATTTTTATCTACAATATTGTGCAAAAGTCATCACAGGCAGACTGCAACTGTCCATTAGTCATTTGCAAGATAGTATATGAAATACAAAAACTGGCAAGTTCAAATTAAATTTATTATCAAAGTACATATATGTCACCATATACAACTCAAATTCATTTTCCTGTGGGCATTCATAGTAAATAGAAGAAACGCAATGAGATCAATGAAAGACTGCCTCCGACTAATGTGTAAAAGACAAACTGTGCAAATACCAAACAAAAAGACATAATAATAACGATAATAAATAAACAAAGATTATCGAGAACATTGGATAAAGAGTCCTTGAAAGTGAGTCAATAAGGTGTGGGGCCAGTTGAGTGAAAGGGGTGAGTGAAGTTATCTCCATTAGTTCAGGAGTCTGAAATGCCCAACTACTTTGGGATTTAGCAGCAGCAGAGCGACCAGGTAAAAGGGATGCATTGCTGCAACCATTGCACTTCCTGTGTCCAGAACTCGTCAACAGTTAAAAGCTCAGTCTATGCGACAACATACGAAACATTTTGATTAACACTGTACTCAAATAAACAACCACCTTTCCTTACATTCATACTCTTCAAGGATAAAAGGCATTTAAAATATTTCAGAAAATCAGCATGGCCTCTGACCTTGTATTGTTTTGTAACAGCTTTTGTGTTTAGAATGACGTCAATCCGTGGTTAATCATCTGCACATTACATTTTGATTCTTGGCTGACCAAATTTGTAATTTCAGAAAGAAAGTCAGTGCATCTGTTTTCCAAAGGCTAGAGAGTTCACGGTCAATTTCAGGGCACAGATAATGCAGCTGTGGTTTACTGTTCTGCAGCATATAGTATCTCACAGATTACTCTGCAGACAATAAAAGAAAGCAATTTACTGCAGATGGCAAGTTTAAAAGGAAACTGAAAGCAGGAATTGTGGAAATACTCAGCAGTATGCATTTGTAAGGAGAATAACAAAGTTAAATGTTTTTGGCTGATGGCTTTTTGATCTGAATTAATTTGAAACCACTATTGACAGAGGACATCAGAACTGACATGGACAGAAAAAGAAATTTTAAAAATTTAGTTCCACAGTTCAAGAAAAGCTGAAATAATATCTATTGCAAAATTCTCTTTTTAATTGATCTTAAGCAAAAAGTGACAAAGGGTTACTTGCCATTTGGCAACAGATGTCAAAGGCTGTTGTAAAACAATTTCTATGATTACCCAAGAAACAATTCCCTAATATTTACTGAGGCTCTTTCCTGGCCAAGAGAGATTAACGGAGGTTCAAGAAATCTGTTGCAATAGTTTTGCGTTAGCAAGGTCACCATCAAATAACAATGCTAGGTTTAATGACAATGTTGAGATTGGTTCTTCATTGTAAGGATACTGCAAATTCACAGGTTGAACTGTTGTAAAGTAAAATAATTAAACCAATATTGCTTCGATTCTCCAACTACCACTTTACATCCCCCCAAAGTAAACATTCTTCTGACGTTCATCAATAGCTTTATTAGAGGGTGCTTATAGCCATTTGGGGTTGCCAGTTGAAATGGTTGGTGAGATGCTATTTCCTTTTAACTATTATACCTTGGTCACTAATAGTCCAATCTGTAAAACCACACAATGCAACAGCAAGTCACAAACACAACAGGGCACATATATAAATGGTTCTGCCATACCGAAGTAAGTAGATTGTGTTTGTCACCACAGCCTGCTACCCCCCAACTCCTCATAAAACAGGGACTGAGGCTCATGCCATTTGTATTCCACAGTTGGCTGGTAAGACAGAGCACTAACCATGCAGTGAACTCTGAGGTGTATAGACCACATTTTACTTCAACAATCTTTGGTGCATTTAGGAATTACAGTCGCACCAACTATGATCAAGTATTTCCACATCAGCCCCATCGGTAACTTGACAACATGAGGGCAAGGGATCCCACCAGCCACAGTTTCTGCAGAGATCATTCTCTGTTTTTCCCTAGTCTACTCATCCCTCCCTGGGGTCCACGGACCTCTCAGTTAATGGCAAAGCTCCATGGTTTAAGAAAGTTTGGGAACCCCTGGTCTAGATGAAAGGGTCTCAAACTGAAACATTGACTGTCCATCCCCCCCCCCACCCCACATATGCTGCTTGACCAACTGAGTTTCTCCAGAATTTGTGTTATTTGTGGATGCACATTAAGCTTAAAAGATTCATGCCAGCAAATGAATTATGCCCGATTTCAAATCTGTAAAATCAAACTCACAATTTCCTGCATTCCAAGTGAGGAAATGTACAAAACTAAACTGAACATAAGCAAAGGAGGACTTGTTTTGCCGGTGCTGCTCGTGTCATTCTGCCAAGCATTATGGACATGCTATGTTGGCACCAGAATGTGTGGTGACACTTGGAGGCTGCAGCCAGCACATCCTTTAGTGTGCAAACAACATCTTTCACTGTATGTTTCAATATACATGTGGTAAATAAACCTCAATCTGAAGCTGTTAGTAAGTTACAATGCTTGCATGTTCATATATGTGAGCAAAAATATCAGAACCAAGTCATGTATGGAAACAGTAAAAACACCTTTTATGTGATTGTCCCTCATTATTGATTGTAATTGTCTATCTCCAAATCACACCAAATATAATGTTTCAGCACTACCATCTGCTGTTAAAACAAGAACAAAACACCTTATTGAATGAAAGTATTTCTCAACAAATCCTGCAGAGGGCCATCAATCCAAGTCATTTATATGCAAACTCACAACTCACAAATACATTCAATTACAGGGCACTTTATTTATTGATGCAGCATAGAACAGGCCCTTACAGCCCAACGAACTGCACCGCCCAGCCATTTAAACCTAGCCTAATCAAGGACAATTTACAATGACCAATTAACTTACTAACCAGCACGTTTTTGGACCGTGAGAGGAAACCAAAGCATCTGGAGGAAACCCATATGGCTCATGTTCAAACTCAATAGACAATAGGTGCAGGAGTAGGCCATTTGGCCCTTCAAGCCAGCACCACCATTCAATGTGATCATGGCTGATCATCCACAATCAGTACCCCGTTCCTGCCTTCCCCCCATATCCCTTGACTCCGCTATCTTTAAGAGCTCTATCTAACTCTTTCTTGAAAGCATCCAGAGAATTGGCCTCCACTGCTTTCTGAGGCAGAGCATTCCATAGATCCACAACACGTTGGGTGAAAAAGTTTTTCCTCAACTCTGTTCTAAATGGCCTACCCCTTATTCTTAAACTGTGGCCTCTGGTTCTGGACTCCCCCAACATCGGGAACATGTTTCCTGCCTCTAGCGTGTCTAATCCCTTAATAATCTTATATGTTTCAATCAGATCCCCTCTCATTCTTCTAAATTCCAGTGTATACAAGCCCAGTTGCTCCAATCTTTCAACATACAACAGTCCCACCATCCCAGGAATTAACCTCGTGAACCTACGCTGCACTCCCTCAATAGCAAGAATGTCCTTCCTCAAATTTGGAGACCAAAACTGAACACAATACTCCAGGTGTGGTCTCACCAGGGCCCTGTACAACTGCAGAAGGACCTCTTTGCTCCTATACTCAACTCCCCTTGTTATGAAGGCCAACATGCCATTAGCTTTCTTCACTGCCTGTTGTACCTGCATGCTTACTTTCAGTGACTGATGTACAAGAACACCTAGATCTCGTTGTACTTCCCCTTTTCCTAACTTGACACCATTCGGATAGTAATCTGCCTTCCTGTTCTTGCCACCAAAGTGGATAACCTCACTTTTATCCACATTAAACTGCATCTGCCCACTCACCCAACCTGTCCAAGTCACCCTGCATTCTCCTAACATCCTCCTCATGTTTCACACTGCCACCCAGCTTTGTGTCATCTGCAAATTTGCTAATGTTACTTTTAATCCCTTCATCTAAATCATTAATGTATATTGTAAATAGCTGCGGTCCCAGCTCTGAGCCTTGTGGTACCCCACTAGTCACTGCCTGCCATTCTGAAAAGGACCCGCTAATCCCTACTCTTTGTTTCCTGTCTACCAACCAATTTTCTATCCATGTTAGTACCTTACCCCCAATACCATGTGCTCTAATTTCGCCCACTAATCTCCTACATGGGACCTTATCAAAGGCTTTCTGAAAGTCCAGGTACACTACATCCACTGGCTCTCCCTTGTCCATTTTCAGTTACATCCTCAAAAAATTCCAGAAGATTAGTCAAGCATGATTTCCCCTTCGTAAATCCATGCTGACTCGGGCCGATCCTGTTACTGCTATCCAAATGTGCCACTATTGCATCTTTTATAATTGACTCCAGCATCTTCCCCACCACTGATGTCAGGCTAACTGGTCTATAATTCCCTGTTTTCTCTCTCCCTCTTTTCTAAAAAGCAGGATAACATTAGCTACCTTCCAATCCTCAGGAACTGATCCTGAATCTCTAGATCATTGGAACATGATTACCAATGCATCCACGATTTCTAAAGCCACCTCCTTAAGTACCCTGGGACGCAGACCATCAGGCCCTGGGGATTTATCAGCCTTCAGTCCCATCAGTCTACCCAACATCATTTTCTGCCTAATGTGAATTTCCTTCAGTTCCTCTGTTACCCTAGGTCCTCTAGCCACTATTACACCTGGGAGATTGTCTGTGTCTTCCCTAGTGAAGACAGATCCAAAGTACCTGTTCAACTCCTTACGGACAGTGTCACAACTGAACTCTGGAACGCCTGGAGCATCACACTAACTGCTAAACTTTTACCCTTCATACTTTAAGGTGTACTTCGGAAAACAAAAGGTTGCAGTCTGCCAAATCTAATAAACAGGATTGATGTAAATTCCACTTGGGCCTGCTGTTTTATCTTTAAGCATTTAAATGAAGACAAAATGTATTAAATATTCAAATCAGGCAGCATCGATTGAGCTAAATAAAACAACTGCGAAGGCTTCATGTAAATGACCTTTCACCAGAATGGGAAAAAAACTTCTCTACTAAGAAAAAAAAATCAAAAAAGGTGGCAAAACAGAATAAACGATCTTGTGATGGGGTGGAATTCCTGCGAGATTAAATGACTTAAGTAGCGATAGTCTAAGGCTAAAAGAACTGGCACTGAAACAAATAAAAATGGATTGGCGTAGAGATGTGTAACTTTAATTATCTTTTTCTTGCACCATAGCCTCAACAGTCGAGTTCAATGACATGCCAAACGTTCTAAGGCAGTGGCGATCTTGAAATCAGTAGGAGGTTCAAGTGGTGTTGGGAGGATAATTAAAGTGAAGGCAAACCAAAGGATAGAGGTGCAAAAATCAAGGCTCAAAGGAGCCATGAGGGTCTAAAGGTCTCACAAAGTTGGAGGCCCAGTATTTGAGAGTCTGAGTCAGAGAATCTGGGGACAAGAGCTGGAGGCCTAGAGGCAGTCTGTCCTGAGGTTGGAAACCTTTCTAGCTGTGTGAGTGGGTGACAGGGATGGGAAAGGGGCATGCTTTTTTGCTGTTGGTGTCTTGTTTTGTTTTTGCTGCTTGTGTTGTTCTATAGAACATTGTAGGCATGTTGTGTTGGTGCTGGAATGTGTGGTGACACTTGCGGATTGGGTGTGCTTATTGTTAATGCAAACAAAGTTTTCAATGTGTTGACGTGCATGCAGGATAAATAAATTTGAATCTGAATATAGAAATACTGAGATTGAATGGAGATGTTCTATACAGTAATGACTCAACTACAATTAGTGGTCACTTTATTAGGTACACCTGCTCATTAATGCAAATATTTGGCAATGTCAATAATGTGGCAGCAACTAAATTCATGAAAGCATGCAGGCATGGTTCAGTTGTTATTCAGACTAAACATCAGAATGGTGAAGAAATGTGATTTAAGTGGCTTTGACCATGGAATTATTGTTGGTGCCAGACAGGGTGGTTTGAGTATCTCAGACACTGCTGATTGATTTAAAAAAAAACACACACACAACATTCTCCAGCGTTTACAGAGAATGGTGCAAAACAAAAAATGTCCCGTGAGTGACAGTTCAGTGGGTAAAACCACCCACAGAAATGCAAGTTTAAAGGAGAATGGCCAGACTGGTTCAACCTGACAGGAAGATGACAGTGACTCAAATAACCAAGCAGTGGTGTGCAGAAGTGCATCTCTTATCACACCAAACCTTGAAGTGGATGGGTTACAGCAGCAGAACAACATGAACAAACACTCAGTGGCCACTTCATTAGTTACTTCCTGTACCTACTAAAGTGACAACTGATTGTATACTTGGTTCTGGCAAATGGAGACACCACTTTGAGACTTACCCCTACTTTCCCCATCTGCTTCCATCCATCACCTACTAGCTCTTGTCCCACCCTCTCCTCGTGCTTTTACGCACAGACCTCACAAACAATCTTCTTCCTCAGTCCTGATGCAAGAACTTGACCAGAAACATTGGCAGTAACACACAGAAAATGCTGGAGGAACTCAGCAGGTCAGGCAGCAACTGACTAGAAACTCTAGGATACACTGACAGAGCCTGCAATTTACAGCTTGGCGATTGAGTGATTTAGCGCTTTGCTGGCTCAGAGAAGATTCCAGGAAGCGAGCATGTACTTAGACGGCCTGGATGCAAAGAAACTTCAAGACAGGGTGCAAGCCGATGTTCAACTCCATTTCACCATTTAAAGCATCGAGGAAGACCGAGATATTGAGGTTGAGTGCAGAAGGCAAGCAAGAGTTGCTACGCCAACTGCTTGCCTTTTGATTGCTGTGGGAGAAGGAATCTGTGAGCAGCCTATTACTGTGTGGCTCGCCATGGCAGGCGGGTATGCCTCTCTGCCTCATGTAGCGTTCCTCTCTTTCAATGAATGTCAGTGATATGGTAGGACGGTATCATGGTTCTGCACTTACGGATTAGATAACTGTGTTTTTGGACTGTGGAGCTTTTCAGATCCATGGTATTTATATTGTGTTTTTTAAAATTGCCCGTTCCTTTTGTGTCTTGCTGTGCGAGGGGTGTTTAAGCGGTGATGCTCTGTTAGTTTTTTGGCATGGGGGAGGGATTGTTTTTTTGGGGGCGATGTTCCTGTTCCATTTTGTGCGGGGTGAGGGGGATTTTGGGGGGGGGGGGGGTTGATGATCGGGATGCCGCTCTTTTTTGTATGGGTGGGTTTGATGTTTCTCTCTGGAATGACTTTCATGTTCTTTGTTTTGTGGCTATCTGGAGAAATACAAATTTCAGAGTTGTATATGGGTACTGCTTTAATAATAAATGAAGCTCTGAACCTTCTGCCCTCACAGACACTACTTGACCTGCTGAGTTCTTCCAGTGTTGCCTTTTCCAGACCCACATCAAAAGTCCCTCATCTTTGTAAAATTATATGGAACCCTACGGACTGTAATATGCCCAGATGGGAGGTGGAGATGCTGCTTCTCAAGCTCACATTCCATCTTATTACAGCAGAACAGAAGGCCACAAATACATAGGTTTCAGTGGGAGTTAATATAGAGAATTAACATAGCAAGCAGTAGAAAACTTGTTCTTCCCTGTAGACCAAACAGATTATCCTCCAATATTTTCAGTCACCCAACACATATCTCGTTTATCCAACAATGGAGACTACACACAGTGGCCACTTCATTTGGTGAACCTCTGCTCGTTAATGATCAGTCAATCATGTGGCAGCAACTCAATGCATAAAAGCATGCAGACATTGTCAAGAGGTTCAGTTGTTGTTCAGACCAAACATCAGAATGGGGCAAAATGTGCTCCAAGTGACTTTTACCGTGGAATGATTGTTGGTGCCAGATGGAAACTGCTGATCTTCTAGGATTTTCACACACAACAGTCTCTAGAGCAGAAGTTCCTAACCTGGAATCCACAGACCCCTTGGTTAATGGTAGGGGTCCATTGCATAAAAAAAGTTGGGAACCCCTGCTCAAGTTTACAGAGAACTGTGCGAGAAACAAAACACATCCATTGAGTCCTGCCGTAGGGTTTCAGCCCAAAACGTCAACTGTACTTTTTTTCCATAAATGCTGCCTGGCCTGCTGGGTTCCTCCAGCACTTTGTATGTGTGTTGTTCCACTAAGCACCAGTTCTGTGAGTGAAAACACCTTGTTAAATGAGAGAGGTCAGAGGAGAATGGCCAGACTGGTTCAAGCTGACAGGAAGGCAAATGCAACTCAAATAACCACATCTTGCAATAGTGTGTGCAGAAAAGCATCCTCTGAACACACAACACGTCGAACCTTGAAGTAAATGGACGTCAACAGTAGAAGACCACAAACATACGCTCAGTGGCCATTTTATTAGATGCAAGGGGTACCCAATAAAGTAGCCACTGAGTGTATATTGTAAAAAAACTGAATGTTATAAACTAGATTGGAATCACTGCTTCACCTGGAAAAGATTATCTGGGAAAGGAAGGTGTAAAACCATTTGCACCTCCTACAGTTCCAAAGGAATGCACAGTAAGTGGTGAAAAGGTTTGTGGGAAATGGAGGAGCAAACTAGAATCAAAATGTTCCTTCAAAATACCAGAAAGGGAAAGGAAAGCATCCTTCGCAACATGGGGAAAACAGATTTTAAGTATGAGCACAGTACTTGTATTTTGCAAGGTCAAAGCAGAGCTTGATGTAATCACGTACAAATGTAAGAAAAAATTCTCCCCTCCCCCTTTCTTTTCTCATTCTGGCTTCCCTCTTACACCTTCTCTTCTCTTCACCTGCCTTATCACTTCCCTCTGGTGCCCTTCCTCCTTCCTTTTGGCCCATGGTCCACTCTCCTCTCCCATCAGATTCTTTTTTCTTCAGCCTTTTCCATCTATTGCCTCCCAGCTTTATACTTTATCCCACCACCCCCCAATCTTCCCCTCACTTTGCTTCACATCACCTGCCAGCTTGTACTCTTTCCCACCTCCCCCCACAATTCTGGCTTCTTACCCCTTCATTTCTAGTCCTGAAGGGTCGTAGCCATAATGTCAATTGTTTACTTCCATCCATACATGCTGCCTGACCTCCTGAGTTCCTCCAGCATTTTGTGTGTTACTCTGGATTTCCAGCATCTCCAGAATCACTTGTACAAATGTAAGAACAAGGGCCTCACTAAGTACATTAATCCTATGGATCACACAATTACTCCCACCCTTCTCTTGAGATTTCTATATTCTGCCTCTAAGGATATAATCCACTGCAATTTCCAGAGGAAATGGAAGTCAGCCCAGATGACTGATTGCACAGCTCAGCTGTTGGCCTTGGACATCAGTTGCACATCTTACACTGA
Source organism: Hemitrygon akajei (assembly GCF_048418815.1). Taxonomy (NCBI): domain Eukaryota; kingdom Metazoa; phylum Chordata; class Chondrichthyes; order Myliobatiformes; family Dasyatidae; genus Hemitrygon; species Hemitrygon akajei. Next base: position 186,293,916 of record NC_133126.1, on the reverse strand, counting down.
AACCATGAGTCCTTCATGTTCAAAGACCAATTTCCTTCCTGCAATCCTACTTTTTGCTTCTTGGCTATTAAGTTCTATGAGTAGAATATGGGTCTGAAGAGCTGGGGCATGGTCTGAGTAGAATCTAGTCAGTCCATGCCCCAGCTATTTGGACCCATATTCACAGCCTCTTCAGGTAATCAACATAACAAGGATGGAACAAAGAATCTGTTCAACCAGAGGCCAAAAAGGAAGATTGGACTGGCCATTGACATCCTATCTTATCTATAGGCTCATGGAAACTCTCTGTAGAGGTGACATAATCCACATGCATGGAAGCTATGACCCAAATGTCTCATAGAAACATAGAAAATAGGTGCAGGAGTAGGCCATTCAGCCCTTCGAGTCTGCACCGCCATTCAGTATGATCACGGCTGATCATCCAACTCAGAACCCTGTACCTGCCTTCTCTCCATACCCCCTGATCCCTTTAGCCACAAGGGCCATATCTAACTCACTCTTAAATATAGCCAATTGCATGGGAGTGTCACCTCTTGAACCTCCATCCTTCCTAAGGGATTCAGCAAGACTGGTGAGAAAGTATAGCCTTATCTAATTTCATATCTGATTAAACCAGTTCTTACCCTTAATTTGGACCACACTATCAGAATCAAATTTATTATCACTAGCCTATGTCATGAAACTTGCAATATAATACAAAAATTATAAATGAATACAAAAAGAAAGCAAAATGAGGTAGCATTCATGAGCTATTCAGAAATTTGATGGAGGAGGGTAAGAAGCAGTTTGTAAACTGCTGAGTGTGTGTCGTCAGGTTCCTGTATCTCCTTCCTGATGGTAGTAATGAGAAGAGGGCATGTCTTGAATGATAGGAGTCCTTAATGATGGTTGCCACCTTCTTGAGTCATCACCTTTTGAAGATATCCACAATGGCTAGTTGCCCATAATGTGGTTGGCTGAGTTTGTAATCTTCTGCAGTTTTTTTTTCTAATGCTATGCATTGGCACCTCCATACACAAGAACACAAGAAATAGGAGCAGGAATAGGCCATCTGGTCTGCGAAGCCTGCTTTGCCATTCAATAAGATCATGGCTGATCTAGCCATGGACTCATCTCCACCTACCTGCCTTTTCCCCATAACCCTTAATTCTCCTACTATGCAAAAATCTATCCAATTTTGTCTTAAATATGTTTACTGAGGTAGTCTACACTACTTCATTGGACAGAGAATTCCAGATTCACCAGCATCTGGGAAAAGCAGTTCCTCCTCATCTCCGTCCTAAATCTACTCCCCCGAATCTTGAGGCTATGTCCCCTAATTCTGATTTCACCTACCAGCGGAAACGACTTTCCTGCCTCCATCTTATCTATCCCTTTCATAATTTTATGTTTCTAAAAGATCTCCTCTCATTCAGATGGTAACGCAACCAGTTGGAATGTTTTTCCACACGATACCCATGGTATATATGCCATGAAAAGTATGTTTTTGCAGGAGCAGCACAGTACATTACAAGATGACAACAAACCTAACTTAACAAACTTAAATTAAGACAGATATGCACAAAATATACAGAAAAATATTGGTATTGGTTTATTAGTGACTTACATACCAAGATACAATGAAGAGCTCGTCTTTCATACTATCCATACAGATCAAAACATTACACAGCGCACTGAGGTAGAACAAGGTAAAACAATAACAGTACTGAATAACAATAAAGGGCTATGTGGTAGGAACATCCTGGGCAGTTCCTGGAGTAGCTTACATGCACGGCACAACATTGTGGGCCGAAGGGCCTGTAATGTGCTGTAGATTTCTATGTTTCACCAGTGACATACCAAGATCTTATCCAACTGCAGATTCCCTCCCCAAACGCAATACGAGTTAAAATGTCCTTTACAAAAGACTGCTCCAGTAGTATCAGCCTAAATTATATGTTCACATCTCCAGGATGGGACTGACCACAACTTTCCAAATGAGGCAGGAGTGCTACTGCCATGCAAAAATTAGCACCATCTTCCCCCTCCCACCCTCCATCACCACTCTCTTCCCGCCCCGTCAACTAAAAACTTTTCAATGACTATAGTAGCACAGAAATATGACAGATCTTTTTATAGTTTGGAAATTTGCTCATTAGCAGCACTGTTCTCATTATTGGTCCAATCAGTTTTATAATTATTTTTACTGGACTGTTGCCTAATAATCAAACTCTTTAGCTTTACTCCAACAATACATGTGGTAAAAGAAGGCTACCACATCAATCTAACATGCAGATTAGCACAACTAAATATACAATTGTTATTTACTTGCAGTTGACAAGATCTCTCTAATGAATGCAATAACCTATATAGAAAGAAAACATACAAAATTCTCACATCCATTATTCATAGTTGGAAAGATAAATTTGGCTGAATCTCACATGGGTGGCTGCAGCGGTTAGGATCATTTGGCTTATTATAGCATATTGCTGTTGCATGTGCCATTAGCAATCAAAGACGGCTGAACCTTCTTTTCCTAAGGACTCACTTTATTAGCAGGGCCAAATGATCTTACTTTCAAGACATCCATGACATTCACAAAAAAAGTATCCCCCGTGCCATCACATTAAATGCAGAATGTAAACAAGGAATGATTTTCCTTTTAACGAGTTTATGAATAATGAGACCTGTAACACAATTTCAGCTTTTGCAACACCCTATTGTCATGCATCACCATTCAGAGACAAAAGAGAAAGTGACTACCACCACAATCCCCAAGTACTTCCTAGATTACAATATAAATTTTTAATTTTCTACATCAATCGAGTCATTACAAATATAATACTAACTTGAATCAAATCAATGATTTTAGCATTATAGAATAATTTTGCTAAAAGTAGAGTTATTAAATAACTGATGTAATGTAAAAAATCATATGAATGACCTATTAATATTGCTGTGCAGAAGATGGCTGATCCAATTACCCATGCAGAGTTCACACTATCAAATTTTAATTTCAAACAGAGTTAACCAAAGGAGAAGTAAAGTCCTCCAAAAAGGAAAACAGCACACCCCACCGAGCATCATGAGTAGCAGCATTCATGTCCAACTCCCTTCTGAGCAGAGGAAGCACAGAAGAAAAACGCTGAAACTAGCAATCAATTGTAATATTTGTAAAAATTCAATTATTCCCTGTCAAATTGAAAAGTCTACCATATAACATCATGTGTACTGCAATAATTGCCTGGATAACAAAGCAAACAGCAGAAATGACTCCATGGGACAGAGACTAGACTATTCCTTGCATATTGAAACATCATATTGAGTTTATTTCTGACACTCTACCTTTGCTCCATATCCTCTGCCTAATTAAAAGTCCACCTCACAATATGAAAATCTCAGTTGATCCCCAACATCTGAAACTTTTTGGCAGAAACAAATCTCCAAGATCTGTTAGAATGAAAAAGATTTCCAATCTGATCAATCTCTAACCTTTTAGGTTTTATTCCTTTATACAATATTCAGGCAGTGAAAAAATACAATTTTATTTTGTTAAAATATACAATTAAGTATTTATTACTTTGAAAACTTGTCTTGATGATACTTACTAAACTTGGGACAAGACAAAATCAAGTTGTTACCATCTACCCATAAATTAAAATTAATTCATTATAAAGCTGTAACTGCTTCTGTGGATGGGTTATACAAGTAGCTTGTAAATGGTGCTAGCTAAGTACTGAAACCAAATTTTCATTCAAACCCTTGTGTCACTCGAAAAGCCGGTGAAGAAAATATAGCAGAACCAAAAATTAATTTCTCTCCAAAGTGGTCATTTGGTTCAACTTTGGCTTTTAGTAGCAGGAATCAGCCATTCTGTCCCATGTGTCTGCTCTCACATTTATGGCTAACCTTCCATTGCAGCCACCTTTCCCTCTATCCATCTCAAATCCCTTGATTCCCTTAATATCCAAAAGGCACATCTGTCTTCTTCTCACCAGCATCGAGAAGATTCATTACCCACAAGATTGAAAAAGTCTTCTCATAAGACCATAGGAGCAGAATTAAGCCATTTGACCCACCAAATCTGCTCTGCCATTCTATCATGGCTGATATAATACTGCCCTCTACTCCATTCTCCTGCCTTCTCTCCATAACCTTTGGCACCCTTACTATCAAGAAACTATCATCCTCTGCTGTAAATATATCTAATGAATGGCCTCCATAGCAGTCTGTGGCAAAGTATTCCACATATTCACCACCCTCCAGCTAAAGAAATTCTGCCTTATCTCTGTTCTAAAGGGACGTCCTTCTATTCTGAGGCTATGTCCTCTGGTCCTAAACTCCCTCATTATAGGAATTATTCTCTCCACATCCACTCTACCTAGGCTGTTCAATATCCACCCTCATTCTTCTAAACTCCAGCGAATACAGGCCAGCGCCATCAAATGTTCCTTGTAAGTTAACCATTCATTCCTGTGATCATTCATCTGCCATAAACAGTCAGCATTATGAATGTGACAAACAGTTCTGAACATCCCAGCCAAAAGAAACATCATCCGTAAACCTACTCTGTCAAGCTCCAATAATTTTGTATGCTTCATTAACATTACTACTCATTCTTCTAAACTCATAACCATAGACATCACAGGACAATTCTCCCATCTTAGTAACCAAATCAGGTGAACATTCATTGCAGCTCCCTTATCCTAATTTAGAGCCTTTCTTGAGTTGGCAGAACACACTGTGTAATATTCTAGATGAGGTCTGAATAAAATCCTGCACAATGCAGCAAGGTGACTCTACTCATGCGCAAGCCCTCTTAAAATAAAGATCCATCACTGTCATTGTTTTAATTATCTGTGGGTATATCTTCAATGACTGATATACAAGGACCTCTGAGCACCTTTCAATCTCTCAATCCAAACTACTGCTCTTTTCTTGAACTTTTTATCCATGTAGATACCTATCCTTTTTCTATATTTTTTCTACTGTGTCCTAATACATTCCAAGAGGGCAAAGCCTCAGAATACAAGGACATCCATTTAGACCAGATATAAGGAATTTCTTCAGCTAGAGAGTGGTGAAAATGTGGAATTCCTTGCTACAGACAGCTGTGGAGGTCAGTCATTGGGTACATTTAAAACTGAGGTTGATAAATTCTTGATTAGTAAGGGCATCAAAGGTTACAGAGAGAAGGCAGGAGGATGAGGTTGACAGGGATAATAAATCAGCAACAATGGAATGGCAAAGCAGACTTGATAGTCTGAATGGCCTAATTCTACTCCTATGATTTATGGTCTTAATCAGTTAGCCTTCCCTTTTTGCTTCTCTGGACCATCCACGGAAGGCACATCGGCATACATGTACTTTGATAATAAATTTACTTTATATTTTGATATCACCTCCTCAGCCAAATCAATGTCAACTGAACAGCTGGAGTCCGAACACCAACTCCTGTAGCATCACACTAATTCTAGTCTCCCCATTAAAAAATGGCCAATTTATTCTATCTGTTTCTTGTCTGTAAACCAAGTGCTCCAATTTTTTGATTAAAGACAAAAACTGACTACCACTAAATTGAGAACGAATACAGAAAAGAACATAACAATTTTGAGAAACCATGTTAATGATTTTTCATAATTTTGCTCTGAAAGATTACTTCAGAATCACAGAACATTTACAACGCAGAACATAATAGTTTTCACGTTATACCTGTGTCAATCATTAAAGAGCTACTTTATCTAATTCTATTTAATTGGATTAAATGACCTGCAGGGTTGCAAACACCTCAAATACATATTCAAGTACTACTGAAATGAAATTAGGGTTTTTAGCTTCTACCATCCTTTCATGCATTAACTATCTGACCACTGAGGAATATTTACCTCATCTCCCCTCTAATCCTTTTACCAACTACTGTCTACCGTGGTTTTTGACATCTCTGCCAAGAGAAATCAGTCCTATCCATTCAACTTCACTGGTCACCTCAGCTTTATACAATATAGTTACCAGAATCAGAATATATTATATACTTAATGTCATTCAGTACTTTTCTCTACATTTACTTATCATGTATTTCATTGTACTGCTGCCGTTAAGTTAAATTTCACAACATATGCCAGTGATATTAAATCTGATTCCGATTCTGAAAATATCCTAGAAACAATCCATAACAAAAGTTTCACCAAGCTGCTTAAGGAGCTACCACAGCAGGTGAGAACACATTTTCATTTTAAGATACAGCTACAGAACAGGATGGAGAATCAGATACTTGGCAAGGAATTGACAGAGTTTATGACTCATCAACAGGAAGAAACAGATTGATGGGATTTTACTCTGAATTGACAATTTTCTCAAAACCCCTTCACTAATCCACTAATAAATTACAATATTTTACCTTTAAACCATCTTTAGGAAGGCGGTAACCAAATCTTGCTGGGAGATCCTCAAAATTCTGTGTTTGATTATCAATGGAATACTGAAAAAAAAATTCATCCAAAGAATTAGAACCCCAGATAGTCAAGCTAACAATTAAATTTGTATTTATATTTAGACACAAAGCTGGTCATATTAAAATGTGCAAATTGACCCTATAACAATGTGGGGAAAAAACATTTTGAAGTGTCAGTACATCCCAAAGCACTTTACAGTCAATTATCTATTTTCTTCAAATACATGGGAAACCCTACTGTCAATCTGAATACAGCAAGGTCCCACAAACAGCAGTGATAAAATAATCATTTAAAATCATTAACTGAGGAATAAATATTGACCCAAGTCAGCAGGAAAATATACCCACTCTTCTTTGAAAGTGCTATGAGATTTTTCCATCTAGAAGTGTTTCATGATCAGACAAACAAAAATCAAAATGCATGTTTTAATTAAGATACATCTTAAAATGGTGATAATCATCATTTATATATTTATTCCTGGGATTACAGGCAGCATAAAAAGAACTATTTTAGGCTTTCCTGAGCACAATCACTCTCTTCTGGAACCATGGATAACTATCCCACTCAGATTTTGTGTATTCAGAGATGGCTGAAGAAACTAAAGCAGGAAACACACTTCCACACGTGGGGCTTGTGATAACTCACTAGACGGAAAGGCTAGCAGCTTATGTGGTAGAACACTCCCTCATTACTTACACTTTGTCTCTAAGGAATTGTGAATCATGGCTTCAGAGCTCTCAATATCACCCCAAATGTTACCTCTTCCAGCAGTCATGGGCTAAATATTCTTACGAGTCGCTAGGAATGTTGCATTTCTTCAATGAGATTTTGAGTACATCCTTGAATCTTTTCCTATTTGCCTGGTAGTTGTTCTCACCATTGAGATTAAAATGGAGAGCTCATTTCAGAAGTCTGACATTAGGAATGCTAGTGACATTTCTTGTACAACATAACTATAACTAGGCCCTCAAAATTTGGGACTCAAGCCTGGGCGAAGACACCAGCATTAGTTTGTTTAGTGTTGGTGATTTGCGTCAAGTCAGAGATCTTCACCTTCAAATACCCTTCACTGATGAATTCAAGATCCTCAACCAGACTTGGGTTGATTGATGGAAAAAGGATACTCAAAGACCACGATCTGAAGTGGAAAATCTAACACAAGGAATGGGACTGTGGTTAATGTGCCTCAGGTGGCAATGGAAGTCTTCAAGTACATGTGGACCATTTTGATTACCCCAAAAATAAAACAATCATCATGATCATACACTCGAAACCAGAAATTCTCAATTGTACTAAATGCAATTCACAGGTTAATATGGTGAATACCAGAACCCTTAGATTGTAGGCCCACAATTCAACCACTGCAGTATCGCCCAAACTCAACTTCATTGAGCAAACCGATCATTCCTCCCTTCTCAACTCAATCACTGATGCCAACATTTTGCAATTTATTTTATTTTGAAAAAGGGTCATACTTACTGCTAGAATGTCACCTTCCACAGGCCACAGATGGAGCAAAGCAATAAAATACACCATGAAGCTCACATGAATCTGTGAGGCAGATAAAATCAATAATCCCAACGACAAAATCATCTTCAGAAGTAGTTGTTACCACACCTATTCAAGAGAACAAAAGAACAAATAAGAAATATTATATTTGGACATATCATCAGAGCAGCACAGTACCATAGTGATCGGCATAATTGCTTTACAGCACCAGCTGTAAGATTGGGGTTTGATTCCTGTTTCTGTCTGTAAGGAGTTTATCCATTCTCCCAGTGACCACATGAATTTCCTCCCACATTCCAAAGATGTATGGTTAGGGTTCATGAGTTGCACGTATGCTACTTTGCTGCCAAAAATGCGTCGACACGTATGGGCTGCCCAGCACAATCCTCACTTAATTGATTTAATGCAAGCGATACATTTCATTGTATGTTCTGATGTACAAGTGACAAATAAAGCTAATCTTTTCATAGCTCTAGCAGTCATTGATACATGGACAAGAGTTTATTACTGTACAGTGGAATGAACAAAGTAGTGTGCCACAGGATTACAGTGTGGGAGTCCAGCTAGAATGAAAGGGAAATAAAGAGACTGATGACAAAGTAGTGATTCAAAGGAATAGTCAAGTGAACAATAATAAATTTCAAAGTTTAATTACATCACATCCAAATGAAATTGATATCCAAGCTTTAAAAAAAAAAGCAGTAAAGAGGCACTAAATCAGAACTATGTGGCTGAATGGAGTGCAGGTAAGAAAGAGTCTGTATGTGAACAGGATTAGAAAAAAAAGCAGCTTTGCTGCAAAGTACCGATAAAGACTCAGTTAATAAATCTGAAATAGGAATTTCAGGTTTGTATTTTAACTTGCAGTGCCTCCAAGAGGACCACAATCTTGTCATGGTTTGGAAGCTTGCATGCTCCAATGACCCAAGAGCAATGCTGGCTGGAGTCAGGGCTTTATGCTTTGGCTCTTGGTAGGTCAAAGGGTAGAGGCCAGACTAAGAGTGGTCCACCAGTCCTCCAGGTTTGGGGATTCAGCTCAGGCTAACAACACTCACTGGTAGAACAAAACTGTTACAGAAACAGCAATGAAGAATCCTTCTTCATCTGAGTGCAACAGTATTCCTGAGTCTCCATCCGGGACAGTACTGAAAACAGAAAGGAAGCTACTGACATGAAGGAAGCTCTGAACACTGCCAGAGAAGGAGGACCTTGATTGCTGAATATGTACACAACGCTGGAAGAACTCAACGGGTCAGGCAGCATCCGTGAGAAAAGTGTAGCCAATGTTTCGGGCCAAGACCATCTCAGCCCGAAATGTTGGCTACTCTTTTCTCACGGATGCTGCCTGACCTGCTGAGTTCTTCCAGCGTTGTGTACGTATTCTTTGATCCATAGCATCTGCAGTTGTATTTTTGTGTTTGGACCTTGATTGCTGCCTTAAATGTCATCAGCGTATTGGGTAGTAAGTAACCTGCAGTGAGCAAAATGAACACAAAGTACTGGAATAAGGCATTAATAAGACTGACAGTAGTTTTCCATCCACATTAAGCAGTGAAGGTTTAATAGTGTAAGACTGATTGTGGCTGCACTAAAGAGATGAAGATTACTCAAAAGCAATAACATTGGCAACAAGCTCAAGTTTACTGTCATTCAACCATATACATATATGCCACCAAACAAAACAATGTTCTTCCAAACTAAGTTGCACAACATAGTACATATAACCCACACACAATACACAAGGTAATATTACCACCAAAAGACAGTATTGTTAACTACTACCCTGTAGCCATGTTGCATCCTGTGTCCAGAACATTTCTAAATTAACTGGGTTTAATTATCTTTCAAAAGAAATTAAGGAGGCCAGTTCATTAAAATGGTTCAAATATTTTGCAGAGCAAACACGAGGAAATCTGCAGATGCTGGAAATTCAAACAACAACACACACAAAATGCTGGTAGAACACAGCAGGCCAGGCAGCATCTATAGGGAGAAGCACTGTCGACGTTTCGGGCTGAGACCCTTCATCAGGACTAACCGAAAGGAAAGATAGTAAGAGATTTGAAAGTAGGAGGGGAGGGGGAAATGCGAAATGATAGGAGAAGACCGGAGGGGGTGGGATGAAGCTAAGAGCTGGAAAGGTGATTGGCGAAAGTGATACAGAGCTGGAGAAGGGAAAGGATCATGGGACGGGAGGCCTCAGGAGAAAGAAAGCGGGGGGGGGGGGGAGCACCAGAGGGAGATGGAGAACAGGCAAACAACTAAATATGTCAGGGATGGGGTAAGAAGGGGAGGAGGGGCATTATCGGAAGTTAGAGAAGTCAATGTTCATGCCATCAGGTTGGAGGCTACCCAGCCGGTATATAAGGTGTTGTTCCTCCAACCTGAGTTTGGATTCATTTTGACAATGGAGGAGGCCATGGATAGACATATCAGAATGGCATGAACATTGACTTCTCTAACTTCTGTTAATGCCCCTCCTCCCCTTCTTACCCCATCCCTGACATATTTAGTTGTTTGCCTGTTCTCCATCTCCCTCTGGTGCTCCCCCTCCCCCCGCTTTCTTTCTCCTGAGGCCTCCCGTCCCATGATCCTTTCCCTTCTCCAGCTCTGTATCACTTTCGCCAATCACCTTTCCAGCTCTTAGCTTCATCCCACCCCCTCCGGTCTTCTATCATTTCGCATTTCCCCCTCCCCCCACTACTTTCAAATCTCTTACTATCTTTCCTTTCGGTTAGTCCTGACGAAGGGTCTCGGCCCGAAACGTCGACAGCACTTCTCCCAAATATTTTTGAAAAATAATACTGTACTAAATGAACAAGCGGACAGCTCTACTTCACGGACAGATTGTTTTCTCTCAAATTGTTAAATTAATTGCTGAACCCAACAACAAATGCATTGCCATAAGCTCACAATTTGGACAAGTCCTAGGAGATTTCTCCATATCATGTTATAAAGTCTTGAGATACAAGAGACTGTGATGCTAGAATCTGGAACAAAAAGAATCATTCATTGAGACCCTGCATCAGAACTGTAAGTGTGGAGGGAAGATGGAGGAAGTTAAGAGAAGAGGTGAGACAGAGGTCAGTAAGTGATGGGAGAAAGCTACTGAGGCATGGAATGACAGGCAGATGGAAGCAGATAGGAAGGAGAAAGGAAGTGAGCTTTTAAGTATTCCCTCATGATGGCTTACTACCTCTAGGATTTTGCAGTTTCTGGGCAATTTGACCAATGTGGAAACCACAAACTACTCTACAGATGAGAAAGGCTGTGCCCAATGGGATAGTTAGTGAGGGGTTACACTTCTTCCATTATTTATTTTACTTCGATGACCCAAAACTACCATTCCGTGCCAATGGGTTTTGGGACTGCCTGGTAAAGGAAGCCACTGAAATAAAACTAAAGGAAAAGAATTTTAACAAAATCAAAGGTCTCATTCCAGGAATTTGATTGTAAACAAGGTGGGAGGGCAGAAGCCTAATTGAATGAGGACTAACCAATTAAGAAGAACAGACAATGGGGGTACAAATACCACCGGACCAGACATGCCCAGGAATCATCCCTGAAGAAGATGGCAGAGTTTGTCTTCAAAACATCAGTCATAATCAATAGCTGGAAGCCTGAGATGAGTTTATTTATCTGGTAACTTCTTTCCACAACAGAGCTTAGAACATAGCATCTGTTTTGAGAGTAAGGCATGGAGCATGCAAACAACTTGGCTGGCACACATTTCAAGATTTAAGATTGTTCATGTCTTTTCCAATACACAAGTGTAAAGGATAACAAAATAATTGTTACTCTAGATCTAATACAGCACAAAAAATACAATAAGATAAAGAACACAATAATAAAAAACACGATAAATATAAATTCATAATATATTGTATACTTTGATTGTATGTCCAAGGCACAGGAGTTGCTGCACATAAGGTGACTCTGACAGGAAACTGTAAGTAGTGGTGGATGGGGGTATGGAGGGCTAGGTTAGTGCGTGAAGGTGTTTGTTGATCAGCCTTACTGTTTGGGGAAAGCAACTGCTTGAGTCTGGTGGCCCTGGCATGGATGCTACACAACCTCCTCCCTGATCGGAATGGAACAAGCAGTCCATGAACAGAGTGGGTGACATCCTTCATGATGTTACTTGGTATTTTCCTGACACCTTTCTATATGTACAGTGGCATGCAAAAGTTTGGGCACCCCTGGTCAAAATTTCTGTTACTGTGAATAGCTAAGCGAGTAAAAGATTACCTGATTTCCAAAAGGTATAAAGTTAAAGATGACACATTTCTTTAATATTTTAAGCAAGATTACTTCTTTTTATTTCCATCTTTTACAGTTTCAAAACAACAAAAAAGGAAAAAGGCCTGAAGTAAAAGTTTGGGCACCCTGCATGGTCAGTACTTAGCAGCACCCCCTTTGGCAACTATCACAGCTTGTAAATACTTTCTGTAGCCAGCTAAGAGTCTTTCAATTCTTGTTTGGGGGATTTTCACCCATTCTTCCTTGCAAAAGGCTTCTAGTTCTGTGAGATTCTTGCATGCACTGCTCTTTTGAGGTCTATCCACAGATTTTTGATGATGTTTAGGTCGGAGGACTGTGAGGGCCATGGCAAAACCTTCAGCTTGCACCTCTTGAAGTAGTCCATTGTGGATTCTGAGGTGTGTTTAGGATCATTATCCTGTTGTAGAAGCAACCCTCTTTTCATCTTCAGCTTTTTTTTTACATACAATGTGATGTTTGCTTCCAGAATTTGCTCATATTTAATTGAATTCATTCTTCCTTCAACCAGTGAAATGTTCCTCATGCCACTGGCTGCAACACAAACCCAAAGCATGATTGATCCACTCCCATGTTTAACAATTGGAGAGGTGTTCTTTTCATGAAATTCTGCACCCTTTTTTCTCCAAACATACCTTTGCTCATTGCCGACAAGAAGTTCGATTTTAACTTCATCAGTCCACAGGACTTGTTTCCAAAATGCATCAGGCTTGTTCAGATGTTCCTTTGCAAACTTCTGACGCTGAATTTTGTGGTGAGGACACAGGAGAGGTTTTCTTCTGATGACTATTCCATGAAGGTCATATTTGTGCAGTTGTCGCCGCACAGTAGAACAGGGCGCCACCACTGCAGAGTCTGCTAAATCTTCCTGAAGGACTTTTGCAGTCAAACAGGGGTTTTGATTTGCCTTTCTAGCAATCCTACGAGCAGTTCTCTCAGAAAGTTTTCTTGGTCTTCCAGACCTTAACTTGACCTCCAACGTTCCTGTTAACTGCCATTTCTTAATTACATTACGAACTGAGGAAACGGCTACCTGAAAACGCTTTGCTATCTTCTTATAGCCTTCTCCTGCTTTGTGGGCATCATTTATTTTAATTTTCAGAGAGTTAGGCAGCTGCTTAGAGGAGCCCATGGCTGCTGATTGTTGGGACAAGGTTTGAGGAGTCAGGGTATTTATAAAGCTTTGAAATTTGCATCACCTGGCCTTTCCGAATGATGAGTGTGAACAAGCCATAGCCCTAACAAGCTAATTACCGGTAAGGTCTGAGACCTTGATAAAAGTTATCTGAGAGCTCAAATCTCCTGGGGTGCCCAAACTTTTGCATGATGCTCCTTTCCTTTTTTTCACTCTAAAATTGTACAAAACAAAAATAATACCCTAATCTTGCTTAAAATGTTGAAAAGAATGTTTGATCTTTAACTTTATGACTTTTGGAGATCAGTTCATCTTCTACTCACAGTAACAGAAATTTTGATCGGGATGCCCAAATTTCTGCATGACTTATGGTACAAGACCATAAGACATAGAACCAGAATTAGTCCACTCGGCACATTAAGCCTCCTACGCTATTCCATCATGGTTGATTTATTATCCCTCTCAACTCATTCTCCTCCCTTCTCCCTGTAACCTTTGACATCCTGACAAACCAACAACCTATCAACCAATGCTTTAAGTATACTCACCGACTTGGCCTCCACAGCTGTTCATGGCAATGAAGTCCATTCTCTGGCTAAACAACTTCCTCCTCATCTCTGTTCTAAATGGACACCTCTCTATTCTGAGGCTGTGCCCTTTGGTCCAAGACTCACCCACCATAGGGAACATCTTCCCCTCATCCACTCTGCCCTGGCCTTTGAATATTCACTAGGTTTCAATGAGATACCCCCCTCATTCTTCTAAACTCCTGCATGTAGATATTAAGAAAGAGGATGTGCTGGAGCTTTTGGAAAGCATCAAGCTGGATAAGTCACCGAGACCAGATGAGATGTACCCCAGGCTACTGTAGGAGGCGAGGAAGGAGATTGCTGAGCCTCTGACGATGATCTTTGCATCATCAATTGGGATAGGAGGGATTTCGGAGGATTGGAGGGTTGTAGATGTTGTTCCTTTATTCAAGAAAGGGAGTTGAGATAACCCAGGAAATTATAGACCAGTGAGTCTTACTTCTGTGGTTGGTAAGTTGATGGAGAAGATCCTGAGAGACAGGATTTATGAACATTCAGAAAGGTATAATATGATTAGGAATAGTTAGCATGGCTTTGTCAAGGGCAGGTCATGCCTTATGAGCCTGACTGAATTTTTTGAGGATGTGACTAAACACATTGATGATGGTAGAGCAGTAGATGTAGTGTATATGGATTTCAACAAGGCATTTGACAAGGTACCCCTTGCAAGGCTGTTGAGAAAGTAAGGAGGCATGGGATCCAAGGGGACACTGCTTTGTGGATCCAGGACTGGCTTGCCCACAGAATGCAAAGAGTGGTTGTAGATGGGACATATTCTGCATGGAGGTCGGTGACCAGTGGAGTGCCTCAAGGATCTGTTCTGGGACCCCTGCTCTTTGTGATTTTTATAAGTGACCTGGATGACGAAGTGAAGGGTTGGGTAAGTAAATATGTTGATGACACCAAAGGTTGGAGGTGTTGTGGATAGTGTGAAGGGCTGTCAAGAGGTTACAGCGGGACATTGATAGGATGCAAAACTGGGCTGAGAAGTGGCAGATGGAGTTCAACCCAGATAAGTGTGAGGTGGTTCATTTTGGTAGGTCAAATATGATGACAGAACATAGTATTAATGGTAAGACTCTTGGCAGTGTGGAAGATCAGAGGGATCTTGGGGACCAAGTCCACAGGACACTCAAAGCTGCTATGCAGGTTGGCTCTGTGGTTAAGAAAGCATATGGTGCATTGACCTTCATCAATCATGGGATTGAGTTTAGGAGCTGAGAGGTAATGTTGCAGCTATATAGGACCCTGGTCAGACCCCACTTGGAGTACTGTGCTCAGTTCTGGTCGCCTCACTACAGGAACGATGTGGAAACTATAGAAAGGATGCAGAGGAGATTTACAAGGATGTTGCCTGGATTGGGGAGCATGCCTTATGAGAAAGGTTGAGTGAACTCAGCCATTTTTCCTTGGAGCGACGGAGGATGAGAGGTGACCTGATAGAGGTGTATACGGTGACGAGAGGCATTAATCGTGCGGATAGTCAGAGGCTTTTTCCTTGGGCTTAATGGCTACCATGAGAGGGCAGTGTTAAGGTGCTTGGAAATAGGTAGAGTGGACATGTCAGGGGCAAGTTCTTTTTAAAACACAAAGAGTGGTGAGTGCATGGAATGGGCTGCCGGTAACGGTGGTAGAGGCGGATACGATAGGGTCTTTTAAGAGACTCCTGGACAGTTACATGGAGTTCAGAAAAATAGAGGGCTATGGGTAACCGTAAGAAACATGCAAAGCGCAGAAACAAATATCACTGTGATGATTGTACGCTCTAGTATCAATTGTTTGGTGACCATAAAGTAAAGTAATTTCTAAGGTAAAAACACGTTCGGCACAGCTTTTTGGGCCAAAGGGCCTGTACTGTGCTGTAGGTTTTCTGTGTTTCTATGACATCCAAGGTCTTTACTGGCTTGGGGCTGGGTCTCTGGCCATGCACAAACAGAAGTGCTAGCTGTATACCTCAACTTGACTCCTAAAGCTCACCAGTCACCATAAATTGAAAAGATCTCCATTAGTTATGAGGATTAGTGTCACTCTCACAGGAAGTTAGTTGGAAGAGTTTGCTAGACGTGGATTCAGCCAGCTGCATCACAGCTACAACCCTTCAGACTATTGAGGACATCTTCAAGAAGTGGTGCCTCTTCTCATTACTATCATCAGGGAGGAGATAGAGGAGCCTGGAAATAATGCAGGAATAGCTTCTTCCTCTCCATCAGATTTTTGAACAGTTCATGAACCCTTTTTCATTCCTTATTTTTGCACTGTTTATTTTGTGATTTATAATAGTTTTAATGTCCCTGCACTGCTGCACAACAAATGTCATGTTCTGTAGGACAATGATTAAAAAAAATTATTCTGACTGAAACTTCAACAATGTTCAAGAATGTCAACATCAGTCAGGCCAATACATCCAATTTGAATGACAACCCCATCATCCTATACTAATTCCCTTAATTCCATCTGCAGCATGTCATCCTCAAAATACATTACTATTTTTCATCTACGCACACCAACAGCACCTCACAAGACCATAATCTCTGCTTGTGAGAACAAGGGTCACATGAACAGGAACACCTGCAAGTTAACCCACTCGTTATCTAACTTGGGAAAGAGATCAGCACTGTCTCACTGTTGTGGGAGGGGGGGGGGGGTTAACTCTGGAATTCCCTACCCAACAGTATTAGAGTACCTCCAGTTGGAGGACTGCAACTATTCTAAGGATGAACTCTGTACTTGGATTTTCCTTTTTCTATACCGCTTATTACTTCTTCAAAGAATTCCAACAGACTTATAAGGCAAGATTTTCCCTTGAGGAAACCATGCTGACTACAGCTTACTGTCTATGTGTCTCCGAGTACCCCGAGACCTCATCCTTAATAATCAACTCCAACATCTTCCCAATGACTGAGGTCAGACTAACTGACCTATTGTTTCTTTTCTTCTGCCTCTCTCCCTCTTGAAGAGTGGAATGCATTTGCAATTTTCCAGTCTTCCTGAACCATTCCAGAATCTAGTGATTACTAATGCCTCCACGATCTCTTCAGCCACTTCTTTCAGAATTCTTTGGTGTACACCATCTGGTCCAAGTGACTTACCTACCTTCAGACCTTTCAGTTTCCCAAAAACCCTCTCTACTTATAGTAACTTCACATACTTCATGACCTGACACCTGGAACTTCCATCATACTGCTACTGTCTTCCAGTGAAAAATACTTATTCAGTTCGTCCACCATTCCCTTTTCCTCCATTATCAACTCTCCAGCATTATTTTCCAGCGGTCCAATATCCACTCTTGCCTCTTTTACACTTCAGTATCTGAAGAAACTTTTGATATCTTCTTTAATATTATTGGCTAGCTTACTTTTGTATTCCATCTTTACCTTCTTAATGACATTTTTTAATTTGGTTCTGTTGGTTTTTAAAAGCTTCCCAATCCTCTGTCTTCCCACTAATTTTTGCATTATTATACGCACACTCTTTGGCTTTTATGTTGGCTTTGACTTGTTTTGTTGGCCACCACTGTGTCTTCTTTCCTTTAGAATACTTCTTCCTCTTTGGGATGTATATATCCTGTACCTTCCAAATTGCTTCCCGAAATTCCAGCCATTGCTGCTCTGTTGTCATCCCTGCCAGTGTTCTTCTCCAATTAAATCTGGCCAACTCCTCTTATGCCTCTAATTCCCTTTACTCCACTGTAATAGATACATCTGACTTTAGCTACTCCTTCTCAAATTTCAGGGTGAATTCAGTCATATTATGATCACTTTCCCCTAAAGGTTCTTTCACCTTAAGCTCTTTAATCGATGCTGATTCATTGCACAACACCCAATCCAGAATAGCTGATCCCCTATTGGGCTCAACTACAAGCTGCTCTAAGAAGCAATCTTGCAGGCATTCTAGAAATTCCCCCTCCTGGAATCCAGTACTAACCTGATTTTCCCATCTACCTGCATGTTGAAGTCCCCCATGACTATTGCAACATTGTCCTTTTGGCATGCATTTTCAATCTCCCATTGTAATTCGTAGGACGCATCCTTACTACTGTTTGGAGATCTGTACAGAACTCCCATCAGGGTCTTTTTTACCCTTGCAGTTCCTTAGCTCTATCCACTATGATTCAACACTTTCTGACCCTATGTCACCTCTTTCTAATGAGTTAATTTCATTTATTACCAACAGATCCCTTCTGCCTTCCACCCTGTCCTTTCGATACATTCTGTATCCTTGGACATTACACTACCAGCTATAATCTTCTTTCAGCTGTGATCCAGTGATGCCTACAACATCATACCTGCCAATCTGCATCAGCGCTGCAATTTCATCTACCTTACTCCGTATACTGCACACAAATATAACACCTTCAGTCCTGTATTCACCTTTTCCGATTTTGCCTGCCTTTTACATTTGCAGCTCACCCTGTTTCCCCTATCAACACCTTCTCCTCACTGTACATTGCCTCTGTTTGTAAACCAGCTACCTCATCTTCAGCACTGTTATCCACCTTTCCAATGATACTTGATGCCTATCAGGGACAGGTAATAAATAAAGGTGAATTCATTGAATTCTAATTAATATTTTGAATAATCCATTGTTTACATACAAGATTAGCTTTATTTCTCACATGTACATCTAAGCATATAATGAAATGCGTTGCTTGTATCAACAACCAGCCCAGTCCAAGATGTGCTGGGGGCACCCCACAAGTGCCACCGTGCTTCTGGAGCCAACATAGCATGCCCACAATTCACTAACACACATCTGTACGCCTTGGAAATGTGGGAGGAAACCACAGCACCCAGAGGAAACTCACACAATCATGGAGAGAATGTACAGACTCCTTGCAGATCGTGGCAGGAATGAACCCCAATCTTACAGCTGGCACAGGAAAGCGTTATGCTAACCACTTCACTACCCTGCCACCCTGACACATCAGAATGGCCACACATACATACAGCAAAGTACTTAGTTAACCATGATTGAAAACATCTGCATGACTAGCCCAAACAAGATGCTGTGCTGTTTCTTTGATATCCCTGTGCTTGAGGACAAACAAAGATAAACTGTGCTTGAAGCCTCTGGCCAAATCAGTCATTTATATCATTTGATTCAGCAATTTTCAATGTACAGCACAAGGAAAATTCAATCATTCTGAGAAATGAACTTGACATTCTTTCCTTCAAGTTAGGTCAACCTATAATGGATGTTGCAGTGTCAGAATTTCAGTTGTTTGGATAAAGTATTAAACTGAGGCCCTGTATATCCTGCATGTTGGATATAACAGTATCATTGATTTTTCCTCTGAAGAAGAGTAGAGGGCAAAATTCCCAAGTGACCTGGCCAAGATTTAACCTCCAACCAATAAAACAAGCTTTCTAGTCACTGCTGTTTGCCAGGTCAACACATTGCTATTTACTGCAATTGGCTGCATGCCACCTTTTCTGCAATATAAAAAGAGCTTATATTTCTTAAGTACATTACTGTAACGTGCTTTGAATCATACAGAGTTTGTAAAAGACATTTCGTAAATGAAAGTCTTTCTTATGTAGATCTCACTAAAGTTTAAATACTTAGAGAATTAGGAGTTCATTGTTAATCCTCATATTTATTTTTGCTTCCACGTAATTTTAAATAATTACTAAATGAGTAAGCGGCAGTTTGATTTCCAGAGACAGAGAAGCAGTTTCAGCGACAGGTTACTATCGATGCAATGCTCCTCAGACAGGATGAAGAGGTCAATACTCCCCAATGCCATTAGGCTTTACAATTCTACCGCCAGGACTTAAGAACTTTTTAAAAGCTATTATTAATGCTTTTTGAGATAGTGATTTAGATGCATATCATATTTTTTACTGAGTTAAGTATTGTATGCAATTAGTTTTGCTACATCAAGTGTATGGGACATTGAATTTCCCCATGGGGATGAATAAAGTATCTATCTATCTAAAAGAAGTATCATAAGGAAATGAAATCGTCTCTGCTTTCCCCTACAGCAGTTCCACTCTATCGGACTAAATTACTTTCATGGCCTGTTGCTCTCAAGATCATGTTCGGTATTAAAAAAACTTGCAAAAACAACAAGAAAGTGAAGTTTAAGAAGCATGATGCTACCACAGTGGGCCACATCCCAAATAACAATAAGTTGGAGTACAGGAAGGAGGTAGAAAGCCTAATAGATTGACAACAACCTTTCCTTCACGGTCACAAGGCAAGAGAGCTGGTCAGCTCCTGTTTACATCAATGGTGCTGAGGTCAAGTGGGTTGAGAGCTTCAAGTTCCAAGGACTGAACATCAATAGCTTGTCATGGTTCAGCCACACTGATGCCACAGCCAAGAAAACTCACCAGAGCCCCTACTTACTCAGGATGCAAAAAAAATCTAGCATCTCCGCTTGGACCCTCACCATTTAAAAAAAATTGAGGCACTGTAGATGCAATTGTGCTGCCCATAACTGCAAGAAAATGCAGAGTTGTACACACAGTTCAGCATATCACACAAACCAGCCTCCCCTCCATGGGCTGTCGACATTTTTCCCCACCTCAGTGATGCAGATCCCACCCACGCCAGGCATTTCCCTCCTCCCACCTCCTGTTAAGCAGAAGATACAAAAGCCTGAAAGCAAGTACCACTAGGCTCAAGGCTTCTATTCCACTGACATCAAAATATTGATTACTTCTCTGATACGCCAAGATTGACTCTTAACCTCAATCTACCTTCTTGTGATTTTTCACCTTGTCTATCTGCACTTTCTCTGTACTGTAACACTTTATTATGCACTGTTAGTCTATTGCCTTAATGCACCATTGTAATGAATTAATCTGACAGTTAACATGCAGTACTGAGCAAAAGTCTTATACACATATCTTAAACTGGGGAGCTTAAGACTTTCACACAGTACTAGAGTGATTTTATGTATTGCTCTGCACTCCTGCCGCAAAGGAAAAAGAAACAAATTTCATGACATATGTGAGTGATGATAAACCTGATTCTGATATGGGTTTCTATTGTGAACTGAGAGTGGGAAGGGTGCAAGGAGAGGGGAATCATGGTTGGGCAAAGGGGAAGTATAAGGGGAGGGAGCAGGAAGCACCAGAGACATCCTGTAATGGTCAATCAAATGACCTTGATTGTTGTTACGAATCAAATGACCTTGCCTGGTGTCTCCGCAACTGCACCACCCCAGGCCGCAGCACTCCTTCTATGCCACACCACCACCACCACCACCCCCCCCCCCCCCCCATGGCACTCTACCCTTGCCATCCCCAACATCCTTTGCTCGCATCAGATTTACAAACCCGCTCTCCACTCCACATTGACAAATACAGTACTGTGCAAAAGTCTTAGGCACTCTAGCTACATACAATATATGTGCCCAAGACTTCTGCACAGTACTGTACACAAAGCATTTGCTGGCTCTGGGCTTGTACTTGAAGTTGAGAAGGATGGGAGGGGAATCTCAGATGAAACCCACTGAATATTGAAAACCATGGATAGAGTAAACATGGGGAAAGTCTAGGACTAGAGAGCACAGCCTCAATAGAAGAATGCCCCTTTAAACAGTGATAAGGAATTTCTTTCAACAGAGGGTGGTGAATCTGTGGAGTTCATTGCCTGTGGGCGGCTGTGAGGGCCAAGTCATTGGGAAAACTTAATGTGAAGGTCGCTAGGTTCTTAGTCAAAGGTTATGGGGAGAATGAGTCAAGAGTTGAGAGGGATAATAATTCAGCCATGATGGAAAGGCAGAGCAGACTCAATGGGCCAAAAGCTTTAATTCTTCTCCCATATCTTGTGGTCTTATAGAATTAGTTCTCTTTTCCCATGCATCTTAAAATCAAATTATTTTTCCCCCCCAGTTCTGATGGAAGATCAGAAAATTGAACTAGATCATGTTGATGCCTGGAAATGCCAGTACAGAGTAGATAATCAGATGGCACGCATATGTGAACACTTTCGCTCCCAGGATCATTCTCATGAAAACTTCTGGCCTCACTCCAATGTCAGCACATCCTTTCTTAGAAATGGGGCCCAAAACCTTTCCACAGATGCTGCCTGACCTGCTGTGTATATACACTGTTTTCTAATCTGCTGTTTTGGTTTAA
Source organism: Hemitrygon akajei (assembly GCF_048418815.1). Classification (NCBI taxonomy): domain Eukaryota; kingdom Metazoa; phylum Chordata; class Chondrichthyes; order Myliobatiformes; family Dasyatidae; genus Hemitrygon; species Hemitrygon akajei. The sequence goes on along the minus strand of NC_133126.1, from coordinate 186,271,883 downwards.
AATTTAACTCAAATAGGAATTCTGCAGCCTCATTCAAAAAGTATGTGTTGCTCGTCCTTTATTTTTAATTAAAACAATTTTAATACAGGTTCTTCAATCTACATCTTTTCCAGGATTTAAAATTTCAATCGTTTCCAATAAGATGGGGCTGTCATGGAGACATGAAGCACAAGAGAAACATTCAACATGACAAGCTTTCAGAAGGCCATCTAGATGGCCTGGGGGCAGAGGCCATGGATTTCACTACAGTATTTGCAGACTGCTGTGGAATTAAGAGATGGCTCTTAAATGGAATTTTTACATCTGTATTAATTCAGCAGACAGACACAGGGTCTATAGAAGTGAGGTCATGGACCCTACATAGATTAGTGGAGGAGGAGTTTGCTGTCTCAAGGCAAATTAGAGTGGATAGATCCCCAAGGCCTGACAAGGTGTTCCCTCAAAGTCTATGAGAGGCAGATGCAGAAATTGCAGGGGTCCAAACAAAGATATTTAAAACAAGAGAAAATCTGCAGATGCTGGAAATCCAAGCAACAAACACAAAATGCTGGAGAAACTCAGTAGGCCAGGCAGCATCTATGGAAAAGGGTACAGTCAACATTCCAGACTGAGACTCTTTAGCAGGACTGGAGAGAGAGAAAAAAAGATATTTAAATCATCCTTAGTGACAGAAGGTATTGAAGGTTTGGAGATGAGCTAATGTTGTTCCACTGTTTAAGAAAAGCTCTAAAAATATACCAGGAAATTATAGGCCAGTGAGCCTGGCGTCAGTAGTGGGAAAGTTATTGGAAGGCATTCTAAGGGGCTGGATATATGAGTATTTGGATAAACAGGGGCAGATTAGGGAGAGTCAGCAGGGCTTTGTATGTGATAGGTCATACCTAACCAACCTTTTCAAGTTTGAGGGTATTACTAGGAAAGTTGATGAAAACAATGCAGGGGATGTTGTCTAAATAGACTCTAGCAAGGCATTTGACAAGGGAGGTTGGTCAAGAAGGTTCAATCGCTCAGCATTCAAAATGAAGTAGCAAGTTAGATAAGATTTTGGCTTTGTGGGAGAAGCCAAAGAGTGGTAGTAGATGGTTGCCTCGCTGACTGGAGGCCTGTTACTAGTAGAGTGCTGCAGGGATTGGCGCCTGTGTCCTTTGTTGTTTATCATCTATATCAATGATCTGGATAATAATATAGTTAATTGGATCAGTAAATTTGCAGATGACGCCAAGATTGGGGGTGGAGTGGACAGCAAAGAAGACTATTAGAGCTTGCAGTGGGATCTGGACCAGCTGGAAAAATGGGCTGAAAGATGACAGATGGAACTTAATGTAGACAAGTGTGAGGTGTTGCACATCAGAAGGACCAACTTACACAATGAACAGTAGGGCACTGAGGAGTGTGGTGGAACAAAGGGATCTGGGTATACAGGTCTATAATTCATAGAAAGTGGTGTCACGGGTTGATAGGGTCACAAAGAAAGCTTTTGACACATTGGTTTTCATAAATCAGGGTATCTGGATAGACAGGGAATACAGAAATTAGGATTTTATGAAGTTGTAGGAGACGTTGGCAAGTCCAAATTTGGAGTATTGTGTACAGTTTTGTTCACCTATCCACAGATAAGATTGAAAGAGTTCAGAGAAAACCTACAAGGACGTTGCCAGGACTTGAGGGCCTGATACGTACATTGATATTAGGGGTGTGGATGACTATGGTCCGGTGCAGGTCAATAGGACTAGGCATTTTAAATGGTTCAGCACTGACTAGATGGGCCAATGAGCCTTTTCTATGACTATCACATTGTTTCCTACATTCGCAGCTGAGCTGCCATATTCAAAATAAAATGTCCTTGTCTAAACAGTGCATCACAAATGGGATAAATTCTCCATGAGAAATTTCATGGCTTTAATTTGGATTAGATTACCATTTTTTAAAAATGGGGTGTCCAAGGAGGGGTAGACCTCTGGAGAAGGGGCTTAGGTCCATTCTAGAGCAACTCACTCATCCTGTGGACCCCAATGTTCACTCAGCTCTCACCTGTGGTTCCTCCAAGTATGTGTTTGCACATGACAACAGTCACAACCTGGTTCGACAGACAGGCAAAACCAGGTACAGGTAGCTGGTGGGTCTCATACCCTGGTGAGATAGAAACATGCCTGTTCTAGTATGTGAAGTCAGCTCCAACAGACAGGGCAGATGAGATCAGTGTGATCCAACAATCAGGAAGCAGGTTCTGTATTCTTCTAGGGGACTAAAGGGCATGACAAGGCATAGAAGTCACGGTCATCCATCGCAACCCCAGTTGTGATGACTACTCGTACTACTGGACCCAGACTTCAGAGGTCAGGAGAGTGGAACTCCCCAGTGCAACAACCTTTCCACTTTAAAAACTCTCCCCTGTAGTTTCTTTTTTTTTGTTATCACTGGATATGATGGACAACCAATCAATCAGCATTTTAAATAATGAACATATAAAATTCAGTAATACAAACATTTTGACCATCTGTAATCATACACTATCCTGCATGCACATGATACTTCCCAAAGCTTGTGCTGTCTGCCTCATGCCAGTGTTCAGAACAGCTGCTCAAGGCTAGAGAGAAACAATGAATGGGAAGAGAGGAACCAGTAGGCATGGCTCACGTGGGAATCAGCAACATTGGCAGAACTAGGAAAGTGGTTCTGCTGAGTTTGGGATTTGAAACAAAATCTTGGTAGGAAATGAGGTCAGTGAATTGTGCATGATTCAGAGTTTTATAGGAAACAAGTATACATTCTGGACTGACAGAGGAGTCTTTTATTCTGTTGAGATGGCTAAATTTGAATGTGTCTTTCAACATCAGTTGTTATTGGTGAATCAGATAAATAGAGCTGCACTTGGATCAATATTAGTACCGTACAGTGGTGGGAGGGGGTAAGTAGTAAGTGATAGGGTTAGCAAGTGGCAGATGAAGTACAATTGGAGAGTTTTTAAAAAAAGGTATTGCTGAGATTGTACCCAGAGAGTAATGACATGATCAACACTGGGAAGATTGTAAAAATCTACTTCCTCTTGCTGAAAAGTCCAGAATAGGGACTCAAATGATTAAGGAACTGCTTGGTTATGAATGATATGAGAAAACATTTCTTTCTGTATAGAGTTGTAAGTGTTTACAATTCTACCAGTGTTGTGGATGGTCAGAATTTTTTTAAACACTAAAGAGTAGTAGAGATGTATGGTGAAGATAGTCAGTCAGCCATGAACCTTTCCAACTAGTGAAGCAATTCAAAGAGTTATGTAGCCTCCTCCTGTTTGTTGTTTCTTTGTTGAGAAATTTAATACAAATGAGGATACAAGATCCCGGTAAAATACCTTCAAAACTAATTTTGAATCATGATTTGCCCTTTCCAATCATTGTTCAGTTTTAGTAGGCTATGATTATACTTCAGTCTGATGCCCAGACATTTGAAGAGCAAAGGTATCACTATTTTAATATGTGAACAAAGTGATCACTTTGAAGACTTTTGTAAGTTCTATTCATCTGTATAAGAAAACATTCGCACAAGTGAAACTGTTTAAAATAAACACTTGGATTTCTGTAAGTATCTGTCAATGGATTATGGATTTTGGAGGGGGAAGGAGGGCAGTAAAGAAGATCAGACGGATAACTGAGGGTGAGCAAGATCAAGGGCAGGGTGAATGGCTTAAGAAACTGCAGAAGTCACCAAGTCTGTCATGAGTGTATACATGTATACTTGGATGTATGCAGATAGGCATGATTTAAAGATCTTCTATGCTGCACTGAAAATTGTCTACGGCTCCACATCATCAGGATCATCCTTAGTACTGATGGGAACACACTGATCATGGACAAAGAAAATTCTTTATAGGTGACCTGAACACTTTAGAGTTCTGAATCGTCCTTCAACTATAAATGATGTAGCCATCGATCACCTGTCCCAAGTATCTGTCAATGAAGCACTGGATGCTCCAATGACCTTAGCTGAGACCCAGAAAGCAATACATCAGCTCTCTAACAGCAAAGTGCCTGGACCAGATGCAATATCGTTGAGGTCTACACAGAATGTCGAACAATGCTAACAGAAAAGCTCCATCAGCTCTTCCAACTCATGTGGCAGCAAGAGACAATTCCATGGGAATTTAAAGGTGCACTCGTCACCCACCTTTGAACTGTCAGCTAAAAGGGAAACCGACAGTCCTGCAACAACCATCAGGGAATATCTTTGCTGACTATTGCAGGCAAGGTCTTTGCCAAATTTCTTACCAGAGAGCCGGTGTGGATTCCAGAAGGAGCATGGGACTTTATTCAAGCAGAGTTTGGGGCAAGGCAGCTGCAAGAGAAATGTCAGGAACAAAATCCTAACCTGTTCTCCTGGTATGTTGATCTGACTAAGATCTTTGACACTTAGCAGAGAGGGTTTGTGGAACATCATGGTGAAGTACAAATGCCCAAGGAAATTCCACGATGACATGTAACCTTGAGTTCCAGACAATGGTGACACGTCTGAGCTCTACCCGGTCTCAAACAGGGCAACGTCTCGATGCCAATACTATTCAGTCTGGAGTTCTCCCTCTTTAGAATCAGGTTTAATATTACCGGCATATGTCATGAAATTTCTTAACTTTGTAGCAGCAGTACAATGCAATACATGATAATACAGGATAAAAACAAAATGAATTAAAATAAATTATGTATGTATATCTCAAATAATTAAATTAAGTACTAATTTAAGAAAGACATGCCCTTTTCTCACTGTTACCATCAGGTAGGAGGTACAGAAACCCAAAGGCACACACTCAGTGATTCAGGAACAGCTTCTTCTCCTCTTCCATCCGATTCTTAAACGGGCATTGAATCTTTGGACACTACCTCACTTTCTTTTTAAAAATATACAGTAGTTCTGTTTTTGTACATTTTAAAAAATCTATTCAATATACATAATTGATTTACTTGTTTATTTATTATTTTTATTTATTTTTTTCTCTGCTAGATTATGTATTGTATTGAACTCCTGCTGCTAAGTGAATGAATTTCATGTCACATGCTGGTGATAAAAAACAAATAAGGTAATGAGGTAGCATTCATGGTTTCAATGTCCATTCAGAAACTGAATGGCAGAGGGAAAGAAGCTGTTCCTGAGCCACTGAGTGCATGCCTTCAAGCTTCTGTACCTCCTTCCTGATGGTTAACAGTGAGAGAAAAGCATGCCCTGAGTGGTGGGACTGATGTTGACTGATGCCTTCAGAAACAGCAAAGTAGACATTGGGTTCCACACTGATGGGAAATCCTTCAAACTCAGGAGGCTCCAAGCAAAAACAAAGGTTATGACAGATAACATTAGAGGTTTTCTTTTTGCTGATGATGGCCCTCAATGTTGGTTCAAAAGTTGATCAGCAGTGCTGTGTCAACAAGTTTTCTGTTGCGTGTACCAACTTTGGTACCATCAACACCAAGAATAACGTAATGCTAATTCCAGGGAAATCATATGTTGAGTCAAGCATCTTAATCAATGGTCAAAGACTCAACCCAGTGAACATGTTCACATATCATGGAGCACATTGACCCAGAACAATGTCATTGATGAAATAAAAAGCAGGATCGCCAAAGCAAGCATAGCCTTCAGCAGACTTCATACCAACATCTAGAACAGTAGAAGCACAAGTCTACAGACAAAGCAGTAGAGCTTCTCACTCCGCTTTACACCTCTGAAACATGGACAATGTACCAAGGCCATGCCAATAAACTAAACCATTTCCATAGAGAAAAATAAAAACACAAAATGCTGACAGAACTCAGCAGGCCAGACAGCATCTATGGGTGGAGGTAGTGACGACGTTTCGGGCCGAAACCCTTCATCAGGAAGAAACGTCGTCACTACCTCCTCCCATAGATGCTGTCTGGCCTGCTGAGTTCTGTCAGCATTTTGTGTTTTTATTTATTTCCAGCATCTTCAGATTCACTCGTGTTGCAATTCCATAGAGTCTGCCTCAGAAAGCTCCTCAACATTAAGAGGCAAGACAGAATCCCTGACATCGAGGCAGCCCTGCTCAGAATCTGCACCATCCTGATGCAGTCCCAATTACACAAGGCTGGACCATCAGGACCATCCTTTCTGTAGAAAGGAAAACGTTCCCGTGGTGGCCAAAGGAAATGTTATTTAAAAAACCCTGAAAACATCACTATAAACCTTTGGCATCAACCCAGACAAATGGGAACATATGACCCAGAACCCAGAATCAGGTTGAGTGGTGCTCCTCCCTCCATAAGGGTGCAGTGACACATGAGACAGAAAGGACAATTGCAGCAGAGAGACGTAGAGTGGCCAAGAAAGCAAAGCCAGCAAACCCCAACCCAATGTGACTGCCAACTTTTGACCATACTGGCAAAGAAATTATCAAGCATGGATTGGCCTCTCCAGCCATCTGCGTATCCACAGACCAGTCCAGCCCCTATAAATAGTGGATGAGCAGACTGACCCTCATCATTGCACAATGTACAAACAAATGAACGAACCTACTGACAGGTACTTGGCACAAATGTCGATTTGGCTGTGCATGAGACAAAACCTGGTTTCCAGTCATCTTGGCCCCCTTTGTCGCTTGTCCAAGAACCCTTTGGTAAACCTTTGTAGTGGCTGGCAGAGACCAATCCTATATTATGTCTTTCACTGGTACACATAATCTATGAAGTTGAATATCCTGAGTGAGATCTTATTCCATACTGTTATTGGGAAACAGCAAGTGGACAAAGGAAATGATAAGACATTCAAAAATCTTCATTGCAATGTTGTAAGAGCTGGCAACTCAAGGGAATCCTTGGATCATAATTTGGTAACAGGAGAATCAGGACAGCAGTGAGTTTGTATCTCCTTTTTTGGAAGATTATGCAAGTTCAGCATATGAAGAGGTAATTTCCCAGTTCTCGATCCTGCTCACCCTGTTAAACAAATCTTACCCCATCTTTCGCTGATTTTACAGAAGTCCCAAAAACAAGAGTTTCTGCAGAGGCTGGAAATCCAGAGCAAATCCTCAACAATTCAGGCAGCATCTATGAAGGGGAATCCTCTACTACTGTATGATAAGGTCAGACTTAGGTTGGAGGAGCAACATGTCATATTCCATCTGGAAGCTTCCAAACTAATGGCATAAATACCAATTTTTCCAATTTCTGGTCATTTCTCTCCCCTCCCTGCTCTTTTCTCTCCATTCTGGAGATCCTCTCACTCCTTCTCTTTTCCTCACCTCACCTGTGCATCATCTCCCTCTGTTTCCTCTCCTACTTCCCTTTCTTCTATTGTGTCCACTATCAGATCCCATCTTCTTCAGCCCTTTAATTCTTCCTTCTCCCCCCTGCCCACCCAGCTACTTCCTTCATCCATTCTCCCCCCATCCACTCACCTTTCCCCTCACCTAGCTTCATCTATCACCTGTCAGCTTGTCTCTTTTCTCTCCCCCCACCTTATGCTGGCTTCTGCCTACTTCCTTTCCTGTAATGAAGAAGGGTCTTGGCCCGGAATGTCAAACGTTTATTCCCCTTATAGATGACTTGCCAAGTTCCTCCAGCAACTTGTATGTCTGCAGAAATCATAACAGCCCACATAGCTAACTTATACCCACAGAAAGAGTAGAGGTCATCCTCAACACCAAGGAAAGGCATTAGGTACCACACATGGGGAAAAATAATAGATACAACTCCATATCCCACAGCATTTTATAATCAGAAAAGTTTCTGGTATATTCAAAAGGTACAATGAAGGAACCATATTCAACCAGTGAACACAGTGCAGTTTCTATTGTATACAACCATGACCGAGAGATGCAGATTGGCCAGAATGTCAGAAATTTTCATCTTGCTTCAGAATATTACCTGAAAGTCTTAATGGCCCATTGAAGAGAGCGAGTTAGCAGGGCATACTTAGTGTCTCAGCAATAAGCATCCCCAACAGTGCAGAAATTCCTCAGTACTTCGTGCCAACCCAAATATTTGCACAAAAATCTCTGGAGTGGAACTTGAAGCATGGCCAAGAGATTAAAAATATAGCAGAGAGCAAATAATTGTACAACCAAAAACCTCATAGCTCACAGATTAGGGAATGCAACAGGCAAAGTGAAATATATAAAGTCTTGTATTTATTTCAATTGGCAGATCACATTTCAGTTTGAAACTCCACTTCAAAGTCTGTGTTTCAATCCTCCACTGAAGAACTAATCTAAATTTGCTCTGGATGGGATCGAAAAAATAGTGTCCTTTTGGAACTTGCCTCACTCTGAATAAAGAAGCCATTTCTCCTAAATATTTAGCCAAGCCATAAACAAAATTTGAAGGTTCTGCTATTATAAACAGTTGCAATAAAGCCACAGTGTATATCTGTGAAACCGGATGTAGACTGGGAGACCGCTTCACCTAGTACCTACGCTTTGATGGGGAAGAAGTGTAATCTCCCGGTGGCCACCTATTCCAATTCTATTTCCCAGTCCCATTCCAATGTATCAGTCCATGCCCTCTTCTACTGCCATGATGAGACCACACTCAGGTTGGATCAGCAACACCTTATATTCTGTCTGGGTAGCCTCCAACTTCATGACATGAACATCAGTTTTGTGAGCCTCCAGTAACTGCCCACTCCCCATTCTCCTTCACTATTTCCATTTTCCTCTCTCACCTTATCTCTTTACCTCCCCTTCCCTTTCTTCCTTGGCCTTCTCTGGTCTCCTGTTAGATTTCTCCTTCTCCAAACCTTTGCTTCTTTCTCCAGCTCTTTATCTCACCCCCACCCTATCTCCCAGTTTTAGCCATCACCTAATATCTTTTACCTCTTTCTCTCCTTCCCCCATCTTCTTACTCTGACTTCTAATCTCTTTCTTCCAGTCTTGATAAAGTGTCTTGGCCCAAAATGTTGACTGTTTACTCTTTTCTGTAGTTGCGGTCTGGACTGCTGAGTTCCTCAAGCATTTTGTGTGTGTTACTTTGATTTCCAGCATCTGAAGATTTTCTCCTGTTAGTGTATTTGACAAATTCACCCAATGACTTCATCACAAATTTTACTGAATCTACACAAGAATTGGTTTATGAATAAAAAGTTCCAACATTCAATGTTCAAAGCTCGAATCTTCACCATATGCTAACTTGGGATTCGTTTTCTTGCAGACATTTACAGGAAAATAAAGAAATATAGTAGAAATGGAAAAACATAAAGAATAAGAAACAAGCAATGGGCAAAAGACAAAGTGTACGTAATAAAGAGTAAATAAATACTTAGTTGTAGAATCCTTGAAAGTGAGTCTATAGGTTGGGACATCAGTTCAGTATAGAGGACAGTTACACATTGTGAATGCATTTTTTAGAAAAATTCCTTTCAAATTTATTCTTGCCTTTGAGACTAGTTCCACAATGATACTAACCAAGCTCGAGAACAAAAAATATCAATTTCTACATGATAAAAAATTAGGATCCCGTAAATGCTCTTTGGAAATAGCATACAAAATCTACCAGCTGGCTTGGCTTAATTTTTATCTCATGGAATCATGCACACTGAGGTACAAAACCATTGGGAACAATATGTACTGTGGTAACGACATGAAGTTCATGTTTAGTTCTAAGGGGAGGAAAAGTTCAGCGGCAGTATTATTACTCAGTGAAGTAATTTTAATAAAAAGTCTTTGTCAGACAGCTGTTCTTTAGTGCTCCAAATTCCAAATTTATAACCACAGCTAATCTCTATAACATCTGAAGACTCTTACTACTGTGCAGCCATTTTTTGATAAACAAAAAGGTAGGCATTCCTGGAAAATATATGAAGTAAAATTTCGTAAATCAAGGAAAAGCTAATTATAAATTTTTTGGTAAAATATATTTCTATGCATGGAAAATGACCTGCAATTCATTCATAAAATACATTCCCTAGTCTTCCCCTCCTCTCCAAACAGTTAATTGTGTTTATCAAGGAATCATAAATTAAGGAACATCTCAAGACATGCATCCTAACAAAGGCTCCTTTCACTCTTAACACCTTTTTAATTTATTCCATTTTTATAGCAGGATTTTCAATTTTCATGTTTCTTCACATTAGAATTCCCTCCCCCCAGAACTTTATCAAAATCCACTCTTCAATGATTGATTGATTTTATTTGCTCAGCGTTCGGACCTAAACTCCCCAACACTGTGTTCCATCTTGGCACATTTTTAAAAAAAGGAGTTGTCAAGAAGCAAACTACAGAAAGAAAGATACAATTAATGAAGTTAGAGAGGTCTAATCTCCACCCATCCTAAACTAACTTCTGATACCAATAGATTAACTCGAAGGCAGCAGCCTGGAAAAGCAGTAAAAAGTATGGTATTTGAGAGTGTTGATGTAGCATTCAACTGTTTACTCAGGATCATTATAAAATAATAGCTGCAATTCTCACTAAGATCCAAGTCAAAGTAAATTATCAATGTATGTACTCCACTTTATTAGGTATCAGAATCACGTTTAATATCACCAGCATATGTCATGAAATTTGTTGCTTTGTGGCAGCAGTACATTGCAATACATTATAATAAAAATAGTAGATTACAGCAAGTATACATAAAAGGGTGGCAGGGTGGAGATACATCTCTACCAAAGGAGCTGTAAGGGACTCTTTCCCAACGCTAGCCTGCAGGTCACCCTTGGGCAAGGTGTAGCACCTGCTTAGCCCACTGATCAGGGTTATGTGAAGCAATGGGAGCAGGTGGTGGATGGTTGTATGAGCAGCTGTTGCTTATCACAAGTCCTGGTTATGTGACCACTGACACCAGGCAAGTTCAGAAGTCACCCATTCTGGGGTCATCCATTTGTAAAGACAGTGCCCAGAAGGTGACAATGGAAAATCATTTCTGTAAAGTATTTGCCAAGAACAATCATGGTCGTGACAGATGGAAGACTATGATCGCCCACATCATACAACACGGCACATAATGATGACGGTGATGATATATAAAAAAAGAAAATTAAATAAGCAGTGTAAACAGAGAGGGGAAACATACTGATGGCAGAAGGGAAGATGATGTTCCTGAAATATTGAGTGCATGTTTTCAGGCTTCTGTATCTCCTCCTTGATGGTAGCAATGAGAAGAGACCATATCCTGTATGATGAGGGCCCTTAACGATGGATACCGCCTTTTTGAGGCAGCATGTTTTGCAAGTATCCTGCATGTTGGGGAGGCTAGTACCACGATGGAGCTGGCTGAGTTTACAATTTCTGCAGCTTTTTTCAATCCTGTGCAGTAGGTCTTCCATACCAAATGGTGAGGCAACCAGTTAGAATTCTCCCCACAGTACATCTGTAGAAATTTGCTTGCATCTTTGGTGACATACCAATTCTCCTCAAACTCTGAACAAAATGTAGCCACTGTGGTTCCTTCTTTGTAATTGCATCAATAAGTCGGGCCCAGGTTAAATCCAAGAACTTGAAACTACTGTACTCACCTTTTCCACTTCTGATCCTACCACGAGGACTGGTGCGTGCTCCCTTGACTTACCCTTCCTGAAGTACACAATCAATTCCTTGGTCTGAATGATGCTGAGTGCAAAGTTGTTGCTATGACACTCAACCAACTGCCAGTAATAGTTGTGTCGTCAGCAAATTTATGGATGACATTTGAACTCTGCCTAGCCTCACAACTGTGAGAAAAGAGGAAGTTGAGCAATGGACAAAGCACATATCCTCGAGGTGCTCCAGTGTTGATTATCAGTAAGGAGATGTTATTTCCAGTGCACACAGACTGCGGTCTTCCAGTCAGGAAGTCAAGGATCCAATTGCAGAGACCCAGGTTTTGGAGCGTGTTGATTAAAATTGAGGATAGGATTGCATTGAATGCTGAGCTTCAGTCAATAAACAGCAGCTTTACATAGGTATTACTATTGTCCAGGTGATCCAAGGCCATCTGGAGAGCCAATGAGATTGCACCCGTTATAGATCTATAGTGGGAATACACAAAATTGCAGCAGGTCCAGGTCCTTGCTTAAACAGAGTTGAATCTTGTCATGACCAAACACTTAAAGCACTTAATTACAGTAGAAGTGAATGCACTGGCTGATAGTCATTGAGGCACTGGTAAATGATTGTTGCCCTTTTAAAGCAGGCGGGAATCTCTGACAGCAACAATGAGAGATTGAAAACGTTTTTGAACACTCCTGCCAACTGGTTGGCACAGGTTTTCAGAGCCCTACCAGGAACACCATCAGGGCTTGACATTTCGCAAGGGTTCACTCTCTTGAAAGATATTCTGATGTAAACCTCCAAGACAGAGATCACATGGGTTACCAGATGCTGCAGGGATTTACACAGGTGTAGACCACAAGACACAGGAGCATAATTAGGCCATATGGCCCATTGAATCCATTACACCATTTCATCATGACTGATCCATTTCCATCTTAACCCCATTCTCCTGCCTTCTCCCTATTACCTTTCAAGCCCAGACTATCAATCTCTGCCTTAAATGCACCCAGTGACCAAAGCTGCCTATGGTCTACAGAGTCACCACCCACTGGCTAAAGAAATTCTTCCTTATCTGCTTAATAACTCCCATCAGGGTCTTCTTAGTTTCTTAACTATACCCACAAGGATTCTACATCTTTCAATCCTATGCCATCACCTTCTAAAGATTTGACTTCAATTTTTACCAGTCGAACTATTCCTTTTCCTCTACCTACCTGCCAGTCCTTTTGATAGATTTTGTATCATTGGACATTAAGCTCCCAACTACAATTATCTTTCAGCCATGATACTCACAAAGTCATACCTACCAATCTCTAACTGCACAAGATCTTCTACCCTTATTTTGTCTACTGCATGCATTCAAATATGACACCTTCAGACCTGCATTTGTCAACCTTACAAATTTCTCCCACTCTTGCATTGCATTCCAATGATCCCACTGGCTGTAGTTTTGCCCTATCATCTGTCTTTCCTGACAGTTTTACTGCACACTACCTCTGCTATTCTCAACCCTATCATTCCAGTTCCAAACTCCTGTTTTATTCTTCCTTTCAAAACGTGCATAAAGGGCGTTGAGCTCATCTGTGAGTGAAGCATCACGCCATTCACCAGATTAGGTTTTGCTTTGCAGGAGCTAATGGCCTGAAAACCCTGCTAGAGCTGATGTGCATTTGATTCCATCGCAAACCTTAATTGGAATTGATATAGCCTTCCGTAGGTCGCAACTGGGCTACTTGTGCAGTTCTGGATCTCTGGTCTTGAATGCCACAGATCTAGCCATCAGCATTAGACCATAAGACATAGGAGCAGGATTAAGCCATTCAGCCCATCGAGTCTTCTCTGCCATTGCAGCATGGCTGATCCTGGATCCCACTCAACTCCATGTAACTGCCTTCTCGCCATATCCTTTAATGCCCTGACCAATCATCTTCCGCCTTAAATATGCCCATAAACTTGGTCTCCACCACAGTCTGTGGCACAGTGTTCCACAGATTCACTACTCTCTGGCCAAATACATTCCTCCTTACACCTGTTCTAAAAGGGAGCACCTCAACCTTGAGGCTGTGCCCTCTAGTTCTGGATACCCCCATCACAGGAAACATCCTCTCCACATCCACCCTATCTAGTCCTTTCAACATTCCATAGGTTTCAAACTGTGGGCATGGGATGGCATGGTAAGTGTTCTTGGTGGTATAACAGTGGTCAAGGGTTGGTTTCTCTGGTTCCACAGGTGATAAGTTGGTAGTGGTTGTTCAGAGACTTCAGAGCATGGTTGAAATCACCCACGGTGATAGGGAAGGCATCAGAGTGTGCAGTTTCGTGCCCGCTGATTCTGTTGCTCAGCTCCTCTGGTCCAGCCTGATGTTGGCTAGAGGCAAAGTGTACATCGCTACCAGGATAATGGCGGAAAGCTCCCTCAGCAGATAAAAAGAATATTTGACTGCTAGATGTTTCAGGTCAAGTGAACAAGACTGCCACCTTTGTGCACTTCAATGAGCTAATCAGAAAGCATACTCCACCTCCTCTGCCTTTAAAAGACTGAGCGGTCCTGTCTTTGCAGAGAATGAAGAAGCCATCGTGCTACAACACAGTATCCAAAATGGTGGGAGGTAACTATAGTTCCATTAAGTACACAGCAGCCCTGGTGTCCCTCTGGTAGAGCAATCTCCCTCTTGAGGTCTTCAATTTTATTTTCCAGGGACTGTGTATTTGCCAGTAGGATAGTCATGAGTGGAAGTCTAAGGCCTCTGCATTTCAACTGTACCTGTAGACCGGTGTGATATCCCTATTTCCATTTTTTTTTTAAAAAGGGGAACTACACTCTCGACTCAAGTCTGCCACCAAGGATCAATTTTGCGGATCAATAGATTTTTTTTTAAATATTCAAAAACAATACTGCTTACTTAAGTACCCATGGCTGTGAATGTGGATTTCAGCTGTAGTAGTCCTACACAAGAATATTTGATGATTCCCATCAGAACTGCATGCAGAGTCACCAATTAATGGTAGCATTTTATCGGAAGACATCTCCTGCAGCTAATAAAGTGGTCACTGAGTGCATGTTCATGGTCTTCTGCTGATGCAGCCCATCCACTTTAAGGTACGATGTGTTGTGCAGAGATGCTCTTCTACGTACCACTGTTGTAACACGTGGTTATGAGTTACTGTCACCTTCCTACCAGCTAGAACTCATCTCACCATTCTCTTCTGACTCCTCATATTAACAAGGAATTTTTGCCTACAGAACTGCAGCTCACTGAATGTCTTTTGTTTATTGCAGCATTCTCCATAAACTCTAGAGACTGCTGTGTGTGAAAATCCCAGGAGATCAGCAATTTCTAAGATACTCAAAACACCCTATCTAGCACCAAAAATCATTCCACAGTGAAAGTCACTTTGATCACATTTCTTCCCCATTCCGATGATTGGTCTGAATGACAACTGAATCTCTTGACCATGCCTGCATGCTTTTATGCATTGAATTGCTGCCACATGATTGGCTGATTAGATATTTGCATTAATGAGCAGGTGTACCTAATATGTGGCCATTGAATGCATGTTACCATATACTACCTTGAGATTCATTTACAGAGAAATAAATAAATTCAATAAAATCCACAATAAACTATACATAAACAAAGACTGACAAACACCAATGTGCAGAAGACAACAAATTGTGCACATAAAAATCAATAATACTGAAAACATGAGTTGTAGTGTCCTTGAAAATAAGTCCATAGGTTGTGGAATCAGTTCAGAGGCAAGGTAAGTGAAGTTACACACACTGATTCAGGAGCCCAAAGCCCAAAATGGCAAAACTGCTCCTGAATTTGGTGGTAGGGGACCCAAAGCATTATCTCCAATCATTAATGATCATTAATGGAGAATGTGTGGAGCAGGTTAAGACCTACAAGTATCTGGGAGTACAGTTAGACGAGAAGCTAGACTGGACTGCCAACACAGATGCCTTGTGCAGGAAGGCACAGAGTCGACTGTACTTCCTTAGAAGGTTGGCGTCATTCAATGTCTGTAGTGAGATGCTGAAGATGTTCTATAGGTCAGTTGTGGAGAGCGCCCTCTTCTTTGTGGTGGCGTGTTGGGGAGGAAGCATTAAGAAGAGGGACGCCTCACGTCTTAATAAGCTGGTAAGGAAGGCGGGCTCTGTCGTGGGCAAAGTACTGGAGAGTTTAACATCAGTAGCTGAGCGAAGGGCGCTGAGTAGGCTACGGTCAATTATGGAAAACTCTGAACATCCTCTACATAGCACCATCCAGAGACAGAGAAGCAGTTTCAGCGACAGGTTACTATCGATGCAATGCTCCTCAGACAGGATGAAGAGGTCAATACTCCCCAATGCCATTAGGCTTTACAATTCAACCGCCAGGACTTAAGAACTTTTTAAAAGCTATTGTTAATGCTTTTTGAGATAGTGATTTAGATGCATATCATATTTTTTTACTGAGTTAAGTATTGTATGTTATTAGTTTTGCTACAACAAGTGTATGGGACATTGGAAAAAAAAGTTGAATTTCCCCATGGGGATGAATAAAGTATCTATCTATCTATCTATCTATAACAATCAGGGTAGCAGCTTATGATCCAAATAATTCTCCAAAACATGGGAAGAGATATCTGACCAATGTCCCTAATTCCCCTCCATTTGGCTCCTGGAAAGAATAGAGGGAAGATATTCCAATACTTGAGGGAAATCCAGCAATAAATGAAATAACATAGCTCTTGATCAAGCTAACAAAAATGCAGAGCCATAGACAATGGAAACCAAAGAATCAAGAACTAAAAAGGCTTGTTCTGAATTTTTCAGGCAAGTGACAGATTGGGAAATTTCCTTAAATTGGTGACCTTTTCAATTGCATCACAAGACTTTAGTCATGTTTCTAGGCACAGGATAGCAATACACTTTGATAGTAATCCCCCAGATACATTATAACAATTACAAAAACATAATAATTTGTGATCTAACAACAACACACACAAAATGCTGGTAGAACACAGCAGGCCAGGCAGCATCGATAGGGAGAAGCGCTGTCGACGTTTCGGGCCGAGACCCTTCGTCAGGACTGTGATCTTGTGATCTACTATTTTGGGAAATAAACCACTCCCTTCAAGCCCAGAAACTGCACAATTTCCTTGATCAGACATTTAAACAGCAGTCAATATTATTTTAGAAAGGCAAGTTTTTTTTAAAATACTATCTGCAAATATACTTCATTTATTATCTCAGGTTTATCTCACAATCATTTTAGGGTCCACTGAATATATAGGTATGTATAATAGGATTCACCACCCACCGGCAGAATTTATAGAATGATGTTTAAAAGAATGATTCCTGCAAGTTTTGATGCAGTTAGTTGTTACAATGTTCATCAATTTCATGGGAGGGCAAAAGTGGGCTCAACAGTCAAGGCCTTTATTGACATTTACCCTTCCAATACTCGAGTCAAGTACAGTACAGTAAAGCAAGAAATCACAGTGAACACCAAGAAAATAAATAACTTAAAATAACCACACCCTAATAAAAGCTCAAAACTAAATGAGGCATTTGTCCTTATGGGAGAGACCAACTGCCTGCAGTATCAGAAGCTGAATTCGCCTGAACTCTCACTATTGGATCTCAACAGGTCTGTGCTCAGATCCACACCTTTCACCCTGGCCTGGTTTGAACACTCAAAAATCTGTAAAGATACCAGAACTAACTGTAATGCCTGCAGGAAACATTCTTTCAAAAAATATATTGAATGATCATAAAACTTTGACTAAAATAAATATAGGAAAGGAGAAGCTAACAAATTCCACCTTTTATAACAATGAACTTTGAAGAACCTAATAAAGCACTGTTGAGATAGTGGGTGGGCTCCTGGAAATATTACGCACCTACTCAAACAACAGATCAATTTTCTTATCCATTTATTTTTAGAATAAGGGCGACACAGCAAAGGTCATTACCATTGTCCAACTGCCCTTGGAGAAAGTTTTATAAAAAGTCACCTTTTTGAACTGCTTCAACCTCTCTGATGAAAATAGTAATCCTCGAGCTGTTAGGTAGGGAATTCAAAAATGTAGACCCAACAACTCGTCTACAACTGTTGCATACCTTGTAAGGAAACCTACAACTTTGTTCTTAAAACTAACTCACCTACTTCTGGAAATGGTACTTACCGTAGATTCCGGACTACAGAGCGCACCTGATTAAAAGCCGCTGGCTCTAATTTTAGAAATAAAATCATTTTTTAAATTATACAGGCCGCTTCGGATTTTAGGCCGCACCGAATTTCCGGCGGAACGGATTTTCGGCGCACTGGATTTCCGGCGGACCGGATTTTCGGCGCACTGGATTTCCGGCGGACCGGATTTTCGGCGCACCGGATTTTCGGCCGCTTGTAATATGAGATATTTACACAGAAAGATATTACACGTGTTGGGCTTCAAATTCTGCCCTGTGTTCGTTTTGGAAGAGAGACAACCAACACCGGATTACAGTGCAGCGTGGCTTTATTGCAGAACGCGTTTTGCCTTCCCCTTACATTCTGCTCTTATTTATACTCCTTTTTCCCCCAAACCAAACCCTCGCTACACATATTTGGTAAGGCTAAACTTTGTTATACCTACCGGTATTTGGTAACATCGGACACTTGTGTCCTTATTGGCCCGATACCATTCACACACGAGTTTTACTGTTTTTTTGTTTACTGAATCGCTAGCAGTTTCGGTGCAGCGGAATCCTCAGTTTCGCTCCCTCCCTCCCTTGTACTGCTGTCTAATATCACGTGAGCCATTCCTGACCTGAAGCGGCAGTCCCAAATTAAATCTCCACCGTCTCACCATCGATTCATGTATGCCAAGATTACGCGCAGCAGCTCGATTTCCTTGTTCAACCGCCAGATTGATTGCCTTTAACTTAAAAGCTGCATCATATGCTTTTCTTCGAGTGTTTTCCATGTTGATGAGGGTGAGTACAAATGGCTGATTTACAATAATTTGTGAAGTGCGCTTGATTTATCGTACAATTTCATTGGACCTCTGTGAACTACTCATCAATTTTATTGGTCTACTGTTACGAGGCAAAATGTTTTGGCGGCATGGGAAAAAACTTTCTATAAGCCGCACCTTATTATAAGCCGCTATGTTCAATGCTGTTCAAAGTAGCGGCTTATAATCCGACATCTACGGTAATAGTCAAACTACACTCAGTGGCCAGTTTATTAGGTCTCTCATGTGCCTAATAAAGTGGCCACTAAATGTATATCTATGGTCTTTCACTGCAGTAGCCAATTCACTTCGAGATTTGATGCGTTGTCCATTCAGAAATGCTCTTCTGCACATCACTGTTGTAATATGTGGTTTTTTGAGTTACTGTCACCTTCCTGTTAGCTTGAACCAGTCTGGCCATTCTCCTCTGACCTCCTTCACTAACAAGACACTTTTGCCCACAGAACTGCTGCTTACTGGATTTTTTTTTCTGTGTTTTGCACCACTCTCTAAACTCTAGAAAGTGTTGTGCATGAAAATCCCAGAATATCAGCAGTTTGAGTATCTCAAACCATCCAATCTGGCACCAACAATCAATCATACCACGTTTAAAGTTACTTAGATCTCATTTCACACCCATTTTGATGTTTGGTCTGAACAACAACTGGACCTCTTGACCATGCCAAAGTGCTTGTATGCATTGAGTTACTGCCACATGATTGGCAGATTAGATATCTGCAATAACAAGATATACAGGTGAACCTAATAAAGTGGCCACTGTGTATAAACCACATTTATATGTCATGGTCGCAGAAATTCTACTGATGCATAGATCAAGACTGGTGTAAGGTGAAGAATCAAGGATCAACTTTATTTGCCATATACATTTACATGTATTAGGAATGTGGAGAGGATGTTTCCTATAGTGAGGGAGTCTAGGACCAGAGGACACAGTTTCAGAATACAAGAAAGTCCCTTTAGAACAAAGATGAGCAGGAATTTATTTAGCCAGCGGGAATTCAAATGCCACAGATATCTGTGGAGGCCAAGTCATTGGATATATTTAAAGTGGAGGTGATGCGTTCTTGATTAGTAAAGGCGACAAAGGTTATGTGGAGAAGGCAAAAGAATGGGGTTGAGAGGGACAGTAAATCAGCCATGAGCAGACTTGATGGGCCAAACTGCATACCTTGTAAGTCTTATGGAAGTTGCTGTGGTGTGATGCCGCAATATGCAACAAAAACAATCATAAATGATAATAATAAAGAATTATATAAACAAAATAAACTTAGAGGTTAAAGTACAGATGTGGAATAATGTGCATTAAAATTGCATTAATGTGCATAAATAATGTGCATGAAGCCCCAAACAATCTGATACTCGCCTTCTACAAACAAGCACTAGTCTCATCTGCCAAACAGATGTGGAAATTTTGATTACCATTACATGAAAGTGTAGTATGTCTAAAGACATGTTAATTTCACTCTATCAGAATCTTGATGACAAGATCATGTGTTTTAGTTGTGTCTTACCCAACACCATCACTGGTCAAAAATGCAAGTGTAATTCCCTCTCTCTGTAAACGAATGCCAATGAATAACCTATATCAAACCAACAGGATTTTATTTAACTTCTCACACAAAGAAATGTGGCTCCAACAATCGGCATATACTCAAAGCTCTCCTGAAGGATCACCCTTAGCTCATTCTACTTGGACTTCAGCCAAGGCCTCAGTCAGTGTAGCCTTAACCAGACACCCAATGCAGGGACAACATGGCTTCATCTTGCATAGAAAGTTATCAATTGTTTGAAATGAGCAAATGTCAATACAGCAAAACCATGATTATCTAACATCTTTGGGACTTTCATGGCACCTGACTAGCAGATTTCTCAGACTACTCAATGATTTCCCAACGACTCGGCTTGGAAGACTAGCGTGCCTTCAGGGTGCTGGATTTCTGTGGCTCTGGAGACAGGCTGATTCTCGGCCCCCGACTGAGGCATAGTGGGAGAACACGGAACATTGGGAGCAGTGGGTTAGCTGCCGTGGGCTGCGTGTCCAGACACCTGAGCCTTTCTGAGCCCAACTCTCTGGGTGCAGAGATCGGAAAAAGGAACACAACAGACTTTTAAACCAGTGAGTTGTTTGTAATGTCTCTCCTCCCACTGTGAAACAAGGGCACCTCTTTTTCCCTTATTAGAAAGGGAGAGAGCCTGTGGTATGTTGAATTAACAGGTGAGTAAGTAGTCTTTCGGGCACCCCTCCTGTACTCTCTGTACACCCATGACTGCATCGCCACCCACAGCTCCAATCTGCTAATTAAATTTGCTGATGACACTACACTGATTGGCCTAATCTCAAATAATAATGAGGCAGCCTACAGAGAAGAAGTCATCACCCTGACACAGCAGTTTCAAGAGAACAACCTCTCCTTCAATGTCGCAAAAACAAAGGAGCTGGTTGTGGACTACAGGAGGAATGGAAATCGGCTAGCTCCTATTGACATCAATGGATCCGGGGTTGAGAGTGTCAACAGCTTTAAGATCCTCGACATAAACATCACCAAGGATCTCACGTGGTCTGTACAAACCGGCCGTGTGGTGAAAAAGGCAAAACAGTACCTCTTTCACCTCAGACAGTTAAAGAAGTTTGGTATGGGCCCCCAAATCCTGAAAGCTTTCTAGAGGAGCACAATTGAGAGCATCCTGACTGCTATATCACTGCCTGCTATGGGAGCTGTATTTCCCTCAATTGCAGGACTCTGCAGAGAGTAGTGCGGACAGCCCAGCGCATCTGTAGATGTGAACTTCCCACTATTCAGGACATTTACAAAGACAGGTGTGCAAAAAGGGCCCGAAAGATCATTGGGGACCCAAGTCACCCCAACCACAAACTGTTCCAGCTGCTACCATCCAGGAAACAGTACGGCAGCATAAAAGCCAGGACCAACAGGCTCCAGGACAGCTTCTTCCACCAGGCCATCAGACTGATTAATTCATGCTGACAACTGCATTTCTATGTTATAATGACTGTCCTGTTGTACATGCTATTTATTATAAATTACTATAAATTGCACATTGCACCTTTAGATGTGACATAATGTAAAGATTTTAACTCCTCATGTATATGAAGGATGCAAGTAATAAAGTCAATTCAATACTGCACGTCTGTGTCTTTACTGATGCTTTGCTGCACACTTGAGTGCTCGGTGGGGGCGTCGATGCTTTTTTGCTGGTGGGGGGTGGGGCTGGGTTGTTGCCTTACTGCTGCTTGCACATGGGAGGGGGGAGCTGTGGAGGGGCTTTAGGGTTCTAACATTTAACTGTCATTCATTCTTTGGGGTACTCCTGTTTTTGTGGATGTCTGCAAAGAAAAATAATTTCTGGATGTATATTGTATACATTTCTGGCATTAAATGTACCTATTAACCTGTTGATTCAGAACACAGATCAGGCCCTTCGGCCCACAATGCCACGCGAAACTAATTAAATGTGTAATCAAATACCCATTATACTAATCCCTTCTGTCTATACAATCTCCATATTTTTCCATTTCATACACATTCATGTGCCTATCTCTTGACCCGCCCTCATTATATTTGCATCCACCACTATCCTGGGCAACGTTCCAGGCACCCCTATAAATAAAAATCAACTTGCTCCAATAACTTTCAAGCACCCTCTCTCATCTTAAATGCACACCCTCTGCTATTAGACATTTCAACCCTGGGAGAAAGATGGTGGCTATCTAGTATATCTATGCTTCTCATAAACTTATAAAATTCTATCAGCTCTCCCTTTAGCCTCTGTATTTCTGAGAGATCAACCCAGTTTGCCCAACCTCATTTTATAGCACCTACCCTCTAATCCAAGCAATATCCCAGTAAACATCTTCAGTACCCTCTCTAAAACCTCCACATCCTTCTGATAACGGAGCCTCCAGAACTGAATACATGCTCCAGATGCAACCCAACTAGAGTTTAATAAAGCTGCAACATAACTCTTTGACTCTTGAACTCAACTCCTTGACTAATTACGTTAAGAACACCATACAGCTTCGCTACTATCCCATCAACATGTGCAGCCACTTTCAGGGAGGTATTATCCTATTAATACCCAAAATTCTATTTCAACATTTTTGTTCACATTTTTACAGTGAATTTTCACACTAAATCTTCCAGTGAGTTTAAAGGGAGTAGGAAAATTACAGGCCTTCTAGGCCCTAACTTCCACCACAACCTTATCCACATCCATCCCTAGTTTTGCCATCTCAGCTCAGGTTATTCTGGTCTCATTCCAAACTAATGATTCAGCCAAATACCAGATCACTAAGATTTCCCTTGCTGGTTTATCAGTGTTTTACTCTACTGAACTGTACTTTAGACATGTCAAATTAACTCTTTGTATTTACTAGTGAAAAGGTTCTCATCTCGCCTACCAATGTATTTGACTGGAAAATTTTGTAAAAGTTATTTTTTTCTATTTTTTCTCTATGTAGTAGAGAAAACAATCATACTTTATTCCAATTTATTTTCCTACCTTCAACACCAAGTAGTCCTCAACTTCTTGAGCTCCCTTTCATGCATTTGCTGAGAACAGTATTCTTTCAGCTTTGACTAGTACTCAAGACCAATCAGCTGTCTCTTTCATTGCACAACTCTGTGAAGATGTAATCTGCTGTGCTACTGTGCATTTCCTCCATCAGCATATCCAGTACTCATAATAAAACATCATAGAGAGTAAGTACAAGGTACATTCATCTTGCAAACTCCAAACCAAATCAGTGACAAGTTAAATGATCTGTTTATTAAATGGCAAACAAAGTTCGCAGTGCAATATTTTTCCATATATTGAAATGAACTAATTTTTCAGAAGTTGTTGGGTGTTTTTACCATGTAAAAACTAGGATTCATTTGGTCTACGTATCCCACGATTCCTTGTTATAGCTGTGTGGAGAAGGAGAGTGTGCTACATGGACAAAAGCTTGCTCTCCATATCATTCTGCCTTGGTTGTATCATGCGGACAGCTGGGATGCAACATCCATGGTTGACCCCGACCAACGGAGGGCCTCTGTCACTGCATCCCAGCTACCTTCTTGAGTACGATGAGCTATATCAACATCACTCATTGTATCGTTGGGGTTTATATTTCTAACCTCAAAGCTTTTCTGCAGTCTAGTAAATATTCTTCCAGAGGAAAAAATATCAATACAGTTAAATCTGACTGCAACTCCCCCAAAATCCCATAATAAATCAGCTTAGTTAAGCAACAATATATCAAAGACAAGGCTGGTATTTTAGTAAGCATCAAATATCTCCATTGTTGACATTTCAGAAGGACCTATTCCAATGTAATAATAATCCCCAAGACTCCCAGAAATATTTTGAGACTTATATTTAAGGTGCTAAGAATCTTGGGGAAATTCTTAGGTGATTAAAAAAAGCTCATCTCAAAATAAACAGAAGTAGTAGTTCCTAATGGAGCAACTGTTTGCATGCTATAAGGTCTACAGTTACGAGTTATACTGTTACCTTGGAGACAGAAACAAAATCTAGGTTTGCAAACATTGATGGCTGGAATTTAGATACGATCACAGAGGCTTCATTCTCTGCAAATAAGAAATGAGAACTAGACACCATCTCACAGCTCCAATGACCTCTCAGTTCAGTCTTGACCTCTCGGTGGAGAGTCTCTTACTGTTCCTATGACTGTGGGTTTCCCATGGCTACTCTAGCTTCCTCCCACTTCTCAAAGTCGTGCTTGCTGGTAAATTAACAAAGGAAAGAGAAACTGGTAGGTGACAGGTGTAGACTGATAGAGGAGCAATGATGGGTAGATGGAATCAGGGCAGAAAGGGAGGTGGGACAGAGATACCCACATACTCGATCCAATTGCTCTCTCATCACCTTCCTTATTAGATTCCATAATCTGCAGCCCTTTGTTATCACTACATATGATCCCTCAGTCTCCAAAGCCATTTCCACCCCACCTTCCTCCACCAGGCTCCATCTGCCCATCAACCACTCCTTACCTGGATCCACCAAGCACGTGCTAACTCCTGCCTTACCCCTTTGTACTAGCTATCAACCCTCTAAACTCTCAGTTCTGCTGCAGGGTCTCGACCCAAAATGTCAACTATTCCTTGATCTCCACAGATGCAGCCTGACCCTCAGAACTCCTCCAACAGCTTGTCTGGTTGTTCCAGAAACCCAGCCTCTGCAGTCTCTGGTCTCCAATGAGCAAGTGGGTTATTTTACACAATAAAAGAGAGCTCATTGAAAACCTTGTAAAGTAACTTTTAAGAAAGAATGGCCAAATGTGAGAACTTTGCCAAGTTTGAAAGTGATGTCATTCAATATGAAATTAGAATCTAAAATCTTACAGGAAGCTATGAAGGCACAAGGAGTAAGATGGTGGAGGTTAAAATGGAAAATACAACATAAAGGCTTGGCAGCAGATGGGCAATGACTAAAATATTAAAGAATATACAAATTACAAAAACAAAACTGAAGTACAAATATTGACCAGTAATGGCAGCGAGCACATTGACAGAGATTTCAGGGTTCCAGTGAATATGACTGGGCATATACATTTATTATGCTAGCAGCCAAATGAGGTGCAGTTAAACCACAATTATAGAATAACATGCAAAATAAAATTATTGTGGAGAATGACCACACTGATTCAAGCCAACAGGAAAGTGAAGGAAATTTCTTAACACAAAGTACACTGCAGATGTTGTGGTCAAATCAACACATACAACACGCTGGAGGAATTCAGCAGGTTGGGCAGCATCCGTGGAAACAAGCGGTCAACGTTTCGGGCCGAGTCCCTTCGTCAGGACTGAAGAGGGAGGGGGCAGGGGCCCTATAAAGAAGGTGGGGGGAGGGTGGGTAGGAGAAGGCTGGTAGGTGCCAGGTGAAAAGCCAATCAGAAAACCAACCAATCAGTGCTACACCTGTCCCTACACCTCCTCTCTTACCACCATTCAGGGCCCCAAACAGTCCTTCCAGGTGAGGCAACACTTCACTTGTGAGTCTGTTGGGGTCATCTATTGCATCAGATGCTCCCAGTGCGGCCTCCTCTACATCAGCGAGACCTGACACAGATTGGGGGACCGCTTCATCGAGCACCTTTGCTCCGTCCGACACAACGGACAGGATCTCCCGGTTGCCACCCACTTCAACTCTGCTTCACATTCCCATTCGGGTATGTCCATACATGGTCTCCTCTACTGCCATGATGAGGCCAAACTCAGGTTGGAAGAGCAACACCTCATATACCGTCTGGGTAGTCTCCAGTCCCTTGGCATGAACATTGAATTCTCCAACTTCCGGTAATTCTCTCCCTCACCCTTCCCCCATCCCAGCTTCACTCTGCCTCCTCTTCCAGCTGTCCTATCACCTCTCTCATGATTCTGCCTTCTACTACCCATAGTGCTTTCCCCTTACATTCCTTCTTCACCTTTCCTGCCTATCCCCTCCCTGCTTCCCCTCCCCCACCCCTTGATCTTTCCTCTGATTGGTTTTTCACCTGGCACCTACCAGCCTTCTCCTTCCCACCCTCCCCCCACCTTCTTTATAGGGCCCCTGCACCCTCCCTCTTCAGTCCTGACGAAGGGCCTCAGCCCGAAACGTTGACTGTTTGTTTCCATGGATGCTGCCCAACCTGCTGAGTTCCTCTAGCATTTTGTATGTGAGGAAATTTCTTAGTAGTTTTGAAAACTTCATGATCTTTTGTTTCAGTATGAACTAGGAGCTTTGGTTGCTTTGACTCCCATTTCCTGACAACTAGACTGGCAATTCTAGAATTTATTGCAAAATGCTTCCTTTACTATCACGAGTTTTGAATCCTCACTGTTCCGCTCATCATGCTCATTCTCAGTATTGCAACATTAAAGAATTTCCAAATCTAATTCATACTATGCAATGTGGAATTTTTGAGATACAGTGGACATTAAACCCTTCCAGTCCTTCGAGTCACACCACCCAGCAATCCCCCAATTTAACACTAGCCTAATTACAGGGCAATTTACAATGACCAATTAACCTACCAAGTGGTACGGCTTTGGACTGCAGGAGAAAACCGGCGCACCCAGAGGAAAGCTACGCAGTCATGGGGAAGAACATACAAACTCCTTAGAAGCAGCAGCAGGAATTGAACCCAGGTCACAGGTACTGTAAAGCATTGCACTGACCACAACACCACAGTGCCCCCTAATTTACTTATGTGATTATTACTTATGGAATGATTGTTGGAACCAGATGGGATGGTTTGAGTATCTCAGAAACTTATCTCCTGGGATTTTCATTCACAGCAGACCCTCAAATTTACACAGAATTGTACAAAAAACAAAAATCATCCAATGAGTGGCAGTCCTTTGGGCAAAAATGCCTTTTTAATGGGAGAGGTCAGAGGAAAATGGCCAGACTACCAGTTCAATCTGACAGGAAGATGACAGTAACAGTAGTATGCAGAAGAGCACCTCTGAATGCACAACACTTCAGATCTTGAAATGGATGGGCTACAGCAGAAGACCACAAACACACTCAGTGGCCACTGTATTAGGTACAGGAGGTACCTAACAAAGTGGTCACAGAGTGCATACAATTTCCAAAATCATCTGATCTATGTACACTTGCTATTTCTACAGCGCTCTCTCTCATTACATTAAGTCAACTTGTATGCTACAGTCTTCCCCATTTATAGAAAAGTAAATCACTGATGTTAACAGTTTGTTTCTGGTCGGAAACTGGTTAATCTCTGAGCTATCTACTGCAACCACGTACTTCAGTGGTCAGATATCAACTCTGACACTCTGCTCTGTTGTGATGCAACTTTTTGTCCTGTCCAATGAGTGCATACAAGTTAAAATTCATTTATACATCACACGTGCACTGAAACTTTGGTTCCTAAGGTTGGCATAGCCGGGGGTGGTAGTGGGGATAAGCTCCCACTACCTATAAAGTGCTCCAAATGGCGTGCGACTCTAACAGACTCTGACAACAAAGTCCAACTCATGGCCTTCACATGTGACTTAGCTACTAGGCCCGGCAAACTATTTGTATTGACAAGATAAGGGGCAAAGGCAGACCACTGGCGCCTTAAAACCAGCTGCTTCAGGCACATGGGGCTCATCAGCTTTGGATGGCAGCCCACCTAGGAGAAAAAAAACTCCGATTTTAAATCTCCACTGCCTTGCGGTCATACCCACCCATGAGAAAAGCTTCAGGAGTAAACCCCAGGAAGAAATCTGGAGCCAGGGTCCCTAAGACAGTTTGATGTTGTTTACAACTTCACTTTGGCAACCTCTGTAATGACACTGGTGCCAAGCTGTATCAACACTTGCCCTTCCCTTTGACTACATCAGTGACGTGCAGAGGGGGAACCCGCTGCATGGGCAACAGCCGGTTCTTCAAATCTTCCCACCCAGGCTTGTGCCCTGAAGAGGACACAGTCCACCAGAGGTGCAATCCCATGATCCCTTGGGATCGACAGCTGCTACTACTACATTGAAACATACAGCGGAATGCATCGTTTGTGTCAACAACCAACACACCCAAGGCAGTATGCAAATGTTGAAACACATTCCAGTGCCAACATAGCATGGTGACAATGCTCAAAACAAAACAAGCCCCTATCCCAACCACTCACCCCTCACAGAGTCAGGGCTCCAACCCCATGGCAGGCCACCACTCCCTGGCCCTAGACTCTCAGACATCAGGCCCCCAACCACTAGTCCTTGGCCTGGATTCAGAGTCTTCCTCTGGGTATCTATCTCAACTCCAAATGCTAGCAGACCAGAATATTCCACAATTCCAATGTACTTACTCCACATAATAAAGACTGTTGCACTTACTCTAACCAATCAAAAGAATACAGTCAGCCCTCCTTATCTGCAGGGGATTGGTTCCGGAACCCCCTGCGGATACCAAAAAACGTGGATGCTCAAGTCCCTTACTTAATCTGTCTCAGTACGGTGGTCCTTAGGACCCAGCGGAACCCCGGACCTTATTTAACCTGTCTCAGTGCAGTGGACAGTAGGACCTGGCGCCGGAGCTCTGAATCTGCAGTATTTCTGTTCACGAAAATAATCACGATCACGATTGAAAATAAAGTGCAAGTAATAAAGTGATCGGAAAGAGGTGAAATGCCATCAGTCATTGAAAAAGCGTTAGGCTACAGTCGGTCAATGATCAGAACAATTTTAATGGAGCATGAGTAAGGCCCTGCCCCGATGAAAGCTACAATTATTACTAAGCAATGCAGTGGTTTAATTATTGAAGTACATACGTTTCTTAAGTGTTGTATATGCATAGAAAGGTAAAATATATACTATATAATAAGACAAACGTTTGACGCTAAGTAACACCGGATGTACCTGTTCCGACTTCAAATCCAACTTAAAGATGGACTCAGGAACGGAACTCGTTCATAACCCGGGGACTGCCTGTACCTTTAAATTATCTCTAGATGGCTTATAATACCTAATACAATGTAAATACTATGTAAATAGTTGTTATACTGCAAACACAAGGTAATCTGCAGATGCTGGAAATTCAAACAACAACACACACAAAATGCTGGTGGAACGCAGCAGGCCAGGCAGCATCTATAAGGAGAAGCACTGTCGACATTTCGGGCCGAGACCCTTCGTCAGTTGTTATACTGTATTGTTTAGGGAATAATGACAAGAAAAAAGTCTGCACATGTTCAAACAACGAGTGCTGGAGAGGGAAATTCTGGGTTTTCCTGGTTCGCAATGGTTGAATCCACGCACATGCGGAATCTGTGGATAAGGAGGGTCAACTGTATTTTATTCCAATTATTCCATTATTCCAAGTTCCATGTACCAGCAATTTCTTCCTAGAATTTTCTAGCTTTCAAATATTGTATGGAGCAGATTGTTCATGTTGCACAGATTCTATTTCATCTGTCATAACAGTGCATTAATTTTTCAAATTGAACAATTAAAAATGAAAACATCCCACATTGTGTGTGCCTGCTGAATATTCTGCGTGCAGGTACAGATCAAGGAAATACTACAGGGAGTTGAATTAGAAAAGATCTAAAGTATGTAGAATGCCACAGACGGTAAAGCACAATTACCCCAGCCTTGCATTCTGTTTATCTGGTAATATTGTGCAACATTCTGCTTTCTACCCGCAGCACTCATGCTACAGCAATTTAGGCAATTAGTAGGAAAAATAAACTTTTTGTTTCTTGCCATATGCAGACTGTTTTCTAGGAACAGATCCCCCTCCACTCTTTGCTTGTACTGCGATTGAAAATGGTAGTTTTTGCATACATGCATTTCCTAATTTTACTCAATTTCTTTAGCCTTATTCTCAGAGATAGTGCACATTAAATTGTATAATGAATTCAGCTCCTTGCACTCTTCCATTCTTGAAAAACTTAGTATCACTTCCCTCACTTCCTCCATATTTCCTTAATAGACATGATCTTGTTACCAAATATAACCTGCGATAAAACAGATATATGTCTTTATTAATCAAAATTGATACAAAAATCTCAAAGATTCACCACAGTTTCAAACTATTTCTTTAGCTTAGATCTCCTTGAAATCTACTGAATATTGAAAGGCCTGGATAGAGTGGACACGGAGAGGATGTTTTCAATAGTAGGGGAGTCAAGCCCAGAGGGCATGAATTTAACGTGAAAGGCAAGTTTTTTTTAAAAAGAACCAGAGTGGTGGGTGCAAGGAATGCGATGCCTGGGGTGATGGTAGAGGTAGATAATCATGGACTTTTAAGGGATGTTTAGAAAGACACATGAATCAGAATCAGAATCAGACTTTAATCGCCAAGTACCTACGCACATACAAGGAATTTACTTCCGGCAGATGTTGTCTCTCTGCTCATAACAATAATGATAGATATAAATGAAAATATAAATTATACATACAGGTAGTGCAATCCAAGTAATAGATAGCCGACAGTTAACCGGCAGTTAACGGTTCAGCAAAGTGACCGCAGTAGGGAAAAAACTTCTCCAGTGCCTATTAGTCTTAGTCTGGAGGGATCTGAAGCGCCTATCAGACGGAAGCAGATCAAACAGTCCGTGTGCAGGATGGGAGGAGTCCTTTATGATGTTCCCCGCCCTCTTCTTCAACCTGGAAGAGTACAGGTCCACAATAGAGGGCAGGGAGGCTCCAATGATGCACTCGGCAGTCCTCACTGTGCGCTGTAGTCTGGTTCTATCCTGCTTGGTGGCAGCTCCAAACCACACAATGATGGAGGTGCACAGGACAGACTCAATGACTGCAGTGTAGAACTGCAGCAGCAATTCCTGAGGCAGACCGTATTTCCTCAAGAGCCGCAGGAAATACATCCGCTGCTGGGCCTTCTTCAGGATGGAGCTGATGTTCTGCTCCCACTTCAGATCCTGAGAGATGGTGGTTCCCAGGAACCTGAAGTTCTCCACGGTGGACACAGGGCTGCTGAGAATGTGAGAGAAGTGAAGAATACAGATATTGTGTAGGCAGAAGGGATTAGTCTAGTTGGCTATTTGATTACTAATTTATTTGGTTCAGCACAACAGTGTGGGCCAAAGGGCCTGTCCTGTTCTATGTTCCATAAGCATAAAAATACAATAAAAATAAAAGCAATCCTATAAAACACAACGTAAACTGAGTGTGTCCATATATACATGGGATTACATTTTGTGAGTAATTAATGCAGAAAACCAGGTTTTTGCAAAGGGTTCACAAACATTTTCTTGCAACTGTGCATAGGTACAGGAGTATCTGAACATAAGGTGATGCTTACAGAAAAGCTAAAGTGGCTGATGTAGATGTCGTGATGGTGGGGGTAGCGGGTGGGTTAATAGGTGGAGGTGTTGATCAGCTTGAGTTTTTGATTCACCATTTTGATTTTGTCGGCTACATGAACAACTCATGTTCCAAGTCTACGCCAGTACTACTCCCCAACTCTTCCCATGCTACATCGGTGACTGCATCGATGCTGCTTCCTGCACCCATGCTGATCTCGTCGACTTCAGCTTCCAACCTGCCCTCAACTTCATTTGGTCCATTTCTGACACCTCCCTGCCCTTTCCCAATCTCCATCTCTGGAGGCAGTCTACCTACTGATATCTTTTATAACCCCATGGGTTCTCACAGCTACCTGGACTATGCCTCCTCCTAGACCGTCACTTGTAAAAAATGTCATTCCCTTCTCTCAGTTCCTCCATCTCTGCCGCATCTGCTGTTAGGATGAAGCTTTTCATTCCCAAGTTATTGAGATGTCCTCTTCCTTCAAAGAAAGAGGCTTCCCTTCCTCCACCATCAATATTGCCCTCACCCTCATCTCTTCCACATCACGCACATCTGCCCTCTCTCCATCCTCCCACTGCCACACCAGGGACAGGGTTCCTCTTGGTCTCACCTAGTACCCCACTGACCTCCGCATCCAGTTTATAATTCTCTGCAACTTCTGCTATCTCCAACAGAATCCCACCACCAAGTACAACCTTCCCTCCCCTCTCCTCACTTTCTGCTTTCCGTAGAGATCGCTCCCTACACGATTTCCTTGTCCACTCGTCCCTCCCAACTGATCTCCCTCCTGGTACTTAACTTTGCAAGCAGAACAAGTGCCACACTTGCCCCTACACCTCCTCCCTCATACTATTCAGGATCCAAAACAGTCCTTCCAGGTGAGGCGACATCTCACCTGCGTGTCTATTGGGGCCACCTACTGTATTAGGTGCTCCCAGTGTGGCCTCTGACATAGATTGGGAAACCACTTTGCCAAGCACCTACATTCTATCTGCCAGAAAAAGTAAAATCTCACAGTAGCTACTCATTTCAATTCTACATGTCTGCGACTCCCTTGTCCATTCATTCCCCCCCCCCCCACCCTTTCCCACCAATCTCCCTCCTGGCACTTATCCTTGTAAGCAGAACAAGTGCTATACCTGCCCTTACACTTCCTCTGTCACCACCATTCAGGGCCCCAGACAGTCCTTCCAGGTGAGGTGACACTTCACCTGTGAGTCAGCAGGTGTGGTATACTGTGTCCGGTGCTCCTGGTGTGGCCTTTTATATATTGGTGAGACCCGACGCAGACTGGGAAACCGTTTCACTGAACACCTACACTCTGTCCGCCAGAGAAAGCAGGATCTCCCAGTGGCCACACATTTTAATTCCATGTCCCATTCCCATTCTGATATGTCTATCCATAGCCTCCTCTACTGTCAAGATGAAGCCACACTCAGGTTGGAGGAACACCACCTTACATTCTGTCTGGGTAGCCTCTGACTTGATGACATGAACATTGATTTCTCTAACTTGCGTTAATGCCCCTCCTCCCCTTCTTACCCCATCCCTGATTTATTTATTCCCCCCCCCCCACTTTTCTCTCTCTCTGCCCATCACTCTTCGCCTGTTCTCCATCTTCCTCTGGTGCTCCCCTCCCCCTTTCTTTCTCCTGAGGCCTCCCGTCCCATGATCCTTTCCCTTCTCCAGCTCTGTATCACTTTCACCAATCACCTTTCCAGCTCTTAGCTGCACCCCACCTCCTCCTGTCTTCTCCTATCATTTCGGATTTTCCCGTCCCCCTCCTACTTTCAAATCTCTTACTATCTTCTCTTTCAGTTAGTCCTGACGAAGGGTCTTGGCCCAAAACGTCGACGATGCTTCTTCCTATAGATGTTGCCTGGCCTGTTGTGTTCCACCAGCATTTTGTGTGTGTTGCTTGAATTTTCGGCATCTGCAGATTTCCTTGTGATCAGGGTGGTTGGGTGGGATCCTTCATGATATTGCTGACCTTTTTCCAGCATCTTTCTGTATACATGTCCTTAATGGAGGGTAGGCTGGTACTGGTGATGTGTCCAGTTTTAACTACCTATTGTAGAGCCCCCTGTCTGCCACAATAGAGTTTCTGTACCATAGAGGGATGGAACACGCCAGGATGCTTTCAACTGTGAATTGATTGAGGTGCAAACAATCTCTTTTTAACCTCCTCAGAAGGTAGAGACATTGGTGGGCTTTCTTGACAGTGGAGGATGTGTTCTGGGACCATGAGGTTGTGAGAGATGTGCATTCCCTTGAGTTTGAAACTGCTCGCACTTTTCACTGCTGCACCGCTGATGTGAAGAGGGGTGTGAATAGTCCTGAAGTCAATAACAACCTCCTTTGTCTGGTCAACACTTTGCCCTTTTTGTTCTGTGGATTCCTACATCTCTTGTTATTCGAAGTATCACAATGAGATACTTGACATAGCTCTGGCTGCTACAGTCTTACATTATAGAATTATACACCATGGAAACAGTCCCTTCAGTCCGACTGGTCCATACTGACCAAGATGCCCATCTAAGCTAGTCTCATTTGCCGACTTCTGGCCCATATCCCTCTAAACCTTTTCTATCCATGTGTAACATGCCTATTCCATAAACTATACCATAACCCTTTCTTGGTGTTGCCAACAGACCTGAAATGCACTGGAAACATGGTTGCCCAATACAATACAAGTGCAGAACCTCAGTCTGTCCACACAATTCTTTATGGCCTAAACACTTCCACACGTCCCTGTCTGCACATGCAGCCCAATGCCCCCTTCTACCCACAAAGATAGGATTCTAGGGTCACATAACAAAGTAGCCAGCATCTTGCTCTCAACAGTGAGCACACCAACCCCCTAATTTAAGCCTCTGGGGCTGAGAGCATAACGCTCAATGATCGAATCTCCCAAGCCCTCTAGGGCAGAGAATACCACAGATTCACTGCCTTCTGAGTATAGCTTCTCATATCCAAGTCCTTATTCCAAGACTCGGAACCTTGGTACATCCCTCTGGAGCACTGATATAGAGAGAGAGCTTGGTGTGCAAGTCACAGCTTAACGAAAATCACAAGTGCTAAAGGAAATGCATGGTAAACTTGACTTCATCAATCAGGGTGTTGAGTATAAAATTTGGCAAATCATGTTATAGCTGTTTAAAGGCTGTATATATGCCAACTTTGGAGTATTGTGCGTGGTTCTAGTTTTCACACTATAGGAAGGATGTGGAGGAAAAAAAAGAGGTTTATCATGATGTTCCTTGGACTTGAAAGCATTAGACGTTAAGACAACCTGACAGAAGTATATAAACACAAAGTACACTGCAGATGCTGTGGTCAAATCAAGACGTACAAACAAGCTGGGTGAACTCAGCAGGTCAGACAGCATCCGTTGAAAGGAGCAGTCAACGTTTCAGGTCGAGACCCTTCATCAGGACTAAAGAAGGGGGGCAGGGGCCCTATAAAGAAGGTGGGGGGAGGGTGGAAACCAATCAGAGGAAAGATCAAGGGGTGGGGGAGGGGAGGGGATAGGCAGGAGAGGTGAAGAAGGAATCTAAGGAGAAAGCACTATGGGTAGTAGAAGAAGGCAGAGTCATGAGAGAGGTGATAGGCAGCTAGAAGAGGAGACAGTGTGAAAGTGTGATGGGGGAAGGGAGAGGGAGGGAATTACTGGAAGTTGGAGAATTCTATGTTCATACCAAGGGGCTGGAGACTACCCAGACGGTATATGACGGTAAGTGCCTGAAATACCCCACCAGAGGAAAAGGAAGATACTAGAGTGAAGCATTTCGTCAGGCTGGAAATAGAGAAACAGAGAAGCAGGAAGTGTGCAAGTAGATGGAATAGGGTTTATATTAGCATTCTAGTTAGCACAGGCATGGTGGGCTGAAGGGCCTGTTCCTGTGGTGTACTGTTCTGTTCCTATGTTTCTTCAACCAAGGAAAACACTTCCCTTGCACCCAGCTCGTCAAGCCCCATGAAACTCACAAAATAGTTAATTGGATAGCCACTCATTGATTTAAACTCTAGAAAATACATACCAAGCTTGCTCAATCGATCTTCGCACAGAAAGCATCCCTGGTATGCAAAAGAGACCACATGAGCTAGAATCTGAAACTCAGCAGATCAAGACCAACTACGTCTGGCTTATACATTTTGGCTCTCCTCAGATGCTGCTTAACCTGCTGAGAATCTCTAGAACAAAATTAGTAAATCTTTGCTGCACTTGTTCTAACACAAGGAGATCAAAACTATACACAGTAATTCAGGTATGGTCTCACCTAGGCCCGAGGCATTTACAGTAGGATTTCCACATTCCTGTATTCAACTATTCTCTCAGAATAGAAACAAATATACTATTTGCCTTGCTAATAGCTTGCTGCTGGTGGCTTTCAGTTACACCTAGATCTATATTACATACATACACACTCACCCCCGCCCCCCATCCATGTACCTATCCAAATTTCATTTGTCCAACTTTGCTGAGGATACTAATCTAGCTGGGATTGTAAGTAATTAAGGTGTAAAGGGACTCAGAGCATTGAGTACGAAAATCTTGTACAATTTGAACATAACCTCCCAAGATGTTGGTGAGGCTGTCTTTGGTATGCAGTTCTGGTCACCTACCTACAGGAAAGATATCAATATACTTCAAAGGGTGCAGAGGTTGCCAGGACTTGAGGACCTGAGTTGCAAATAGGTGAGGCTTTAAATCCCTGGAGCATAGAAATTTGAGGGGAGATAAGACCATGAGACACAAGAGTAAAATTAGGCCATTCTGCCAATCCATCATGGCTGATTTATTATCCCTCTCAATCCCATAATCCTTGAGTAGATATGCTGGGGGCATAGATTCAACACCAACATAACATGTCCACCATGTTCAGCAGAACACAGAACACATACCAAGTGACAGAACAACAGCAGCAAAACCAAACCCCATTTCTCCCTCTCACCCACC
Organism: Hemitrygon akajei; assembly: GCF_048418815.1. Classification (NCBI taxonomy): domain Eukaryota; kingdom Metazoa; phylum Chordata; class Chondrichthyes; order Myliobatiformes; family Dasyatidae; genus Hemitrygon; species Hemitrygon akajei. The sequence goes on along the minus strand of NC_133126.1, from coordinate 186,235,678 downwards.
GACAGTCCTCTAACCCCAGGACAGGTCATCATTTCAGCCTGCAGTGGACTCGGCACATGGCAAATCTACATCGCACACCTTTAATTCACCTTACTGATGATATTTCTGGTTAAGATAGGAGGCCTATATGTAAAGAGTCACAGTACAGTGACAAGCTCTGGCCAGTAGGAAGCAGCGTTAAGTGTGTTCACCCCATTCTAACTAAGCAAGTCTGGAATCAAGTACTGGGTGGTAACCCTCCACCCCCCCCCCCCCCCCAACCCCAGAGACCTTACCTCATCACAACTATTCCCACTGCGAGGCAACTCCCACCCTCCTGCTGGCTGGTGTTGAGGTACCATGATGGGTTAGAGTCAAAATGTCCAAAATAGAAGGTATGCACTTAAAGTGGGGGTGGGCAGGGGTCGCTTCATTACAAATACAAAGTGGTGGGTGTCTGGAACAAGCTGCCAGGGGTGGTGTTAGAGGCAAATACATCAGAGGTGTTTAGAGGCATTTTGACAGGCACATGGATGTGCAGAGAATGGAGGGATCTGGATATAGCACAGGCAGAAGGGATTTGTTAGCAACCCACCTATTTTACCCTAGCCCAATCATAGGCAATTTACGATGACCAATTAACCTACTAACTGGTAAATCTTTGGACTATGGGAGAAAACCAGAGCACCTGGAGGAAACCCACATAGTTCACGGTAAGGAACATACAAACTCCTTACAGACAGTGCAGGAATTGAACTCTGGAACTCCCAGAGCTATAATAGTGTTGCACTAACCACTACGCTACCCTGGAGGCCTCTAGTTTAATTAGCACAGCCCGCCATGCTGGGTTGAAGAGCCTGTCCCTGGTCTCAACTGTTCGGCATTCTACACATTTCCCTGCATACTTCATTATACAAATTTTACAGGACCAAAAATGGCAAAATGGTTGAAGAGGCAGATATATTGACCAGAGTATACCAGGAAATTTGATACAGGTATACAAAATTATGAGGGTTAACAGATAGAGTAAATACAGGCAGGTTTTCTTCTGTTTAGGTTGGGTAAGACTCAAACCAGAGGTTATAGGTTTAGGGTGAAAGGTGAAATATACAAGGGAAACCTTCTTCATCCAGAGGGAGGTGTGAGTGTGGACAAGCTGCCAGCAGAGAAATTAAATATCTTTTTTAATTTCAAGCTCTTTGTGAGAAATGCATAGCCAGAGTCCTGACACCACTGTACATTGTTGTTCTTCAGGAACACATTTGCCAAAAAGATCAGGAAAGGAATGCATTGGTCTTTGTCAAGCAGCTGCACAACACAGGATTCATGCTTTTGTAGGCTGATCCCAGGGTCACAGAATGAGGCAAACATCAACTCAGTGAAAAACATGCTTCAGTCTGTCCAAATAACAGGCTGACCTTCCAACACAAGGAACAATCCACAAACAAATGTTGCTGACTAGCACATTCCAAGATGCAGAAGCACAAGCTGAGGGTAAGCATACAGCCCTCCTCCCTTTTCACAGTGAAGGACAGGACCTGCATAAAAGCTTCAAACTTACTGAAACAAAAATTGATCTGATGCTGATAAAACACAAATCTTACAAGCAGATGGAATGATTGGTATAGCACCATAAATGAATAATTGCAACTGTTACAGGTCCTCGGCTTGTGGCATAAGCTATAAAGTTTAACTGGTCTAAAACTGGGCTTGATAGTTATTCCAAGTCAACACACCAAAAAAGAAATGAGATTATTAAACTGCATCAAAGCATCAATTACCGTAGATTCCGGACTACAGAGCGCACCTGATTAAAAGCCGCTGGCTCTAATTTTAGAAATAAAATCAATTTTTTAATTGTACAGGCCGCACCGGATTTTAGGCCGCTTGTAATATGAGATATTTACACAGAAAGATATTACACGTGTTGGGCTTCAAATTCTGCCCTGTGTTCGTTTTGGAAGAGAGACAACCAACACCGGATTACAGTGCAGCGTGGCTTTATTGCAGAACGCCTTTTGCCTTCCCCTTACATTCTGCTCTTATTTATACTCCTTTTTCCCCCAAACCAAACCCTCAGTACACATATTTGGTAAGGCTAAACTTTGTTATACCTACCGGTATTTGGTAACATCGGACACTTGTGTCCTTATTGGCCCGATACCATTCACACACGAGTTTTACTGTTTTTTTGTTTACTGAATCGCTAGCAGTTTCGGTGCAGCGGAATCCTCAGTTTCGCTCCCTCCCTCCCTTGTACTGCTGTCTAATATCACGTGAGCCATTCCTGACCTGAAGCGGCAGTCCCAAATTAAATCCTAACACACGTGAGGATTTTTTAAACTTTTAATTAAATCCGTATGGTAACATAAACAAATACATATTGCAAATGCTTTTTTTCGAACCGTGCCTGTAACACGGCTACTTTTAAAATACATACCTATCGGTAACACACAAATTACGTTGGGTATACTTTTTTACTGAACAGTGCATGAACAACATTCCAACATCTCCTAACGACTGGTTAAAAAATATATATATTCTGCAGCCTACCAGGAAAAGTTATTGATCGCCTTCTTCATCTTCCTCCTGCGCACTAAAACCATCAAAGTCCTCTTCTTCAGTGTCCGAATTGAACAACCTCAGGATCTCATCACTCACTTCAATCTCTTCGTTGTCGCTCTCACTTGAGCGCACGCGATCCTCTTCATCACGCAGCAGTCCAGCCTTTCGAAACCAGTTGGTGATGGTGGATGTTGTGACATGGCTCCAAGCATTTAGGATCCACTGGCAGACTTGAGTTAAAGATGCTCTTCGCATGTGGCCTGTTTTGGTAAAGGATTTCTCGCCGCTCGTCATCCAAGTCTCCCACTCAATGCGTAGTGCCACTTTAAATGCCCGGTTCACGCTGATGTCCAGTGGCTGCAAATACTTCGTGGTGCCCCCAGGAATCACAGCTGGAATTGAGTTTGTACTCTTGATGGCAGCTTTCACTGAATCTGTTATATGAGCCCTCATGCTGTCCATAACGAGCAACGCTTTTTTTATGTGAAAAAATCCCCCCGGTCGCTTGGCGTAGCACTCTCTGAGCCAATCCTTCATTAGACTCTCCATCATCCAACCTTTCTTATTGACTTTCACCATGATTTCTTTTGGGAATTTTTCCTTTGGCATTGTCAGCCGCTTAAAAATCACCATCGGTGGAAGCTTTAGTCCGGATGCTGTGCAGCTCAGAACACAAGTAAAATGCGTTCTCTCATGGCCACTTGTTTTCAGTATGATGGACGAGTCACCTTTTTTATTAACAGTCCGAGTGAGAGGCAGGTCAAACGTCAAAGGTACTTCATCCATATTTATGATTTCATCTGGCCCGATGGAATTCTCCGCTATCTTTGTTTGAGTGAATGTGCGGAAGTTAGCAAGTTTTTCCTCATGGTCGGGAGGGAGCTGCTGACAGAGAGTCGTGCGTACCCTGATGGACAGGCCTTTTCGTCTCATAAATCTAAAACACCACGATGGCCCACCTCTAAAATCTTCGATTTTCATTTTGGTGGCGATTGCTTTAGCCTTCAGTCTGATCTGCACGGTGGAAACACCGCGGCCGCCTGCTCTCTGTGTGTTAACCCAGTCTTCAAGAAAGTTTTCAAGTTCGGGCCATCTGCTGTGATTACCTCTGAAAGCTTTTGTCGTCTTTTTGCATTGATTCAGTTCTTCGCGCTGGCGTCTCCACCGTCTCACCATCGATTCATGTATGCCAAGATTACGCGCAGCAGCTCGATTTCCTTCTTCAACGCCAGATTGATTGCCTTTAACTTAAAAGCTGCATCATATGCTTTTCTTCGAGTGTTTTCCATGTTGATGAGGGTGAGTACAAATGGCTGATTTACAATAATTTGTGAAGTGCGCTTGATTTATCGTACAATTTCATTGGACCTCTGTGCACTACTCATCAATTTTATTGGTCTACTGTTACGAGGCAAAATGTTTTGGCGGCATGGGAAAAAACCTTCTATTAGCCGCACCTTATTATAAGCCGCTGTGTTCAATGCTGTTCAAAGCATGGGAAAAAAGTAGCGGCTTATAATCCGACATCTACGGTATACTGCTCATTCTAAGATTTTCCATCAACAAACATTTCCCAAATAAATCTGTGAATTTAAAAGCATACACTCAGTGGCCACTTTATTAGGTTCCTCCTGTATCTAATAAAGTGGCCACTGAATGTATGTTCGTGGTCTTCTGCTGTAGTCCATTCATTTCAAGCTTCGACGTGTTGTGTAATCAGAAATGCTTATCTGCATATCCAGTTGCAATGTGTGATTTTTTTTTTGAGTGTCAACTTGAGCCAGTTTGGCCATTCTACTCCAACCCCTCTCATTCTCAAGATATTTTTGCCCACAGAACAGAAAACAATTTTTTTTCATTTTTCACACCATTCTCTGTAAATTCTAGACATTGTTGTGCATGAAACTCCAAGGAGATCGCAGCTTCTGATATACTCTCAGAAACCACCTGAGATATTGTCTGGCACCAACAATCATTCCATGGCCAAACTCACTTAGATCACATTTCTTCCCCATTCTGAACATCAACTGAACCTCTTGACCACACCAGTATGCTTTTATGCATCGAATTCCTGCCACACAATTGGCTAATTAGATACTTGCATTATTGGGGTGTACAGTGTACCTAATAAAGATGCCATTGAGAGTATGTGCACATCTAAAATACAATGAATTAGACTTTTTTTTAAAAAGGGAAGCAAACAAAACCTTTAGCACTAATGAAGAGGCATTTAAAATTCCAACTATCATTCTGAAAATATTAGTTAGCATTAGAAGAAATAATTAGATACAGTATTTAGAAAGATGATCTGTCATTAGTATTGGGAATAGTTAGCAGTAAATAGGTTTCAAGGTGCGGAGGGGGGATTAGAGGGGGGAATAGAGAAGGAAGAAGGTAGGAGACAGGATTATACTTAGAAAGATTGACCATGAAGGTGCTGGTAGTGTGCCAAATGACACCCGACCCAACACCAGCAGATGCTGCTCGAACCCAATCTCCCAAAGGTTCTTCCAGCAGATGGTTTGTCACTTTCATTACTGTGGGATCTTATTGCATACAAATCGGCTATCTTGTCCCTTCATGTAGCAGTCAATAGAGACGGGTGACTTGAAAAGGCAACGAATGACATGATTTCCGGCTATTAAATGTTCATCATGCATGTTATCCACCTTATACCTTTCACACAACATTTTAAAATACCTTCAACTCCCCAATCAGACACATTCTTGATACTGTCATAAAAACAAGAGATTCTACAAGATGCTGGCACGACCCAGGTCTGAGAGCAAGGAATGACCCGCTGTTTGGTGGATTTAAGCACCGAGTCAGATTAGAAAAGTCTGTTACAGGCTGAATCAAGGTGGCGGGACCTGGGCTCAAAAGCAGACTGCAGTGTTGGGCCTGAGAGAGCGAGGTGCAACACGAGGTCTGGCTGATTTAAAGGCTGGGCCAGATTGAAAAGGTTAAAGTGTCAGCACCAGAGTTCAGATAGCTGCTCTGCAAGATTTACTTGTCACCACACTGAACCGAGGTTGTGGCCTGCAACTACCAGGCACCTGGGCCGGGTGCATGGCTATGGACTCACTTTTGAGAACTTCAGTTCTGAATGTTACTTGCTTACTTTTATTGTTTGGACATTTTATTTCTGCTCACTGGGCGTCTGACATTCTTTATTTTTTAAATGGGTTCTTCTAGATTTCTTATGTGGCTGCCTGTAAGGAGAAAAATCTCAAGGTTGTATGTAGTATACATACTTTGATAATAAATATACTTTGAAATCCAGAGTAACACACAAAAAAAATGCTGGATGAACTCAGAAAATTGGGCAACTTCTGTGGGAAGGAATAAAGAGTCGATGTTTCGGGCCTTCTTCGAGTCTCGATCTGAAACATCAACTGTTTATTGTTTTCCATAAATGCTGCCTGACTTGCTGAACTCCTTCAGCATTTTCTGTGTGTTATTCTTGGTATAGTCAGGTCAGACAGGTGAGCCAACAGAAAGATAGATAGATACTTTATTCATCCCCACTGTTTATTGTTTTCCATAAATGCTGCCTGACTTGCTGAACTCCTTCAGCATTTTCTGTGTGTTATTCTTGGTATAGTCAGGTCAGACAGGTGAGCCAACAGAAAGATAGATAGATAGATAGATAGATACTTTATTCATCCCCATGGGGAAATTCAACTTTTTTCCAATGTCCCATACACTTGTTGTAGCAAAACTAATTACATACAATACTTAACTCAGTAAAAAAAAATATGATATGCATCTAAATCACCATCTCAAAAAGCATTAATAATAGCTTTAAAAAGTTCTTAAGTCCTGGCGGTAGAATTGTAAAGCCTAATGGCATTGGGGAGTATTGACCTCTTCATCCTGTCTGAGGAGCATTGCATCGATAGTAACCTGTCGCTGAAACTGCTTCTCTGTTTGAGTTTTGCCCTCAAATGCAATCCAGTTTCAAGAACACAATTACTGCACAAAACTAACCACAGATTTTGGCTAGTAGGGGGAATTAATAGTTTCGGGGGGATTTATCTTGTTCTAGAATTTAAGTTTTGAAGACAGCACTTTGTTTTGAACTTATCACTGACATTAATTCGCTTCATTCACATTATTAATCAGTGGTAAATTTGCTGCTTGTTGTGAAGTTGCAATTAATTAGATAGCTGGCTAGAACTGGTTACTAGGTAATTAGTCAGTGGTGACTGATGCCTGTTCTTGTAATTTTAGCTAATGCAATATTCCTGGACTGTTTGATGATTTGTGGTTTGATATGTTATATTCTGTGTTTCTCGCTTGTTTTTTGGTGTCATTTACATGATTTGTTCTTTGTGCTTTGGGGGCCTGATGTTCTTCTTTGAACGGATTCCATGGACTCCTTTGTTTCGTGGCTGTCTGTAGGGAAGACAAATCCCGGGGTTGTGTACTGCTTACATACTTCAATAATAACTGTACTTTGGATCTTCGCAAGCACAGATGAGTTTTGCTCTGTCGAAGAACAGAGTCCAATTCCACAGACTGTTGTCCTGATAAGTGATGAAATACTGGATTTTGGGTGGAGAAGTCATGTTGTGGCGCACAGTATCAGGGAGAAAGATGCTGTTCCAATACTATTTTTCTACTTAGTGAGTCAATCTAATAATGCTCTAGGCCTGTACTCACTGGAATTTAGAAGAGTGAGGGGGAAATCACATCAAAACCGATCAGATATTTAAAGGCCTAAATAGAGCAGATATGGAGAGAGTGGGAAGTCTAGGACCAGACGGCTCAGCCTCTGAATAGAAACACATCCCTTTAGAACAGTGATGAGGAGGAATTTCTGCAGCCAGGGGTGGTGAATTTGTGAAATTCATTGCCATAGGTGGCAGTTGAGGCCAAGTCATTGGATATATTTATCTGGAAGTTTGGTACGCTCCTGATTAGTAAGGGTATCAAAAGGTTATGGGGAGAAGGCAGGAGACTGGCATTGAAAAGGAAAATAAATTTGCCATGATGGAATGGTGGAGCAGACTCGATGAGCCAAATAGTCTAATTCTGCTCTTCTGGTCTATTAGAGGGATAGCAGGGCTCTTCAGACCTCTGGAATACACACCCATGGTGTGTGGGAACTTCATGATGTATCTATGCTCTGGACAGCCACAGGTACAGGAAGAAACATCAGCTGGAGGATTCTTTGTATTCCAAATTTAGCTAGCTGAATAAATCTTGAGCTGCCATGGCTGATTTGCATTCAGATTTCCGAAGCAGTGGCACTAATCTTTGATGGCAAATCCTATGATTTAAACACTAATCTATTGTTTCCTCAGCTCAAGTGGGAAGCAGAGCAGAACTGAGTGACAGTCATACAGAAATTCATCTCTCGCTACTAATCTCCCTCCAGGTACTTATCCCTGCAAGCGGCCTAAATGTTACACCTATCCATACACCACCCCCCCCTCACTTCCATTCAAAACGCCAAATAGTCCTTCCAGCAAGTGCTCCTGATTCAGCCTCCTCTACATTGGCGAGACCCGTCATAAATTGTGGGACTGCTTTTTCAAGCACCTTTGCTCCATCTGCCACAAGCAAGAATTCCCGGTGGCCAAACATTTTAATTCCAATTCCCATTCCAATATGTCGAGCCATGGCCTCCTCGTGCCAAGATGAGGCCACCCTCAGGGTGGAGGAGCAACACCTCCTCCACTTCCACGTGGGTAGCCTCCAACCCAATGGCATTAATATCAAATGTTCCTTCTGGTAAAAAAAAATCCCCCCCCACCATTACCACTCTAACCTCTTTTCACCTGCCTATCACATCCCCCAGTTCCCCTGCTCCTCCCCTTCCTCCTATGCGCCACACTCCTCTCCTATCAGATTCCTTCTTTTCCAGCCCTTGACCTTTCCCACCCACCTGGCTTCACCCATCACCTTCCCGCTAGCTCCCTTCCCTGCCCCCCCACACCTTTTTATTTTGGCCATCTTCCCCCTTCCTTCTCAGTCCTAAAGGAGGATCTCAGCCCGAAACGTCGACTGTTTACTCTTTTCCATTGATGCTTTCTGACCTGATGAGTTCTTCCAGCATTTTGTGTGTGCTGATAGAGAAAGCAAGTAGTTAGGTAGTTCAGGAGCCAAACTCCTCCCTCCCCTTCTCATCCATATTTGGACATGAACATCATTGAGGAATGAGGTTTTCCTTAAGGTGCTGAAATCACAGCCTGGGCCACTGCTCCAAGAATTATACAACTGCACCAAGGAAGTTCAGTCAAGCTTTACCTACAAGAGCTTCCATTGTTAATTTCCATGTCTTAAAATTTTCATTTTAATCTTCATGTCTTAATTTTAAGTTAGATGTGGCCCTTGTGGCTAAAGGGATCAGGGGGTATGGAGAGAAAGCAGGTACAGGGTTCTGGGTTGGATGATCAGCCATGATCATACTGAAAGGCGGTGCAGGCTCGAAGGGCCGAATGGCCTACTCCTGCACCTATTTTCTATGTTTCTATGTTAAGAGAGCAGACACATTTGCAGGTTGGGGGGTTCCACAGTCAAAGTTCTGCAATCCTGGAGGTTGGGTCGGCAGGCATTCCAGGTCAGCAAGCATGTAGATAAAGGCCCAAAGGAGTCACAGGGCCAGTTACCCAGCCCGGGTCACTGGGGTCAGAGGTCCATGCAAGTCTGAAGTCACCACTGGAAGTATCTGGGAGTACAGTTAGACGAGAAGCTAGACTGGACTGCCAACACAGATGCCTTGTGCAGGAAGGCACAGAGTCGACTGTACTTCCTTAGAAGGTTGGCGTCATTCAATGTTTGTAGTGAGATGCTGAAGATGTTCTATAGGTCAGTTGTGGAGAGCGCCCTCTTCTTTGTGGTGGCGTGTTGGGGAGGCAGCATTAAGAAGAGGGACGCCTCACGTCTTAATAAGCTGGTAAGGAGGGCGGGCTCTGTCGTGGGCAAAGTACTGGAGAGTATGACATCGGTAGCAGAGCGAAGGGCGCTGAGTAGGCTACGGTCAATTATGGAAAACCCTCAACATCCTCTACATAGCACCATCCAGAGACAGAGAAGCAGTTTCAGCAACAGGGTGCTATCGATGCAATGCTCCTCAGACAGGATGAAGAGATCAATACTCCCCAATGCCATTCGGCTTTACAATTCAACCGCCAGGAGTAAGATATGTTAAAGTGCCGGGGTTAGGACTCAATGTATTTAAGTAAACTACTTAAGAACTTTTTAAAAGCTATTATTAATGCTTGAGAGGGTGATTTTAGATGCATATCATATTTTTACTGAGTTAAGTATTGTATGTCATTAGTTTTGCTACAATAAGTGTATGGGACATTGGAAAAAATGTTGAATTTCCCCATGGGGATGAATAAAGTATCTATCTATCTATCTAAACTAGTCATCGGCAAGTCCTGGGGTATAGACCCATAACAGAAGTCAGCAAAGTCCAAAGTTGGAGGCACAGTGTCTGCAAGTCCAGCCCAGGTGCTGGAGATTTGATGTCTATGAACCTGAGAGTCTGGGGCCAAGGACTAGAGGCCTGGAGACAGCCTGTCCTGGGCTGGAAGCCTGCCTGTGTGTGTGAGTGGGTGAGTTGGGAAAGGACTTGTTTTGCTGCTGTCCTGTTTAGTTGTGTTGTCGCTGCTGCTGCTTGTATCGTTCCACTGAACATTGGAATGCGATGGTTGACAGCACTTGCGGGAAGCCCCAACACACCCTTGGGCTATTAACGCAGATTTATAAATGCATTAACAGGACTGGAAAGTTACAGCTACAAGGAAGCTTTGGATAGGACAGTGTGGGTTTAGTGGGAGCAGAGACGGCCAAGGGGGGGACTCAAATTAGACACACAAAAAGTTGAAATGCCTAGAAAGAACAGATTGGAAGGATGCATCCCCTAGCAGAACTTTCAAAAAACAGGGAAAATAGAATTTATAGAGCATTTTTAATAAAACATTGTTGTTCAAAGTGCTTTACAATGCGATAAAGTGCAAACGTAAAAATAAAAGTCTAAATAATGTTAGTTAAAAGCAAGGTTATACAAATAGGTTTTCAGCTGGCATTTAAGAGTGCTCCCTGCCCAAGTCTGCATCCCTTATAGCTTTAGATATTAAGTTCCATATTCAGGAACGTAGTTAAAAAAGCTGACATGCCAATTATCTTTGAAAATGGTACAAGAGTCACAAGGGAGATGCCAAAGAATTTTCATGCACAGACAGGGACAGAGGTCTGGAACTGACTACAAGCAGAAATCTGCATTACATTTAAAACACTTGGATCTACACTTGAAGAGCCATGACCTACCAACCTACAAACAAAAGCAAAAGGTGGGATGAGCATGGGTAAATAATTTTTGATCAGAACAGATAAATAGTCTCCAGCTGTATGATTCTACAAACCAAGGGAGGGGGAAAAAGCAAGAACATCAATTTGGCAGACAGACATTACTTGAACCCAGAACCCAGCTGCCAGCTTTAACAAGTGCTGAACTTTTCCATTAAGCAGAAAAATGAGCTGCTCAGGAACTCAGCAGGTCTAAAGCAGCATCTGTGGAGGCAAATGGACAGACAGTCAACATTTCAGGTCAAGGCTGGGACACAAGAGACTGCAGATGCTGGAATCTGCTGCAAAAATGATTAATTGTCCATTTCCTTCTATGGATTCTGTCTGACCCACTCAGTTCCTCCAGCTGCTTCCTGTCTTCATCCATATTCCAGCACCTGCAGTCTCTTGTGTCTCCTGAACACAGAACAGGAACAGGCCCTTTGGCCAATGATACCCGTGCCAAACATGATACCTGCACATAATTCACATTCTTCCACTTCCTACATACTCAAATGCCTAAAAAAGCTCTGACACCACTACAATACCTGCTTCCACCACCAAACCTTGCAGCATGCTCCAGACACCTACAACTCCGTGTTAAGTAAAATTTCCTCACCCTCTCCCCACACCTCAAATCCACGTTCTCTAGTATTACACATTTGCAACCTGAGAAAACAGCCCTGACTATCTATCTATACCTCTCATAATGCTACAAAATTCTATCAGAACTCTGTTAAGCCTTCAATGTTCTTGAGAAAACAATCCATGATTGTCCAAGCACTCTCTAATTCAGGGCCTATCCTAGTAAACTTATTCCGTACCAACTGTACAGCCTCCTACTTGTGATGGACTGACCAGAACTGCACCAAAACTAATACTCCATTCAAAGTAAATTTATTATCAAAATACATATGTTACCATATACTACTCCGGGATTTGTTTCCTTGCAAGCAATCTCAATAAATCCATAATAGAATTAAAAAAAGACTGCACCTAAGAGGGACGACAACAACAAATGTGCAAAAGACAACAAACTGTGCAAATGCAAAAGAATGAAGAATTATAATAATAAATAAATGGGCAACAAATAACAACAACATGAGATAAAGAGTTCTTGAAAGCAAGTCCACAGGTTGTGGCAACAGTTCAGTGAAGTTGAATGAAGTTATGCAACACACACACAGACTGCTGGAGGATCTTGGCCCAAAACGTTGACTGTACCCTTTTCCATAGAAGCTGCCTGGCCCGCTAAGCTCCTCCAGTGTGTGTGTGTTGCTTGGATTTCCATCGTCTCCAGATTTTCTCTTGTTTGTGATTGAATGAAGTTATCCCCGCTGGTTGAGGGGCAATAACTGTTCCTGAACCCAGTAGTGAGAGTCCTCAGGCTCCTCTACCTTCTTTCTGATTGTCAGCAGTGAGAAGAGAACATGGCCTGGGTGGTGTGGATCCCTGATGATGGATACTGCTTTCCTGCGAGAGCACTCCTTGTAGATGTGCTCAATGGTGGGGAGGGCTTTACCCAAAATAGACTGGGCTGTGTCCACTACTTTTTGTAGGATTTTCCATTCAAGGCCATACCAGCTGTGATGCAACCAGTCCATATACACTTCACCACACATCTATACAAGTTTGACAAAGTATTAGATGTGCTTAACCAGAGTTCAACACAGCTATAACAAAAATTCCTGACTCCAATACTCCAACCCAATCGAGAGAAGCAAGCACGCCATATGCCCTCTTTACCATTATCTACTCGTGAGATTTGAATCCCAAGATCTCTTTGTAGATCAATACTATTAAGGGTCCTGCCATTATAGTACTTTTCTATATTGCATTGTACTGCTACTACAAAGCAAGAGATTTCACAACATATATCAGTGTCAATAAAACAAGTTTGGATTCACTTTTCCCTTCGCAAAGAGCAACTCTTCACGTTTGCCCAGATCTCAAATCAAGCATAGTGAAATCAACCCGCCAGACAATAGAAGAGAGTCTGACCCCCACCATGCAAGGCCATGCTCTCTTCACACTGCTGACATCGAGTAGAAAGTCTTGGGGCTCATACCACCAGGCCAGAACCCAGCCTGCCAAACGATAGCGCAACTGCCAATCACTTGACCTTCCATCCCGCCCTTTGCCCTTCAACCAACAGGCTGGATAACTTCATTCAGCACAACACTGGACTGATTCCACACCTTCTCAACTCACTTTAAAGGATGCTTCAACTCACGTTCTCAATATTTATTACTTTATTATTATTAGATCTTTTTATTTGCACAACTTATCTTCGTTTGCACATTGGCTGTTTGTCCATCTTTATCTGTGTACTTTTCATTGATTTCCAGTATCTACTGTGAATGCCCACAAGAATATGAATCTCAAGGTCATACATGGTGACATATAACTTACTTCAAGAATAAAATTACATTCAACTGTGAAAATATAAGAGTTTAGCTGAGAGAATGTTCAAGGGCAAGGAGCAAATCACTGTCCCTTGAAAGACTTACACTTGAGTAGTGCATCACAAGTGATCCAGAGCATTTTATAGAAAACATAACAACTTTAATTACAGACAAGGTCCAACAAGCAGCAATGGAATAGTGTTTTAATGATGCTGGAGAGGTGTAAAGCCATATAGCACAGGACCTTTCAGACCGCTATCTCCAATCATCTACTCTAAAACCAGTTTCCAGCACTTGGTCCAATTGAACTTCTTGTATAGTCATTCCTTAAATGTTGAGTGTACTTGCTTCCAACACCTGCTCCATCAGTGTGCAGCTGAAGAAACCTTCTCAGATCCACTCTAAATCTCCCTAAAACTATATCTTCTAGCTTTTCAAAATAACTTTACAGGCTTATACTGACCATCTTATATTGACAAGATGCAATTTCAGATCAAGACTACTGATGCTTATTCAAAACTGATGAGCACTTACGGATTTTGCTTGTAGACAACCTAAAAGCTTAACAGTACATTCGGCCTATCAAGTCCATGCTAGCTTATGTCAAATATGGCTATCTCATATTCCTCCCTCAACACCCTCCCCCGGATTACAACTTCGATAAATTGCAAGTGTGAAGTGGGAGATTGGGGGTGTCAGGGGAACGAACGGGAGGGGTGGGAAAGGAGGCCCTGTGCGAAGTTGAAATGGTGACAGAGGCTGGAGTCTCACCCACAGCCACTCCTCAGTCACACCTCCCTCCCACTTTCAACTGGATCAACGGCCGCTCGGGCCATCGCTTACCTGTTTCACGAAGCTCTATGAGCCGGACAGCGATGTAAATAATAAACAGACGACGCCGCAGACCACATGAGAGTGGAGGTGATACAACCCCCCCCCCCTCCCGAAACCTCACGTCACTAGAGGTGCCGCACTGCCTGGCCGGCCCAACGATCGCGCAGCTGCCAATCACCCGACCTTCCGCCCCGCCCTTTCCCCTGCGATTGGCTGAGCTGCAAATCTACCCGCCCAACTCCTATGCTTGTGTCAATCATCTGCCGTCGAAGCCACGCCTCCTTCACCTCGTGACGTGAGATTTGTTTATCGTCCGAGACCCGCCCCTGGCGCGCTTATCCGTCGATCACCCGGGCTGCCGCGTCCTCGTTCTGAGGTTGAGAGAGGATTGGTTGATTCTCCAAAACCCGCCCATCTCAGCGCTGCTTTAGATGATAAAGCCTGATTGGTTGCTTCTGGAGACCCCGCCTAGTCTCCTGGTGTAGATTGAGAGTTTAAGCATCCGCAGTCTCTCGTGTCTCAAGTGCTGTGGTATTCACGTTAACGTCCCTTCCACCTGCAGTGTGTTATCTTTCCTTGCTGAAAGCAAAATAATCGCAATTCCAACTATGCTCAGACCTCCCACTGCTGCATTATCCTTTTTAAAAAATGATCTCAAGAGTTTTCTCCCAAACAGAGAGCAACACATCAGGAATACACAAGAAGGGATACAACAAGGTAGCCCAGGAAATTACAGACCAGTGAGTCTTACTTCAGTGGTTGGTAAGCTGATGGAGAAGAGCCTGAGAGGCAGGATTTATGAACATTTGGAGAGGTATAATATGATTAGGAGTATGGCTTTGTCAAGGGCAGGTCATGCCTTATGAGCCTGACTGAATTTGTTGATGAAGGAAGAGCAGTAGATGTAGTGTATATGGATTTCAGCAAGGCATTTGATAAGGTACCCCATGCAAGACTTATTGAGAAAGTAAGGAAACATAGGATCCAATGGGACATTGCTTTGTGGATCCAGAACTGGCTTGCCCACAGAATGCAAAGAATGGTTGTAGACAGGTCATATTCTGCATGGAGGTTGGTCACCATTGGAGTGCCTCAGGGATCTGTTCTGGGACCCTTACTCTTTGTGATTTTTATCAATGACCTGGATGAGGAAGTGGAGGGATGGGTTAGTAATTTGCTGATGACACAAAGGTTGAAGGTGTGTGGATAGTGTGGAGAGCTGTCAGAGGTTACAGCAGGACATTGATAGGATGCAAAACTGGGCTGAGAAATGGCAGATTGTGGTGAACTGCATATACCTGTCTGGACACGCCCCCCCCAACTGACTGCTCCTGTGGCTCCTCCCACTGACTGTGGCTCCTCCCATGGACCCCAGTATAAAGGTGATTGGAGCCTGAGCCCTGGTCTCAGTCTCCAGGATGTAGTATGGTGGTCAATTGCTGCTTGTTCTTTCTTCCAGCCAATAAAAGCCTTTATCTCGCCTCACGTCTCAGAGAGTTATTGATGGTGCATCACAGGTGGAGTTCAACCCAGATAAGTGTGAAGTGGTTCATTTTGGTAGGTCAAATATGATGACAGTGTATAGTATTAATGGTAAGACTCTTGGCAGTGTGGAGGATCAGAGGGATCTTGGGGTCCGAGTCCATAGGACACTCAAAGCTGCTGCGCAGGTTGACTCAGTGGTTAAGAAGGCATACAGTGTATTAGCCTTCATCAATTGTGGAATTGAGTTTAGGAGCCGAGAGGTAATGTTGCAGCTATATAGGACGCTGGTCAGACCCCACTTGGAGCACTGTGCTCAGTTCTGGTCGCCTCACTACAGGAAGGATGTGGAAGCCATAGAAAAGGTGCAGAGGAGATTTACAAGGATGTTGCCTGGATTGGGGAGCGTGCCTTACGAGAATAGGTTGAATGAACTCGGCCTTTTCTCCTTGGAGCAAAGGAGGATGAGAGGTGACCTGATAGAGGTGTATAAGATAATAAGAGGCATTGATCGTGTGGATAGAGGCTTTTTCCCAGGGCTGAAATGGTTGCCACAAGAGGGCACAGGTTTAAGGTGCTGGGGAGTAGGTACAGAGGAGATGTCAGGGGTAAGTTTTTTACTCAGAGAGGGGTGAGTGTGTGGAATGGGCTGCTGGCAACAGTGGTTGAAGTGGATACGATAGGGTCCTTTAAGAGACTTTTGGATAGGTACATGGAGCTTAGAAAAATAGAGGGCTATAGGTAAGCCTAGTAATTTCTAAGGTAGGGCGATGTTTAGCACAACTTTGTGGGCCAATGGGCCTGTACTGTGCTGTAGGTTTTTCATGTTTTAAAGGAGAAAGGAGATTATAACTGCATTCTGGATTATGAATGTGTTTCATCAATCTTAGATTAACATTAATGAAATCATTTTATTTGAGCTAAACATATTTTTGTTAACAACAAATGCAATTTGTGTTATACTAGCTCCCGACAGAATACTATCACATTTTGCAATGCTACAGACAGAACCTGGGTTATGACTGGGATCTGCTCCTGACTGCTGTCCATAAATAGATTTTTTCTGTGTCAGTTATGAACAATTTCAATGACAGTCAATTAACCTTAATCATTTATTTGTGGTCTTCCTGTTAGTTACAATGGTACAGAATTAGAATGACTCAATTTCGATGTCTAGTTTCTATGGCTTAAAGTAACTCTTGATATTACATTGACTGACAAAGTATTTTACAAGTGCTCCTTGAAGAAATTGACTTGTCGGTTTCCACAGAAAATCTCTGAAGTAGCCTCCCATTGTAAACTGTCAATTGCAGTTTAACTGTCAATGGTGTCCGTTTGAAAACCTACAGCATTATACAGGCCCTTTGGCCCACACAGTTGTGCCAAACACGTCCTTACCTGAGAAATTACTGAGGGTTACCCATACATGAAGGACCCCATGCACCCCTCATACAATCTCTTCTCCCTCCTGCTGTCTGGGAAAAGGCTCCGAAGCATTCGGGCTCTCACAACCAGACTATGCAACAGTTTCTTCCCTCAAGCTATCAGACTCCTCAATACCCGAAGCCTGGACTGACACCTTGCCCTACTGTCCTGTTTACTATTGATTGTAAATGCCTGCACTGTTTTTGTGCACTTTATGCAGTCCAGTGTAGGTCTGTAGTCTAGTGTAGCTTTCGCTGTGTTTTTTTAAATTACGTAGTTCAGTCTAGTTTTTGTACTGTGTCATGTAACACCATGGTCCTGAAAAACGTTGTCTCATTTTTACTATGTACTGTACCAGCAGTTATGGTTGAAATGACAATAAAAGTGACTTGACTTGACTTGACAGCCCTCTATTTTCCTGAGTTCCATATACCTGTCCAGGAGTCTCTTAAAAGACCCTATCATATCCGCCTCCACCACCATCGCCGGCAGCCCATTCCACACACTCACCACTCTCTGTGTAAAAAAAAAACTTACCCCTGACATCTCCTCTGTACCTACTCCCCAGCACCTTAAACCTGTGTCATCTTGTGGCAATCATTTCGGCCCTGGGAAAAAGCCTCTGACTATCCACATGATCAATGCCTCTCATCATCTTTTACACCTCTATCAGGTCACCTCTCATCCTCTGTCACTCCAAGGAAAGAAGACCGAGTTCACTCAACCTATTCTCATAAGGCATGCTCCCCAATCCAGGCAACATCCTTGTAAATCTCCTCAGCACCCTTTCTATGGTGTCCACATTCTTCCTATAGTGAGCAACCAGAACTGAGCACAGTACTCCAAATGAGGTCTGACCAGGGTCCTATATAGCTGCAACATTACCTCTTGTCTCCTAAATTCAATTCCATGATTGATGAAGGCCAATGCACCATATGCTTTCTTAACTACAGAGTCAACCTGCGCAGCAGCCTTGAGTGTCCTATGCACTCGAACCCCAAGATCCCTCTGATCCTCCACACTGCCAAGAGTCTTACCATTAATACTATGTTCTGTTGTCATATTTGACCTACCAAAATGAACCACCTCACACTTATCTGGTTTGAACTCCATCTGCCACTTCTCAGCCCATTTTTGCATGCTATCAATGTCCTGCTGTAACCTCTGACAGCTCTCCGTACTATCTACACCTACAACCTTTGTGTCATCAGCAAATTTACTAACCCATCCTTCCACTTCTTCATCCAGGTCAGTTATAAAAATCATTAACAGTAGGGGTCCCAGAACAGGTCCCTGTGGCACACCACTGGTGACCGACCTCCATGCAGAATATGACCCATCTACAACCATTCTTTGCCTTCTGTGGGCAAGCCAGTTCTGGATCCACAAAGCAGTGTCCCCTTGGATCCCATGCCTCCTTACTTTCTCAATCAGCCTTGCATGGGGTACCTTGTCAAATGCCTTGTTGAAATCCATATACACTACATCTACTGCTCTACCATTATCAATGTGTTTAGTCACATCTTCAAAAAATTCAGTCAGGCTCGTAAGGCATGACCTGCCTTTCACAAAGCCATGCTGACTATTCCTAATCAAATTATGCCTCTCCAAATGTTCATAAATCCTGCCTCTTAGATTCTTCTCCATCAACTTACCAACAACTGAAATAAGACTCATTGGTCTATAATTTCCTGGGCTACCTCTCCTCTCTTTCTTGAATAATGGAACAACATCCGCATCCCTCCAATCCTCCGGAACCTCTCCCATCCCCATTGATGAAGCAAAGATCATCGCCAGAGGCTCAGCAATCCCCTCCCTCATTCCCCACAGTAGCCTGGGGTACATCTTGTCAGGTCCCAGTGACTTATCCAACTTGATGCTTATCTCCTCCAGTTCCATACACACTTTTCCACTGTCACACTTGATTGGTCTTATTTCATGTCTTATCCTCTTGCTCTTAACATACTTGTAGAATGCCTTGGGGTTTTCCTTAATCCTGTCTGCCAAGGCTTTCTCATGGCCCCTTCTGGCTCTCCTAATTTCTTTCTTGAGCTCCTTCCTGCTAGCCTCATAACCTTCTAGCTCTCTATCATTACCTAGTTTTTTGAACCTTTTGTAAGCTCTTCTTTTCTTCTTGACTAGATTTACAACAGTCTTTGTACACCACCGTTCCTGTACCCTACCATCCTTTCCCTGTCTCATTGGAACATACCTATGCAGAACCCCATGCGAATATCCCATGAACATTTGCCACATTTCTTCCGTACATTTCCCTGAGAACATCTGTTTCCAATTTATGCTTCCAAGTTCCTGCCTGATAGCCTCATATTTCCCCTTACTCCAATCAAGCGCTTTCCTAACTTGTCTGTTCCTATCCCTCTCCAATGCTCTGGTAAGGGAGATAGAGTTGTGATCATTATCTCCAAAATGCTCTCCCACTAAGAGATCTGACACCTGACCAGGTCTATTTCCCAATGCCAGATCAAATACAGCCTCTCTTCTTTAGGCTTATCTACGTATTGTGTCAGGAAACCTTCCTGAACACTCCGAGCAAACTCCACCCCTCGCTCTAGGGAGATGCCAATCAGTATTTGGGAAATTAAAATCTCCCACCACGACAACCCTGTAATTATTACACCTTTCCAGTATCTGTCTCCCTATCTGCTCCTCAATGTCCCTGTTACTATTGGGCGGTCTATAAAAAAACACCCTGTAGAGTTATTGACCCCTTCCTGAATCATGAATGTTATGTTTTATAACTCTAAAGAAGAAAAACATGGAAGCCTGGGAAAACGTGTACACTTTGTTGTTGCTTTTGTGAGGTGCTGACATGGTGGCGTAGTGATGTATGCCATTCACATACTTTTACATATAATCCATAATGAATTATGTAAACAAAGAAGAATCGGAATCAGGTTTATTATCACCGGCATGTGCTGTGAAATTTGTTAACTTAGTAGCAACAATTCAATGCAAATAATAATAAAAAAGAAAAAACCAAAATAAAATAAAAATAATAATTAATAAATAAGTAAATCAATTACTGTATACGTATATTCAATAGATTAAAAATCTTGCAAATTACTGAAATAATATATATTTAAAAAGTGAGGTAGTGTCCAGGGGTTCAATGTCCATTTAGGAATCAATGGCAGAGGGGAAGAAGCTGTTCCTGAATCGCTGAGTGTGTGCCTTCAGGCTTCTGTACCTCCTACCTGATGGTAACAGTGAGAAAAGGGCATGCCCTGGGTGCTGGAGGTCACCGATGCTTAATCAAATATATTTATATTATTACACAAGTATTACTGGAATACTCAATGTATTAGAATGGGAAGGTTACTTTTTTTTACTTAGAGATAAAGTGTCTTAGTAAAACACAAGATCTATAGAGCACAAGATAGATGTAAAGATGTTTTCCCTCGTGGGATTTTCTTTGCTACCTTTTCCCAGGAGTTACAATGACAGATACAAAGGAGTTGTTATTTACAGCTGCTATATGTAGGAATTTCTTTCAGAACAGGATGAATCCATGCAACTTTTGTCAATTAGGGTCGTGAAGATCAAGCCTATGGAGGCAGGTTAATGTTAGAAAGATTAGGGAATGAGGAGTTATGTGGTACCGGCACAGAGAGTTGGGGCTTGGGTCAGATCAATGATGACATACGATAACTCTGGCAGGCTTGAGAAGCAAAGTGGAACAATCACGCAAAAACTTCCTGTGTTCATGCAAAGGGTAGTGTAGCGGCTAGCGACATGCTCCTATAGTTCCGGGCATTCTGGAACTTGGAGTTCAATTCCGGCACCGTTCTGTATGTCCTCCCTGTGGGATGTGTGCATTTTTACCCCTGGGTGCTCCAGTTCCTTCCCACAGTCCAAAGACGTACCGGGTAGGTGAATTGGTCTTTGTAAATCGTCCCGTGATTGGGTTTGGGTAAGATCGGGGTCGTGGGGTTGCTGGGGTGGTGTGGCTCAAAGGGCCAACTCAGCGCCTTATCACTAAATAAATAAATGAAAGTAAGCGGAGCAGTAATTGAAATTTAAAATGATAACCAGGAGGGAGAAGTGGGACAACGTGTTTTGTGGGAAATTGGTCAAGTCTGCAGAAGGTAGGTCTACTCAAACCAGATAGGCTTGGGGACAAGACATCCAGTGAATGGCAAGCATGCCTTAGAGAATAGGTTGAGTGAACTCGGCCCTTTCTCCTTGGAGCAACGGAGGATGAGAGGTGACCTGACAGAGTTGTACAAGATGATGAGGGGCGTTGACCGTGTGGATAGTCGGAGGCTTTTTCCCAGGGCTGAAATGGCTAACACGAGAGGGCACAGTTTTAAGGTGCTTGAAAGTAGGTACAGAGGGAATGTCAGGGGTAAGTTTTTTTTTATGCAGGGAGTGGTGAGTGCGTGAAATGGGCTGCCGGTGGCGATGGTGGAGGCAGATACGATAGGGTCTTTTAAGAGACTCCTGGACAGGTACATGGAGCTTAGAAAAATAGAAGGCTATGGGTAACCTGAGGTAATTTCTAAGGTAAGGACATGTTTGGCACAGCATTGTGGGCCGAAGGGCCTGTATTGTGCTGCAGGTTGCCTATGTTTTAAATGTTTCTATGGATAATCAAACTCAGTCCATCTACTCTCACACCGTTAGGAAAGTGGGGGTCGGAGAGGAGTGGCATCCAAGATGATGCAGGAAAGTCATCGAGGACTTTCTTTGCTGCGTTATCCCAAGGTTAGCCTGGTAGATCTCTGTCTCCAGTCTGTAATTTAAACTTCAATGGGTCTAAATCTGCACAACATGTAAAGTAAACTGATTTCAATTTGAAAACTGGATGTCCTTTGAAGCAACTAGTAGCCGCCTCTAATCTGTAACTCCTGAAAACTTCTGTAAAGGTGCGGCATGGTAACGTAGAGGTCAGCATAGTGCTTTAAAGTGCCAACAATCAGTGCATCTGGGTTCAATTCCCACGCTGTCTGTAAGGAGTTTTTAGATTCTCACTGTGACCACATGGATTTCCTCTCAGTGCTCCAGTTTCCTCCCACATTCCAAAACACATACAGTTTAGGGTTAATGAGTTGTGGGTATGTTATGTTGGCACCAGAAGTATAGTATCACATTTGGGCTTCCCCCAGCACAGTGCTGGACAATGTAAGTTATTGATGCACCTAGAAAAAATCCTTAAAAATTTATGGGAGGATTTGTGTAGTGTTGGGTTTTCTCTTTGGCTCTTTTGTAATACAGGGTGCTCCCTGTAAACAGCAGGACAACTGTACCTGGAGAGGTTATAACATCTAATTAATCTGATTGGGTTTCTGTACACCCTCCCTCAGTGAGTGTTACCCTAGATGAGGGGTTCCCCAACCTGGGATCCACAGACCCCTTGGTTAATGGTAGGGGGTCCATGGCATAAAAAGTTTGGGGACCTCTGCTGTTGATCATATGCTCTTGGTTTGAAGACACAACACTCCAAGTTAAAACATAATTTGTTCTGCTGAGTTGATTGTGTTGCTTGATAATGATTAAACATTCACAATTTATCCAGGTGTCACTCATTACTCGATTCAGATGTCATAAGGACTAAATCCTGCTCAGAGTGACAAGATTATCACAATCATTAACAGTTAACTCTTTAAAGTACTAAAGAGTTATCCATTCTTCAGATGGATAAATGATGTATCACCAAGTGAGTGAAGCCCCCCATCAGTCAGGGCTGTCCGTGGAGTTGCCAGTCAGCATTGTATGAGCTAAGTTGTCAACTATTTCCCATTTCTTCAGAAGCTGCCTGATCCTCTGATGTGTTTCCAGTAATTCCTTCTTCTTGTTAGGGGGATGATGCATCCTGTTTTAAATTACCAGTATTTTAACCATAATGTGGGTGACCTGACCTTTGCTTAAGAAACAGCAAAGCACCTTGTTGATTATGACTCATGATGTCGGCCTGATTTCGCAATAAAATACAATGTGATTTTGAAAACCAACTTACTTCCTGGAAGAAATCTTCCAGCCTGTATGAGGAACAAAGCAATATAGAATGCCATGAGAAACTATCTGTTTTGTGTCAGTTTATTATTGAAATATGTATCTGTTCCTACAGATCAAATCCTTACATGATGCACTGAAGTGGGTAGGAACTGAGGCCCAGAGAGTGGTCCAGAATATGCCTAGAAAGGGAGAAGGGTGAAAAGGGCTAAATGGAAAAGGAGGGTGGGAGGAAGGAAAAAGAGAATGATAGGCTTTATTCGTCATGTATATTGAAACATACAGAGAAATGTGTCAACGACCAACACAGTCCAAGGATTGTGTGGGCACAGCCCACAAGTGTCGCCATGCTTCTGGCACCAACATAGCATGCACCACAACACCACCAATCTTCATATCATCTACAAACCTACACAATCCATAGTACATTTTCATCCAGGTCATTCACTTACATCACTGACGGCAAGAGTCCCAGTACAGAACCCTGCAGAACACCACTAATCACAGACCTCCAGCTCCCTTCAACCACCGCCCTCTGTCTTCTAAGAGCAAGCCAGTTCTGAATCCAAATGGGCAATTCATCATTGGATCTTAATCTTCCTAATCTCCAACATGTATCTTAATCTTCTCAATGAACTGCCCATGAGGGACCTTGTCAAACACCTGACTAGAATCCAATTAGACAACATCCACAGCTCTACCTTCATCAATCGCCCTCATCACCTCAAAAGACTTGATCAAGTTAGTAAGACATGACTTGCCCTGCACAAAGCCATTCTGGTTCTCCCCCATTAGGTCATGTTTTTCAAATGCTTATAATTCCTATCCAGAAGAATTCTCTGCAGTAACTTCCCTGCCACTGACATGAAGCTCACCAGTTTATAGTTTCCAGGATTATCCCTTGCTCCCTTTATGAACATTGGAACAACATTAGATACACGCCAGTCCTCCAGGACCTTGCTTTGGCTAGAGAGGAAACAAAGATATTAGTCAAGGCCCCAGAAATCTCTTCACTTGCCTTTCTCAATAACCTTGGGTATATCCCATCAGGCCCTGGGGACTTATCCACCTTAATGTTCTTTAAGAAACTCAACACTACCTCCTTCTTCACCTCAAAAAGCTTTAGCATATTAATATGCTTGGCACTGATCTCCCCATACTTCCTTTCCTTCTGCACGGTAAATACTGATGTAAAGTATTCATTAAGGTCCTCACCTACATCCTTCACATTCAAGTAAATGTGCTCCTATTTATCCTTGAGTGGTCCTACACTCTCCCTAGTTATTCTCTTGTTCATCTCTAAATAATTATTATTAACAAATCACTTGTAGTACCGGAGGAACCAACACATTGGACCGCTGTTACAGTAAGATCAGGAGATCTTACCATACTATCTCACGCCCACACTTTGGGAAGTCTGATCACCTGGCTGTACTTCTACTCTTTGACCATAGGCGGAGACTGAAGACTGCAGCACCTTCAATGATGACCAAGAATGTATGGACAAGGGAGGCGCAGGAACGCTTACAGAAATGCTCTGAACTGGTGGACTGGACTGTCTTCAGGTATTCATCTTTGAGTTTGAATGAGTATGCTACAGCTGTCATTGACTTCAATAAAACCTGTGTGGATGAGTGTATGCCTATGAGAACCACTGTATATACCCAACTCAGAAGCCGTGGATGAACCAGGAGGTTTGTCGTCTGCTGAGAGCTAGATCGGTGCCGTTTAAGTCTGGTGACCCAGGTCTGTAAAAGAAAACCAGGTATGACTTGCGGAGGGCTATTTCAAGAGCTAAGGAATAATTCTGGGAGAGGTTGGGAGGAAACATTGGATGCATGTCAACTCTGGCAGGGTTTGCTGGACATTACTTCCTACAAAGCGAAACTCAGTGATGCTTCATTTTCAGACAGGCCCAATGCCTTTTATGCTCACTTTGAAATGGAGAATAATACCACAGCCATGTGGATGCCTGCAGCACCTGGTGACCCTGTGATCTCTGTCTCGGAGGCTGAAGTCAGGTTGCCTTTCAAGAGGGTGGCAGGGCCTGATGGAGTACGTGGTGAGGCTTTGAAAACCTGTACCAACCAACTAGCAGAGATATTCAAAGACATGTTCAATCTTTTATTGCTACAGTCAGAAGTTCCCACCTGCTTCAAAAGGGCAACAATTATAACTGCCCAAAAAGAGCAGTGCAAGTTGTCTCAATGGTTATCATGAAGTAGCACTCACATCTACGGTGATGAAATGCTCTGAGAGTTTGGTCATGGCTGGAATCTACACCTGCCTCAGCAAGGGCCTGAACCCAGTGGATTTTGCCTATCACCACAATAGATCTATGGTGGACGTGATCACATTGGCTCTCCACGTGGCCTTGGATCAGCTGGACAATACAAATACTTACAACAGGATGCTGTTTATTGACTACAGCACAGCATTTAACACTTTCATTCCTACAGTCTTCATAGAAAAGCTCCAGAACCTGGGCCTCTGTACCTCCCTCTGCTACGATATCTTCGACTTTTTAACCAGAAGACCACAATCTGTGCAGATTGGAATTAACATCTCCACCTTGCAGAAGATCAACACTGGCGTACCTCAGGGATGAGTGCTTAGCGCCATGCCCTACTCTCTCTACACCCATGACTGTGTGACTAGGTACTGCTCAAATGCCATCTATAAATTTGCTGATGATTTACCTGTGAGATATACCAGCTAATTGAGTGGAGTCATAACAACAACCTTGCACTCAACATCAGTAACAGCAAAGAGCTGATTGTGGACTTCAGAAAGGGTAAGTTGGGGGTACACACCCCTGTCCTCAGAGACGGATCAGAAGTGAGCAATTTCAAGTTCCTAGATGTTAATATCTCTGCAGACCTAACCTGCTGTCAACATATCGTTGTAGCTATAAAGGAGGCAGTACAGCGGCTGTTTGTCATTAGCAGTTTGAGGAGATTTGGTATGTCACTAAAAACACTAGCAAATTTCTACAGCTGTACTGTGGAGAACACTTTGACTGGCTGCATCACCGTCTGGTATCGTAGGGGGTGGGGTGGTGTGCTACTGCGCAGGATTGAATTAAGCAGCAGAGATTTGTAAAATTAGCCAGCTCCCTCATGGGCAGTAGCCTCCACAATATCCAATATATCATTAAGGATTGGTGCCTCAAAAAGGTAGCATCCATCATTAAGGATCCCCACCATCCAGGACATGTCCTCTTCTCACTGTTACCATCAGGAAGGAGGTACAGAAGCCTGAAGGCACACACTCAGCAATTCAGGAACAGCTTCTTCTTCTCTACCATCCAATTTCTGAATGAATGTTGAACCCATGAACACTACCTCACTACTTTTTCTATTTATGTTTTTGTACTACTTATTTAATTTTATTTATATATATATATAGATATAGATATATATGTATATATATACACACACGCACACTTTCTATAATTAACAGTTTTAAAAAATATTTATTATGTATAGCATTGTACTGCTGCCGCAAAGTTAACAAATTTCATGACATATGCTAGTGATATTAAACCGGATTCTGATGTTGTATGTGTAGAATGTCTTGGGATTCTCCTTAATTCTACTTGCTGAGAACTTTCCATGGCCCCTCAGCTTTCCTAATTCCCTTCTTGAGTTCTTTTCTAGCTTCTTCATTATCCTCCAGGCCTCTGTTTGATTCCAACTTCCTAAGCTTTACATATTTTTCCTTTTTCCTCTTCAATAAATGTATTACCTGTCTCAACATCCAAGGCTCTCTTACTGTGCCACCATTGTCCTTCCTTCTGACTGCAACATACATATCCTATATTCTGTACAGTTTGTCTTAAAACACTCTCCACATGTTGGGTGTGGACTTGCCTAAAATCAGCTGTTCCCAATTAACTCTTCCTAGTTCCTACCTACTGCTCTTTGTAATTTGCCCTGCTCTACTTTAATATCCTCTCAAGGTCTATACTTATCTACAGCTATCTTAAAACTTAATAAGTTGTGGTCACTGTTCCCTAACTGTTCACTCACTGAAAGGTCAGTCATCTGGACGGGCTCATTACCCAACACTAGATTTCAAACAGCCCCTCGTCTTGTTGGACTATTTACATATTAACTTAAGAAACCCAGCTGGATTCATCTAATAAATTCTGTTCCATCTTAACTACTTTCACTCAGAATGCCCAGGTTTATATTGGAGAAGTTGATACCCCCATGAAACAACTCTGTTGTTTTTACACATTTCCTTAAGCTGCCAGCATATCTGTTCCTCAATGTCACAGTGTTTATTAGGTAAGAGAGTTGTCTTCTGCTGCAAGGATCAACATGTTGAGCATTCAGACATGCTCTTCTGTACTTTACCATTGTAAACCATGGTTAAATGATTTACTGTCGCCTTCCTGTCAACTTGAGCTAGTTTGGCCACTCTCCTCTGACTTCTCTCATTAACATGGCATTTTCACCCACAGAACTGGCACTCACTGGATGTTTTTTGTTTTGTTATGATCCCAGCCCCCTCCTTCTTGAGAATCGCAAGATCGCTATTAATTTGGGTCTTGGACCCAGGAAATGAGAGAGAATCCTCAGTCAGACAAAGCAACGGATTTGGCCATTGTTTCTTGGAGACACCTTTGTGGATTGCGATCCTATACTACGTGCCAGCTCTCAGGGCAACGTGAACTGGGCTACGTGCACACCCTCGGGCAATGTGGGTGGGGATTGCATCACCACACCCTGATTGACAACTACAACCCTGCAAGTCAAGATAAAAGAGGGGCTGCAGTGGGCAGTCCCCTAGCGACGCACCAGAAGGAGACACCATCGCTCATCGCTCCTGTGATAACGGGAAGCTATTCGGAAGCCACGTGTGGTCCGTTTCCCCGGCCTGGGGAAGGGGTGGCTGATAACACCGAAAAGGACTTCGAACTAACAACGAGGAACCCACGTTCCCGATTCAACGGTTTGCGTCCTAATGGACTGGGCAAGTTTCTTTTCTCACCGAAAATCTCTCTCTCTCTCTCTCTCCAACACGTGAAACCCAGCAGTCCCCAAAAGGCTAAAAGCCTGCATGAACGTGAGAGACTTTTATATTGCCATCGGACAATATTTTTACCCCTAGACAAAAACGATAGAGCTACTTCTTATTGATGATTATTACTATACCCGCGCTTTAGATTGAGTATTGACGACATATATTATCTGAATGTTTGTATTAACCTTACTTTTGTGCCCCTTTATAAATAAAAACGTTTAAAAATAGTACCATCAGACTTCAACGGACCTCTCTATCTTTGCTGGTAAGTGACCCAGTTACGGGGTTCGTAACAACTTGGGGTTCTCGTCTCAGGATTTGACACCAAATTGGGAGGCCAGTGAATCGGGATTGTAAGTCCAAACTTGGATCTGGTATGCGGGTAGCCAGACGGGAAACCAGCAAAGATGGACGTGGAGGAATTTATGGGAAACCCGACTCTGGGGGCGCTAGAGGTGGCCACCAAATTAGACTTGGTAAATTTGGCGAAGGGGTTAAGCCTCACAGAAGTGAGGTCATCAATGAAAAAACGGGAGGTGCAAAGGGCCATAACTCAGTATTACATTGGGAAGAATGTGTTTACAGCTGAGGTATTGAAAAATATCCCTGAAAAGGTACTAGTGAGTGGGATGGATCAGCTAGAGTTGGAGAAATTAAGGTTGGAACATGAAATTAAAGTAAAGCAGCTGGAAGCAGCTGAGAGAGAGAAAGAAAGGGCCAACAAACAAAGGGAGCAGGTGTTCCAGCTAAAGGAGTTAGAGGTGAAACGGGAGCATGAGCTCCAACTAAAGGGGTTAGAGGTGAAAAAAGAGCAGGACCAAGCTGAGAAGCAAAGAGAGCATGAAATTCAGTTAAAACAGCTAGAAGCAGCTGAAAAAGAAAAGGAAAGAGCCGAGAAGGAGAGGGAGGCAGAGAAACAGAAGAAACATGACTTGGAGATGGAGAAGTTAAGGCAAGAGCGAAGAGATCAAGGGTCAAACCGAGAGGAGCGGTTTAATGTTAGTCGGGAGTTGAGGTTAGTACCTCCGTTCGAGGAGATGGATGTTGATAGTTACTTCTTGCTTTTTGAAAAGGTGGCAGTGAATCAGAAGTGGCCCAAAGAGCAGTGGGTGGCGTTGTTACAAAGTGTGTTAAAAGGGAAGGCACAATGAGCATATGCGGCGTTGTCCATGGAGGAGGGAGAAGCGGAGAATTATGCTGAAGTAAAGGAGGCCATTCTCTGGATTTACGAATTGGTACCTGAGGCGTATAGACAAAAGTTCAGAAATTTAAGGAAAGGGTGGAATCAAACGTATACCGAGCTAGTCCATGAGAAGGGTGTGCTCTTGGACCGTTGGTGCACCGCGGAACACGTGGACGAGGATTATGGGCATCTCAGGGAGTTACTTTTGATTGAGGAATTTAAAGGTTGTGTTCCGGAAGAGATCCGGATGTATTTGAATGAGAGGCCAAATAAGTCCATCTCAGAATTTGCTAGGTTCGCAGATGAATATGCCCTAACCCACAAGACAAAGTTTCCCTCGAATAAAAGTACCCCGAGAGACCGTGGGGACGATCGAGAAAGTCCGCCGGCTGAGGCAGAGGTCCCGCCGGGAGCTAGTGGTAAGGTTGAGGGGGAAAGGCCAGGCGGCCAGAGATTTCTGGGCTTGACCTGTTTTAATTGTGGGAAGAGCGGGCATGTTGCATCTCGATGCTTTGCTCCGAGAAAGGAGCCAGAAAAAGGGAAAGCAGCGGTCCCTATCGGGTGTGCAGTGGTAATCAGAAAATCGACAAGAGAGCCCTGGGTAGGCAGAGTACGAGAAGGGTCTGAGATTTGTCTGTCACACGGAACCGTGTCTTTGAGGGAGGGGGACCCACCAATTCCCGTATGGATCTGGAGAGATACAGGGGCTGAGCTATCGATGACCCACCGACTGGTGCGTGTTGAGGCCCTGCCCCAGCATCCAAGAGCTATCCCGCATGCGCGGTCACGCGCAGCCTGTCGAGAGCGGCAGCTGAGACTGAGAGCAGTTTAAATCTGGCCAGTTTTGATTTGGCCGAGATGTCTTTACTGACCCTGTGCCACGAGGGTTTAGAGGGTGGTAAAACGAAGAGTAGTAAAGTGAAAGGGGGTAAGGGAGAGGAGATAGATCTTCCCTTAGCGAAGAGAAAGGTCCTAGAGGTAGGAAATAAAGATGAGAAACAGATAAAGCTGTTAAAAGGTCCAGAGTTGGACATGGATGATCTGTCTGGTTTGGCAGAACTGTTTGAAGAAGTTGAGAGTTCTAAAGGTGTTCCCGATAATGAGATAAGGGCAGTCCTAGATGAAAAGGATGCCATTACCTTGGAGAGGTCTGCTGGGTTGGCAGATGAGGTTGTTTCAGCCCGCGGGGTTGAGTTTACTCCAGAAGGGAGTTGCCCAGAGAGTAGCTGGGAGGATCAGGGGAATTTAGAATTTGAAAAGGGTACGGGTATTGAAAGCCTGGAAGAGGTCAATGTCCCGTTTGAGTGTGTCCAAGATGGGGATGCACGTGGTCCTGAACCTAGTCACGGAGCTCAGAAAAAGTCTGAGGTATTTGATTCAGCTGGACGAGACGGCCGTCCTTTTGGGTCAGATAGACTGGGTTCAGTGAAGAAAGGGTTAACCTTGGTAATGGGGGGAGGTGAAAGTTCCCTGGGGTCTGAGCTCGAAGGTGTGGTGAAACTTAAAGCAGAACTCGAAAATGGGAAGATAAATATGATTATTGAAGGAACCGGAAAATTTGTAGTTCCCAAATCGAATGAAGAAATTTTAAACCCTGCAGATCGCTTACGGATTAAGCCGGGAGATGCCGGGGCCCCCCACCCTATTGTTATTCCAGAATGGGGTGTGACGAGGCAGAATCTGAAATGCTGCTTGAACAAAGAGTTCGAATTCAAAACTAATAGCCTGAAGGGTCCTGAAGAGAAAACTAGCAACTTGCGTAAAATTAAAGAATGGGGTGGAAATTCAGAAGATGGTCTAAGTTTGGGACACGGTGTTGATAAAATAACCCCTATGAATGAGGCGGGCGGGAGTTTACCTCGCCAAACTACCCGAGTTCCTCCCGTAGGAACTCACCGGAAAAGAGGCGAGGGTTAATGGGGACGTCATTTTTAAATAGCAGAAGCCGGTTTTAAGGGATTTCGACAAGGCATGTGAATAATAAAGACAAACCCCTTGGAAGCCTGCCTGGCTCCCCGTCGGGGATCACAACTCGTTAGATTTGTTAAAAAAAAATATAGGTGGTTATTAAGTTGAAGTCTGATGCTATAAGACTTTAGTAAGGCACAGGATGTTAAGCTAGTAAAGGAAGGGACACTGTAATCACTAACTGTTCAGATGCTGAATTAAATGTATAACTGTATGGCTCTGTAGTTAAAAGAAAAGCTTTTGTATTATGTTAGATTCTAAAATCCTGTAAGACTCTGTACCACTCCGTTTTAACCGCTGGTAAAAACGTTTTTAAGAGGGGAGGTGTTATGATCCCAGCCCCCTCCTTCTTGAGAATCGCAAGATCACTATTAATTTGGGTCTTGGACCCAGGAAATGAGAGAGAATCCTCAGTCAGACAAAGCAACGGATTTGGCCATTGTTTCTTGGAGACACCTTTGTGGATTACGATCCTATACTACGTGCCAGCTCTCAGGGCAACGTGAACTGGGCTACGTTCACACCCTCGGGCAATGTGGGTGGGGATTGCATCACCACACCCTGAATGACAACTACAACCCTGCAAGTCAAGATAAAAGAGGGGCTGCAGGGGGCAGTCCCCTAGCGACGCACCAGAAGGAGACACCATCGCTCATCGCTCCCGTGATAACGGGAAGCTATTCGGAAGCCACGTGTGGTCCGTTTCCCCTGGCCTGGGGAACGGGTGGCTGATTACACCGAAAAGGACTTCGAACTAACAACGGGGAACCCACGTTCCCGATTCAACGGTTTGCGTCCTAAAGGACTGGGCAAGTTTCTTTTCTCACCGAAAATCTCTCTCTCTCTCTCTCCAACACATGAAACCCAGTGGTCCCCAAAAGGCTAAAAGCCTGCATGAACGTGAGAGACTTTTATATTGCCATCGGACAATATTTTTACCCCTAGACAAAAACGATAGAGCTACTTCTTATTGATGATTATTACTATACCCGTGCTTTAGATTGAGTATTGATGACGTATATTATCTGAATGTTTGTATTAACCTTACTTTTGTGCCCCTTTATAAATAAAAACGATTAAAAATAGTACCATCAGACTTCAACGGACCTCTCTATCTTTGCTGGTAAGTGACCCAGTTACGGGGTTCGTAACAGTTTCTCCCCAATATTCTCTGTAAACTCTAGGGACTGCTGTGCGTGAAGATCCCAGGAGAGCATCAGTTACTGAGATACTCAAACCATTCCCACTGGCACAACAATCATTCCACGGTCAAAGCCACTTAGATCACATTTTTTCCTATTCTGATGTCTAGTCTGAATAATAACTGAACTGTTTGAACGTGTCTGCATGCTTTTGTGCATTGAGTTGCTGCCACATGATTGGCTGATTAGATATTTGCATTAATGAACAGGTGTGCAGGTGTACCGAATTAAGTGGTCATTGAGTGTACTTACAGAGGTTAACAACAAAACACTGCAAGTCAAGTGGAAGGTAGTCAGCTGCTGTTCATAATCAGTTATGAACAATACTTCATTTGACTTGCAATTTTTGCCATACTTTGTTTTTCTCTTATCTCATTTAGCCTTATCAAAATCTGTATTGATATTGACTGCACAAAGTCCAGCAACTCATGAATAAGATTAGAGGGTAATGGCTATGAGGAGAGGTTGGACAACTTGCAGAGTTGGAGGCTGAGGGAAGATCTGATAGAGGCTCATAAAATTGTGAGAGGCGTTAAATATCAAGTACCACAGGGCATAGATTTAAGGGAAAAGAGGGAAAATTTAAAGGACAACACACAAAAATGCAGGAGGAACTCAACAAGTCAAGCAGCATTGGAGGAAATGAACAGACAGTTGATGTTCAGGCTGAGGCCCTTATCAGGTCAGGAAAGGAAGGGGGAGGAAGCCAGAATAAGAAGGTGGGGGGAGGGAAAGGAGTACAAGCTGGCAGGTGATGGGTGAGATCAGGTGAGGGGACAGGTGGCTGGGGGGATAAAGTGAGAAGGTAGGAGGTGATAGGTGGAAAAGGTAAAGTCCTGAAGAATAAGGAATCTGATAGAAAGGGACAGAGCGCCATGGAAGAAAA
The DNA here is from genome assembly GCF_048418815.1 of Hemitrygon akajei. NCBI lineage: Eukaryota > Metazoa > Chordata > Chondrichthyes > Myliobatiformes > Dasyatidae > Hemitrygon > Hemitrygon akajei. Next base: position 186,202,441 of record NC_133126.1, on the reverse strand, counting down.
TAAACAAGGAGGGGTATCAGAGGGCAGTGATGGGCAGGTGAGAAGAGAAGCAGTACGAGGGGAGAATGGAAAAAAGTGAGGTAGGTGGGTGAGGAAGAAATCACCAAAGAAACTTTAAAGGGGATGTGCAGTGCAAGTTTTTATTTCTACACAGGCAATATTAGGTATCTGAAACACACTGCTAGCTGTGTGATGGAGATCCACTACCCAGGGCCAGACAGCCTTCTCTTTTTTTGCCCAGCTCAGCTTTCTAAACAATAGATGACACTTGTAAAGTTCAAAGAATTGTTTTTGAATGAGTTGAACTTCCAACCAATATTCTTTGTTCAGGTTCTTGTCGTAAGCAGGAGCCAGGCTTCAGTTCTTAATATAAATTGCCAGCAGTAATCAGTTTGAAGTTAAAAGGACAGCTTTGCAAACAAAGAGCACTGTCTATAGAACGCAGAATGCTGGCTTATAGCATGGAGCTAACTGCTCAAAATATACAGTGTAAGACAGTGGGGTTTTGTTAATTGCTCTACATCAAACCAGACAACTCTGGTTAAGTTACTTAGTTCAAGGAAGCTTGCAGACCAGATTGATACTATCACTTAGCACACCAAATAGCTGATCTACTAATACTTGGAAGGTATGTGTACTGAAACTATCAGCTTCACAGTATTAATTGTGGGTGTTTGGTAAGTCTGTCCCAAGAAGACTGCATGTGTGTAAAGGTACCTAGAAAATATCACGTGTGTGAATCAGTTAAGTAGCAATGAAAGTATAAATATAAGGCAGCAGTCAGGCTTATTAGGAATAGTCCAGGAATATCAAGAAGAATTACAGAAAGACAGGGTAAACTAGAATCTATTCCACTGCCTTCAGTTTCTAAGATTCATTTGTTGTTATGTCTTTTCCTGCTTATAGGAATTGTACCTGTGTTTTGGAAATTATTTGTATTTTAGAAATCTTTTGTAATTTGGAAATCTCTTAATAAGATGGAAATCTTCTGGGATTTCAAAATCTTATAAGAATTTTACCTAAATTTAAATGTACATCACTAAAAATAAATGAACTGTGTTTAACCTACTTTGTTAGCTAGAAGTATCTCCTCCTTTGTAGGGAGGAGGGACTCACCACTCAAATAATTGGTATTGACAGTTAACTCTCCATGGAAGATAAACAGGGAGGTGAAGAGTAGGTAGCTTCAGTATAACCTCCCTTTAGTGAGGATACCTGTATAGTATAACCTCCCTTTAGTGAGGATACATGTATAGTATAACCTCCCTTTAGTGAGGATACCTGTATAGTATAACCTCCCTTTAGTGAGGATACCTGTAGCTAGGGCTCAAGATCTTTGTTTAAGTTTAGAACTTTGTGGTCAGCAAACCCAATAGCTTTGCAGGGATGGCAGTGGAAGTAGATATATTAGTGGCAGAGACACTTGAATATGCAGGGAATGGAGAGATATGGACTGTATGCAGGAATTAGTTTAATTTGGCAACATGGGCCAATCTCTGCTCTAAGAGATGATTTTCCTAACTCAGCACTTCCCTTGGCAGAGGTGAAAAATTGTGTGTCTTTTGTTTTCATTTGGGTTATTGGAAGAAATTAATGCATGGGAACTGAAAACAGGTGTGCTCTTTTCTGACTGCTACATCCAAGCCAAGTGAGATAAATCTCACCTTGAAATCACACAGTAACTAATTGAAACATCATTCCTCTGGGGCCAAGGTGCAAAACACAGTACATGCAGTCACAAACAGCACATATATGGTTATGATCCAGTGCACACAGTCAGAAAATAAAATTAGCACTGGTCCCTGGGTGCCATAAAGTGTGAGGTGCATGTTTATGTAAGACAGTATAATGTTACTGGCACCATTATAATAAAACAAGCAGTCATATAAATATGTGAAATAACAGCAATAAATGATGAAAAGTGACCAGTGCAGATGAGAGCATGTCTGTGAGTTGGGAAGTTGTGGTGGAGGGGCACCAGCCAAGCATTCGAATAGGGTTTACATGTGTGCTGGGCAGCAGCAGTATTAAAAAGTCTAACAGCCATGAGGAAGAAGCTCTTCAGGTTATAATGCCGATAATTTAAAAATGTTTACCCCAGAATTTGGCCGTGCAGACAGAATTTTAGCTGGTAACATTTTTTTAAAAATCTCTCACTCTATTACCTTTCCTTTTTGATTTGATTAGTTTCTTTTAAGGTGGGGTAGTTTTCACCAACAATATGGAGTTGTAACGCATGGTAACAGCCCCTTCAGCCCAAGTGTCCACGATGATCAAGATTTCCATCGAAACCTGGTCCATTTACCCATGTCTAGCCATATCAAGGATGATACAGTAGAGTACCGGTTAGCACGACATTATTACACCTGGGGTGTCAGAGTTTGGAATTCAATTCCGACACTGTCTGTAAGGAAACACAAAGTATACTGCAGAATGCTGTGGTCAAATAACAAGTACAAATAAGCTGGATGAACTCAGCAGATCGGGCAGCATCCGTTGAAAGGAGCAGTCAACGTTTCAGCCAAGACCTGAAGTCTGAGTCTAATCTACTTCCAATACCCGAGTTCTGACGAAGGGTCTCGGCCCGAAACGTTGACTGCTCCTTTCAACGGATGCTGCCCGACCTGCTGAGTTCATCCAGCTTATTTGTACGTGCTAACTGTCTGTAAGGAATTTGTACGTTCTCCTGTGACTGTGTGAATTTCCTCCGGATGTTCTCGTTTACTCCCATGGTCCAAAGACGTGCCGATTATTAGGTTACTTGGTCATGTCCTGTGGTTAGGCTAGAGCATATATGTCAAACTCAAGGCCCGCAGGCCAAATCCGGCCCGCGGTGGAATTATCTTTGGCCCGCGAGATAATATCTAATTACTATTAAAGCTGGCCCCAGTAATCGAAGCGCCTATGGCGTATGATATGGCTAATGCTGAGTTTATTCAGGTACCAGGTTTTCAGGGTTTTTAGTGTTTATTCGGTTTCCCTGGTTTATTTCCTGAATATCATTAATGAATAATTTTTTTTTCTATTAGAGCTGGTCCGCCGGTATATTGCATGCACCACTAATACTACAAATCCCACAATGCACTGCCAGTGCATTGCTCGCGCTTGCCTTACTCTCTCATCAGCATCCTTATGGCGCTAGTCACGTGTGGTCAACTTTCAGCTATCCCTCACCCCAGAAATGGCTGAACGAAAGGTGGACTTTGAAAACAGGGGTTTTCAAGGCAGGTGGGAGGCAGAGTATATGTTCGCAGATATAAAGGGCAAACCTGTTTGTCTTGTGTGCGGAGACAGTGTGGCTGTAATTAAAGAATATATACGTAAGACGACACTATGAAATGAAACACCACGACAAATACAAGCATCTGGACAAGAAACAAGCTCCAGAAGGTAGAAGAGTTGAAAAGAAGGCTGACGTCACAGCAGGCTATGTTCACAAAAGCCAAAACACAAAGTGAGGCTGCTGTAAAGCCTAGTTTTATTGTGGCAGCAGAGATCGCTAAATCAGCCCGGCCCTTTACCGAGGGAGAATTTGTTAAAAACTGCATGATGAAAGTTTGCGACATCGTGTGCCCAGATAAAAGGCAAGCATTTTCAAATGTGAGCCTGAGCAGAAACACCGTTGCTGACCGTGTACGTGAGCTTGTCACCAATCTACAACAACAGCTGGTGGGGAAGGGAAGAGATTTCACCGCATATTCCCTTGCTGTGGATGAGAGCAGGGACACTTCTGATACTGCCCAATTGTCAATTTTCATTCGTGGAGTGGACTCAAGTCTGTGTGTAACAGAGGAACTTTTGGGATTAAGATCAATGCATGGCACAACTACTGGAAAAGATCTCTTTGAAGAGGTATCCAGATGTGTAAATATAATGAGGCTGCCTTGGGATAAACTTGTGGGACTGACGACAGATGGAGCGCCCGCGATGTGCGGTCAAAAGAGTGGATTGGTGGGCAGGATCCGGGAGAAGATGCGGGAGGAAAACGGCGCAGGTGAGCTGACAGCTTATCACTGCATCATACACCAGGAATCGTTGTGTGGCAAAGCCTTGAAAATGGAACATATAATGAGCACCATAACACGAGCAGTTAACTTCATAAGAGCCAAAGGTTTGAATCACCGCGAGTTCAAGTCGTTTCTGGAGGAGTTGGGTTCAGAATATAATGATTTGCCCTATCACACAGAGGTGCGATGGTTAAGCCAAGGACAAAATATCACGGCTGGAAAGTAAGTTTCAGAATCATTTTCAAGTCTTCAGTCAGCTCGAGAAGGAATTCTCACTATTTTGCTCGGCGTTTGCCGTCACCGCAGCATCAGATGTGCCGGAGGAACTCCAAATGGAACTAATTGAAATTCAGTGTAACTCGGCTTTGAAATATAAATTTGAGACTGTGAGTCTGGACTCATTCTATCAATACCTCGGACCGATGTACCCCAAGATGACAGACTTTGCCTCAAAGATCCTTTGCATGGTCGGGACAAGATAGCTCTGTGAGCAGGCGTTCTCCATAATGAACATTAACAAATCCCAACTGCGCTCGCAGCTGACACACAAACATCTAAATGACATTATGAAAATCCGAACTGCCCAGAAACTGGTCCCTGATGTTGACAGGCTGGTTAAGACCAACAGATGTCAGGTGTCTGGAAGCAGCAAGTGAAAAATGAGTGACACTGTTTGATGCTCTGTGACATGTAAGCAAAATGCATTATGGAATATTGAGTGTCATAATATTGTGATTCATTCATTTTCTGACTATTCTATTATTGTAAATGTGATCACTTCAATTAAAAAATAGAGGCTAACTGTGTTCATCATATGGGTTTGATTGCTGGAAGCAGGCTAATAAAAATTAAGTGCAGTTGTGCAGCCTACATTTACAATTTGTTTCATTAGGTCTACATTTGTGTCTGCTAATGCTCAATTTCAAATGGTTTATTAACGTAAAGGGTGTGGCTCCCAAAACAATCTCAGCCAACGTAGCATCGTTTTTCTCTCTCCCTCAGCACAACTTTCTTTTAGCCTACGACTGTGAGTTAATACCAATCATAAAAATAATGCTTGCTCGGCAGTCTTCTTCATAAGAAACGGAATTTGTAAAGTGAAACACTTTGTAGTTATAGCAGAGACTGAGACACGTGACAGCAGGCTGAAAAAACGGAGGCAACGAAAGCTGCGTTCGCACGCGTCCGACTGATCCGGCCCGCATGAAGCTGCATTTTGCTCAATCCGGCCCGTGACCTAAAATGAGTTTGACACCCCTGGGCTAGAGTTAAATCAGTAGGTTGCTCAGTTGCAGAGCTTGTTGGGCTAGAAGGGCCTATTCCATGCTGTATCTCCAAATAAAATAGAATAAAACAAAATCTTGCTGAACCTTTTATCCTTCCTTATTTTTTCTAACATTACTTAGATTGGTTCCTGTGCAAAGATTGCCAAGACTTGGAGATCAGACAATGGGTATGAGATGGGTATCATTGCTCATGAATTGGTAGGCAAGTGAGTTGGTACAAAATGGCTCATTCAATCATCCCCCTCTCCCTCCCCCTCCCCCTCCATAGTAGCATAGTGGTGGCATGTAATGCTTTCCAGTGCCTGCGATCAGGGTTCAATTTCCACCACTGTCTGTTAGGAGTTTGTATGTTTTCCCTGTGACCACGTGGGTTTCCTCTGGGTACTCTGGTTTCCTCCCACATTCTAAAGAAGTACAGGTTAGGATTAGAAAACAGACTTCTGTCTATTTGTGAGCTTTGAGTGCATTAAAGCTAGCAGCACACAGTTCCTATCTATGGGTCCAGTGCTAGAGAGAACTTTCTATTTTTTGAAGTCTAATTCATGGTGTTGAAATAATTTTTGAACCAATCTGTAGCCTTCTTTTGCTCATAAACAAGCAGATAATATTTCATAGCTACCAAGAAAAATAAATCATTCTTGACTTCAGTTGCACTGTAGACCACGTCCATTGGCCAAACAGCAGAAAGTCATTGAGGCATAAATGTGATGGATCGTAGCATTCTTTTCCACAGGATAGGGGAGTCCAAAATAAGGCAGCATAGTTAGGGTGAGAGGAGAAAGATTAAAAAGGGACCAGATAGGGAGGCATTTTCTGCAGAGGGTGTTAAGTATATGAAATAAGTTGCCGGAGGACATGGTTAAAGTGAGTGCAATAGTATAATTTACGAACTTGGATAGTCATATGGAGAAGCAGAGCTTAAAGGGAAATGGTCTGAATGCAGGAAATTGGGAGTAACTGGATGGGCATGGAGGTCGACAATGACCCGTTGGGCTGAGGGTCTGTGTCCATGTTGTATGAGTCACAATGCAATCCAAATAAAAGGTCTCTGTCCAAAACATCAACTGCCCATTTCCCTCCATAGATGCTGCCTGACCCACTGAGTTCCTCCAGTGCCCTTCTGCTGCCCCAGGGAGATCACCTGCTTCATTGGCCAATCTGGACAACCATAACAGCAGCGGAATGATTGGTCCTAAATCTCAATGTGGGTTTTGAATTTTAATTTTGTACAGAATAACTGCCTCATTAAAAAACTGTGGTAACTGGAGCCCTGAAGTAATTTGATGACTGCAGACAGTATTGAATGAGAGGGTGGGGGATTTGTTCTGTTGCTTCGGGTTCTTTTCATTTACTTTAATTGTGAAGCATGGAAGGGAATTTCTCATGTCTGCTGAAAGCCACACATTTCTTTCTGGCAAAAATGCTGGCAGGGATGGAAAAGGAATAAACAGAGTCATTCTATGTCTGAAAGATAATTCAGCATGGTTGCAGTGTGCTGCGGTTTTATCTTGATTCTGCAGGGAAACTCTTGGAGCTGGGAAAAATGCCAATTGAGCAATAGCCGTTTATTTTCTTTAGCATTTTTCCTGTCTCACATACAGTGGGCTGCATTGAAAAATAATTTGACTTTAATTTTATCAGCTTGTCCTTACCTTATTTATCTTTCAGTAGAATACTTGTAACATACATAGTGTGGGTCATGAACTTCATTTGTCTTCTGCAGATGTTAAATTTTATATTACGTAATATCCAGGCCTCAATCCAAATAGCCTTAGCAACTCATACTGGAGATTCACATGAAGCACATTCTTTATAAACTTTATACACCATGTTTATTTTCTATCAATAAGCTTGTTTGGTCTGCCCTTGCCTAGAAGTTGTAGGTCCCCGTCTGTCTCCCTTGGTTTAAGGTGCATGACAACAGCAAACATTACCCCTCATAGGGCACTTAATGAAAAGGGAAGACATTTTCATTGCCACTTCAGGAACAGTATCTGCTGTGTGATTAAACAGGAAATGTGATGTGGAACCAGAGGTCATGGGTTAAGGGTGAAAGGTGAACTGTTTAAGGGGAATATGAGGGGGAACTTCTTTACTCAGGGTGGTGAGAGATTGGAACGAGCTGCAAGCGGAAGTGTTGGATGTAGGTTCAATTTCAACATTAAAGTGAAATTTGTATAGGTACTTGGATGGGATGGGTATATCAGAATCAGATTTAATATCACCGGAACATGTTGTGAAATCTGTTAACTTTACGGCAGCAGTACAATTAAATAAATATAGAGAAAAATCCGAGTTACAGTATGTATATATAGGTCTACTAAACAGTTAAGTTACAATAAGTAGTGCAAAATAATAGAAATAAAAAAGTGGAGAGCTAGCATTCATAGGTTCAATGTCCATTTAGATATTGGATGGTAGAGGGGAAAAAGTTGTTCCTGAATTGCTAATTGTGTGTCCTCAGGCTTCTGTACCTGCTTCCTGATGGCAACAGTGTGAAGAGGGCATGTCCTGGGTGGTGGGTATCCTTAATGATAGATGCTGCCTTCCTAAGGCACCGCTCCTTGAAGATGTCTTGGATACTACAGAGGCTGGTACCCATGATGGAGCTGACTAATTTTACAGGTTTCTGCAACTTATTTCGATCTTCTGCAGTAGCCCCCCTCCCACCCCCATTCCAGACACATCCAGTTTAGGTTCTCAGAGACATTGACAACCAGGAACTTGAAACTGCTCACTCTCTCTACTTCTGATCTCTATGAGGATTTTGAGGATTAGTTTGTGTTCCCTTGTCTTACCCTTCCTGAAGTTCACAATCAGCTCTTCGGTCTTGCTGACGTTGAGTGCAAGGTTGTTGCTGCAGCACCACTCCACTAACTGGTTTATCTCTGTCCTGTACGCCCTTTCGTCACCATCTGAAATTCTGCTAACAATGGTTGTATCATCAGCAAATTTATAGATGCTGTTTGAGTTATACCTAGCCTCACAGTTGTGGTGTAGAGAGAGTAGAGCAGTGGGCTAAGCACACAGCCCTGTGGAGTACCAGTGTTAATTGTCAGCGAGGTGGAGATGTTATTTCCAATCTGCACAGATTGTGGTCTTCCGGTTAGAAAGTCGAGGATCCAGTTGCAGAGGGAGGTACAGAGGCCCAGGTTCTGTAGCTTTTCAATCAGGACTGTAGGAATGATGGTGTTAACTGCTGAGCTGCAATCAATAAAGAGCATCCCAACACAGGTATTTGCATTGTCCAGGTGATCCAAGGCTGTGTAGAGAACCATTGAGACCATGTCTGCTGCAGACCTATTATGGTGATAGGCAAATTTCAGTGGGTCCTGGTCCTTCCTGAGACAGGTGTTGATTCTAGCATTGACCAACCTCTCGAAGCATTTCATCGCTATAGATGTGAGTGCCGCTGGACAATAATTGCTGAGGCAGCTCGCACTGCTCTTCTTGGGCACTGTTTTGGGCAATTGTTGCCCTTTTAAAGCAGGTGGGAATTTCCAACTGTAGCAGTGAGAGATTGATAATGTCTTTGAATACCCCCGCCATTTGGTTGGCACAGGTTTTCTGAGCTTTACCAGGTACTCCATTGGGCCCTGCTGCCTTGTGAGGGTTCACTCTCTTGAAAGACAGTATGACATCAGTCTCTGAGACAAATATCACAGGGTCACCGGATGCTGCTGAGATCCTCATAACTGTGGCTTTATTCTCCTTTTCAAAGTGAACATAAAAGGTGTTGAGCTCATCTGGTGGTGAAGCATCGCTGCCATTCATGATGTTGGGTTTTGCTTTGTAGGAAGTAATGGCCTGCAAACCCTGCCAGAGTTGATGTCCATCCGACGTCACTTCTAACCTTTCCTGGAATCGTTTCTTGGCTCTTGATATAGCCCTCCACAAGTCATACCTGGTATTCTTATACAGACCTGGACTGCCAGACTTATATGCCACAAATCTAGCCCTCGGCAGACTACGAACCTCTTGGTTCCTCCACAGCTTTTGGTTTAGGAATGTACTGTAAGTTTTCATAGGCACACACTCATCCACACAGGTTTTAACGAAATCGGTGACAACTGCAGTGTACTCATCCAGACTCCAAGATGACTCCCTGAACACAGTCCAGTCTGCCGATTCAAAGCAGTCCTGTAAGCGCCCCCTGGTCCATACTACTTCTTTGTCCTCACCATTGGTGCTGCAGACTTCAGTCTCTGCCTATACTGAGGGAGTAGAAGTACAGCCAGGTGATGAGACTTTCCAAAGTGTGGGCGAGGGATAGCATGTAAACATTCTTGATCTAGGTGCAACAGTGGTCCAGTATGTTATTTCTTCTGGTACTATAGGTAATTTGTTGATAATAATTATTTAGTGACATTATCAAGTTGGCCTGGTTAAAATACCCCAAAATGATAGGGAAGGCAGCAGGATGCTCTGGTTCATGCCTGCTGATTACATTGCTCGGTTCATCTAGAACCTGTTCAACACTGGCCGGAGGTGGAATGTACACTGCTACCAAAATGATCGCTGAAATATCTCAGGTAAAATGGCTGGCACTTAATTGTGAGATATTCCAGGTCTAGTTAGCAATATTGGGAAGTCACTGACACATTGGTACACCACGAGGAGTTGACCATGAAGACTCTGCTTTTGGGAGACTTGACCAACCTATCGTGATGATGTATTGTTAACTCGTCTATTTGAATCGCTGCATCCGGTACAGAACGAGTTAACCAAGATTTCATAAAACAAAGGATACACACGATCCTTTGCTTTGAGGGGAACAGTCTGGGTGCAGCTTGATAGGACAAGGCAGATTGATGATTCAGCATGGACTAGAGGGGCAGAAGGGCCTATATCTGTTCTGTAGTGTTCTATGACTCTAAGCACCTAGATTTAACCTTGGGGGGATCTCATTGAAACCGATCGAATATTGAAAGGCCTAGACAGAGTGGTTGTAGATAGGATGTTTCCCATTATGGGGAGTCTGGAACCAGAGGGCATAGCCTTTAGAATAGAGATGACAAGGGATTTCTTTAGCCAATGGGTGGTGAAGCTGTGGAATTCATTGCCACAGACAGCTGTGGAGGTCAAGTCATGGGTATATTTAAAGCAGAGGTTGATAGCTTCTGCATTAGTAAGGATGTCAATGGTTACAGGAAGAAAGATGGAGAATGGTGTTGAGAGGGATAATAAATCAGCCATGATGGAATGGCAGAGCAGACTTGTTGGGCCGGATGGCCTAATTCTGTTCCTATGTCTTATAGTCTCATGGTCTCTATCTCAACTACTATCCATTTTCTTTCTACAGAGTTTATCTTTTTAAGGAATTATTATTTTATTAATGATAAGAATATAATCTAAATAATGTACCAATTGGCAGCTTTTCCTTATCAACATCTGCAGGTGATGTCAGACCACCCTGGTTCCCCCAGTAGATTGCTGTTTGTTGGAGAAAATAGTCCATAAACCATAGGAGCAGAATTAGGCCATTTGGCCCATCAAGTCTACTCTGCCATTCTAAAATGGCAGATCCATTTCCCTCTCAACCCCATTTTCTTGCCTTCTCCCCACAAGCCTTGACACACTTACTCTTAATTAGACTTACTACTAACTAAGTACCTCTTTGGCAGTCTGAGGTACCTAACAGCTTCAATTATACTAGTGCCCCAGAAGATCGTGGTAACCTACATCAATGATGATCATCCAGTAGCAATTACATCCACAGTGATGAAATGTTTTGAGAGGTTGATTATGAAACATATTAACTCCTACCTGAGAAGCAATTTGGGTCTGCTCCAATTTGCCTACCAGCACAACAGGTCCACAGCAGATGCCATCTCATTAGTTCTTCATTCAACCCTGGAAAATCTGGACCCAGCAAAGATGCATACATCAGATGCACTTTATCAACTACAGCTCAGCATTCAATACTGTAATCCCCCCCCCCCTCTCAAAACTAATCAATAAGCTTCAAGACATTGGCCTCAATGCCTCCTTGCCCAGTTGGATCCTCGATTTCCTCACTTGTAGACCCCAGTCATTCGGATCGGCAACAACATCTTCTCCACAAACTCTATCAGCACAGGTGCGCAACAAGGCTGTGTGCTTATTTCCCTGCTTTACACTTATGACTGTTTGGATAAGCACAGTTCCAATGCCAAATTTAAGTTTGCTGACAACACCACTGTTGTAGGCCGAATCAAAAGTGGTGATGAATCAGCATATGGGAGGGAGATTGAAAAGTTGGCCGAGTGGTGCCACAACAACAACCTCACTCACTGTCAGCAAGACCAAGGAGCTGATTATTGAGTACAGAAGGAGGAAACCAAAGGTCCATGAGCCAGTCTTTATCAAGAGATCAGAGGTGGAGAGGGTCATCAATTTTAAACTCCTCAGTGTTATCATTTCAGAGGACCAGTCCTGAGCCCAGTGCATAAGGGCAGCATGGCAGCACTTCTACTTTCTTAGGGGCTTTGTGGAAATTTGGCATGTCATCTAAAACTTCGACAAACTTCTAAAGACCTTAGGTAGAAATTATATTGACTGGCTGCATCACAGTCTGGTTTGGAAACACCAATGCTCTTGAATATGGTCAGTCCATCACAAGTAAAGCCCTCCCCACCATTGTGTACTTCTCTACAGAGCATTGTAGCAGGAAAGCAGCATCCATCATCAGGGATCGCAACACCCAGGTCATGCTCTCTTCTCACTGCTGCCATCAGGAAGAAGGTACAGGAGTCTGAGGACTCACACCACCAGGTTAAGGAATAGTTATTACCCCTCAACCATCAGGCTCATGAACCAAAGGGGATAACTACACTCAACTTCACTAGCCCCATCACTGAACTTTTCTCACAATCTACAGACTCACTTTCAACGATTCTTCATCACGTTCTTGATATTTATTTATTGCTTATTTATCTATTAATTAATTAATTCATTAATTCCTTTCTTTTTGTATCTGCACAGGTTATCTTTTGCACACTGGTCTTTTGTTGATTCTATTGTGGTTATTGGATTTATTGAATAAATCTGCAAGAAAAGGTTTGTATATGGTGACATGTACAGTACAGTATGTACTTTGATAATAAATTTATTTTGAACTTTAAATATTCAAAGTTTAAAATTGTGTAATGTCATGTCCAGTACACAAGTGTCAAAGAGAATGAAATAATTGTTACTCCAGATCCAATGCAGAATATTAAAAGCACACAAGGATAAAGAACACAATAATTATAAAAAACACCAAAAATATAAATACATAAGATAGCTTAAGCATACAGATTGATCATATGTACATAAAGTGACGCTAGGCACAGGAGTCACTGTACATAAACCGACTCTGACAGGAAATAATGAAGTACTGGTGGTGTTGGGGGTGGTATTGTAGGGAGAGACTGCAGCACCAGTGATGAGGATCAAGAAGGTATGGTCAAGAGAGGCAAGGAGTGCTTACAGGACTACAGTACTTTGAGTTGGTTGTCTGGACAATATTCAGCAATTCACCTCCAAGTCTGGATGAATACAGCACAGTTGTCACCGATTTCATCAAAACCTTTGTGGATGACTGTGTGCCTTCAAGAACATACTGGACATACCCAAACCAAAAGCTGTGGATAAACCAGGAGATTTGTAGTCTGATGAGGGGTAGATTTATGGCATTCAAGACAAGTGATTCAGAGTAAGCCCAGGTGCAACACAGGGTAGGTTATTTTAAGAGCGAGAAACCAATTAAAATTGAGGATGGAGACTGAATTGGATCCACATAAGCTCTGGTAGGGGTTGCAGGCCATTCCATCCTACAAAGTGAAACCCAACATCACGAATGTCTGTGATGCTTCACTCCCAGATGAGGTCAATGCCTTTTATGCTCACCTTGAAAGGGAGAATAAAACTGTACCGGTTCAAATCTCTGTAGCATCTGGTGGCCTTGTGATCTCTATCCCGGAGGTAGACATCAGAACATCTTTCAAGAGGATAAACCCTTACATTTGCATCAGGCCCTGGTGATGCACCTGGTAGGGCTCTGAGAACCTGTGGCAACCAACTGGTGGGAGTATTCAAGGACATCTCCAATCTCTCACTGCTGCTGTCAAAGGTTCCTACCTGCTTAAAAAGAGCGACAATCATACCTGTGCCCAAGAAGAGAAGGGTGAGCTGTCTCAATGACTATTGCCCAGTGGCACTCACATCTACAGTGATGAAGTGCCTTCAGAGATTGGTCACGGCCTTAAAATTGAAGGACGGTCTTTTAGAGCAGAGGTAAGGAGGAATTTATTTAGCCAGAGAGTAGTGTATCTGTGGAAAGCTCTGCCACAGACTGTGGCTGAGGCCAAGTCCGTGGTATTTCAAGAAGGCATTATTGGGTAACATTTGTCACTAGCTTGCTGCTGTTGGAGGAAGGTGTCTGCGAGTGAACCATCTATCTATCTGTCTCTGTCTCTATCTCTGTCACCATCACTGTCCCTTGCTTGCTGCTTTCAGAGGAAGGTCCCTGCATTCAGATGTTGTCCTTCAACATCTGTCTCCCTCAATGTTGTCGGAGGATGGTGCTGCTGTTCCGTGTAACACCTGTGTAGTGCTTGGCTTGTCTTGTGTCACTGGTTGTCGCACTGTTTATGAGAAAATCAAATTACATAGTACTACACTAGGTGCTAGTAGGCCATCAGTAGTTCTAGGTATCGGAAGGGGGGCAGTGAATAGAAAACACACACTTCTGGAGGTAAGTTTGTTAAAATAGCAATATATTCAAAATATTTACATGAGTAAGAACAAATCAAAATTCCAACATTTTGTTTAGATTCCAAATGTCAGATATTAAATGAAAACCTGTTTCCTTTTTAGTTAGAATCAGTGATATTCATTAGAATAAACTTTATTACCTCAACTTCTCTAACTAATTAGATCTAGTGTTATTCCCTATTTTAAGGTTCACAGACTAACAATTGCCTTTCTATTTATCCCTAGTTAGTTAGAAAACTAATTGAATTCATAATCTTAAGTATTACAGTTAACTGCAGTTTCAGTTCAGGTCAGTAGGTCTACAAATTGAATCCCAAAAAATATATATATAGCTTAACTCCTTTCACGACAAAATTTCCAACATCACAACTTTTAAGCAAAGTAAATCTCATTCAGTAACTTATCAAAGTCTTTACAAAAGACCATAAGACCATAAGATATAGGAGCAGAAGTCGGCATTTGGCCCATTGAGTCTGCTCCGCCATTCAATCATGGGCTGATCCAATTCTTCCAGTCATCCCCACTCCCCTGCCTTCTCCCCATACCCTTTGATGCCCTGTCTAATCAAGAACCTATCTATCTTTGCCTTAAATGTACCCAATGACTTGGCCTCCACAGCCACTCAAGGCAACAAATTCCACAGATTTACCACCCTCTGACTAAAGTAATTTCTCAACATCTCTGTTCTAAATGGATGTCCTTCAATCCTGAAGTTGTGCCCTCTTGTCCTAGGCTCCCCTACCATGGGAAATAACTTTGCCATATCTTATCTGTTCAGGCCTTTTAACATTTGGAATGTTTCAATGAGATTCCCCCTCCCCCCCCCCCCCCCCCCCCCAATTCTCCTGTACTCCAGGGAATACAGCCCAAGAGCTGCCAGACATTCCTCATACGGTAACCCTTTCATTCCTGGAATCATTGTCATGAATCTCCTCTGAACCTCTCCAAAATCAGTTTATCCTTTCTAAAATAAGGAGCCCAAAACTGCACAATACTCCAAGTGTGGTCTCACGAATGCCTTATGGAGCCTCAACATCACATCCCTGCTCTTATATTCTATACCTCTGGAAAAGAATTCCAACATTGCATTCGCCTTCTGCACCACCGACTCAACCTGGAGGTTAACCGTTAGGATATCCTGCACAAGGACTCCCAAGTCCCCTTGCATCTCCACATTTTGAATTCTCTCCCTACCTAAATAATAGTCTGCCCGTTTATTTCTTCCATCAAAGTGCATAACCATACACTTTCCAACATTGTATTTCATTTACCACTTCTTTGCCCTGAACTATTTCAGTCTCTCTACCCGCTCCTCCACCTATCTTTGTATCATCGGCAAATTTAGCCACTAAGCCATTAATCCCATAGTCCAAATCATTGACATACATTGTAAAAAGCAGTGGTCCCAACACTGTCCCCTGTGGAATTCCACTGGTAACCGGCAGCCAGCCAGAATTGGATCCATTTATTCCCTCTCTCTGTTTTCTGCTGATCAACCAATGCTCCACCCACGCTAGTAACTCCCCTGTAATTCCACAGGCTCCTATCTTGCTAAGCAGCCTCATGTGCGGCACCTTGTCAAAGGCCTTTCGAAAATCCAAGTATACCAGATCCACTGTATCTCTTTTGTCTACCCTGCTTGTAATTTCCTCAAAAAATTGCAGTAGGTTAGTCAGGCAGGATTTTCCTTTCAGGAAACCATGCTGGCTTTGGCCTATCTTATCATGTGCCTCCAGGTATTCCGTAATCTCATCCCTAACAATCGATTCCAACAACTTCCCAACCACTGATGTCAGGCTAACAGGTCTATAGTTTCCTTTCTGCTGCCTCCCACCCTTCTTAAATAGCGGAGTAACATTTGCAATTTTCCAGTCATCTGGTACAATGCCAGAATCTATCGATTCTTGAAAGATCAGTGTTAATGCCTCTGCAGTCTCTCCAGCTACTTTCTTCAGAACCCAAGGGTGCATTCCATCAAGTCCAGGAGATGTATCCACCCTCAGATCATTAAGCTTCCTGAGCACCTTCTCAGTTGTAATTTTTATTGCACATTCTTCACTTCCCTGACACTCTTGAATGTCCGGTATACTGCAGATGTCTTCCACTGTGAAGACTGATGCAAAATATACATTCAGTTCCTCTGCCATCTCTGCGTTTCTCATTACAATATCTCCAGCGTCATTTTTTATTGGTCCTATATCTACCCTCAACTCTCTTTTCACCCTTTATATACTTAAAGAAGTTTTTAGCATCTTCTTTGATATTAGTCACCAGCTTCCTTTCATCAGTTTTTCCAGAAAATCAAATTCAGATCCTTTGAATGAAAAATAAACTTATACACCCAACCATATTAAATCCTCTACATCATTAAACACTCTGTTCCCGTGCTGGTTCTTCAATTTTGGGTGGCTTGCTATCTTGTTTCTTGGTTCATTGGAAGAACTAATAGGTCATTCATGGAAAGTTGATACACAAAATTTATACAAAAAGAAACTGACCTGTATACAAAAGGATTATAATCTGTAAATTCTTATACGCATTCTACTTTCTATTTCAAAATAACTCAATATTACACTGTCATTTCCAAACATCTCTCAGTTACAGCATGACAAATCATATGCCCCACACAAATTATACACTCAGAACAGTAAAGTGTATTAACTCACCAATTTTCTTAGTATGATTTAACAGAACTAATTCCCGGTTACATGGTAGAGACCTTGGACACTCATCTCTGCCAATATTTAAAGAGCAAACACGAGGAAATCTGCAGATGCTGGAAATTCAAACAACACACACAAAATGCTGATGGAACACAGCAGGCCAGGCAGCATCTATAAGGAGAAGCACTGTCGACGTTTCGGGCCGAGACCCTTCGTCAGGACTAACTGAAAGGAAAGATAGTAAGAGATTTGAAAGTAGTGGGGGGAAGGGGAAATGTGAAATGATAGGAGAAGACCGGAGGGGGTGGGATGAAGCTAAGAACTGGAAAGGTGATTGGCAAAAGTGATACAGAGCTGGAGAAGGGAAAGGATCATGGGGCAGGAGGCCTTGGGAGAAAGAAAGGGGGGGGGAGCACCAGAGGGAGATGGAGAACAGGCAGAGTGATGGGCAGAGAGAGAGAGAAAAAACAAACAACTAAATATGTCGGGGATAGGGTAAGAAGAGGAGGAGGGGCATTAACGGAAGTTAGAGAAGTCAATGTTCATGCCATCAGGTTGGAGGCTACCCAGCCGGTATATAAGGTGTTGTTCCTCCAACCTGAGTTTGGATTCATTTTGACAGTAGAGGAGGCCATGGATAGACATATCGGAATGGGAATGGGACGTGGAATTAAAATGTGTGGCCACTGGGAGATCCTGCTTTCTCTGGCGGACCCGTAAGTGTTCAGCGAAATGATCTCCCAGTCTGCGTCGGGTCTCACCAATATATAAAAGGCCACACCGAGAGCACCGGATGCAGTATACCACACCAGCCGACTCACAGGTGAAGTGTCGCCTCACCTGGAAGGACTGGCTGGGGCCCTGAACGGTGGTGAGGGAGGAAGTGTAAGGGCAGGTGTAGCACTTGTTCCGCTTAACGTCCAGTGCTCCCAGTGTGGCCTTTTATATATTTATGTATATTCTGTGTTTTTCACTCATCTTTATCGTTGCCATTTGCACGATTTTTTTTTGCGTATGGGGGGTGGTTGATATATTTCTTTAAACGGGTTCCGTGATTTTCTTTGTTTCGTGGCTATCTGTGGGAAGACAAATCTCAGGGTTGTATACTGCATACATACCATGATAATAAATGCACTTTGAATCTTTGAAGATGCTAGGACAAATATCCAACAATGTTTTATAAGGATTAACTTTACTTGTCACATATACATTGAAACATACAGTGAAATGCATCATTTGAGTCAAATCAAATCAGCGAGGATTGTGCTGGGCAGTCCACAAGTGTCTATATGTTTCCTGTGCCAACATAGCATGCCCACAACTTACTAACCTTATTAACCATATGCCTTTGGAATGTGGGAGGGAACTGAAGCACCTGGGGGAAACCAAGCGGTTGTGTGGAGTATGTACAAACTCCTTATGGACAGTGGTAGGAATTGAACCTTATCATACAGCTGGCACTGTAAAGCATTACGCCAACCAAAATGTTACAGTGTCACCCCTCAGTTGGTCTAAAATTTGGGTGCCACGGTAATGTAGCAGTGATGTTATTACAGCTTGGGGCATTCTGAAGTTCTGAGTTCAATTCCGGTGCTCTCTGTAAGGAATTGTACATTCTCCTTGTAACCGTGTGGGTTTCCTCAAACTGCTCCAGTTTCTCCCCACAGTCCAAAGACATACCAGTTAGTAAGTTAATTGGTCATTGTGAAGTGTCCTGTGATTACACTACAGTTAAATAGGTAGGTTGCTGAGCAGTACAGCTCTTTGGGCCGGAAGGACCTGTTTTGTGCTGCTTCATCAAATAAATTAACAAACAAACAAACAAATAAATAAAGGTTTAATGAGCAATTTAAAAGAAGATGGACTGAGATGGAGAAGATTGGTAAGGAATTCCAGAATTATGGACTCAGTCAACACTGGTTTGATGATGGGCCAGAACAGGAGCAGAGGAAGTTGTGGAATCAGCAAAGAGTTCAGAGGGAGGTTGGAATATTGAGAATCGTTATGTAAATTTTAATGCAGAAGCAGTTCCAGATCAGGAGCTAACATGCATCCACAAAGTACAGGAATGAAAGGGTTAATGTATGAGGAGCGTTATATAGTTCTGGGCTTGTACTTGCTGAAGTTTAAAGAACGAGGGGGATCTCATTGAATATTAAAAGGCCTAGATAGAGTGGATGTGGAGAGGATGTTTCCTATAGTGGGAGAGTCTAGGACCAGAGGGCACAGCCTCAGAATACATGGACATCCCTTTAGCAAAGAAATGAGGAACAATTCCTTTAACCAGAAGGTGGTGAATCTGTGGAATTCTTTGCCACAGATGGCCGGGGAGGCCAAGTCATTGGGTATATTTAAAGCAGAGTTTGACAGGTTCTTGATTAGTAAGGGTGTCATAAGTTATGGGGTGAAGGCAGGTGAACGGGGTTGAGAGGGATAATAAATCAACCATGACAGAATGGTGGAGCAGACTCGATGGGCTGAATGGCCAAATTCCGTTCCTATGTCTTATGGTCTTATGAAGTTGTAAGGTTTCCATTAGAAAATATCAAAAGGTCAGCATTTCTAGTTAGATGAAAGAGAGCCTGTCCTCAGTTTGACACTACATTCAATCTCTGGCTTCCCATCTACCAATTCCTCCTTCCTCGTAGAAACATAGAAATCTACAGCACATTACAGGCCCTTCGGTCCACAATGTTATGCCGACCATGTAACCTACTCTAGAAGCTGCCTAGAATTTCCCTAGCGCATAACCCTCTATTTTTCTCAGCTCCTTGTACCTATCTAAGAGTCTCTTAAAAGACCCTGTTGTATTTGCCTCTACCACCTTCACTGGGCAGTGCATTCCATGCACCCACCACTGTCTGTGTGGACCTCTGCACCTCTGCACCTCTGACATCTCCCTTGTACCTACTTTCAAGCACCTTAAAACCACGTCCCCTCATGTTATCCATTTCAGCCCTGGGAAAAAGCCTCTGGCTATCCACATGATCAATGCCTCTCATCATCTTATACACCTCTATCAGGTCACCTCTCATTCTCTATCACTCCAAGGAGAAAAGGTCAAGTTTACTCAACCTATCCTCATAAGGCATGCTCTCCAATCCAGGCAATATCCTTGTAAATCTCCTCTGCACTCGCTCTGAAGTATCCACATCCTTCCTGTAGTGAGGTGACCAAAACTGAACACAGTATTCCAAGTGGGGTCTGACCGAGGTCTTATGTAGTTGTAACATCACCTCACAGCTCTTGAACTCAATCCCATGGTTACTGAAGGCCAACACATCATATGCCTTCTTAGCAACACTGTCAACCCATGCAGCAGCTTTGAGTGTCCAATGGACACGGACCCCAAGATCTCGTTGATCCTCCACACTGCCAAGAGTCTTAACTTTAATATTATATTCTGTCTTTAAATTTGATCTACTGAAATGAACCACATCACACTTATCTGGGTTGAACTCTATCTGCTACTTCTCAGCACAGTTCTCCATCCTGTAAATGTTCCCGCTGTAACCTCTGACAGCCCTCTAGACTATCCACAACACCCCTAACTTTGTGTCGTCAGCAGACTTATGAACCCACCCTTCTACTTCCTCATCCAGGTCATCTATAAAAATCACAAAGAGGAAGGGTCCCAGGCAGATCCCTGAGGCACTTCACTAGTCACTGTCCTCCATACAGGACACAAACCATCCACAACCACCCTTTGCTTTCAGTGGGCAAGCCAATTCTGGATCCACTAAGCAAGGTCTATGATGCACCATTAATAACTCTCTGAGACGTGAGGCGAGATAGGCTTTTATTAGCTGGAAGAAAGCACCGTCAGCAGCAAGAGACCATCACACAACATCCTGGAGACTGAGGGAGGAGCAGTGCCTCCAATCGCCTTTATACAGGGGTCTGTGGGAGGAGCCACAGGAGCAGTCAGCAGGGGGTCTGTGGGAGGAGCCACAGGAGCAGTCAGCGGGGGGGGGGGGGGGGTGTCCAGACAGGTATATGTAGTTCACCACATTCACCCCCCCTTTGTTTTAAAAGAGAGTCCCCATGGGGCGAAGTTTCTTACAAGTATATTTACAGGTTAAGTCTATCAAGAGGTCGAATCTGTCGCAGCGATCTACGTAGCACCGGCGGTGATTGCACTGGAGACGGTGGTTGTGCTGGTTCTGGCCTGACTTGAGGTGTCAGCCCACTAGGCGTCAGTGATCCCTCATGCGTGTGTGAGGCGCCCGGTATGGGAGTGTCGTGAGGAGTCTGTGTAGGGCTTGGTGTGCGCAGTGTCAGGTGGGTATACACCTTGGTGGGTACAGGGTTCATAGTTACCGTGGAGTGTTCGGGGTAGTGGTCTGCTGTTCCTGCGGGTGCCAGGTCGTGGACGGAGACCGTGTCCTCCCGCCCATCAGGTAAGTCCACGTAGGCATACTGGGGGTTCGCATGTAGTAGGTGAACCCTCTCGACCAGCGGGGAGTATTTATTGCTCCTTGCATGTTTCCGGAGCAGCACTGGCCCTGGGGATGTCAGCCAAGCCGATAGGGTGGTCCCAGTGGCAGACTTCCTGGGAAAAGAAAAGAGGCACTCATGAGGGGTGGCATTGGTGGACGTACATAACAGGGAGCGGATGGAGTGGAATGCCTCGGGGAGGACCTCCTGCCAGCGAGAGACCAGCAACCCCTTTGACTTAAGGGCTAAAAGTGTGGCCTTCCACACTGTGGCATTCTCCCTCTCCACCTGTCCATTTCCCCGGGGATTTCTTCCAGCTAATAAAATTGATGCACCATCAATAACTCTCTGAGACGTGAGGCGAGATAGGCTTTTATTAGCTGGAAGAAAGCACTGTCAGCAGCAAGAGACCATCGCACAACATCCTGGAGACTGAGGGAGGAGCAGTGCCTCCAATCGCCTTTATACAGGGGCGTGTCCAGACAGGTATATGTAGTTCACCACAGTCTACTTGGATTCCATGCCTCCTTACTTTCTGAATGAGCCTTGCATGGGAAACATTATCAATTGCCGTACTGAAATCTATATACACTATATCCACTGCTCTACTTTCATCAATGTGTCTTGTTACGTCCTTAAAGAATTCAATCAGGTTCGTAAGGCATGACCTGCCCTTGACAAAGCCATGCTGGCTATCCCTAAACAGATTATGTCTCTCCAAATGCTCATAAATCCTGCCTCTCAGGATCTTCTCCAACAACTTGCCCACCACTGTAGTAAGACTCACTTGTCTATAATTTCCTGTGTTATCTCTACTCCCTTTCTTGAACAGTGGAACAATGCTTGCAACTTTCCAATCCTCCAGTACTTCTCCTGTTCCTATTGATGATGCAAAGATCATCACCAGAGGCTCAGCAATCTCCCCCCTCACTTCCCAGAGTAGCCTGGGGTATATCCTGTCCAGTCCCAGTGACTTATCTAACTTAATACATTTCAAAAGCTCTAGCACATCCTCTTTCTTAATGTCTATATGCTCAAGTGTTTCAGTCCGCTATAAGTCATCCCCACAATTGCCAAGGTCCTTTACACTGGTGAATACTGAAGCAAAGTATTCATTAAGTACCTCCGCTACCTCCTCTGGCTCCATGCACGTGTTTCCACTATCACTCCTGATTGGTCCTATTCTCACACGGCTCACCCTCTTGCTCTTCATATTCTTGTAGAATGCCTTGGGCTTTCCTTAATCCTGCTCACCAAGGCCTTCTGTTGGCCTCTTCTAGCTCTCCTAATTTCATTATTAAGCTCCTTCCTGGCACCCTTGTAATTTTATAGAGCTCTACCAGTACAGGTCCACAAACTCTAATCCAAATTCCTTGGGGCCAGTTGCATTTTGGAATTCAGAATTTTTCGGATTTCAGAAAATTGATAATTAACCTGTCTCAGTACAGGTGGACTTTAGGACCCGGGGGAGCTCCGGACCTACACACATCCTCCATATACTTTAAATCATCTCTAGATTATTTATAATACCTAATACAATGTAAATGCTAAGTAAATAGTTGTTATACTGTATTGTTTAGGGAATAATGACAAGAAAAAAGTCTGTACATGCTCAAACAACGAGTGCTGGAGAGAGAACTTCTGGGTTTTCCCGATCCACGCTCTTTTACAAATACTATTACAGTTTATTTATAGAGTAATATACTGATAAATAAAATAGTAGGATAATTATAGACCATAAATACACTAGTATATTTTATTTCCAACAAAAACATTCAATAAAACAAAAATATACAGTTTCAAACAAACCGAATCAAACACATGATAAATAACTTATTGGGATAAATGTAAAACATAAATACTCTAGGACATATACAGGTTCAAACTAAGCTAAATATGTACAGGTACCTCTAGTTAAGTTGCATTACATCTGGCAAACAAAGCTAAATACTCTACAGGTACCTGATGGGCCAGGAAGCAGCACTACGACAGACGGCGTTTTTAAAGACTTCTTCAAGTGTCATCTGTCTCTTTAACATGGGTTTATGTCTAAGCAATCTCTCTTTAACTGAGTAAACTGCCATAATCTCTTGCTCACAAAGCTGTTTCATCAGCATTGTAAATTTGTTCAGGGCTAAGGTTTTCATCAGATTTTATCTTGGCAAATTCGTCAATGTAATTTTCAGCTGCTTCACGATCAGCAGAAGCTTTTTCACCACAGCTTTTCAGATATTTTACACCATGATGCCAGTGCCGGATTAACCTAGTAGCAAAAGCAGCATATGCTACGGGCCCCGCATTTTCAAGGCCCCCGCCCGCACTAAATGCCTGCAAGCTGCAGTCTGGTGAAATCGGCATCTCACCGTATTCTCACGACGATCTGGCAACGCTGTCGGAGGAGCTGCATGGTATGTGTGCGCAGGCGTGTGTTGGCTCCTTGCTGTGTCGTGGTGACCTTTGTGCTATCTCCCACACTCCCGAGCCACCGTGCGCTGTTACACTGCTGGAGGATGTGCCGTCGCGGTGAGCCTAAAACAAGGGATGTGCGACTCAACAGTTTTATGTGACCCAGTTCATGATTTCTCTTTTTTTTCCCTGATTTTAGGTTGTCCGAACCAGTTCAGGAACATACAAGATCGGATTAGACTGTGAGTTTCAACCTGTATTTCCCAATTGAAATGAGTTTCAGTAAGCAACTAAACAGATTGAACAATCTCACTCTAATGAGCATTGAATATGAACTTCTGCGTGAAATAGACATTTCCAATATCATCAACAAATTTACTCATGCTGAATCTAGAAAATGTAACTTTTAAATTGTAGTTTTGTTACTTTTGACATTTGAAATTGATACCTACATGTAAGTAATACTATTACTGAAGAATCAGACATTTGTCGTATTATCTGGCTGTATAGCAAATGTAAAAATTGAATTACTTTACTGTGCAAGTAAATAATTTATGTTTTAATACTTAGGTGCATTTTTAAAATTTAGGGCCCCTTTATAACATATGCTACAGGCCCCGCACTAGCTTAATCCGGCCCTGCATGATGCTTCTTAAATTTCTGCGGCCAACCCTCTGAATATTGACACTGGCCTTCAATGTTCAGTTCTTCATGGTTTATTCTAGCTTGTTTCATGATCAACATGCCATTCAGTGGCATACGTTCACTTCTTCGTTGTCTAATCCACTCAATCATCACACGGTCAAGATCTTCATTCTTTGCCCTATGCAGTGTTTTCCTATTCTTCATTAGTTTATGGTCATCACTGTCACTATAAAACTTCAGTAACCTGTCTTTCTGTTTCTTTAAATCATATACAGTGGTAGTTCCGACAACATATTTTTCGGTAAGACACCGCACAGACACACCACGGTCAAACTTCTGCAATAACTCCACTTTCAGCGTTATTGATAGTGATAGATGCTTCCTTCTCTTTTTCTCATTGTTACCCATAGGGGTATCTGCAGCTCTTTTTGACATTTTCACAGTGAAATTAAACACAAAGTCAACAGTGAACACAAAATATCAGCGAACAGCAAATGCACATGTAACCAGTATGTGCGCTGAGCCACAACTGACGTCTGGCGGCCTCTGCTAGTGCTGCCACATCACACCTGAGTGACGTCAGCTGTTGGCGCACCAAACAAGCCTTGTTACGACATGCTCCACACTCCATGAAGAAAACTTCTGTTTTCAGAGCTTTTCGGATTTTGGAATTTCGGATAAGGGATTGTGGACTGTACCTAGTTTCTTGAACCTTTCATAAGCTTTTCTTTTCTTCTTAACTAGAGTTTCTACAACCCTTGTATCCCACGGTTCTTTAACCCTACTATCCTTTCCCTGCCTCTATGGAACATACCTATGCAGAACAGCATGCAAATGTTTCCTGAACATTTACCACATTTCTGCCGTGCATTTTCCTGAGAACATCTACTCCTAAGTTCCTGCCTAATAGCATCATATTTCCCCCTACCCCAATTAAATATTTTCCCAAATGGTCTGCTCCTATCCTCTCTAGCGCTATAGTAAAGGAGGTGGAGTTGTGATCACTACCTCCAAAATGTTCTCCCACCAAGGGATCTGACACTTGACAAGGTTAATTTCCCAATATCAGATCAAGTCCAGCCTCTCCTCTAGTTGGCTTATCCACACATTGCGACAGGAAACCTTCCTGAACACACCTAACAAACTCCACCTCTTCTAAGCCCCTAGCTCTAATGAGATGCCAATCAATATTTTGAAAGTTAAAATCACCCATCACAATAACCCAATTATTCTTGCACCGTTCCAGAATCTGCCTCCCTGTCTGCTCTTCAGGGTCTGTGTTACTAATGGGTGGTCTATAAAAATGCCCAGTAGAGTTATTGCCCCCTTCCTGTTTCTGACTTCCACCCACAATTACTCAGTAGACAATCCCTCCATGACTTCCTCCTTCTCTGCAGCTGTGATACTATCCCTGAATAGCAGTGCCACATCCCCACCTCTTTAGCCTCCCTCCCTGCCCTTCTTGAAACATCTAAAGCCT
Organism: Hemitrygon akajei; assembly: GCF_048418815.1. Lineage (NCBI taxonomy): Eukaryota > Metazoa > Chordata > Chondrichthyes > Myliobatiformes > Dasyatidae > Hemitrygon > Hemitrygon akajei. The sequence continues at coordinate 186,176,781 of NC_133126.1, read as the reverse complement.
GGCACACTCAGCAGCTATTCCTGCCCCTGAGACATTCAAGTCTCTGTAATGGCCACAACATCATAGTTCCATGTATTGATACATGCTCTAAGTTCATCCACCTTGCTTTTAGTACTCCTTGCAGTAAAATAGACACATCTCAAACCATCTGGCTGAGCACTTCTTTGCTATATCATCTGCCTATCTTTCCTCATAAACTCCCTACAAGCTGTCACTACCATCCTCTGCCTCTTCCCAACCCCTTGCAACCCTTGTTTAAATCCTCTCTAACAGCATTAGCAAGCCTCTCTCCCAGGATATTGGTTTCCCCTCCAGTTCAGGTGCAACAACACATCCCACTTGTACAGGTCACCCCTTCCCCAGAAAAGGCTCCAATGATACAAGAACTTGAAACCCTGCCCCCTGCAACATCTCCTCGGCCACTCATTCATTTGCGTTATCTTCCTGTTCTGACTTTCACTAGTTCTTGGCACTGGGAGTAATTTGGAGATTACCACCTTGAAGGTCCTGGTCTTCAGACTCCTTCCTAACTCCCTAAACTTACTGTGCAGGACCTCTACCCCTCTCCTGCCTGTGTCATTGGTACCAACATGTGACACGACCGCCAGCTGCTCACCCTCCCCTTCAAGAATATTCTGCAACCGCTCAGAGACATCCTGGACCCTTGCACCCGGGATGCAACACACTATCCCGATGTCCCTTTTCCTGCCACAGAATCTCCTATCTGTCCCCCTGTGGCTATTGCTCTGCCTGACTTCACCCTTCCCTTCTGAGGCTCAGAGCAAACCACAGTGCTATTGGTCTGGCTGCTGCTGCCTTGCCCAGAGAGGTCATCCCCCTCATCAGTATTCAAAGGGGTATGAATACCCGTTGCTGAGGGGAATGGCCACAGGGGACCCTGCATTGACTTCCATCTCCATTTACCTCTCTCGGTGTTCACCCATCTACTCCCTAAATTCTGCACTCTGGGTGTAACCACCTGCTCAAAAGTCGTATTTATCAATTGCTCTGTCTGCCAGATGATCCTAAGTTCATCCAACTCCAGCTCCAGCTCCTTAATGTGGTCCTTCATGAGATGGAATTGGCTGCACTTCCCACGGTCTAGTCATCAGGGAGACTCGTTGTCACATTTGCTAATTTCCAGTTTAACATTGTGAATGCCACAGAGTTATTGCTTTGCCAGATGGAACCAAGTACAATTGCATCCCTTATTTGTTTTGCTTCCCTTTTCACTTGCTGAATAAATAAGTTTAAAGTTCAAAGACATGGTTTTGAAATCCTAAACTGTTAGAAATAATTTTTATTTTTATTTTATTTAGAGATTCAGTGTGGTAACAGGCCCGTCCAGCCCAATGTGCCCATGCTGCTCCATTGTACCAATGTGGCCAATTGATCTACTGTATGGTGAGTGCGTCTTTAGAATGTGGGAGGAAATCTGAGCACCTGGAAGAAACCAGTCATTCATGGGGAGAACATATGACAGACTGTTGCAGAATGTGGTGGGAATTGAGCTCATGTTATTGGCACGGTAATGGCATTATGCTAACCTCTATATGCCACCCAAATATATTCCTTTAGCAAGGTAAGCCTTTTTCAAAACTGAAATATTAAAATCAATGTACAAGTAATGGAGAAATTCTTTGAATTGTTCAGTGCTTACTCTCCAGTTGAAAAATATATTGTCTAAAAGAAATACAACCTTCCCCTTTCAGGATGAGGAGAAACCAATTCTAAGTCTTCACTGTTCTGACAAGACATAATTGAGAAACCCCAAACACAAGAAAAGCTGAAGATGCTGGAAATCCAAAGCAACACAAACAAAATATTGGAGGAACTCAGCAGGTCGGACAGCATCTATGGAAAAGAATAAACTGTTGACGTTTCAGACCAAGACACTTCATCAGGTCCTGGCCCAAAACGTCAACTGTTTAATCTGTTCTATTGAGAAACCCCAGTTCTTAACAGTAACTGTATCCAAACTTAAAAGCTTGGTATCACAGAGATCCGACCTTCCTGTTAGTATTATCCATTTGAGTTCTCAAGAGGGGATAGAACTGTAACAAAACTGATGGCTACCAACTAGACATGGGTAAGATTTGAAGAAGACAGTTTTCAGTATATTGGTGAATTGATAAACTATTGTCACATGTACCAGGGTACTCTGAAAACTTTGTTTTGCATGCTATCAATGCAGATCATTATATTTCTTATGTTCTCATTTATCATTTCATCATATCAATACACTGAAGTAGTGCAGGAGAAAAGCAATAACAGAATAAAGTGTTACAGTTACAGAGAAAGTGCAGCACAGGCGAACAATAAAGTGCCTAGTCATGATGCGTAGATTGTGAGGTTGAATCCATTTTAACATACATGAGGTAACAGTACTATAAACGACGGGATAGAAGCTGGTGGCACCTGCTTTCAGGATTTTATATCTTCTGCCCAATGGTGGCGGACAGAAGAGATGGCAGAGACCTTGATTATGTTGGCTGTGAATCGAAATGTTGCCTTCTTCAAATGTTACTCATGTCCAGTTGGTTGTCATGGCCACTGAAAAGTTCTGAGAGCCCCTGGGCTCTTTTGAAACCTCACCCAGCCTCACCATTGAGCAACCTCTTGCAATGATTGCAGCCTGACAAAAAATGAGAGCAAAAATATTGAGGTTGTGTAAGTAGGTTCTTGGACTGTTGAGAAATCTGATAGTGGAGGTGAAGAAGCTGTTCCTAAAATGCTGTGTTTGCATCTACTGGCTCCTGTACCTCCTCTTTAATGATGGTCTGTTCAAAGTCTTTGTCTTTTCTTAAAGACATTAAGTTGTGCATCGAAACATACTGAGAAATACATCCTTTGTGTCAATGATCAATCCGGTCCAAGGGTGTGCTGGGAGCAGCTGGCGAGTGTCAACATGCCTCTTGCTCCAACATAACACAGTCACAACTTACTATCCCTATCATGTACATCTTTAGAATGTAGGAGGAAACTAGGAGCCCCGCGACAAATCCGTGCGGTCAAAGGGAGAACAAATAAACTCCTTACAAACAGCGGCGGGATTGAATCCAGGTCGCAGGCGTGAAATGTCTTTTGAACATCATCGGGGGAAGAGAAAATTTAAATTGAGATTTCTCCCCATTCTGTATACCAGGGGTTGCCAACCATTTTTATGCCATGGGCCAATTCCATTAAGCAAGGGGTCCATAGAAGCCCAGGTTGGGAACCCCTGTTCTAAACAATTAATGACTTAGTCAACTCTGTCTGTGACTAAAGCTGTGAATGTTACACCGGTGAATAATTTTAGATCAGGTATGATACCTTGCATGTAAAGCTACATTCAATCAAGCCCAGCATGCTGGGTGGCTGCCATACCTCTAGAATGATATCTGATAAAAAGTGAACTATTGAAATAAACTTCTTTTGAAAGCTTGAAAGAGTGCTGAGAAAATTTACAATGATCTTGCCAGGACTTGAGGACCTGAGTTATTTGGAAAGTTTGAAAAGGTCTGGGCTTTATTCCCAGGAGTGCAGAAGAATGGGTTCAAAGTACGTTTATGTTACCCTATACTATCTTGGGATCCATTTTCCTGCAGACATTTACAGGAAAATTAAAACAAAAAAATCTATGAAATATCATACCTAAACAAAGACTGACAAACAACCAAAGTGCAAAAGAAGACAAACTGCGAATTAAAACGTAGTACTGAAAACATGACTTGTAAAATTTCTTGAAAGTGAGCCTGTAGTTCATAGAATCCATTCAGAGCTGTAGTCAGTGAGGGGAGATCTTACAGAGGTATACAAAGTTATGAGGGGTATAGATTGGGTCATTGCAAGCAGGCCTTTTCCCCTCAAATTGGGTGAGATTTTAACTAAAGATCCTAAGTTTTGAGTGAAAGCTAAAATGTTTAAGGTGAATTTGAAAGGGAAGTTCTTCACTAAGAGGGAGGTCTGAGTGTGAAGCAAGCTACCAGCTGAAGTGATAACCTCAGTAGGAGGTTTGGATAGGCACATGATGGGAGGGGTATGGAGTGCTAAAATGCAGGTGCAGGTAGATGGGACTACACAGAAGATCAGGGTGGTGCAGACTAGACTGACTGAAGAGCCTGTTTCTGTACTGTAGTACCTTCTAACTCAATGACCCTAAAACAATCAACAAAGTGCTTTTAAGAAACAAAATAGGCATGTCGCAACCACGGACTCCGCCTTGGGGTATGTATGCCCTCGCAGACAGGCTGAGGAATGGGTTTGGCAATCATGCTCAAGAATACGCACATTCAAGCCAATTAGTGTTTCATTGTCGTGATATGTAACCCTGTTCCTCTCATTCCAGTCTTGTCAAGACTTGACCAAAAGCACAGCAACGTCTATGCTCCTCGTTTCTGGAAAGAAGACTACCATTTAGATTGACGCTATGAAAGAGTGGTATTCATTTAGTATTAAGTTGCTGCTTATGAGCTGAAGTGTTGGTGTTGGTTTTCAGTTTGAGAGTTTTAGATAATGGCCTTGTTGGCCCAGCATTTATTATTTTCTCCTTTAATCCTGCACAGTTCTTATTAAAAGCCGGTGAACTATTCATCTGCTTCTGTGTCCCTCCCTCTGCACTTGGGCTTTAACCATACACCATGTCAGTTGATCTCGACCACTAAAATGGACCCAGTGGAGAGAGAACAGCTGATCACGCCCCTGAATTTTGTTGGGCGGGTAGGAGAGAAACTAGAGTCAATAGAGGCTGGTTTGTCTGATGTGGCTCGTACAGTGACCCCCATGGCTGCAGCAACTTTATTACCCAGTGTGAGCTGTCTTTCCAAGCCCAGTCAGATCAGTTCAGTGACGATGCGCATAAACTGGCTTACGTGGCAAATCTTTTCCAGGGGTTCCCAACCTTTTTTATGCCATGGACCAACACTATTAAGTGAGCAGTCTGTGGACCCCAGATTGGGAACGCCAATGACGGACCCCCACACAGCCTGTTCAATGCTTTACAAGTGTAACGTGCTGTAATGGCTTCTCTGTAACGTTCACTGCTGAGGTAATGGTTTCTCCGTAGCAGCAATGTTTCGGTTATGGCTGGAGATAGCAGGACTGTGGTATGCATGTTAGCCAATCAGGATTTTGTTGGTCTGTCTTGTGAATCTGGGAGGAGGTTTCTCGTGGGCTTTTGCCGGGGAGAGATGAGGAGAGAAGACGCGAATGGAGAGATTTGGTAAACCGCTGGACGGGGTGGACTCAGAGCGAGGGTCCGAAGGGCAGCGACGATTGACTTATCAGTGAGCTCCAACTTTGTGCAACAGACTGTTTAGTAAGATTGGGCCCCTTTTTTCTTTCATTTCATTTCTCTACTAAACATATGGTCAAAGTAAGAATTATAAAGCTTAATCGTTTAATCGCATATTGTGTACTGTTTGTCATTTCATGGTACTGATTTGTAACAGGGGACACATCACTCAGCATCCACCCAAACGAGATTTCTTAAGTTTGGCCGGGCTGGGGGTTATCACACCCTATATTAAGCCTCTAGCCGAAGCGAGAGTTACACGAGAACAAGGTTCCCCCACAACCCAGATTCGGGGTTGAGTTCAAGAGAGTGTTTTTTCTTTCAGTACGGGGTCAGGAGGCAGCTCACCAACTCATAGACCTGCACCAAGCCAAAAAAAAACAGTGGGGGACTACATAGCAAAGTTACACATGGTTGCACCTGGACCCATCCTGTCCTTTCATCATCAAAGTGGATGCATCAGACCCATTGAAACTGTAGTCTCCCGCGGATGACCAGCTGCATTCCTGCTCCTTTCTTTCCCATTGCTTGATTCTGACTGAGTATAACTACGATGTCGGGAGCTGAGAACTTCTGGCTGTCAAGGGGGTCCTGGAAGAATAGCAACATGGGTTGGAGGACAGAGCATGTCTTTTTGGTATGGACAGTTCACAAAAACCTCTCCTATATCCAGGAGGTTAAAGGACTCAACTCTTGTCAAGCCTGATGGGTTCTCTTCTTCACCCAGTTTAATTTCACCCTCACCTACTGTCCCGGAAGCAAAAAAACCAGGGCCGATGCTCTCTGCCGGCAGTTCGATGTGTCTAAGGACAACACCAATTGAGAGCCTGTACTTTCTTGCTCATGCATTGCTGCTCCCGTGATTTGGGGAATAGAAGACTGTCAACAAGATCTCAGTTAGATTATATCTACCATCATCAATGAAGATTCATCCAATGCTCCATGTTTCCTGGCTCGTTGGAGACTTCCCCTCACCCCTTGCTCCAGTCAACCTCCTTCCCCCTCCTCTCTGCTTGGTAGATGGTTGATGCTCCTTTCCTCTCCTCCTCTCTGCTTGGTAGATGGTCTATTTTGTGCTTGGCATGACGGCGGATGTGGGGCAGGGTCCAGTGTCTCATGGAATGGGAAGGATGTGGCCCAAAGGAATGTCCTTAGGCTGTGGCCTACGCCATCCTGGACAAGCCTCTCATCTGGGACTTCCAGCGGTCACAGGTCTCTGGTACCTCAGAAGCTGCACCTAGGAAGGGAGGCCCTGTCACAACGCGGACTCTGTGGGCTGCGGAATGGGTTCAGCAATCATGCTCCAGCCAATTAGTGTATCATTCTGGTGGTATTTAACTCCTTTCCTCTCAGTCCAGTCCTGTCGAGACTTGACCAAAAGCACAGCAACGTCAATGCTCCTTGTTCTGGGAAAGAAGACTACTGTTTAGATTGATGCTGTAAATGAGCGGTATACATTTAGTATTAAGTTATCTTTTCCTAGCTACAGTGTTGGCATTAGTTTTCAGTTTGAGAGTTTTATTTGACGGCTTAGTGTTTATTGTTTTTCTTTAATCCTGTACAGTTCCTATTCAAAGTCAGTGAACTGTTCATCTGCTTCAGTGTCTCTCCCCCTGAACTTGGGCCATCACTGCACCCTCGTGTCAAGGCAGAAGCAGGAATACATCTGCTCTGGTTTAATTGTTTGCTGCTGGAGTAGAACTTAAAATCTGAGAGATGGTAAATGAAACTGAAACAGGTGATGGTATATCTGTGACCCCATTAACAAGAAGGAATAAATCGAGGACCTTTAATGTCGCTGACTACCCGGAGTGCTTTGCAGCCACTGTTGAAACACAGACAAAAGCAGCAATCTAGAGGAACAAATCAAGGTCCCGGGCATAGCAGAGACTACTAATCATTTTTGAGGATGAAGGTTTTTCAAAACAATTCTTTTGCTCTACTTGAAAATGCTCAAACATCTAGTCTGAAGGAAAATTAATTCAAAAACTGAGATGTCCTCTTCAAAGTTCGAAGTAAAATTATCATCAAGGTAATGATCATCATATATGTCATCATATACAGCTTTGAGATTCATTTTCTTGTGGGCATACTTAATAAATCCATAGAATAATAACCTAGCAGAATCAATGAACATGCTACGGAAACAGCAGAAACAAAAATGCTGCTTGATGTGCCACAAGGCGTGAAAAGGAAAAACACCAACAGAATCACTGAAAGACCGCGCCAACTTGGGCACACAACCAGTGAGAAAAAGACAACAAACTGCGCAAGTACAAAAAGAAAGAAAAAAAGAAGTAATAATAATAGACAATAGGTGCAGAAGTAGACCATTCGGCCCTTCGAGCCTGCACCGCCATTCTGAGATCATGGCTGATCATCTACTATCAATAATAAAGGCATAGGGAATAAATATTGAGAAAATGAGATGATGAGTCCTTGAAAGTGAATCCATTGGCTGTGGGAACATTTCAGTGAAGGGGCAAGTGAAGTTGCAAGATGCTATCCTCTTTGGTTCAAGGGCCTGATGGTTGAGGGGTAGTAACTGTTCCTGAACTTGGTGGTGTGAGTCTTGAGGCTCCTGTACTTTCTTCCTGATGGCAGCAGCAAGAAGAGAGCATGATCTGGGTGCTGGGGATCTCCGATGATGGATGCTGCTTTCCTGCGACTGCATTTCATGTAGATGTGCTCAGTAGTGAGGAGGGCTTTACCTGTAATGCACTGGACCATTTCCACTACTTATTGTCATATTTTCCATTCAAGAGGATTGATGTTTCCATACTAGGCTTTGATGCAGCCAGTCAACATGCTCACTAGTACATATCTGTAGAAGTTTTAGTTGTCATGCTGAATCTTCACAAACTCCTAAGAAAGTAGAGATGTTGCCATGCATTTATGTGCTGGGCCCAAGACTGGAACTTTGAAATAATAACTCTGAAATATTAACCTCTTGTTTAATGCTGGAGTGGGTCTTGAACCTGTGACCTCCATGACTAGAATAGAATAGTTGAGCTGATCTCACTGCTTTATATATGCCAGTGTTATTATCAAATGTCTGTCAATTGCCAGCCTTTGGGCATGAACGCACACAGACTCAACACTTCAGGAACTGCTTCTTCCATCAGATGGTCCACGAATGCACGGACACCTGGTACCCGATGAAACTCAGCAAGAGTTGATGTCCTCAAGGCAGAACTGCAGTGTTAATGGTTCCTGTTCAAACTGAATAATTTATAGCTACACATTCAAAATGCTGGAGGAACTCAGCAGGTCGGGGAACATCTATGGAGGGGAATAAGCAGTCAATGTTTCGGACCATTCATCAGGACTGGAAAGGAAGGGGGAAAGAAGCCAGAATAAGAAGGTGGGGGGAGCACAAACTGACAGGCGATAGGTGATACAGGCGCGGGGACGTTTGGCGGGTGGGGAGGGAGGATGAAGTAAGAATCTGGGAGGCGATAGGTGGAAGAGGTAAAGGGCTGAATAAGTTTAATAGGAGAGGCCAGTGGACCGTGGGAGAGAGAGAAGGAGGAGGGAACCAGAGGGAGGTGAAGGGTGGGTGAGAAGAGGAGGGGTGAGATGGGAACCAAAACGAGGAGTAGAAAAAGAGATAAGGGGAGGGTGAATAAATTACTGCAAGTTGGAGAAATCGATGCTCATGCCATCGGGGGAATAGGGGAAAGGGGTTAAGAGGCCAGTGGAGAGTACCCTGTGGCTATACCCCTCAACAACACTTTGGGTACTGTCAGGGGTGGGTGGGAGGAAAATCATAGTGGTTGGGTCTCTGGCACTGGGTCTGCTTTTGTGACTCAGAAGGGAAGAGGGGGGGAAGAAGAGACACGCTGTGGTGATAGGGGATTCAACAACATTGATATTTTGCCTGCCGGGTACCAGGGTTGATCGAGTCCTCAGCATTCTTAAGTGGGAGGGTGAACAGCCAGAAGTCGTGGCCCATTGTAGGTACCAATGACATGGGTAGAACAAGTGATGAGGTTCTGCACAGGGAGTTCAAGGAGTTAGGTGACCTCCAGGGTTGTGATCTCTGGATTGCTACCCATGCCATGTGCTAGTGAGGCCAGTACTCGGAAGATTATACAGTTTCATATGTGGCGGAGGAGTTGGTGTAGGAGAGAGGGCATAGGAATTGGGATCATTAGTCTCTCTTCCATGGAAGGTGGCACCTGTACAGAGGGACAGCTTGCACCTGAACTGGAGGGGGACTAATATCCTAGCAGGAAGGTTTGTTAATGCTGCACGGTGGAGTTTAAACTAGAGTTGCAGGAGGATAGGAACTAGAGATCCAGAACAGTCAGTGGAAAGATAGTGGAGGCAGATGTTGGTAAGACCTCAAATAAAGTTAGGAATCAAAAGGTTAAGCATGGTGTGACCGGTGTCCTGAGCTGCATATATTTCAATGCAAGAAGCATCATAGGAAAGGCGGATAATAGGGCTGAAGATGAGGTAGCTGGTTTACAAACAGAGACAGTGTGTAGTGAAGAGAGGCTGTTGACAACATAAAAACCTAAGCGAGGGCATATAATAGAGCAAAAATTAATGGGAAGTTAGAGGATTGGGAGCTTTTAAAAACCAACAGAAGCCAACTAAAAACAAACAAGAGAAAATCTACAGATGCTGGAAACCCAAGCAACACACACAAAATGCTAGAGGAACTCAGCAGGCCAGGCAGCATCTATGAAAAGAGTACAGTCGACGTTTCAGGCCAAAACCCTATAGCAGGACTAAGCCAGCGAAAAATGTCATTAAGAAGGTAAAGATGAAATACGAAAGTAAAATGGTCAATAATATTAAAGAGGATACCAAAGCTTTCTTCAGATACTTGATTGGTCAGGGCATGAAGCGATATGGGGAGAAGGCAGGAAATTGGGGCTGGAAGGAAAATTGGATCAGCCAGGATGAAATGGCAGAGCGGAAATGGCATGTTGGGCCAAATAAACTAATTCTGCTCCTATATCTGATGGTCTAATATGAGGTGTTGCTCCTCCAACCTGAGTTTGGCCTCATCATTGTACTAGAGGAGACCATTTACAAACATCCCAGAATGGCAACAGGGAGTCAAATTGAAATGGGTAGCTAGTGGGAAATCCTGCTAATTACCTACTCATTTCAGAATCAGAATCAGGTTTATTATCACCGGCATGTGTCGTGAAACTTATTAACTTAACAGCCGCAGTTCAATGCAATACATAATATAGAAGAATAAATAAATAAATTGCAATGTACTTATATTGAATAGATTAAAAATCATGGAAAAAGCAAAAACAATATACCGTATATGTTTTAAAATAGACCAATACAGCACTGTGTAAAAGTCTTAGGCACCCTAGCTATTGATATATGTGCTGAGGATTTTTGTACAGAACTGTATGTCAGTGATAATAAAGACAATTCTGATCACTAGTGAATGGGCTGGTTGATGAGAAACACTGATGAAGTCCACCACCAGTTATTGGAAGGTTTGAAAATGATGAGACTGCACTGTGGCAGACAGGAAGATTCTGAAATGGGTAGTCGAAACTGTGCAATGCACACCAGCCTCTCCACCATCAAGGACACATATATCAAAAGGGGCCAGTAAAGGGCCAGTAACATTATGAAGGATCTCACCCACCCTGCTCCTGGACTGTTTGCCCCACTCCCATCAGGGAGGAGGTCATGTGGCATCCACACCAGGATCACCAGACTCAAAAGAGTTACTTTCCTCAAGCAGAAAGGTTGGTCAACACCTCTATCCACTAATCCACCCTTCACACCCCCAGCCACCACTACTTTAGCATTTCTGTCAGTCAACTTATGTACAGACACTCCTGTGCCTAGCATCACTTTATGGACACGCAATCAGTCTACGTATACAATGCATTACATATTTATATTTATTGTGTTCTTTATCTTATTGCGGTTTCTCTTGTGCTGAATTAGTTCCAGAGTAACAATTATTTCATTCTCCTTTATATGCACTTGTGTACTGGAAATGACACTAAACAATCGTGAATCTTGAGTCTTGATCACTGATGCACCATCAATAACTCTTGGAGACGTGAGGCGAGATATTGGCTTTTATTGGCTGGAAGAAAGAACAAGCAGCAATTGACCACCACACTGCATCCTGGAGACTGAGATCGGGGCAGAGTCCCCAATCGCCTTTATACCGGGGTCCGTGGGAGAAGCCACAGGAGCAGTCAGCGGGGTGGGGGGGGGGGGTGTCCGGACAGGTATATGTAGTTCGCCATAATCACAAACCTTTGTAATATCTATTCTTGACTAACGAGGCAGGTCCCAGAGGCTGAATTAGTGTAGCAGTTAGCATAGCGCTTCACAGCACTAGTGACTGGGGTTCAGTTCCCGCTGCGGTTTGTAGGAGTTTGTACATCCTCCTCATGACCACGTGGATTCTTCGGTTTGCTCCCACACTCCAAAAGTGCACAGGTTTGTAAGGATTAGTAAGCTGTGTTGGTGCAGGAAGCATGAAAACCTTTATGGGCTGCTCTCTAAGCACCCTTGCACTGTTTTGGTTGTTGACGCAAACAACACATTTCACCATATATGTGACAAGTAAAACTATTCTTTAATGTTTAATAATGATGTTCCGCATTTGTATGCTTGCGTGTAGAAGTGGGGTGACAGAAGAATGAATGTAGAAGCAACAGAAGTCAGATCTGGCTGCTGCTGTCTTTCATGTCCAATTGTTTCTGAGCCTGAGACTTTAAAAGGTGATAGATAACTCAGTGCAAACAAAGAGGACGGCCTCACCATCAGAAATGCCATCTTGAAGTATGAGGTCCCAACCACCATCCTCGGGTGGATGGAATACATTCCAAGGAGGAGGAGGGCAGTTTTCACCAGTACCCTGACCAATATTTATCCCATGTTCAATACCACCACTCCAGGTTATCAGTTCATTTACCAGGTTGCAGTTTGTGCGAGCTTTTCCGTGGGCAAATAGCTGATCACAGCCTCTGCATTACACTTTCATTAGTGACTGATTCAGGGTTAGATTCATATTTATTTATCATAGAAATAAATTTGGGTGGCGCAGTAGCGTAGTGGTTAGCACAACGGTTTTACAGTTCCAGCGACCTGGGTTCAATTCTTGGTGCTGTCTGTAAGGAGTTTGTATGTCCTCCCTGTGACCGCGTGGGTTTCCTCTGTGTGCTCTGGTTTCCTCCCACAGTCCAAAGACGTACTGGCTGGTAAATTGTTCATTGTAAATTGTCCTGTGATTAGGCTAGGGTTAAATTGGGGGATTGTTGGCTCTAAGTTCTGGAAGGGCCTATTCCATGTTGGTATCTCAATAAATAAAAAAAAACATACAACAAAACATACAGTGAAACGAGTTATTTGCATTAACAACTATCGCAACCTTAGGCTGTGCTGGGGCCACACCTTCTGGTGCCAACAGAGCGTGCCCACAATATTCAGCGGAACACAAGCAGCAGCAGCAACACAACAAAATAAGACAACAGCAAAACAAATCCTTTTCCCACCCACCCACACATACACAGACAGGCATGCCTTCTACCTCTGGCCCTCAGTCCCTGGCCCAGACTAGACTTGTGGACATCGAATCTCCAGTTTCCAGTCCCTGGCCCAGACTAGACTTGCAGACATCGAATCTCCAGTCTCCAGTCCCTGGCCCGGACTCGCAGATATTGGGTCTCTGACCTCCGGGCATGCAGACCCAGGGGCTTCTGGGATGAGGCTTCTGCAATCGATTGCCACATTAGGTGGCAGACCTGCTCACCATTTGGTTCCTTGAATGCAAATTAGTGAGCTGTAGATACTGTGATTTCCTTTTTGTGCCTGAGGCTCTGAATAGGCACGTGTTTCAATTTCATCGCATTTAAAGGGAAACCAGCAGCTCAGGACGTTGAGGAACCGGGCCAGAGGAACCATATGGAGGACCATCTGCTGAAGATAGCAGCTTCGTGTTGCAGTTACATTGCTGGAAGTTATGCAGTGAAGTACCAATTAGTGTGACTGCTCCCTATAGGAGCTGAGGGGTGGGCTTAGTTGGGAGTGGGGCAAAGTTGTGTGTGTGTCCCAGTGAACATGTCTGTTTAAGAATGTGTGCATGCATGTTTGCATGTTTTAGACTCAATGTATGACTATGTGCATCTGTGTGTGTGTGTGTGTGTGTGTGTGCATGTTGCATTTGTGTGTGTGTATACGTGTAGGTGTGTGTGCTTGCAAATCTCAATTTCAGTGAATGCACGGGTATTTGTAGATGTCTGTACGAGTATGTAGCATTTCTGTGTGTGTGCATGCTTCCAAATCTCGATCTCAGTGTATGCATGGGTATGCGTGTCTATGTATCATGCATGTGGAATGTGTGCGCCCTTCTATTTCTGTAGTTTTAACTTTGACTATGTGAAGGGCATGTTGTGACCAGGAGGGCAGTGGGCATTACCACTGGGTACGCATTATGCAGCCACCACCCCCCCCCCCCACCTTTATCACCATCCCACATCCCACAGAACATCAGGCAAGTTCTGTGTATGCTCTCTGGTGAACTCTGTACCTGATCTATGCGACAATGGAAATTCCAATACCATGCTCTCCATTGCCAATTAATTGGTTTTGTTCTCACTTTATGTTCTTTCTAAAACCTCAGCCTGGGACACGACTTTGGCAAGAGCAGCTTGTCTGGGAGGTCTTGTAGTTGCCGAAGTTTGTCACTACTGGAATATTAATTGTATTATATTAGGTCTATTGTAGACTATCTGATCGCCATAAATCATCAGAATTTCATCCGACTTTTCCAATGTTCTTCCATTGGCCTCTTTCGTTCTACAGTTTGTTACTATTGGAATTTTCCTTGATATACAGAGGGTCTGTTGTGGACTGGTTTTAGAGCCATAGAGGCATACAGCATGGAAACAGGCCCTGTCATGCCCGCATTTGGCCCCTAGCCCTCCAAACACCTTGATTGTAGTTGACAGCTGATTACAACTCTATTTGACTATTCCAATGTTCTCCCAATAGTCTCCATTGTTCTATCCTCCGTAAAACTCATTCACAACTCTGCTTCCTACGTTCAAGCACCCATTCACCCTCACCTTGCCACTACTGCTCTTTATTGCCTCTGTGTTAAGCCTTCGCTGGTCAGGGTCAACCATGGATGTTCAGATGTGCAAGCCAGGGCAGTACGATATGGAGAGCAAGCTGTTGCCCAAGTAGCAGGCTCCCCCGCTCCACATAGTTAATGAACCCAAAGGGACGGCACAGACCAATACAGTTTTGGTACCAGTAGCATTGCAGGAGTTGCCAGTCAATGTGGAACTCAACGTAGGATTGCCTTAGGGACTTCTGCTCCAGACATTTCCCTTGGGGTTTACTCCCGAAGCCTTCCACATGAGTGGGTGTAGCCACAAAGATTTGAGATCAAAGCGTTCCTCCTCGTAGATGGGCTGCCAACCATGGTCGATGAGCCCTATCTGCCCGAAGAAACTGGTTTTAAGGTGCCAGTAATCTGCCTTTACCCCTTCTCCAATCAGTGGAAACGGTTCTGCTGGACTTAGTAGCTAAGCCACACGTGAAGGCCAGAGGCTGGACTTGGTTATCAGAAGCTATTTGAGGTGCACGCCACTGGAGCATTTAACAGGTGGAGGGAGCTTATCCTCTCCCCCCCCACCCCCAGCTATAACACCCTCAGCTATAGCATATGTAAGCTATTGTAAAATTCTGTCTGAATATAAGTTTTGCAGATAATGTGTTCAATATTGATTCTAAGTCAGAGATTGATAGACTTTTGAGATAGGTAGAATCAGAATTGAGTTTATTATCACTGATATTTGTTGTTTTGTGGCAGCAGTACAGTGCAGGTTTAAAAACTTCTGCACGCCTCGTTGTCACATCTGAGATTCTGCCAATAGTGCTGTTATTGGCACATTTATAGATGGTGTTTGAGCTGTGCCTAGCTACACAGTCATGAGTGTAGATTTAAAAGATTTAGGGAAAAGGCAAGGGTCTGGAGTGAGGGTCACACACCTGACACACCATTATTCAACAGCGAAGTAGGCTAAGTAGTTGAATTGGATCAAATAACCTTTGTTGTACAAGAAGGGCATTAATGCAAGAGGAAAAACCCCTTCAATTCTAACTATTCTCAATAACTTCCACATTGTGTTGAAATGGAAATTTTCTCAATGCAGAAGAAACCCAACAAAACTCAAGGCTGGTCTAGTGCTTCAGCCTTTCAATTGGTTTCACTTTGTACATCATCTTAAAGCAGAGGAGATGAAATAAACTGTGAGGTGTGGGTTTTCAGCTGCGTACTCCGATTTGTGTGATGCTCTATTCAACAATAACGTAAAGCCAAATTGAACATAAACTACAGTAAGAATATAAGACATTGAAAAAAGACATCTTACCTTTTAAATTTTCTTTGCCATAAAATGAGATTATAGCTGATATCGAACTTCAAAGTAAATTTATTATCAAAGTGCCTACACATGTCACCAAAAATTAATCTGAGGTTCATTTTCTTGCAGCCATATACAGGAAAAAAAGAAATAAAATAGAAGTTTACAAAAAGAAACTATACCTTGACAGACTAAGACTGCCAAACAACGAAATGTGTAAAAAAGGCAAACAGTGCAAATAAAAATAACACTGAATACAAGAGTTGTAAAAACTTGATAGCGTGTGTCTGGGTCATAGAATCACATGGTGATTGAAGTTATCCATGCAAGTTCAGGAGACTAATGATTGTATGGTAACAATTGGCGGCCTGTGACCCAAGGCTTCTATTTGGTAATAGCGAGAAGAGGGCATGTCTTAGATGGTGATGTTCGTTGATGATGATTTTCCTGTCATCAGAACATTAGAAGTAAAAATCTGTCTTGATTTTTTTTTGCATATTTACTGATTCTGCTTCTGTGGTCCTCTGGGTGGATCTCAGATTCCTGGCCTTTGAGAGAGGAAATTTCTCCTCTTCTCTTGCTTCGGTGGGAAAGCCCTTTTTCCGAAGCAGATTCCTTAAGTCTGGATTTTCTCACTTCCTGTCCTGTCAAATTCCCAATGACCCTCTCATTTTGTAAAGCTCGTTGGAGTGGAGGTGGAGGTTCACCGGGACGCTGCCTGGTTTAGCGGACAATGTGCTATCACAAGAGGCTGGATAAACCTGGGTTGTTTTCTCTGGAGTGCTCCGCGGAGGCTGAGGGGAGATCTGATAGAGGTTCACAAGATTATGAGAGGTGTAGATAAAGAGGACAGAGAATATCCTTTCCCAAGGGTTAAAATGTTTAATACCAGAGGGTACGCATTCAAAGTGAGAGGAAGTAGGTTCAAGACGGATGTGAGGGTAAGTTTTTTAGTCAGAGAGTCGTAGGTACCTGGTATGTGCTGCCTGGTATGGTGGTAGAGGCAAATACATTAGAGGCTTTTAAAAGACAGTTGGCACATGGAGGTAAGGAGGATGGAAGGATACAGGCATGATGAATGTAGGAGGAATTAGTGTTTGGGTGTTTTTGATTTGCTTTTTAGCTGGATCGACACAACATTGCGGGCCGAATGGCCTGTTCCTGTGCTGTACTGTTCTATGTTATGTGTTCTTCATGAAACAATTCATTCATGCTGATGAACCTTCTCTGAACTGCAACCAATGCACGTATGTAGTGTAGATTTAAAAGATTTAGGGAAAAGGCAAGGGTCTGGAGTGAGGGTCACACACCTGACACACCATTATTCAACAGCAAAGTAGGCTAAGTAGTTGAATTGGATCAAATAGCCTTTGTTGTACAAGAAGGGCATTAATGCAAGAGGAAAACCCCTTCAATTCTAACTATTCTCAATAACTTCCACATTGTGTTGAAATGGAAATTTTCTCAATGTTGAAGAAACCCATCAAAACTCAAGGCTGGTCTAGTGCTTCAGCCTTTCAATTGGTTTCACTTTGTACATCATCTTAAAGCAGAGGAGATGAAATAAAATCTTATCTCTGAGATGAGATACAATCATAAGGCAATACAGGTTCTCACATTTTTAAGCTGCAAAGAATTACGTAACATCTTTAAGAGTGAACTCAGCAGAACATAACATCAACACTGGCACACCTCAAGGTGCTTAGCCTGCTGCTCTAATCTCTCTACTCCCATGACAGCGTGGCTAGGCACAGCACAAAGGCTATCTATAAATTCTCTCTTGACAGAAGAATCTCATATGGTGATGAAGAGGCATTCAGCGCTGAGGATTGGCAGGTTGAGTGGTGTGGCAACAACAACCATGTAGTCAACATCGGTAAGACCAAAGAATTCATTGTGAACATCGAGGGAACACGCACCAGTCCTCATCGAGGGGGTCAGCAGTGGAAAGAGTGAGCAGTTGCAAGTTCCTGGGTGTCAACATCTCTGTAGATCTATCCTAGATACTATCATGAAGAAGGCACACCAGTGGCTATTAGGAGTTTGAGGAGATTTGGTATGTCACCAAAGACATCAGCGAATTTCCACAGATATACTGTGGAGCATTCTAACTGGTATGGAGGGCCACTGCACAGAAATAGAAAAGGCTTCAGAAAATTGTAAACTCAGTCAGCTGCATCATGGGCACTAGCCTCGACACCATCGAGGACATCTTCAAAGAGCGATGCCTTAAAAAAGGCAGCATTCCCAGGACCCATGCCATAACCTTTTCTCATTATTGCCATCAGTGAGAAGGTTCAGGAGCCTGAACACACATACTCAGCGTTTTAGGAACTGTTTTTTTTCCTCCGCCATCAGATTTCTGAATAGACAATTAATCCATGAACACTGCCTCACTATTTTTGCTTTTTTTTGTCTGAGTTACTTAATTTATTATATATATATTCCTTATTATAATTTATAGTATGTACATTAATAGTATATAAAGAAATAGCTCCTCACCTTTGTTCTAAATGGATGTCTTAATGTTCTGATAATGTGCCCCCTAGCCCTAGACTCCCCCCGCTGTAGATGACATCCTCTCCATGTCCCTCTATCGAAACACTTCAGTATTTGATGGGTTTCAAAGAGGTCACCTGTCATTCTTCTAATCTCCGGTGATGCGCCTCTAAGTACCCCAAACCTTCATCCTTAACAATGGACTCCAACATCTTTCCAACCACTGAGGTCAGACTAACTGGTCTATTATTTCCCATCCTTTGCCTCCCTCCTTTCTTAAAGAGTGGAGTAATATAAATTGTACTTAACAGAAATTATACATAACTTGCACCTGTACCAAACAAACATAACACCAGTGTAAGATTGATAGAGAGAGAAAAATATATAATCCAAAGTAGTATTGTGGTATTTAAAGAGTCAGTTCAGGGCCATGATGACAACAGGGTTGATTCACTGAAGGCAACCAAACATTTACTCTCAAACAATTTTAGTCTTTACTTTCAATAGTTTCAGAGAAATTATGCAACAATATTTAGAACACGTACTCATTGAAAACCCAGGGTCAGAATCTTTCATCTAAATTTCTAATGATGCAATTAATCAAATAAAAGACATTTTACACACAGGAGCCACTTTATAAGGTACAGCTGTACACTGGCTCGTAAATAGACAATAGACAGTAGGTGACAATAGACAGTAGGTGCAGGAGTAGGCCCTTCGGCCCTTCTAGCCAGCACCGCCAGTCACTGTGATCATGGCTGATCATACGCAATCAGTACCCCGTTCCTGCCTTCTCCCCATATCCCTTGACCCCGCTATCTACAAGAGCTCTATCTAACTCTCTCTTGAATGCATCCAGAGACTTGGCCTCCACTGCCTTCTGGGGCAGAGCACTCCACATATCCACCACTCTCTGGGTGAAAAAGTTTTTCCGCATCTCTGTTCTAAATGGCCTACCCCTTATTCTTAAACTGTGGCCTCTACTTCTGGACTCACCCATCAGCGGGAACATGCTTCCTGCCTCCAGCATGTCCAATCCCTTAATAATCTTATATGTTTCAATCAGATCCCCTCTCATCCTTCTAAATTCCAGTGTATACAAGCCCAGTCGCTCCAATCTTTCAACATATGACAGTCCCGCCATTCCGGGAATTAACCTTGTGAACTTATGCTGAACTCCCTCAATAGCAAGAATGTCCTTCCTCAAATTTGGAGACCAAAACTGCACACAATGCTCCAGGTGGAGTCTCACCAGGGCCCTGTACAGCTGCAGAAGGACCTCTTTACTCCTATACTCAATTCCTCTTGTTATAAAAGCCAGCATGCCATTAGCTTTCTTCACTGCCTGCTGTACCTGCATGCTTGCTTTCATTGACTGATGTACAAGAACACCTAGATCTCGTTGTAATATCTAATCAGCCAATCGTGTGGCAGCAACACATTGCATAAATGCATGCAGTCATGATCAAGAGGTTCAATTGTTGTTCACACCAAACATCAGAATGAGGAAGAAATGTGGTCTAAGTGACTTTGACCATGGAACGATTGTTAGCACTAGTTAGGGTGATTTGAATATCTCAGAAACTACTGACCTCCTGGGACTTTCACACACAAAAATCCCTAGAATTTACCGAGAATGGTGTGAAAAGCAAAAACAAAGGTCAGAGGAGATTGGCCAGACTGGTTCAAGCTGACAGGAAGGCGACAATTACTCAAGTAACTCTACAACAGCGGTGTGCAGAAGAGCATCTCTGAATACACAACATGCCAAATCTTGAAGTGGATGCGCTGCAGCAGCAGAAGACCTCAAATATACACAGTGGCCATTTTATTAGACACAGGAGGTAGCTAATATGGTGGCCACTGAGTATATATATATGTATGCATATTTTAAACTAAGTAGATCACCTTTCACTTATTTTGTAGTTACAATTTCACCAGCATTACAATGAAATAATATGTTTCTTAAGGTAATGTACTTTGGGAGATGTCTTACTTATTGTGCTTTAATCTTGTATTAATACCTCACTGAAAAGTTGCTGAAAATGAACGGTTCTCCCATGGGAGAAAGCTCCTTGGTTCACTACATAAGCCCTGAGCTGAAAATCATTTGTCTTACATTACAGGGAGTCCCTCAGTGAGCGTGCCAACTTGCAGTGGGGAATCCATCGATTGAATAATCACCCAGATTCTCGAGGCTGAGAATTTTAGTCTTTAGCTGAGGCTAACTTGGCTGTTGTATCCATTCAGATTTGATATTAAGACTAATTTAATCCTTGTGAATCTTTATTTTCCTTCTTTTCATATCCTGGCCAAGTTGCTTGCATTCACAAATATCTCTTTCACGCTGTGTTCGAACAGTTTTAATGGCCCAGACATTTACTGCTGGAGCAGCACACTCGAAATGCTGGATGAACTCAGCAGGTCAGGCAGCATCTATGGAGAGAAGAAAGCGGTACAAGTTTGGGTCGAGAGCTTTTATCAGACTGCAAACAAATGGGAAGTCCTGGTGAAGGGTCTCAGCCCGAAATGTTGATTTTCTTTTAGTCCTCTCCATAGATGCTGCTGAGTTCATTCAGCATTTCAGACCACAAGATCGTGTGACATAGGAGCAGAACAAGGCCATTTGGCCCATTGAGTCTCTGTCATTCCATCATGGCTGATTTATTATCTGTCTCAACCCCACCCTCCTGCCTTCTTTAAAACCTAGAGTAAACAGGAACCTATCAAACTCCACTTTAAACATTACCAAAGACTTGACCTACACAATCAGCTGTAGAAATGAATTCCACAGGTTCCTCACCCTCTGGCTAAAGAAATTTCTCCTCATCTCCATCCTAAATGGATGCCCTCTGTTCTAAAGCTGTGACCTCCAGTCCTAACCTCACCCTGTTTTGTTTTGTAAGTCCAAATCATAAACCTAATTTTAAAAAATCATGGAGCCAGGACTTAACACATATACGTTTAGTTTTGTTTTCACTTTAAGTGAGGCATGCATATAATGACGTGTGCCATTCACATACTTACACAGATAACCTGCAATGCATTATGTAAACAATAAAGAATGCTTAATCAAACAATATATTTACAATATTACTCAAATATTACAAAATATTAAATTAACAGCAGCATTTCTCTTGTTTATGACACAACACTCCTCCCAGCTTACCTATAAACTCCAACTCAATGTAGAATGCATCTCAACTTGTATACACACTATACTATATAATACAACCACTATAGAGACATGCACAGCATAATACATTTTAAATTGTCCCATTCAGGCCTAAAGACTTCATCACTGTGGAGGATTTCTTACACTTGTAGGATAATGTCTCCCTTCAATGGGAGGTCACTCTGTTTGGCAGGTGAGACTCATGGCTGTGAAACAATCCCGTGTTCTGGGGCCCCTCCGTGGTGGGTGTAGGAGTTGACTCTGGGACGGCAGGAAGTGGTTCCGACGGCTCTGGACACATTTCCTCTGGAGGTGTTGGCACCTCGATCTGCTGATCTATCCCAGGCCGTCAAAGTTTCACTGGAGAAGTGGATCAGAACGTGCGAGTACAGTATCTGACGCCACCATCTCACACTGCTTTGTCCATTGCCATTTCTTCCCTAAAAAGTGCCTGGATTTTTGACAAAAGGTAAAACGTATCCCTTACCTGAAGGGGAATTCACAAATGATCCTTCAAAATATCATCTTATTACTTGTTTACAAACTATATATAAAATAGTAACATTGTGTATCTTGCAACTAATCACCAGTCACTTAGATAACCACAATGTGCTTACAGAAGAGCAGAGAGGATGCTGTAAGGATGCAAAAGGATGTGAAGGACAACTGATAATAGATTCTGTAATTCTAAATCAAGCCCAGGAGAAAAGCAGTTACCTTTAATGTTGTTATATTAATTACCAAAAAACATTTGATTCTGTCCAACACTCATGGTTAATAAAAGTTCTTAACATGTATAAACTCCAGCCAATACTTGTGTTACGAACCCCGTAACTGGGTCACTTACCAACAAAGATAGAGGCGTCCGTTGGAGCCTGGTGATACTATTTTTAACAGTATTTATTAGTAAAAATACACAAAAATAATATCAATGCAAATATACAGATATTTGTATATCTGTATATACAATATATACAGATCGTCAATACTAAACGTCGTCAATACTAAACCTAAAAGTGCGGGTATAATAATAATCAATAAGAAATAAGCTCTATCGTTGTCTAGGGGATAATGAATTGTCCGATGGAAATATAAAGTTCGCTTCAGTTCACACAGGCTGCCGTCGTTTGTTTGTCGCTGTGTTGCAATTGTTGGAGAGAGAGAGAGAAATAGAAGAATAACTTGCCGACTTTCCTTTATGATTTCGATCCGTCGGTGTCTCGTTGCTGTGGCCATTCAAGTATGACCTCTCCTTTAGCTAAACCATTCTTCCGTGATGAGCCCGCCACCCAGGCAAGGGAGGACGCACACGAGCTCCCACCGGCTTTCGCTATAAAACGCTGTCACTGGATTTCTAGCGTTTCTCCTGGTGCGTCTAAAGGGGTGTTCCCCAGACCTGACTTTTATCCTCACTCACGGGGTCTCAGATGTCAATCAGATTGGGATGATGCAATCCCTCAACCAGACCACTCTGGTTGTCCCCTGAGGGGTTTCAATGAATAGTACAGTACTCAATACACAATTCCTTCTCCAAGAGACAATAGCAGTAATCAGTGGTTCGGTTCCGCTTATGTCAGGAGACATTCCACCTGGTTGTGTATTCTGCGTCTCTCTCTCTCATTTCCTGACATGCTGTGTACCTCTCTCATTTCCTGGGTCTCAGACCCGAAATAATAGCGATCTTGCGAGTCTCAAAAAGGAGGGGGCGACTTTGCACCCTTCGGCCCCTCAGAGTTGCTCCACATTCGTAACACTTGTGAAATTACTTCAACATCTGATGAAGCATTGGCATTCTATAATCACCCTATCTATTAACAACCAAAGAAGAACAATCACCATTATCATGATAAACCAAGGCATTTTTCAGGGTGACTCTCTAAGCCCACTATGGTTCTGTCTAGCTTTAAACACGGTCTCTAATTTACTGACTCATAGGGTATCAAATTAGAAACAACCAAACGAATTATACCTTGACACACCATCATGGACAATTTGAAACTACCCGCTCCTTCATCAGTAAAGCTAAAGCAATTAATTCAAATGGAAGAACTATTTTTTAAAGATATAAACATGAACTTTGGACTAGGTAAGTGTAGAACATTAAACATAAATAAGGATGCAACAGAGCTAATAGAATACAAAACAGAGCAGCAGGATACAATACAACCAATGGATGAATATGAAACAGAAGTATCTGGGATATGAACAAGCAAAGAAAGTAGATCATAGTGCGATAAAGGGAAAACTTTTGACAGAATTTACTTCAAAGCTTAAGATAAACTACCAAGCAGAGCTCAACAGTAAAAATATTAACAAAGGCAATAAACTATTTTGCAATACACATATTAAATTATTCTTTTAGCATGATATCTTGGTCCGAAATAGGTCTGGAAAATTTACAGAAAAATAAGAACTGAGAAGATTAGTTTTAGAAAACACTATGTACACTTGAATGCACTTAGATTAACACTACCTAGGACAGAAGGAGGAAGAGGAATAATAGACATAAATAAAATTACACAACAGTCAGATAAAACTTCTAAGGATATTCTATCATCAAGAATTATAGGATTCAGCACTCCACGTGAGAATATGCAATTCTGATAAGTACACACCACTAAACTTAAAAGAAAGCACAACCCAGAAAAATGAAGAAATTATCACTACAGAAGGAAAAGTTAAGCAATGGAAGAGCATGACTGTCTATGGAAGTCATCTCCACAATCTGAATAGACTAGATGTAGACAAGGAAGCATCTAACGCCTCGCTCAGTGTTGGAAACCTCTTCCCAGAAACAGAGAAGTTCCTTGTGGCAATACAGGACCAGGTAGTTAACACAAAAAAATCATCAAAAATACCCAATAAAAGACCAACAAATTCAAGACGATAAATGCAGGAAGTGCCAAGAGTAGCCAGAAACAATCCAGCACATTACAGGATCCTGTAGTAGTTTAACTCAATCAGATTATTTAAACAGGCACAATAAAAAGTAGAAATATCATTTACTAAAATCTTGCTTTAAAATACAAACTCCTAAAAGACAGCATACCTTACTATAAATACAAGCCTGATCCAGCTTTACAGTCAGAATCTCACAAATTATATTACAACCGATCTGTATTACAGATTGGACAATCCAAAATAAATATCTGGATATAATATTACAGGGTAAACAAGCAAGATCAAATTAGTTAATAGATATAGCTGTTCCAAACACACACAACATACAGAAATCAGTAAGTGAAAAACACCAGAAGTGTGCTGAATTAAAAGAGGAAATAGAAAGACTTTGGAGCATGAACAGGGTATACATTGTCCCAACAGTAATATCTACAGATAGTACCATCCCAAAGTCACTACAGAATAGATTTAAACAATTAGGCCGACACAGCAATATTTATGTAAATCTCCAGAAAACCACAACACTAACCACCACTAGAATACTCCACAAGTTCCTAGCAATTGAGAATTGAGTGCTCTTGGCTATGCCCAAACTCAGGTTTTACTACCTTGAGCTGAGGAAAAAAAATACAATAATAATAACAAAGAAACAAACAGATGAATAAATAAGCAATAAATATCAAGAACATGAGATGAAGAGTCCTGAAACTGAGTCCATAAGTCCTGGGAACAGTTCAGTGATGTGGCAAGTGAAGTTATCCCCACTAGTTCACGAGCCTGATGGTTGAGGGGTAATAACGGTTCCTGAACCTGTTGGTGTGAACCCTGAGGGTCCTGTACCTTCTTCGTGATGCGTTCCTGCGACAACACTCTGTGTAGATATTCTCAATGGTGGGGAGGGCTTCACCCATGACGCACTGGGCCATACACGCTATTTTTGTAGAATTTTCCATTCAAGGGCATTGGTGCTTCCATTCCAGGCTGTGATGCAGCCAGTCAGTATACATCTATAGAAGTTAGTCAAAGTTCCAGATGCCATGCTGAATCTTCACAAACGCCTAAGGAAGTAGAGGTGCTGCCATGCTTTCTTTGGGATGGCACTTACGTGCTGGGCCCAGGACAGATCCCCTGAAATGATAACATCAAGGAATTTAAAGTTGCTCACCCTCTCCGCCTTTGATCCCACGATGAAACCTGGCTCATGAACCCCTTGTTCTCTCTTCCTGAAGTCAATAATGAACTCCTTGGTCTTACTGAGTGAGAGGTTGTTGTTGTGACACCACTCGGCCAGATTTTCGATCACCCTCGATCGCTGATTCGTCACCAGCTTTGATTTGGTCTACGACAGTGGTGTCATCAGCAAACTGAAATATGTTACAGTTAAGGGCAGGTGCAGTGCAAGTAGACAAAAAAAAAACATTCTTATTTACACAGCCACTGTTTTACTAAACCCAATCTCCTGAAACTGTACGTTTGTAGGACTAACTGTCAACTTGCTCACTGACACTGTAATTTGCTACCATGGCTTCAAATATGACCCCGCCAATGTTGCACTACTTTGCCAGCAGGGGGCAGAGTTGCTCACGCTGAATCAGAATCACCTCCATTATCGCCGACACATGTCGTGAATTTTGTTAACACAAAGTACATTGCAGCTGCTGTGGTCAAATCAAGACGTACAAAAAAGCTGGATGAACTCAGCAGGTCGGGCAGCACCCGTCGAAAGAAGCAGTCAACGTTTCGGGTCGAGACCCTTCTGCAGTAGCAATACAGTGCCATACACAACAAGTTACTGTAAATTATAATAACAAACATATACAAAGAAATTAAATAAGTAGTGCAAAAAGAGATCATAAATAGTGAGGTAGTATTCATGGTTGCATTGTCCATTCAGAAATCTGATGTCGGAGGGGAGGAAGCTGTTCCTAAAATGGTGAATGCGTGCCTTCAGTTTCCTGTACTTCCTCCCTGATTGCAGCCTAGAGAAGAGGGCATGTCCTATATAGAGGGGTTCTTAATTATGGACGCCTCCTTTTTGAGGCATCATCTTTTGAAGATGCCCTCAGTACGGGGAGGCTATGCCCATGACGGAGCTGGCTGAGTTTATGACTGTCTGTGGCTTTCTCCAGCCTGTGCAGTGGCCCCTCCATACCAGATGGTGATGCGACCACCTACGATACTGTGAATACAGCCTACGTACAGCGAACGGGGATTCAAATCGCCCAGAGTTCCTGACTGTGGCAACACAGGTAGATCGGCTGGTGAAGACGGAATGTGGCGTGCTTTCTCGCATGGTTGGGGCAGAGAAAATAGAAGCTGGGGTATTATATTACCACTTTAGATAACCCCGTTCGACTGCTGCTGGAACACTGTTTGCAGTTCTCGTTGCTACGTTATAGAATAGATGTGGTCGCTCTGTAGAGAGTACAAAGGTGACTGACCAGGATTTGCCTGAATTAGAGGCCTTTAATTATGGAGAGAGAGATTGGATAGCGAGCAAAATAGGCTGGGGGGGGGGGGGGTGTGGGAGGTGACCTAATAGAAGTATATAAAATTATCAGAGGTATAAATAGGAAAGTTAATTAGATTCTCTTTCCCACTGTAGGAATATCAAAAAGTGGTGAGAGTTTGATACCTGGAACTCATTGCTAGAGGAGCTGATGGAATCAGATACAATCACAATGTTTAAGAGACATTTAGACAGATGCTTAGAAGGATAGGCACCTAATGGGACAAGTGTAGATATTAGTAGCTATCATACAGTGGGTATAAAGATGTCGATATGGACAGTAGGCCGAAGAGCCTGTTTCTCTGCTGTGCAGTTTTATCACTCTCTAACTTTAGCGGCCACGTGGTAGCATAATGGGTAGCTATTACCATGCCAGAGACCTGGGTTCAATTCCACTGACGTCTGTAAGCAACTTGTACAATCTCCCCATGACCATGTGGGTTTCCTGCAAGTGTCTCGGTTTCCTCCCACTTCCTAAAGGTGTGTATGGGTTAGCAGGTTAACTGGTCACTTTGGTGAAATCCCGACGAAGGGTCTCGGCCCAAAATGTTGACTGTTTATTTCCTTCATTAGATGCTACCTGACTGGGGGGGGGGGGGGGGGTTCCTCCAGCAATTCGTGTGGATGCTCTCTGCAGTCAGCGTTACACGCAACCGCCCGGAAGCTCTCTCCCAGGTCCCTCTCCCGTCTTTGCAGCATCCATTCTTTTGCAATATGTCTTTAAGGCGGCAGGCACATCTTGCAGACGTTAAGCTAAGTGCAAGTGTCTGGAAGAGCCTGCAGCATGTAGGTACCGAACAATGTCAGCTTCCTCGCAGCCGTAGACAGGGAAACCTGACAAAGGACTCAATGATTCAGGAACAGCTTCTTCCTCTCTGCCCTCAGGTTTCTGAATGGACATTGAACCCATGAACACAACCTCACTACGTTTTCTTTTATTTCTCTCTTTGCTCTACTTATTTAATTTACCTCTTAAAAAAAGTATATTCTTCTTACCGTAATATAGTTTTTATTGTTATGAATTGAAATGAAACTGCTGCCACATACAAATTTCATGACATATGCCAGTGATACTAAACCTGATTCTAATTCTGAATCTGTACTCTGACCTTTTCAATAAACTTCCCACTTCCAGGATGGAAATGGCTAATACAAGGGGGAATAATTGTAAGGTGATCCAGTCAAAGTGGCTCCTGTGTACAATGCTCCTTCAGTTGACATCTTCTAGATAGATCATGAAAACATATATTTCATTTCTTTCATGTCTTTCACATTTGTTTATCATTTTGAAAGTGATTCTGGAACTGCTGGAGCCTGTGATTAACAGCTTGGAGATTGTTTGCATGTTTCAGTGCTCTGCAGTCTCCGAGAGGATTCTGGGAGGCAGAGGCAGGATGTGGGGACCTCGAGGTGAGAAGGCCGATTAAAGTGCCAAGGGAGATTGAAACATCGCGGCAAATGCAGAAGGTGAGTGTCGGCTGCCTGCCTTTTGATCACTGGTGGGATCGCTCTGCTACGGAGAGGGGAGACTGCCTTTTGATCGCTGGTGGGATCGCTCTGCTATGGAGAGGGGAGACTGCCTTTTGATCGCTGGTGGGATCGCTCTGCTATGGAGAGGGGAGACTGCCTTTTGATCACTGGTGGGATCGCTCTGCTACGGAGAGGGGAGACTGCCTTTTGATCACTGGTGGAAATACTCTGCTACGGAGAGGGGAGACTGCCTTTTGATCACTGGTGGAATCACTCTGCTTCTGAGAGGGGAGACTGCCTTTTGATCACTGGTGGAATCACTCTGCTATGGAGAGGGGAGACTGCCTTTTGATCGCTGGTGGGATCGCTCTGCTACGGAGAGGGGAGACTGCCTTTTGATCACTGGTGGAAATACTCTGCTACGGAGAGGGGAGACTGCCTTTTGATCACTGGTGGGATCGCTCTGCTACGGAGAGGAGAGACTGCCTTTTGATCACTGGTGGGATCGCTCTGCTACGGAGAGGGGAGACTGCCTTTTGATCGCTGGTGGGATCGCTCTGCTACGGAGAGGGGAGACTGCCTTTTGATTGCTGGTGGGATCGCTCTGCTATGGAGAGGAAAAGGTCTGCCACTGCACCCGGAAAACGTTACCCAGGTTTTCTGCGTTTTGGATACGGACATTTTTTCAGTCTTATAGTTTCTCATGTTCTGTGTTTTTCACCCAATCTTTCTTGTTTTTATGTGTGTGGGGGAGGGGTCAATGTGCCTGTTCTGTTTTTGTTCGTTTTTCGTGCGAGGGGAGGGAAGATTTGGGGGTTGATGATCGTGCTACTACTCTTTTCTTTCTTGGTTTCGTGGCTATCTGGAGAAGAAGAATTTCAGCGTTGTACACTTTGATAATGACTGAACCTTTGCAAGTATATAGGAGGGATTTCAGAGGCAGGGTTTTCACACAGAGAGTGGAATGCATCGCTAGGGATGGTGGTAGAGGCAGGTACATTTGGGACATTTAAAAGACTCTTAACTAGGCACATGAATGAAAAACAGGACTCTACAATTATTTATTTACTATTTAGTTATTATTTGTTTTTTTATATTTACACATTTTGTCTTCTTTTGCACATTGGCTTATTGGTGTGTAATTTTTCATCGATTCTATTGTATTTCTTTATCCTACTGTGAATGCCTGCAAGAAAATGAATCTCAGGGTTGTCAGAATCAGAATCAGGTTTATTATCGCCAGCATGTGATGTGAAATTTGTTAACTTCGCAGCAGTTCAATGCAATACATAATCTAGCAGAGAAAAATAATAAATAAACAAGTAAATCAATTACCGTAGATTCCGGACTACAGAGCGCACCTGATTAAAAGCCGCTGGCTCTAATTTTAGAAATAAAATCAATTTTTTACTTGTACAGGCCGCACCGGATTTTAGGCTGCACTGGATTTTCGGCCGCAGGTGTCCCACGTTGTAATATGAGATATTTACACAGAAAGATATTACACGTGAGGATTTTTTAACTTTTAATTAAATCCATATGGTAACATAAACAAATACATATTGCAAATGCTTTTTTTCGAACCGTGCCTGTAACGCGGCTACTTTTAAATATACGTTGTGTATACTTTTTTACTGAACAACATTCCAATATCTCCTAACGACTGGTAAAAAATATATATACTGCAGCCTACCAGGAAAAGTTATTGATCGCCTTTAACTTAAAAGCAGCGTTCGCTCAGATCTAATGCCGCTCCCCCTGCCGTCCCGTTTATCGCAAACCGGCATTTTTCCCACAAGACGCGGCGAAACCGGGTGTGACGTCATAGCATCCTGCGATGTAGTACAGAAAACAAATATAGTTAAAACAGTTCTAACTTTAACTAGAAAATGAATTACTAAGTGAAAATATTATAAACTAAATAACTGCCATAAAGGCAGCACAATGCTTTTCTTCGAGTGTTTTCCATGTTGATGAGGGTGAGTACAAATGACTGATTTACAATAATTTAATTGTGAAAGTGCGCTTGATTTATCGTACAATTTCATTGGACCTCTGTGAACTACTCATCAATTTTATTGGTCTACTGTTACGAAGGCAAAATGTTTTTGGCGGCATGAAAAAAATAATGTATTAGCCGCTCCGTATTAAAGGCCGCAGAGTTCAAAGCTGTTCAAAATGTGGGAAAAAAGTAGCGGCTTTAAATCCGGAATCTACGGTACATAGATTGAATAGATTCTTTAAAATGTGCAAAAACAGAAATACAGTATATTAAAAAAGTGAGGTAGTGTCCAAAGCTTCAATGTCCATTTAGGAATCGGATGGCAGAGGGGAAGAAGCTGTTCCTGAATCGCTGAGTGTGTGCCTTCAGGCTTCTGTACCTCCTACCTGATGGTAACAGTGAGAAAAGGGCATGTCCTGGGTGTCGGAGATCTTTAGTAATGGACGCTGCCTTTCTGAGACACCGCTCCCTGAAGATGTCCTGGGTACTTTGGATGTTAGTGCCCAAGATGGAGCTGACTAGTTTTACAACTCTCTGCGGCTTCTTTTGTCCTGTGCAGTAGCCCACCCCCCCCCCCCCCGCCCCCATGCCAGACAGTGATGCAGTCTGTCAGAATGCTCTGCACGGTACAACTATAGAAGTTTCTGAGTGTATTTGTTGACATGACAAATCTCTTCAAACTCCTAATGAAGTACAGCCACTGTCTTGCTTTCTTTATAACTGCATCGATATGTTGGGACCAGGTTAGATCCTCAGAGATCTTGACACCCAGGATCTTGAAGCTGCTCACTCTCTCCACTTCTGATCCCACTCCATCTCACCCTTCCTGAAGTCCACAATCAGCTCTTTCATCTTACTGACGTTGAGTGCCAGGTTGTTGCTGCGGCATCACTTCACTAGTTGGCATATCTCACTCCTGTACACGCTCTCGTCACCACCTGAGATTCTACCAACAATGGTTGTATCATCAGCAAATTTGTAGATGGTATTTGAGCTATGCCTAGCCACAATCATGTGTATACAGAGAGTAGAGCAGTGGGCTAAGCACACACCCCTGAGGTGCGCCAGTGTTGATCGTCAGCGAGGAGGATATGTTATCACCAATCCGCACAGATTGTTGTCTTCTGGTTAGAAAGTCAAGGATCCAATTACAGAGGGAGGTACAGAGGCCCAGGTACTGCAACTTCTCAATCAGGATTATGGGAATGATGGTATTAAATGTTGAGCTATAGGCGATGAACAGCATCCTGACTTAGGTGTTTGGTTATCCAGGTGGTCCAAAGCCATGCGGAGAGCCATTGAGATCGTGTCTGCCGTTGACCTATTGTGGTGATAGGCAAGTTGCAATGGGTCCAGGTCCTTGCTGAGGCAGGAGTTCAGTCTAGTCATAACCAACCTCTCAAAGCATTTCATCACTGTCGATGTGAGTGCTACCGGGCTATCGTCATTAAGGCAGCTCACATTATTCTTATATATAGTCTTCTATACGTATTCTACATATATGGTGACGTATACGTACATGGATAATAAATTTACTTTGAACTTGTCCATTGTGAGCACTGTGTTGAATTGGATAAATGCTTCATATTTTTTGCATTCTGTGGTTGGTTATTTCTGAGTGGTAAAAGGAATCAGAGGGGGATTTAATGTCTGGGAGAAGGAAAAGTTACAGACACAGAAGGAGAAAACGGGATTTCCTCTGTTTGTGGTTAAATGATCTTGTCGGAAATGACAGTCGGATCCTGGTTCTCATATGATCCAAAGGTTCTTCGGAAGTCAAGGATGAGGCATAAAACTTACTGGTTATGGCCATTTATTAAGTGTTAGAAAAATGAAGAACAAACAAACAGAAAAGACAAAGAAATTGTGGTTGTTCTTTTCTAAAGACCTGCTCAGACTGAAAATAAAACAAGACATGAAAAATCAGACAGCCAGATTCAAGAGGCATACACAGACAAAAAACATAGAATCTGCAATAATCCAAATTCACTGAACAATTATACATACAGAGGTGAATATATAAGAACACAAGCAGGAATAAGAAAGATAAACAATTTTATACTCTATCCAACATTGCTTACACAATTGAGTCACAGGGAAAGAGAGCAAAAGGCCATTTGGCCCACTGAATCCATGCTAACCATCACCTATCATTGGAGTGGCATGGTAGCATAATGATTAGTACAACGCTGTACAGTATCAGCGACCTGGGTTCAATTCACGCCGATGCCTGTAAGGAGTTTGTACGTTCTCCTCGTGACCACGTGGGTTTCCTTCGGGTATTCCAGTCTCCTCCCACAGTCCAAAGATGTACTGGGTGGTAGGTTAATTGGTTTTTGTATATTGTCCTGTGATTGGGCTGGGGTTGAATTGAGGGTTGCTGGGTGGTGTGGCTTGAAGGGCCTGTTCCACGCTATACCCCAATAAATAAATTAATTTAAACACACTAATACTAATGCTCCATTCTCATTAACACTTGCTCCCCCAGAATCTACTTTGCTCCTATATGCGAGGGCCCAACCACATATCTATGGGAAGTGGGAGGAAATCAGAGGACCTGCAGCAGGTCCTTGCAGTCACGGGGAGAATCGCAACCAGAATCAGGTTTATATTCACTGACGTATGTCATGAAATTTGTTCTTTTGCTGCAGCAGCATAAAAATTACTATACTTACAAAAATAAGTTGAAAGTGCAGATTGAAAATGTTAAAAAGGTAGTCTTCATGAGTTCATGGACCATCTAGGAATCCCATGGTGGAGGAGAAGAAGCTCTTCTTAAAATGTTGAGTCGGGTCTTCAAGCTCTCGTACGTCCTCCCTGATGGCTGTAACACGGAGGACCTGAAAACTCCACACATAATGACAGCTGACCTCAGGACGCAACCTCTGGTGCAGAGAGCCACCAGCTTTTCCTATTGCCTTTCTGAGCAGCACTAACAATATACCAACCCAAAAACATACTAAACTAGGAGCAACATTACCATTGAAAGTCTGCCTTTGATTGTCTTATCTCTCAGCAGTCATTCAGTACATGTAATGAGTTCCAAACCTACTCAAAGGCACTGGAGTTGGTGTGCAAAGGTGGATTGCAGAGAGACTGCGAGTGACTGACTTGGATGTTTCTTTTATGATCATAAAACCCTGTTGGACACTGACTGCTGCGGGCCTGTTTCTCTTGTTTGGTGGGGAGACAGGAGGCGAGGCACCAGTGTCGCCTCGGTTGTAGCGAGGACTAGGTCTCGAGCCATGGGCTTGCCTGTTGCTGCAGTCCAGGTGAGGAGGAGACGCTGGAGGCGGTGTAGCGTGGCATCCGTGCTAGCCTCTTCTGTCTAATGCTGCCCTCTAGTGTTGGATCAGTAGAATTTCTCACTCAGGGTCTTGGACTAAAAATGTGTTTTCTTGCATGACTAAGTTCTTTTTTTCTCTCTCATTATTTTGTATGTGCATGTATGTTTTCCCACCTTGGCCCAGAAGAATGCTGTCTCATTCAGCTGTATCCATGTTTGGTTTGAATGACCTTTTAAAACAGAGGTAAGGAGGAACTTATTTAGCCAAAGAGTAGTGGAACTGTGGAATGATCTGCCACAGACTGCATTGGAGGCCAAGTCCGTGGGTATATTTAAGGAGGAAGTTTATTGTTTCCTGATTGGTCAGGGCATCGAAGGCAGGTGTATGGGATTGAGTGGGATCTGGGATTAGCCCTGATGGAATGGCAGAGCAGACTCAATGGGCTGAATGGCCTAATTCTGCTCCTATGTCTTATGGTCTTATGGACTCTTGACCACACAATCTACCTTGCTATGACCTTGCACTTTATTGTCTCCCTGTACTTTCTTTGTAACTCTAACAGTTTATTCTTCACGTTACAATGAATCGATCTGTCCGAATGATATACAAGTCAAGTTTTTCACTCTACCCCGCTAAATGTGACAAAAACAAAGCAATTTGTTCACCAATTTATTTCATCTATTTAACTCGAGAGCAGTTGGGGATGGGCAACTAAATGCTGGCTCGAACTCCTTGAATAAACAAAAAAATCATAATAAAAAGTTAATAAAAAGCTAGGTGCAAAGTTAACGTCAAGGGTGTATTTTAAAAATCGCGGTTTTCAAGAGAAAAGAATGCGCACCACTTCGAGTGCTTGCCTTTCGAAGACTTTAATTGGGGTCTCTTCACTGGCCGAGTTTCACCATCGGATGGCGCCCGGCTTTAGTGTCTGGGGAACTTCAGAACAGTGAGCGGAACCTTTGTTGGCGCTCTGTGTTTCACACAGGGGCCGATGACGGCGGAGCGGGGCGGAAGTGTTGTGTCTGCATGCCAGCCCCTCTGCTGACGCTCCCGTCCGAGGGAAAATGTTGCTGGTTTTGTCCGACGAGCACAAGGAGCATCTGGGATTCTTAACGCGTGTGGACGCTGTGGGTTAGTGGCGCTTGTTCCCACACTCCCAGCGTTAGTGGGTGGGCGACAGTGCGGGGCAGGGTCCGTATAGGCGGAGGAGGTTCTGCTCAGGCCGCTCGTCCCTCCTCCACTCCCCATCTCATCCCTCCGCTATCATCCCACCCGTCCCGTCCTCCTCGTCCTCCCGTCCTCGTACCCCCTTCTTCATCCCCCGCCCCTCCCGTCCTCGTACCCCCACGCCCCTCCCGTCCTCGTACCCCCACGCCCCTCCCATCCTCGTACCCCCGCCCCTCGTCCCCTATGCCCCTCTCGTCCTCGTCCCCCCCGCCCCTCCCGTCCTCGTACCCCCGTCCTCGTCCCCCGCCCCTACCGTCCTCGTACCCCCACGCCCCTCCCATCCTCGTACCCCCGCCCCTCGTCCCCTATGCCCCTCTCGTCCTCGTCCCCCCGCCCCTCCCGTCCTCGTACCCCCGTCCTCGTCCCCCGCCCCTACCGTCCTCGTACCCCCACGCCCCTCCCATCCTCGTACCCCCGCCCCTCGTCCCCTATGCCCCTCCCGTCCTCGTACCCTCACGCCCCTCCCGTCCTCGTACTCTCTTCCTCGTCCCTCACGCCCCTCCCGTCCTTCCCCCCCCCGCCCCCCCCCCGTCCTCGTACCCCCTTCCTCGACCCCCACGTCCCTCCCGTACTCCCCCCCCCCCCCAACACCACCCGCCTGGCTTCACCTGTCATTTTCTCGTTTGTACTCCTTCCCCTCCACCCATCTTATTCTGGCTTCTCTCCCCCTCCCTTCCTGATGAAGGGTCTTGTCCTGAATTGTTGACTCTTTATTCCTTAGAATCAAGGGGGTGGGGGTGGGGGGGGGGGAAGTAGTGAGGGACTGTTTATGGGTTCAATATCCATTTAGAAATCTGATGGCAGAGGGGAAGAAGCTATTCCTGAAATCATTCCTTTTCTTAGATGCTGCCTGACCTGTTGAGTTCCTCCAATATTTTGTGTATGTTGCTCTAGATTTCAGTATCTGCAGAATCCCTTCTACTTGTGGTAGCTGTCAATTATTTTTGTTTCCTTTTGTACTTCCTCTTCCGTGACATTCATGTGTAGAGAATGATGTGACATACAAACAACCTTCCAATACACGTGACAATAATCCACCTGCAGTTGGAACACCAGATGCACTGTTTTATTCCCATATATAAACCAGTCCGATGAGAAGAAAGAAAAATGGGAAAGAGTAAAAATATAAACCAAGGAAAATGGTATTTTTGCTTTGTTTTCAATATTGTAATAAATTATTTATCCAATGATTTTGTTTAGTTGTAGGAGAATTCTGTCGGATTGCTGTGGAATTTTTGAAGAAAGGCTCAAATCCCAAAACATTTGAAGGAGCGGCAAGTATGTCACGTTTGAAGGAAGGATGAGCTTTGACTCGTGCGTTTTCTATCGTTGCAATTTTTCTGCCTAGAATCAGGGAAGTGAGCACACCTTCCCATTGCCCTGTACGTCAAATGTTGGAAGCTGCTACTATCAATTGCTGCACTTTTACAGTAGAACCGTAACATCGTAGATCCTCCATTGAAAGAGCCAGTTTTTTTTTAAAAAGCAGAATTTTGCAGATTGCTGCTAACTGTGAAGCCAGCGTGATATTAACTACAAGATTGTATTATAGTCATGTGGTTTTGCATAGCTGGTTGAACAGGTGAGTCTTCAGCTAAGAAACCAGGAAGCCAATCCATTTCCTTCTAACTGATCCAAATGTAGAAAAATTAAGATATCCTTTACATAGCTTCCTTTTCAGTTATACTGTCTTATATAAGTACAGACCTCGTGGCTTTGTCAACCTGTCAGTTTTCAAGCCGTGTCACTCAGGGATCTGCGCTAATATTGTGTTGGATTGTGACTATATTGATTGATTAATGTCGGCACTCCTTATCAGCGAGGGATTGGTTCCGGGACCCCTCGCAGATGCCAAAAAACGCGGATGCTCAAGTCCCTTATTTAACTTGTTTCAGTGCAGTGGACTTTAGGACCCAGCAGAGCCCCTGACCTTATTTAACCTGTCTCAGTGAGGTGGTCTTTAGGACCCGGCGGAGCTCTGAAACCGCAGTGTTTCTGTTCACGAAAATAATCACGATCACGATTGAAAATAAAGTGGAAATAATAAAGCGATCGGAAAGAGGTGAAACGCCATCGGTCATTGGAAAAGCGTTAGGCTACAGTCGGTCAATAATTGGAACATTTTTAAAGGAAAAAGTGAGAAAGGTCCTGCCCTGATGAAAGCTATAATTATTACTAAGCAATGCAGTGGTTTAATTATTGAAATACGTACATTTCTTAAGTGTTTTATATGCATAGAAAGGTAAAATATATATTATTTTCTAAGATAAACGTTTGACTAACTGATGCTAAATAATACTGGATGTAGCTGTTCCGACTTACTTAGTAAGAGAACTTATGATTTTTTTAATCCCGATCCATGATAACCTACGCACATCCTCCCGTGTACTTTAAATCATCTCTACTTTACTTATAATGCCTAATACAATGTAAATAGTTGTTATACTGCATTGTTTAGGGAATAATGACAAGGAAAAAAGTCTGTACATGCTCGAACAACAAGTGCTGGAAGAGCACTTCCGGGTTTTCGCGATTCACGGTTGGTTGAATTCGCGCATGCGGAACTCGCGGATAAGGAGGGCCGACTGTATAGTGTTTTATACATTGGCCCCAGAGGTATCATGGTTGCGAAAACGGGAAGGGAGAGGGGAGGGAGCAGGAGGCACCAGAAAGACATTCTGTAATGATCAATAAACCAATTGTTTGGAATCAAATGACCTTGCCTGGTAACTCAGGGCTGGGTCCGTCTGATCCTGAGCCAAACCTTGCCCCAGCACTCCTTCTGTGCAACCTGTCCCACACCTCCCTGCCCTCACCATTCCAAACATACGTCACTCCCAGCAGATTTGCTCTCTGCTCCATGCTGACAAATACAAGTCTCTGCAAGTCTTAGGCACCCTAGCTATATATATGTGTCTAAGACTTTTACACAGTACTATATATGGTTGAATGACAATGAACTTGGATTGTGTAGGATATTGAATCCTAACTCTGTTCCCATCTCCACTTCCAATCGAAGTTGCTGAATCCAAATCACAGGACAATTTACAATTACCAGTTAACCTACCCGTTATGTCTTTGGACTGTGGGAGGGAACCAGAGCTCCCGGGAAAGACCCAGGCATTCCACAAGAAGGACTTACAGAAACTCCTTGCAGAACAGCGAATGCCCTGAGATGAGATAGCATCACACTAACCGATACGCTACCGTGGCGCTGACTGGGAAACCGTTTCTCATCCTCGTTTGTCCTCCTGATGTGATACTGCGGTGGCTCTCACTAACCTCTCTGAAGCACTTTTGTAGCTGCTGTTCTGCTTTTTATTCCTCCTGCAGGGAAGCTGAATGTGAGTACTGAAACCGTGCAACGTGGAGTTGAGGGACTGATGTACTTGATGACAGAAAGCTCCAAAATGATGGTAAAGAAATTAATTTGGTGTCCTAGTATGTTTATCCATTATGTACCGTGTTGTATGACGTAGGTGATCGTGGCCTTTGTTCTTGGCAAATTTTTCTACAGAAGTGGTTTGCCATTGTCTTCTTCTGGGCAGTGTCTTTACAAGATGGGTGACATCTGCTCCCATGACTTCATGTGACCCTGAACGGGGGGTGGGGGGGGGCAAAGCTGGTGTCACCTTACCCAAGGGTGACCTGCAGTCCAGTGGAGGGAAAGAGTCTCTACCTCCTGTGGTAGAGACATATCACCACCCTGCCACCTGTACTTTTCCTGTACACTTCCATTTTCTGTCCACTTTTCAATCTCTTGGTTAATTTGCCTCCGTTTTCATTTATGATTCATTTGCCTGTTTGGTCACTCAGAGGGTGGTGTGAGAGTGGAATGAGCTTCCAGCAGAAGTGGTAGATACGGGATCAATTGTAATGTTGAAGAAAAGTTTTGAATGCTACATGGATGAAAGGGGAATGGAGAGCTGTGGTCTGGGTGTGGTTAGATGGGACTAGGCCAAAGACCAGGACAGCATGAGACAGATGGGCCAAAGAGCCTGTTTCTGTGCTGTAGTGTTCTATGACCCTAACTAGTTTTACTTGCCTACTGAGGGTAAAAGTTTCAAATTCTGCTTCAGAAGAATGAATCCCAAAGTGTGAGCTGCTGTTTTGCCCTTTAATTCTGTACCATTGAGTGCAGACTTCCAATGAGATTTTATTTTAATAAAAACTACATTATTTTGAGTGAGTTATCTTAGAGTCCTTTCCCGTATCTAATCCCCAATTAATAACAGCTTTTTAAAGTTGGTGATTATCACATTGTCCTTGTTGGTGATTTGCTCTGTGCAAACTGGCTGTGGCTTTTCATCAGTGGAAACAATATCTCCGACTTTAAGATGGCGAATGTCCAAATTTGTTTCTCTAGTGTATTACAAAAGATGCTGATTTTAGGCCACTTAAGCAGTTACTAGGAGAGGTTAATAATAGAAGTAGGTTTTAAAGGACTTACAGAAAGCGATGGAGAGAGGTAGAAAAGATTTGGATAGGAATATCCTATTGCTGTCGTTTCCCTGACCCCTGCCAACCCAGAATGGGTATTAATCCTGTGATATTTTCCTTTGCAATGTTTCTGCTGTATGCTTAATCACTGCCTTAATCTGGGAAGGAGAAATTATTTCATCTTTGAGCAGTGTTAAATTTGAATGCAACGTGTAATAAATACAATTTGTGATCAGATTTCTGAAGTGGATTTCCAGGACTCTGTGCTTGTCTTGGGGTTTTCGGAAGATCTCAATAAGTTGCTGCTTCAGCTGTACCTGGACAATAGGAGAGAGATTCGGCAGATTTTGGGTGAACTGGCTCCTGATCTCCCTCATTACCACAACTTAGAGTGGAGACTCGATGTGCAGGTAAAACTATGTCTGCAGCAAATCCCAATCTTGCTTATGCCAGTATACTTTTCCTTTCCTCTCCCTTGCATGTTTTGATTTGTATCACCATTTTGCAATAATCGGTAAGTGTTGTTTTGATGAAGTGAATTACTGTTAATACTATTACCCTGTTGTTTCCCCATCTTCTTATCCTGGTTTCTGCCCCTTTCTATCCCTTCTGGTGAAGGGTTCTGGCCTGAAGCATCAACTGTTTGTTTCCCTCCACAGATTCTGCCTGACTTGCTGAGTTCCTTCAGCATTTTGTGTGTTGCTTTCCAGCATCTGCAGAGTCTCTTGTGTCACTGTAATACTCCACTCGGTTCTTTCCTTTTAAAAATGCACTTTACCATTTGGACTTTATTCATTCCCACATTCTGCATTAATTTTTTTTTACTTTATGCCAGTTTTTGAAGTGTGTTTAGACCATAAAATATAGGAGCAGAATTAGGCCACTCGGCCCATCAAGTATCTTCCACTATTTCATCATGGCTGATCCATTTTCCCTCTCAATCCCAATCTCCTGCCTTCTCCTTGTATCCCTTCTCTCCTCCCACCCCCGCCAATCAAGAATCTGTCAACCTCTGCCTTAAATATGCATAACACTTGGCCTCCACAGCTGCATGTGGCAAAAAAAAATCCACAGATTCACCAGTCTCTGGCTAAATTTCTCCTCATCTCTATTCTAAAAGGACACTCCTCTATTCTCAGGCTGTGTCCTCTGGTCTTAGACTCTCCCTCCATAGGAAACATCCTCTCCACGCCCATTCTATCAGGGCCTTTCAACATTCGCTAGGTTTCAATGAGGTTTCAACCCCTCATTCTTCTGAATACCAGTGAGTAGAGGCCCAGAACCATCAAATGCTCCTCATAAGACAAGCCTTTCAATCCTGGAATAATTTTTGTGAACTTCCTTTGAACTCTCTCCAATGTCAGCATATCCTTTCCTAGATTTTGGAGAATAGATTAACTGTATTAGTCATAGAGCACACTACCACACAAAAACAGGCCCTTCAGCCCACCTGGTGGTTGCTGACCTGGTCTTTTACCTGGTCCCATCCACCTGGTCCATAGCCCTCTATACCACTCTTGTCTGTCTGTCTATCCAAACATTTAAGGATTACAATTGAAGCAACATCCACCATTTTTGTAGAGTTCTCATGTATAATGTCTATAGACACTTGGCAGGAATTATTGTGTATATTTTTGTGGCTCTAATTCCACTGTTATTAAAGTGGTGACTGCCAATGATGTCCGACGATGATAGAATTTGTGTAGGAGAGTTTTTGAAGTGGAAATGCCATTGCGCTGTGGCAGTTCCGCTCCCTTGACCTTAGAAGTCCAAGTCCAGTGGTGTTGGACTGGGGTCTGTCTTGGTTGCAGTGGATAACCATGATGCCTTCTGTGCCTTACACATCCTTTGCTCTCCACGGAGTGTTGCGGTACCACCTTCCTGGCTGCTGGATCTCATCCGCCCAGTCTGCTGGAGCTGACAGTGCATTCTGGGACGGGCACGTCCCTAACTCACCGGGTTATGAGGCCGCCAGCTGCCCTCAGCTGGTTTAGTCTGCCTGGCAAAGGTGTGGCTGCTGTTGCCATGCCACAGGTGAGAGCTGAGTGTCTGGTGGGGACCAGAGCTGAGTGAGCTGCCCCAGAATGGACACCATGAGCCCCTTCACCAGAGATGCTACCCCTCCCAGGACACTGTTATTGAAGTATTAAATGACAAAACCACAAATAAGACGGTTTTCTTCTGTTTTTTTTTTTTTGCTGCCCTATGATATTGGGATGGTTTCAAACGTCCACTTATTTCTTCCATCAGTTAGCCAGTCGTGCCTTGAGGCATCAGATCAAACCTCTCCTGACTCTGAAGCTGCA
Organism: Hemitrygon akajei; assembly: GCF_048418815.1. Taxonomy (NCBI): domain Eukaryota; kingdom Metazoa; phylum Chordata; class Chondrichthyes; order Myliobatiformes; family Dasyatidae; genus Hemitrygon; species Hemitrygon akajei. The sequence goes on along the minus strand of NC_133126.1, from coordinate 186,135,314 downwards.
CCTGGAACAGAATGGCCGTCAGAACGCCAGTGTGTTTCAGACTGACCCTGCCACCTTACTGCATCTAATTCGCAAGCTGGAGCAGGCCCTGGGCGAAATGAAGACGAACCACTGCAGGAGGATCGTGCGCAATATAAAGTGAGGCGTTCGCCGACTGACAGTCCTGCTGCCAGATGGAGACGTCAGAGCAAGATCGGGGAAACATGCTACTTTGTCTACTGGATCTTTATAATTGGATGCACCTTGTCGAGTGACAGTGGTTTATCGAAGCGTTTCAGCACAGGAGGCTATCCAACATTAAGAGTATTATTAGCTGGAGTTGTCCCAATGCTCTCCATAAAGTGCTTTATATTGATTGCTATAAGATCTAATGTTCACACACTAATGTTCCTTTTTTAGCCAGATAAATGTTGCCCTTGTGGGGGGGGGGGGGGGGGTGTAAAATCAGAGGCAGAAGAACGATATGCAAAGAGGAGTGAGATAACCAACAGGAAAAAAAATAGCTAAAATTAACCAGTACTATACCATGGGGAGGGGGAAGAGAAATCAATGTTTGATGGGGGATAAGAAGAAGGCAGTGACACCAGTGATTCTTGGATAATACGTACTGTTTATCTTTGCAGGTTGATCTTGAATTGATGGTAGACTGACAGTCCCTTCTCAATTTGAAGGCTGCAATGTTCTTGAAAGCAGTGAATTTGGACTTTATCTGTCGGTTTGATAGGACACAGCACAAAAAAAAAGGCTCTTAAAATCCCTTGCTGAGTGCAGAAAGGGAGCTTGATGTCTGAGACCTTTTTGCTGGTTTAAACATTGGAAAAAGTAGTACTCTGGCACTTAAAGCATGTTGGTTTACAGTCATTAAGGCATATTACTTTGGGATTAGAGGGTAGAGAAGAAAACAATGCCAAATATAAATCTATGAATTTTATATTGTCTAACCATTTAGAACAACTATCACTTTGTACTTTTGAGTATTTTGAAACTCATGGTCAGGGCATTTAATATTTAACTTCCAGTTGTGTTCTTTTCTGACAATCATTGCATGTAACCATTAGATCAAAGTCACAAATTAAAGGTTTGTTCATAAGTTATATCTAATCTGAAGGGGGTCTAATATGGATTTGAAGTTTAACTTGGGGTAGGAATCTTTATTCACAAAAGACTTTAATGCTTTGTAAATCAGCCGCCATGTTTACAGACTGTGTTAGTAACAATTCTGAAATTTTAATTTTCAATGCAGTGTAGTGTAGGTAAGAAATACTTTGCTTCTAGGTAGAATGCCAGCTGCCTGTTGAAGCTGATCTTTGTGATTTCATCATCGTAGTGTGAAAATCTGCTTTTTTTTCCCCCTTCTACTTTGCGCAGTCACTTCTGCCTCTCTGGCATCTCCTTCACGAGCGTTTAGTTAGCTTGGGGAGCTGGGAACGGGTGTCGAGCCTTGGCTAAGTCCCTGCTAGCTGTGGTCAGTCACACGAGTAGAAAGGATACAGTGTGCCTCATGTAATCTTCACATTACTCTTGGAGACGTCAATATTAAAGTGAACATTTTGATGTAATGATAATTGGAAAGATGAAAGCCTCTATGTAGAAACATAAAGGGGCAGCAAAGCATTGCACTTCTGTTAGGCATGTGTTTTGTTTTTCTTGGGATTAAACTTGGCTTGCAAATTAAGCCCTTTTGTGTAGAATGGCCTTTAGGTGAATGGTGAATATTGTTCTTTGCTTCATTCATTATACCATGAGCGAGCTCCATTTAAAACGGTTGCTTTCAAATTGCTGAACAGCAGCTGTAAAGCATTAAAGTAAAAAATATGAAAGATGCTGAGAGTCGTGTTTGTCTAAATCTTTAACAGTTACACTAATGAAACTGTTCAGTCATTTGTACTTTCCCTTTTGAGAACTTAACATTGATTCTAACCAGCAAAATCAACAACAGTGAGTTACTGGCAAATTTCACTTTGTAACGTGTACATTTGTTCAGCTGTGTTTTCTTTTGACATTATATAATTTTTTTCCCTATTGCTCCAATTATTTCATTTATTCAACTTTAAAGCTGGTTTTGTACTGTGATTTGATGTAACTGATTATTTTTAAAAAATATATAATCGCTAAGGTTTAGTTCAAAATAATTGGAACCAGATTTGATGTACTGTTATCAAAGAAGTCAATATTTACACCTGGAATATCAGTACTGCCAAACGGTTGTTTGTGCCAGTATGTTATTCAGGAAGAAATCTTGTTTCTTGTTGATTCTGAGTGTATTATTCTGCTGCCTAAAATACTTTTGTGTTGTTTAATTTGAATTGTTTTAGCAAATGCACCATTGTGATGACTACCATTTAGTCATTAAACTGAACTTAATACACAATGTGCCTCCACTTTGTACCATAATGTACTGTACTTCGAAATTAATTGCTGTTGCAGTTCTTGTGAAATCTGCCTTGGTTTCACAGTGTATCTGAAAATGGGTCTTAGGAATCCTTGTTTGGAAACTGCTAGAATTAACTCAATTTTAAGTATTAAGTATTCCTTCAGTTTTGAAGACAATTCGTAAGATATTTGTGTTAGACATGATTATACAGAATTTTGTTTCAATATATTGGACCACGCATGGAAAGGGGGAGGGGGTGTATGCTGCTTAAAGTTCTTCAAAACCCTGAGCTAAAATAACATCAGTTCACCAGGAGAAGGGTTAGCAAAGCTTTCAGTATTTGTTTTCCCTGATTGCTCAGACTAGACAAGAGATGTAGAATTATGGAAGCCATTTGAGGAAGGAAATTGTAAGTTCATATAAATGCTGTGCAGGAATTATAAATTCATTTGTAGCAAACCCCTTTGTGCAACTTGAGAAACCCATTTGAATGCCGACAAGCCTTGGCTGCAGGTTTACACTATTTCAATTTCTATGTTCATTCTGTTAAGTATTCCTTCAGTTTTGGTCGAGATTTGACTTCACTCGATATGTTAATCCCTCCTTCCTGAAGACAATTTTTGAAGACAGTTCGTAAGATATTTGTGTTAGTATGGGGACACCGGCAGAGGATCAAGGTTGATGTGTAGAGATTACTTTTTTTTGCAGGATTAAGTATGATTGAGCTAAATTTAATCCTTCGCCTTTTTGGCAAAATGACTTTAATATTTGCAGGTTTAAAGTATTAAAAGTGACCTGAGTATAGCAGTTATCAGCTGATTTGGAGTTCTGCTTCTGAGGATAGATAATAAAATGCAAATTTTGTTTGACTTTTAAGTGTGGTTATTGTCTTTATTTGAACATCAAGTAGCAACAAGAGAAGACCATTGGCTTGTTTTGGCCCTCTCCCTCTCCCTCACCCTTGCCCTCACCCTCTCCCTCTCCCTCGCCCTCCTCCTCCAAGAAGATGATGACTAACTTTTAATTGTAGTTCCACTTTTCCTCTACCAATCCCTTATCCTTTTGATATCCTTAATATCCAAAAAACCATTCACTGCTTACACACACCTGTGACTGAGCACTTCTTGGGTAGAGAACCTAGAACATTCTCTATCTCAAAGTTCAAAGTAAATTTGTTATTGAAATAAGTATACTGTATAGATAGATACTTAATTGATCCCAAATAAAAATTCAATGTCACAGTAGTATTGCAAATGCACAGATATGCAAATGTACAAATATTAGAAGAGAACAACGGGTAAGAAATAAGTTACCTCAAACACTAACAGGACGGGGTCATCACTTCCCCAGCTATAGACTTTCTCTTTGAAGTAACTAATGGCCGACGGTAAGAATGACCTCATATAGTGCTTGTTGGAGCAGTGCAGTTGTCTTAGCCTATTAATAAAAGTACTCCTCTGTTCAGCCAAGGTGACATGCAGAGGTTGAGAAACATTGTCCAGAATTGCCAGGATTTTCCGCAGGGTCCAGTGTGTCCGATTTGACTCCTATAATACAGCCAGCCCTTCTAATCAGTTTATTGAGCCTGTTTGCATTATCCGTGCTGATGCTGTTGCCCCAGCACACTGCCGCATAGTAGATTGTACTGGTGACAACAGGCTGGTAGAACATGTGAAGGAGAAGCTTGCATACTCCATAGGACCTCCGTCTCCTCAGGAAGTAGAGGCGACTCTGGTCCTTCTTGTACACAGCCTCTGTGTTGGTGCTCCACTCAAGTCCGTCATCCAGGTGCACCCCCAGATACTTGTAGGTCCTCACCACAACCACATCCTCAATAGTAACAGGGAGCAGTGCAGGTTTAGTCTTCCTAAAGTCCATCACCATCCCCTTTGTCTTAGAGATGTTGAGCTGCAGATGATTCAGCTTGCACCATTTGACAAAGTCCATCACCAGGGCCCTGAACTAATCCTCCCGTCCTCCCTTTATACACCCAACTATTGCTGAGGCATCAGAGGATTTCTGCATATGGTATGACTCAGTTTTGCATCTATAGTCTAAGGTATAAGAGGTAAACACAAAGGGAGCCAATATGGTCCCCTGTGGGGCCCCAGTGTTGTTTATAGCCATGTCTGATACACAGCTCACAAAGTGTGGTCTGCCAGTCAGGTAGTGCCTTATCCAGTATGTTACTATCTATTCCCTTGAGGTACATTTTCTTGCAAACATTCACAGTAGATACAAAGGAACACAATAGAATAATTGAAAACTACATGAACAAATATGGACAAGCAACCAATATGCAAAATAATACAAATTGTGTAAATACAATTTTTAAAAACTAATAATAATAATACATTAATAGATAATATTGACAGCATAGGTTGCAGAGTCCCTGAAAGTTTGTCCATTCGAACCCTCCAGCGAATTTTAAAAATTAAACCCGTTATGGTGTTGGAAGATTAATGATGTATTTTTGTATTTTCTGTTTTTATTCCACATTTCCAAGTTCTGGAATGTTGTTTATGCTAATAGGTATTTCACACTAGATGAAAATAGTGAACAGCTTGGTTATCTGCTCTGATCCTTGCGGTACCCCCAGTTACATCCTTCCAGATCTAAAATGACTCATTGATTCCTACTCTCTGTTAACCATTCGAAGTTTAAAGTGAATTTATTATCTAAGTATATGGACTGGTGTGTGTTCCCTTAACTTCCCCTTCCTGAAGTCCACAATCAATTCCTTGGTCTTCCTGACTATTGTTGTTGCGACTTCACTCAACCAACTGATCTATCTCACTCTTGTCGTCATCTGAGATTCTGCCGTAAACGGTTGTGTCATCGCGAACTTACAGATCCATCCTTTGTAATGTCAGAACGTGGTTGACTGAGAACTAGAGTCCGCTTCCATTCCTGATCCACGGGTGTTAAAGCAGTGAAGGCTACAAACAACAACATTTGAAAGCCTAGATCCCGTCTGCTCCACGTTAGAAACACTCTAGACTTATTATTACTATTGTTACAGGGGCTAAATCCTGAAACGACCTGATAACAGACATCCCACTCATTTCAGGGAGGTAGCACCATCAGTTTGCGGGAGAGGTGGGATGTCTGCAACAGGGTAGCTCTTTAGCAGCCAGCCAGCTAGTTTAAATAACGAATGACACCTGTTAAACTCACCTCAACATGTCTTTTACATTTTAACCCACCATGGGCAATAGAAAAGTCACTGTTGCAAACGGTGCAGTGAGCAACACTGTCATTATTTTTGACCCCTGTTAGGCAGGAATACACTTCAGTGTAGTCTGGGGTGAAGTACGTTTTTTTGGAACACTCTGTCCTCTCTCTCTCTCTCTCTCTCTCTCTCTCTCTCTCCCCTCTCTCCCTCTCCCTCCCTCTCTCACTCTCTCTCCCCTCTCCCTCTCTCCCCTCTCTCTCTCCCTCTCCCTCCCTCTCTCTCCCCCTCCCTCCCCCTCTCTCCCTCTCTCTCTCTCACTCTCTCTCCCTCCCCCTCTCTCCCCTCTCTCCCCTCACTCTCTCCCTCCCTCTCTCTCCCCCTCCCTCCCCCTCTCTCCCTCTCTCTCTCTCACTCTCTCTCCCTCCCCCTCTCTCCCCTCTCTCCCCTCACTCTCTCCCTCTCCCTCCCTCTCTCTCTCCCCCTCTCCTCCCCCTCTCTCTCTCCCTCCCTCTCTCTCTCTCTCTCACACTCTCTCTCTCCCCCTCTCCCTCCCTCCCCCTCTCTCCCCACCTCTCCCTCTCCCTCTCTCTCTCAAAAAATCGATTTCCGGGATATTGTATATCATTTCTGGGCGTCAGGGAGCCGCTATCAATATGTGGGAGACTCCCGGAACGTCCGGGAGAGGTGGGATGTCTGTGATTAAGACCATAAAACATAGGAGCAGAATAGGCCATTCGGCCAATTGAATCTTCTCCACCATTGCTCATGGCAGATTTATTTTCCCTCTCAACCCCACTCTCCTGCCTTCACCGTGTAACCTCTGATGCCCTGACTAATCAAGAACCTATCAACCTCTGCTTTAAATATACCCAATGACTTGGCCTCCACGCTGTCTGTGGCAACAAACTCCATAGATTCACTATCCTCTGGGTGAAGAAATTCCTCCTCGTCTTTGTTCTAAGTCAACATCCTTGTATTATGAGGCTGTGCCCTCTGGTCCTAGACTCTCCCACTATAGGAAACATCCTCTCCAAGCCCACTCTGTCTTGGCTTTAATAACACAGGGGTCACCTGCATCATACGGTATGGTTCATCACTATCTTCCCAGGATCGCCTATGGGTGTGGATAAATGCTGGCTTACTAGCAATGTCTGCATCTTGAGAATAAATAAGAAATCACCACCATGCTTGGACACCCAGAATAGATGATAAATATTTCCTTATTATGATCACTCACACCTCACAAAACCATATGCTTACTTCCTCCGCAATTCTTCTAACCCTATGAATGAAGCCCTTCCTGCCTACTGGGGCATAGGCCACGACAGCAGCTCACCAGACGTCTCTGTCCTGGCCCAGTCTTTCAAGTTGTTGCCAGGGTAACCAATCGTCGAAGATCCTTCCTCTCCCAGTGATGAGGTCCTTGGAGCTTCTGTTGGCATTTCTGTAACTCTGGGTTTTTATGGGATGGAGTTGCTAGCCCTGTGTCCAACCCGCCCCCTTCACAACTGAGTTTGGCAGAGGTAACCCTACAAATCGATGCTCCCATGAATTCCATTCCTTACTATTTTATGTGATTACCCAGTTTTTTTCCCTAAATGCATCTTTGTCTTTTGACTAAGCCAACTGTGCTGCTCCAAAGAGTGCTATATGAGATCATTCTTACCCTCGGCCATTAGGCTCGATAATGAATCGACCTATAGCCGGGGAGGTGATGACCCCCTCCTGTTGACTGTTTGTGGTAACTTATTTTTTATTCTTTCCAACCCTCTTCTAATATTTGTATATTTATATATCTGTGCACTTGTAATGCTATGGTGACACTGTAATTTCCTTTGGGATCAATATCTGTCTTCACAACTCATTATACAAACAGATTTCACCCATGTGGTGGGTGGTGCGGAGGGAAGGGTAAGCTTTCTCCTGGACTCCCTGTTGGATTTGGTAGCGACGACTTTATTTTCGTGGAGGGTGGTTTTAAACGTCCTTCCTGAGTGGAGATACCTCACCATGCGTCTGCTCTGCTAAACCTATTCAGGTATTTGAAGCTCTCTACTGGGTCACCTGTCAGGCAAAATGGGGCCCTTGGTAAAAGAGCAGCAAACTGTTACTAGCCAAAATATTCAACTGATTGGATGGATAAATTGCTAAGGAGATTTTTACCAGCATGCAACAAAGTAAATGAGCAGGGCAGGTCTTTATTCACACCGAGGGTGGTGAATGCCTCTACCACCAGGGTTGCTGGTGTAGGAAAATATGTTAGAAACATAGAAAACCTACAGCACAATATAGGCCCTTCAGCCCACAAAGCTGCACCAAACATGTACTTACCTTAGAACTACTTAGGCCTACCCATAGTCCTATAGTTTTCTAAGCTCCGTGTATCCATCCAGGAGTCTCCTAACAGACCCTATCGTTTCCACCTCCACCACCGCCGCTGGCAGCCCATTCCACACACTCACTACTCTCTGTGTAAAAAAACTTACCCCTGACATCTCCTCTGTACCTACTTCCAAGCACCTTAAAACTGTGCCCTCTCGTGCTAGCCGGGGAAAAGCCTCTGACTATCCACAGAATCAATGCCTCTCATTATCTTGTACACCTCCATCAGGTCACCTCTCATCCTCATGATAGAGGATTTAAGAGGCTCTTAGCTAGACATGTGAATATCAGGCTGAAGTGCTTCTTTTAATTAGACATTTAATTACTTATTTGATTAGTTCAACACAACATCAGGGACTGTTCCTGTGCTGTACTGTTCTATGTTCAATTATAATCCTGCCTGGTTAAATGGACTAGGGGATTATCTATTTCTGAAATGAAAATTGGATTGGAAATAACTTTATTGCAAATTTATACTGCTGAATATTGTACTTGTCATATTCAATTTTGCCTTTGAGATACATATTTAGCATTCAAGGAGAGCCTGTACTTTCCCAATTTCTTTTATAACTGAGGAATCCATAAAGATTTTGGCTGGAGCATTGACTGGTTATTATTATAGATTAGAGGAACACATGCAAAATGCTGGAGGAACTCAGCAAGTCAGGCTGCATCTATGGAATGGAATAAACAGTTGATGAAGGGTCTCAGCTTGAAACATCGACTGTTTATTCATTTCCACAGATGCTGCCTGACCTGCTGAGTTCTTCCATCGTTTGGTGATCTTGCCTTGGACTTACAGCATCTGCAGATTCTTTTGTGATTATGGTTATAGGTCGGAGGTGTTTCTTGATCAAGGATTCCTAAGTTGAGTCATAGAGTCATAAAAGACTACATCACTGAAACAGGCCCTTTGGCCCATCTAGCCCACGCTGAATTATTAATCCGACTAGTCCCATCTATCTTCACCTGGACCATAGCCCTCCATACCCCTCCCATCCATGTATTTATCCAAATTTCTCTTAAATATTGAATTGTACCCACATCCACCCTGTCTGCTGGCAGTTCATTCCACACCCTCACCACCCTCTGAGTGAAGAAGATCCCCCTCATGATCCCCTTAAACATTTCACTTTTCATCCTTAACCCATGACCTTGAGTCTCACACAACCTCAGTGGAAAATGCCTGCTTGCATCTACCCAATCTAAACCCTCATAATTTTATACACCTCTAAGTGACATGTGATGAGGATGTTAGGAGAATTCAGGGTGACTTGGATAGGCTGAGTGAGTGGGCAGATACTTGGCAGATGACGTTTAATGTGAATAAGTGTGAGGTTATCCACTTTGGGAGTAAGAACAGGAAGGCAGATTATTATCTGAACGGTGTAGAGTTAGGTAAGGGAGAAATACAAAGAGATCTAGGAGTCCTTGTTCATCAGTCACTGAAGGTGAATGAGCAAGTGCAGCAGGCAGTGAAGAAGGCTAATGGAATGTTGGCCTTTATTACAAAGGGAACTGAGTACAAGAGCAAGCAAATCCTTTTGCATTTGTATAGGGCCCTGGTGAGACCACACCTGGAGTATTGTGTACAGTTTTGGTCTCCAGGGTTAAGGAAGGACATCCTGGCTGTAGAGGAAGTGCAGCGTAGATTCACGAGGTTAATTCCTGGGATGTCTGGACTGTCTTACGCAGAGAGGTTAGAGAGACTGGGCTTGTACACGCTGGAATTAAGGAGATTGAGAGGGGATCTGATTGAAACATATAAGATTATTAAGGGATTGGACAAGATAGAGGCAGGAAATATGTTCCAGATGCCGGGAGAGTCCAGTACCAGAGGGCATGGTTTGAGAATAAGGGGTAGGTCATTTAGGACAGAGTTAAGGAAAAACTTCTTCTCCCAGAGAGTTGTGGGGGTCTGGAATGCACTGCCTCGGAAGGTAGTGGAGGCCAATTCTCTGGATGCTTTCAAGAAGGAGCTAGATAGGTATCTTATGGATAGGGGAATCAAGGGATATGGGGACAAGGCAGGAACCGGGTATTGATAGTAGATCAAAATGATCTATGATCTCAAAATGGCGGTGCAGGCTCGAAGGGCCGAATGGTCTACTTCTGCACCTATTGTCTATTGTCTATCCAATTTCCTCTCTTTTTCCTATGCTTTTGGGAATAAAATCTAACTTAGTCAACCAAATTGGTTACAAGTCTCCAGTTGCTTCTTTCAAGAACAGGCAAGGAATGGAAGGAGCTGGTTAACTCAGCAGACTGGTAGGGTGAACATGAATCGGCTTGTCATTTAAGTTTAAAACGGTATAAACGGCATTTACCCAGTATCACATAATCAAACCTTTCAACACTAAGTGTCTGGCAGATTTGCAGATAAATCATTAACAATCCAAAAAGTTGTAGATACATGGTACATGCTTTTAAATACCTTCTATGACATTAATTTTACTGTTCTCAACATACATTGTCAAATTCAAGGTTAAGTTTATTGTCATTCAACCGTACATATATGTACAGCTAAAGTGGGTGTCACAGTAGCATAGTGGTTAGCACAACACTTTACAGTACCAGCGACCTGGGTTCAATCCCCACGACTGCTTGGAAGGAGTTTCTATGCTTTCCCTGTGACTGCATGCAAATGTGAGTCCAAAGATGTACTGGTTGGTAGGCCAATTGGTCATTGTAAAATTGTCCCGTGATTAGGCTAGGGTTAAATCAGAGGTTTGCTGGGCGACTTGGCTCGAGGGGTCAGAAGAGCCTATTCCACACTGTATCTCAGTAATAAAACTAATAATAATAAATGAAACAACGTTCTTCAGGAACCAAGGTGCAAAACATAGTACTTACATCACATACAGCACATATTAATACAATAATATTAACAGATAATTTTAGAAAATAGTCTGCAGATGTACAAGTTGACATAAGGTGCTGCTGGTGAAGTTGCCATAAACTTTTCCTGGTGCATTCCGATGTAATTGGTGCAAATATTAGTTAGTGGTGGCAGTAGCAGTATTAGTGTGATCACTTGAGTTGAGTATGTTTTCCTCAGAAGTTTTCTGGGGTAAATTTGTTTAATGGAGGACGGCAGTGTATGACTGTTTAACGTGGAGAAGCTGATGCCTGGACAGCCACCACACGGTCCTTGACAGATCAGGGTCAGGGTCCAGTGGCACAATCACTGCTGCAACCTTTCCTCCACCTTCGGTATCATTGTGATGTGTCGTCATTTCCCGCCAGCTCTAAGGTTGAAGTCTTGGTTGGATCGCTCTTTGTCTGGAACCTGCCCCTTGACCATTGGCGACCCTTTCAGGAGCTGAACTCTGAAGGCATTCCCTTCGGGATCTCAGGAACTCACAAGTTTCTCCAGCTCAGCAAGGTGACAATCCTCGGGGAAGATTAGTTTGTAGATAACAGGCAATAATCCATTTCTGATACCAGCTGGCCGATCTCATGCATACAAGTCAGATGAATCCAGGTTCAAATCCTACGTCGTATATCAAATCTAAACTGATGAAGCTGTGTTGAGGGACTGTTGGTGGTGTTTATTTTTGTTTAGGGTCACACTTTAACCTTTTGTTCCCTTGGATGAATCAGAAAGAGTGGTGATGAATCAGCATATAGGAGGGAGATTGACAACAACAACGTCTCACTCAATGTCAGAAAGACCAAGGAGCTGATTATTGACTTCAGGAGAAGGGAACTGGAGGTCAGTGAGACAGATCTCATTGGGGGATCAGAAATGGAGAGGGTCAGCAACTTTAAATTTCTTGGTGTTATCATTTAAGAGGACCTGTCCTGTGCCCAGCACGTTAAGTGCCATTATGAAGAAAGCATGGTGGTGTCTCTATTTTCCTAGAAGTTTGTGAAGATACAGCATGTCATCTAAAACTTGTATAACTATGTGCTGAAGAGTATATTGACTGGGTGCATCACAGCCTGGTATAGAAACACCAATGCCCTGGAACAGAAAAATCTACAGAAAGTAGTGGACACAGCCCTTTCCATCATGAGTGAAGACCTCTACACCACTGAGCACATCTACATAGAGACCTGACAGAGGAAAGCAGCATCCATCATCAGGGACACCCATCATCCGAGCTGTGCTCTCTTTCAGCTGCTGCCATCAGGAAAGAAGTTCAGGATCCTCAGTACTCACACAACCAGGTTCAGGAACATTTACTAACCCTCAACAATCAGGCTCTTGATCCAAAGGGGATAACTTCACCCAACTTCACTCACCTCATCAATGAAATGTTCCCACAATCTATGGACTCACTTTCAAGGACTGTTCTTCTCATGTTCTTGATATTTATTGCTTATTTATTTACTTTTTTTTGTATATTGCACAGTTATTTAACTTTTGCAGATTAGTTGTTTGTCCTTCCTGTTGGGTGAAGTCTTTCATTTGTTCGATTGTGTTTAGAACCATAGAACCCCAGAACATTACATAGAACAATACAGCACAGTACAGGCCCTTCGGCCCACAATGTTGTGCCAATCCTTAAACCCTGCCTCCCATATAACCCTCCATCTTAAATTCCTTCATATACCTGTCTAGTAGTCTCTTATGTGCCATTACGGCACAGAAACAGGCCTTCTGGCCCTTTTTGGCTGAACCGAACCATTTTTCTGCCTAGTCCCACTGACCTGCACCTGGACCATATCCCTCCAAACACCTCTCATCCATATACCTGTCCAAGTTTTTCTTAAATGTTAAAAGTGAGCCCGCATTTACCACTTCATCTGGCAGCTCATTCCACATTCCCACCACTCTCTGTGTTCCCTTTAAACTTTTCCCCCCTCAGCCTTAGCCCATGTCCTCTGTATTTTTCTCCCCTAGCCTCAGTGGAAAAAGCCTGCTTGCATTCACTCTATCTATACCCATCATAATTTTATATACCTCTATCAAGTCTCCCCTCATTCCTCTACGCTCCAGGGAATAAAGTCCTAACATATTCAACCTTTCTCTTTTCTTGTATTTACTCTGAATGCCTACAAGAAAATAAATCTCAGGGTTATAAATAGTGACACATATGTACTTTGATAATGAATTTACCGTAGTTTGAACTTTGGACTTTGGATAGGCATTAAGTGTTCTTTCAGAGAAGGAGATTGTCCCTGATGGCCTGACCAGTATTTAACCATTATCAACATCACTGAAAAATCTGACTCGCTGCACCACACACAAAGTTTAATTTCATTTTGCATATATATTTCTCCACTGTAATTTATAGTTGTTTTTATGTATTGCACTGTACTGCTACAGCAAAATAGCAAATTTCATGATATGTCAGTGATACTAAACCTGATTCTGATTCTGATTTTGATGCTGGAGGAGCTCAGCAGGTCAGGCAGCATCTATGGAGGGGAATAAACAGTTAATGTTTCCGGCTGAAACCTTTAACCTTGACCTCGTGATGAAGGGTCTGGCCCGAAATGTTGGGTGTTTATTCCTCTCCAGGGATGTTGCCTGACCTATAGAGTTCTTCCAGCATTTTGTGTGTGTTGCTCAAAATTTCCAGAACCTGCAAAATCTCTCATGGTTTTGAAATCTGATCTTTGGTTCTTTGTCTTTCATAAGTGGGAGACTGGTATACCTAATGAGGTTAATTATCATAAGATATAGGTGCGGAATTAGGCCATTCGGCCCATTGAGTCTGCTCCGCCATTTCATCGTGGCTGATCCCGGAACCCACTCAACCCCACACACCCGCTTTCTCGCCATAACCTTTGATGCCCTGACCAATCAGGAAACTTCTGCCTTAAATTTGCCCATGGACTTGGCCTCCACCACATTCTGTGGCAGAGTCTTCCAGAGATTCATTAAACTCTGGCTAAAAAAATTCCTCCTTACTTCAGTTCTAACAGGCTGTGCCCTCTAGTTCTGGATACCCCCACTATAGGAAACATCGTCTCTACGTCCACCCTATCTAGTCCTTTCAACGTTCATTAGGTTTCAATGAGATCCCCACGTATTCTTCTAAATTCCAGTGAGTACAGGCCCAAAGCTGCCCAAATGCTCCTCATACGTTAACTCCTTCATCCCGGAATAATCGTCTTGAAGCTCCTCTGGACTCTCTCCAATGACAAACACAGGGCCCAAAACTCTTTGCAACATTGACTACGTTAAAGCAGAAAGCTGCAGAGTGGTGAGGGAATTTTGGAAAGGAATATGAAAGATACTTCAGACCTGTACCAGAATGCAAATCAAAACCAGAAAATAATCTTTATTTTCCATTTCTTTTTTGTAATTTTTTTATTGAAGTTCATCATCAAACAAACATTTCCATAAGATTTCCATAAGATGTACATATATATCATATAATCATATATATCACAAATATCCACAAAGTATTTATCTGAGGTATACACTTATAGAAAAGAGTGGAAAGAAAAACAAGCAAAAGGAAAAAACTATGTACAAGTAGGGAGTGATCTTTTTTTTACAACAGATTCATTGATTTGTGAGAATAAATTCAGGCCTATGAGGCATTATGTAGTTAAACCATTTTTCCCAGTATGAATCAAATTGTTCCAGCTTATGATTAACAGATGTTGTTATCTTCTCCATTTTGTAAATGTCCATTGTAATTTCCATCCATGTATTTAAAGTTGGGCTCTCCTGTGATAACCATTCCCTAGTAAGTCTTTTTACCAGCCACCAACAGTATATTCATTAAATATTTATCTCTTTTCAACCATTCTTGAGGTATATATCCAAAATATATGGTCTTACTCTCTAAGGGTATTTCACATTTAAAGATGTCTTGTAGGGCATTGTGTATCCCCCTCCAATAGTTTTTGTTAACAGGGCAGTCCCAAAAAATATGATAATAATTTGCATTTCTAAGCTTTTTATATATAGTGCCACTTAATCCATATCTATAGCCTGTTACACACACAAAAAGCCAGAGCAAGCTAGGCAGCATCTATGGAAAAGAGTAAACAATCGATTTTTCAAGCCTAGACCCTTCTTCAGGACTGGAAAGGAAGGGGAAGAGGAGGAAGAAACACAAGGTGGCAGGTGATGGGAGAAACCGGGAGAGGGGGAGGGGGTGGTAAAGAGTTGGGAAGTTGATTGGTGAAGGAGATAAGGGCTGGAGAAGGACGAATCTGATAGGAGAGGGCAGAGAAAGGGAAGGGGGAAAGGCACCAGAGGGAGGTGATGGGCAGGTAAGGAGATAAATTGAGAGAGGGAAACAGGAAAGGGAATGGTGAAGAAGAGGAGAGGGGACAACTACTGGAACTTGAGGAATCGATGTTCATGCCATCAGGTTGGAAGCTGCCCAGACGGAACATAAGGTGTTGCTCCTCCAACCTGAATGTGGCCTCATCGTGGCTGTAGAGAAGGCCATGGACTGATATGTCGGAATGGGAGTGGGAAGTAGATTTCTTTGTATTTCCAGCATCAGCAGATTTTCTCATGTCTGTAGCCTGTTATATAAATTAGAAGATTTTAGGCTCAAAATAAGCATGTATTTGAACATAGAACAGCAGAGGGACAATCTCTTCAGATGACAATATTGTGCCAAACCAAGTCAGTTTTTATTGTCATTTCGACCATAACTGCTGGTACAGTGCACAGTAAAAACGAGACGACGTTTTTCAGGACCATGGTGTTACATGATACAGTACAAAAACTTGACAAAAACAACACAGAAAAAAACTACACTAGACTACAGACCTACCCAGGACTGCATAAAGTGCACAAAACAGTGCAGGCATTACAATAAATAATAAACAGGACAGTAGGGCAGTGAGGTGTCAGACCAGGCTCTGGGTATTGAGGAGTCTGATAGCTTGGGGGAACCAATTACATTAGCGCTCAAATGGCCAACTAACCTTCTGCCTACGCAATGTCAATATCCTTTTATTTTCCACTCACTTATCTGCCTATCTAAACGTCTCTTAAAAGTCCCTAATGTTTCTGCCTCTACCACCACCCCAGGGAACATATTCCAAGCACCCACCACTCTCTGTGTTAAAAAAACTTACCCTTCACATCTCCGTTAAAGTTACCCCCTTGCCTTAAATGCATGCCCGCTGGGTATTAGACATTTCAACCCTGGGTAAATGATACTGTCTATCTACGCCTCTCATAATCTTGTGAACCTCTATCAGATCTCCCCTCAGCCTCCACTGCTCTAGAGAAAACAACTTAAGTTTGTCCAACCTCCCAAGTTTGTTTAATCTCATTTCCTCTACGCAAGTGTAAGGAGTATTAAATAATTGTAACTCTGAATCTGATGCAACACAAAAGATAAAGAACACGATAATAATACAAAAAACATACATAATAAATGTAAATATATTCGATAGCTTATATACATAGATTGATTGTATGTCCAAAAAGTGATGCCTGGCCGTACATAAGGTGACTGACAGGAAATAATGAAGTAGTGGTAGAGTTAGTGGGTAGAGGAGTTGACCAAAGAGCTGATTGTGGACTTCAGAAAGGGTGAGACAAGGGAAACCGAGCCAATCCTCATAGAAGATCAGAAGTGGAGAGAGTGAGCAGTTTCAAGTTCCTGGGTGTCAATGTCTCTGATGATCTAACCTGGTCCCAGCATATCGATGCAGCTATAAAGAAGGCAAGACAGCGGATATACTTCATTAGGAGCTTGAAGAGATTTGGTTTGTCACCTAAAACACTCGAAATCTTCTACAGATACACTGTGGAGGTCATTCTGACAGGCTGCATCACTGTCTGGTATCGGGGAGGGGGTGGAAGCTACTGCAGAGAAGTGAAAGAAGCTACAGAAAGTTGTAAAATTAGTCAGCTCCATCATGGGTACTATCCTCCGTAGTCCCCAAGACATCTTCAAGGAGCCATGCCTCAGAAAGGCAGCTCCATTATTAAGGACCCCCATCATCCAACACATACCCTCTTCTCACTGTTACCATCAGGGAGGAGGTACAGAAGCCTGAAGGCACACACTCAGTGATTCAGAAACAGCTTCTTCCCCTCTGCCATCCGATTCCTAAATGGACATTGAACCTATGAACACTACCTCATATTTTTTTATTTCTGGTTTTGCACTATTTTTATTTTAACCATTTTATATATATATGTACTGCTGCCACTAAGTTAACAAATTTCATGACATAAGCCTGTGATATTGAACCTGATACTGATATTTTCAATATTTATTGCTTATTGATTTATTTAATATTATTTCTTTCTTTTTGTATTCGCAGTTTGTTGGATTTCTTTTGCACACTAGTTGAACGTCCGAGTTGGTGCAGTCTTTCATTGATTCTATTATGGTTATTATTCCATTATGGATTTATTGAGTTTGACCACAAGAAAATGAATCTCAGGTTTATATATGATGACATATGTGTACTTTGATAACAAATTTGCTTTGAACTTTGAATTAACAAAGACTAACAAACAACCAATGTGGAAAAGAAGGCAATTTGCAAATACAAAACAAAAACACAAATAATAATTTTTAAAAATAGATAGATAGATGGATAATTGCTGAGAACATGAGTTGTATAATCCTTGAATGTGAGTCCGTAGATCATGGAAACAGCTCAGTGTTGTAGTGAGTGAAGTTATCCATGCTGGTTCAGGACCCTGATGGTCGAAGGGTAATAATTATACTTGAACCTGGTGGTGTGGGACCTGAGGCTCCTGAACCTCCTTCCTGATGACAACATTGAGAAGAGAGCATGGCCTGGATGATGGGGGGCTCCTTGATGAGAGATGCCAGTTTCTTGTAGCAGTGGTCCTTGTAGATGTGCTCGATGGTGGGAAGGCTTTTTCTATGAGGACCTGGGCTGTAATCCACTACTTCCTGTTGGATTTTTCCTTTTATTTCTTTTCTTTTCTTTTCTTTTTTCCCATTGCAAAACTTTATTTTGTTGCGGGAACAATTATGATGAGTTACGTTGACCTTCATTAGGATTTTCCCTTTTTTTGCTTATCCGCTTGTAAACAATGCCAGCCACAGTTACTGTATTAATCAGTAGATCCCCATTGAACTCTGCAACAGAAGTCATGTCTTGTGCGTTAACAACCAGCTTATTTTCCCCTTCCAGGTTCATTACGGCCCAGAGCACTCAAGAATGGCTCCATGATTTCCGGGCTCTGAAGTTCATAGCGGCCACTGAAATCCATTGTAGATTCTCTAGCTTCACAAGCAGTCACTTTATCTTTGTTTTCCGTTCCCTCAAAAACTTGCACTTCTTCCTTCTTACATTGGTGCTCTCAGACCAGGTGATGATGCAACCAGACAGGATAGTTTCCACTGTTCATTTATAGAAGTTTGTCAAAGTTTTAGACGACGTCCCAAATTCAGATTCAGATTCAGTTTATTGTCATTTAGAAACCACAAATGCCATGCAGTTAAAAAATGAGACAACGTTCCTCCAGAATGATATCACAAAAACGCATGACAAAACAGACTACACCAGAAAATCCACATAACGTTTGGCAATCCCCAATCCAGAGTCCGGAGAGGCTGCTGCGTATTAATATCGCGCTACCGTCTTAGCGCGTTCCCCGGAAAGGAGCTCCAAATCCACCAGACAAACAAGACCAAAAACTAAAGCTACAAGACCTGCACAAAACCACATAGTTACTACATATTCTTACAGCAGTGCAAACAATAGCATAATGATTTAAAAAAAAGACCATGGGCACAGTAAAAATAGTCCAAAGATGTTAAAAGGCTATCAGTTTGAAAGAAACCACCACACAGTTTCCACAAGTCCCCAGGGTCCCGACAGACTCACCATCCCACGCAGGCGGCAGAAGGGAATACCCCCGCTATGGACTTCCACGGCGCCGCCCGACTCAGCCTCGCAGACACAGCACACACCGAAAGCGACCTGAGTCCATCGAACCTCCGAGCCTCTGACCATCCCCTCCGGCACAACTTCTCCGAGCACCATCCTCTGCCAAGCATATTAAGATGGCCCCGCCAACGGCCATCGGCAACGCGACCCCGAGGACTGGGGGCCTGTTCTTCCCAGCAGAGACCCGGACCTCACAGCAGCAGCAGCAACGAAGAAGGCCTTCCTGGAGATTTCCAGATGTTCCTCTGCACAAACATAAAAAGCAGAAGCCATGCGTTCCTTAGGAATGCAGTTACATGCTGAAACCAGGGCAGATCCTCTGATATATGAGTTTTCCTTCCTCCATTCTCCATAATTGCTACTTCAGAATCAGAAACAGAATTAGGTTTAATCTCACTGGCGTGTGCCATGAAATTTGTTGTCTTTGCAGCAGCAGTACAATGCAATGCATAATGGTAGAAAAAACTGTGGATTACAGTAACTGTGTATGTGTATATATATATATATATAGATATATATATATACGTTTGTATATATAAGAGTTAAATTGAATAAGTAGTGAGGCAGTGTTCATGGGTTCAATGTCCATTCCGAAATCAGATGGTGGAGGGGAAGAAACTGTCCTGAATTATGGAGTGGGTGCCTTCGGGCTTCTGTACCTCCTTCCTGATGGTGGCAATGAGAACAAGGCAGGACCTGGGTGATGGGGGCCACCTGGTTGAGGCATCACTGCTTGAAAATGTTAATATGTTAGAGGCTTGTGCCCACGATGGAGCTGACTAAGTTTACAACTCTCTGCAGACTTTACTTACTCTTAGCTCTGTCCCAACATATCTAGGATGATTAATAATCAGTAAACACGGAGATTACTTTTAAATACCTGATATGAACCAGTAATCGTTCTTATTCTAATTATTCTGGTCAGCAAACTGAACACTCTTGGTCTTGGTTCCTCCCTGTGCTCGTGGGTCATGGACTTTCCCACAGACCGGCCACAGCAAGGTGGAGTTGGTAAGCACACCTCCACCACCCTCATCTTAAAAACAGGCACCCCGCAGGGCTGTGTGCTGAGCCCTATGCTCTATACACTCTTCACACATGACTGCACCCCCATCTACACCTCCAACTCCATAATTAAATTTGCGGACAATACCACAGTGGTTGTCCTGATCTCGGACGAGGATGAAACAGCCTACAGGCTCGAGGTGGATCATCTGACAGAGTGATGTAAGGACAACAACCTGGTCCTTAACACTTTTAAAACAAAAGAGATGATCATTGACTTCAGGAGATCAAAGGACAGAGTACACCCCCCCCCCCCACTCCATATACATGGAGAGGTAGTGGAAAGTGTGGAAAACCTAAGGTTCCTTGGAGTTATGTTGTCAAAACAGCTGACATGGACCATCAACACCTCGCTGATTATAAAAAAAAGGCACAACAAAGACTCTTCTTCCTCAGAAAGCTGAAACAGGCCAAACTCCCACAAAAGCTGTTGCTTAACTTCTACAGAAGCACAATTGAAACCATCCTGACCAACAGCGCCACAGTGTGGTACGCCAGCTGCACAGCCGCTGAGCGACAAGACCTGCATCGCATGGTGAAGGCGGCCCAGCGAATTGTCAGGATGGAGCTCCCAGGACTGGACACCGTCTACTCCAGCAGACTCAGGAGGAAAGCAATCAGCATAACCAGAGACACCACACACCCCGGCCACTCCCTGTTTGACCCACTGCCGTCCAGCAAAAGGTTCAGGACACTAAAAGCCAGAAGAAATAGACTGAGGAACAGCTTCTACCCCAGAGCTGTGGCCTCCATCACACCACTCCCACAGAACAATGACTGAAACTGTGAGCACACATGGACTCAAATACTCGCACTAACGGCACTTTGTGCATTACTGTGACATTCTGGTGCTGCTGCAACTTATTTTCTGCTTCTTAGCTATTTAATACTGTTTTTCTATTACTGTCTTATTTTTATCTACCGTTTTATTTAATTGCCTGAGAGGAAGCCAAACAGAGTTTCATTGTATCTATTTATAATGACAATAAAGATCATTCATTCATTCATTCACTTATTATGAATCTTATTTAAAACTCTATAATATTTAAGACAATACTCTCAATTGCCACTAGAGGGCACTTTGAGAACACGGAGGAATAGGGGTCTACAATGCAATTTAACCTACAGACTGTTCAAGAGTTGCAAAGAATGCATGCCAGGGAAATTTGTTTCTTTATTTCTGCATTATACTTTTCTTCATTTTTTGACACCATTATTTCAACTGTCACCTGCGTGTGGCATTCAGGACCTTATAATGGGAACAGTGGTGGGTGTGAAAATTAATAGAGAACAATAACCTCAGTTGAGTGTTAGAGTCACAGAACACTGCAGGTCTGAAACAGACCATCAGCCCATCTAGCCCATGCTGAACCATTCATCTGCCTAGTCCCACTGACCTGCACGATAGCCCTCCATAGCCTTCCCATTTCGTACCTATCCAGATTTCCCTTAAGTGTTGAAATCGAACCTGCATCCATCACCTTCACTGCCAGTTCTTTCCATCTCTCACCTTCTTCTGAGCGAAGAAGCTCCCCCTCAGATTCCCCTTAAACGTTTCACCTTTCACCCTAAACCCATGACTTCTAGTCATTGTTTCAACAAATCTCAGTGGAAAAGGCCTGTTTGCATTTACCCGAACGATAAGCCTCATATTTCAGAATCAGAATCAGGTTGTAAAATTGGTTGTTGTGGGGCAGGACCAATGTCTTATACATCTTCAACGTAACAGATCATCCTCTCTGCCCAATGCATCGATTTATGAAGGCCAGGGTTCCAAAAGCTTCCTTTACGACCCTACTGTGATGCTTCTTGAAATGAATTATGGACTTGTATTGCCAGATCCCTTTGTTCTACCACACACCTCAGGATCCTACCATTCTTTGTGTGAGACCCACCCTACCTCACACTTGTCTGTTGAATTCCATCTGTCATCTTTCAGCCCATTTTCCCAGATGGTCCAAATTCCGCTGCGAGTCACGGTATCTACCTCGCTGTCCGCTACACCCCCCAATCTTGCTGTCGTCCACAAATTTGCTGATCCGGATCACCCAGATCATTGAAGGAGGTGGCAAACAACAAAGGACTCAGTTCCGATCCCTGCGGCACTCCTCTAGTCACAGGCCCCCAGTCAGTGAGGCAATCATCTACTTCCACTCTCTGGTTTCTCCCATAAAGCCAATGTCTAATCCAATTACCACTTCATCCTGAATGCCAAGTGACTGAACCTTCTTGACCAGCTTCCCTTTGAAGTCCATGTAGACAGCATACACTGCGTTGCCTTCATCAACTTTCTGGGTAACTTCCGCAAAAAAAACTCTATGAGATTGGTTAGACATGACCTACAATCCATGAAGGCATGACGACTATCCTTAATCAGTCCACGTCTATCCGGATACTCATATATCCGGTCCCTTGCGATACCTCCCAGTAGCGTTCCCATGGAGACTCACCACCCTATAATTTCCTGGTTTTGCTTCAGAGATTTTGTTAAACAGTGGAACAACATTAGCAACCCCCCAGTCCTCTGGTACCTCTCCTGTCGCTAAGGATGATACAAATATCTCTGCTAGGGTCCTGGCAATTTCTGCACGCCTCCTGTAGAGTCCGAGGGAACACCTTGTCAGGCCCTGGAGACTTATCCACCCTGATTTGCCTCAGGATTGCAAACACCTCCTCCTCTGTAAGCGGTACAGGGTCCGTGAAGTTGATGCCACTTTGCCTCACTTCTATAGACTCTGTGTCTGTCTCCTAAGTGAAAAAAACTTATTTTAGATCTCCCCCATCTGTTTTGTCTCTGCACATAAATTACCATTCTGGTCTTCCAGAGAACCAGTTTTAACCATTGTAATCCTTTTCCTCTTAGCATATCTGTAGAATCCCTTAGGATTACCTTCGGCCTTCATGTCTTCTTTTCACCCTCCTGATTTCTTTCTTAAGTGTTCTCTCGCATTTCTTTTACTCCATAAGCACCTCATTTGTTCCTACCTGCTATGCACCTCCTTTTTTCTTTTAACCAGGGCCACAATATCTCTTGAAAAGCAAGATTCCCTACACTCGTTATCTTTACCTTTTATTCTGACTGGCGCATACAGCATCTATGCCTCCAAAATTTCACTTTTGGAGGTCTCCTACTTACGAAGTACACTTTTGCCAGTCCACGTTAGCCAGATCATTTCTGATACCATCAACATTGGACTTCCTCCAATTTAGAATCTCAACCAGCAGACCAGACCGATCTTTTTGCATATTTACTTTGAAACAAAGGGGACTGTGGTCGCAAAATACAAAGTATTCCCCTATACAAACTTTTACACGAAAGTTTGTCTCACTCCTTAATAGCATATCCAATATCACACGCTTTCTAGTTGGAACTTCTATGTACTGATGACGGAAACTTTCCTGAACACATTTCACAAACTCTAACTCAGACTCTGCACTACGTCCCAGTCAATTTGTGGAAAGTTAAAATCACCTACTATAACAACTTTACGTTTCTTGCAACAGTCTGCAATCTACAAATTTGTTCCTCTAAATCCCTCGGACTGTTGGGTGGGCTGTAATAGAGCCCCATTAATGTGGCCATACCTTTTCTATTTCTCAGTTCCACACATAATGCCTCTCTAGTCATGTTCTTCAGTCTGTCCTGACTGAGTAATGCAATGCTATTTTCCCTGGCTAGTAACGCCACTATTCCTCCTCTTGTTCTGTTTAAAACAACAGACCCTAGAATATTGAACTGCCAGTCCGGCCCCTCCTGCAACCAAGTCTCAGTAATGGCTACGATATCATAATTCCAGGTGTTGATCCATGCCCTGAGCTTATCCGCCTTACCTACGATACTTGAAACATACGCAGCTCCGGACATGAGTCGCACCAAGCTCAACCTTTTATTTCCTGACTTTGTCTGAAGTCTTACCAACAGCAACCTCCACAACCTCTGCACTCAGTGTTCTGGCACTCTGGTTCCCATACCACTGCTCTAGTTTAAACCCCTCGGTGCAGCATTAACAAACCTCCCCACTAGGATATTAGTTCCCCCTCCAGTTCAGGTGCAAACTGTCTCTTGTGTACAGGTCCCACCTTCCCTGGAAGAGAGCCCAGCGATCCAAAAATCTTATCCCACCCCCCCCCCCCCTCCCCACTAACTCCTTAGACACATGTTAAATTGTATAATCTTCCTAGTTCCGGTATCACTAGCACGTTGCACAGGTAACAATCCTGAGATCACAGCCCTGAAGATCCTGCCCTTTAACCTAGCCCCTACCTCCCTGAACTCCCTATGCAGAACCTTGTCACTCATCCTACCCATATCATTGGTACCTACATGGACCATGATCTCTGGCTGTTCACTCTCCCATTTAAAAATCCTGAGGACTTGATCCGAGATGTCCAGACCCTGGCATCTGGGACACAACATACCATCCAGGAATCTCATCCTCACCCACAGAACCTGCTCTCTGATTCACTATCTAATGAATCCCTTATCACCACGATAGGCCTCTTCTTTCCCCTTCCATTTGGGTCACAGAGCCAGACTCAGTGCCAGAGACCCAACTACTGTGACTTTCCTCTGCCAAATCATTCCTCCCAGCAGTATCCAGCTGTTGTTGAAGGAAATGACTGCAGGGGAACTCTGCACAGGCTCCTTAACCCCGTTCCCCTTCCTGACTGTCACTCAGTTTCCTGTATCCTGCACCGTGGATGTAACTAACTCTCTATGTGTCCTATTGATCAACCCTTTCACCTCCTGAATGATTTGGAGTTCATCAAATACCAGCTCCAACCCCTTACCATGATTTGTTAGATGCACTTCTTGCAGTAGTAGACATCAGAAACACTGGAGACCTCCCTGCCTTCCCACATCTTTCAAGAGGAGCATTCTACTATCCAGCCTGGCATCTCTACCGTTCTAACTGAAATTAGGCCATTCAGCCCATCGCCATTCCATCATGGCTGAATTTATTATCCTTCTCAATTCCATTCTCTTGCCTTCTCCCCGTAACGTTGACCCACTTACTAATGAAGAACCTATCAAACCCCACTTGGCCTCCACTGCTGTCTGAATTCCACAGACTCACAACCCTCTGGCTAAAGGAATTCCTCCTCTTCTCTGTTCTAAAGGGATGTCCTTCTGGAGGCCGAGAGGTTCTTGATTAGTCAGGGCATCAAATGTTACGAGGAAGAGGCAGGAGAGTAGAGTGAGAGGGATAATAAATCAGCCATCATGGAATGCTGGAGCAGACTCAATGGGCCAAATGGCCCAGTTCTGCTGCTTTGTCTTATTGTTTTATTCTGAGGCTGTGCTCTCTGGTCCTAGAATCTCCAATATAGGAAACATCCTCTCCATATCCACTCTATCTAGACCTTTCAATACTCGATAGATTTCAATGAGATATTCACCCTGAACTTCAACGAACCCAGGCTCAGAGCCAACAAATGCTCCTCAAACGTTAACCCTCTCATTCCCCAGATTATTCTCACGAACCTCCTCTGAACCCTCTCCAACGCTAGCACACCCTTTCTTAGATAATACCCCATGTGCCAGTTCCGGTGCATTTGGGCTTGGGGGTGATAAAAACCCTGATTTATGCCAGAAGTTAGCCTGAAGATCGAAGTCAACGATCTGACTTTTGCCTTCAGTGAGGGAGGTGAGGAGAGGGCATTATTCCAGGTCGCCACCTATCGCCTTCATTGGCAGTTTGAGTATTAAGCATTTAGCTGTCAGGTGAACGGGTTGAAGTTGGTTTGAGGTGTGTATTAAGCAAAGAAGGGAAAGTGAAAAGTAAAATCAAAGTTCTAGGTTCAAAGTAAATTTATTATCAAAGTACATGCATGTCACCATATACAGTACTGTGCAAAAGTCTTGGGTACATATATGTTGTATAGCTAGTGTGCCTAAGACTTTTGCACAGTACTGTAGTAATTTTATGTATTGCACTATACTGCTGCCACAAAAAAATCATGATGTATGTGAGTGATGATAAACCTGATCCTGATATGGGTCCCTATTGTGGACCGAGAGTGGGAAGGGGTCAGGGAGAGGGGAATCATGTTTGGGAAAAGGGGAAGTGAGAAGTGAGGGATCGGAAGACCCCGAAAGACATTCAATAAACCAATCATTTGGAATCCAATGACCTTGGCTGGTGTCTCAGGGCTGGGTGTGTCCGTACCCATGCCGCCTCCTGCCCTGGCACTCCTTCTCTGCCACCTGTCCCATACCCCTCCCGCAGAACTCCACCCTCGCCATTCCCAACATTCTTTACCCTTGCCAGATTTAGAAACTCACTCACTGCTGCTTGTTTTTTTTATATAAATTTTTTTAATTGAATTTTCAAATAGTTACAAAAGGAAAAAAAAATTATCAATCCTTCCCCCCCCCCAACATATCCCTGTAGAAAGAGAAAAAAAAGAAAGAAGAAAAAAGAAAGAAAGAATGCCTGGATATCGGAAGATCCTCACATGCTCCACGGAGTTCGTAATAGCTTTAGTATATATATTTATTTCTTTCCCCAAATAACCAATAGTTTTATCTTCGGAGCACCTATATATTTAATCCTATCTTTTGTAAATAAGGGCGCCAAATTTTCAGAAATATTTCATATTTATCTCTTAAATTATAAGTAATTTTTTCAAGTGGAATGCAGCTGAAAATTTCATTCTTCCAACGATCTATACTTAAGTATGAATCCTATTTCCAAGTAACTGCAATAGCCTTTTTGGCTACTGCCAATGCAATTTTTATGAATTCTTTCTGATATTTATTCAGTTTGGATTTCGGTTTTATCCCTTCAATATCGCCTAGTAAAAATAATGTTGGATTATGTGGAAGTTGTGTTCCAAAAATTTGTTCCAATAAAACTCTTAAATTTGTCCAAAAAGGTTGAATTTTAAAACAAGACCAAGTAGAGTGTAAAAAAGTACCAATTTCTTGATTACATCGGAAACATTGATCAGATAAATTTGGGTTTAATTTATTTATTTTTTGTGGTGTAATATATAATTGATGTAAAAAATTATATTGCACTAATCTTAACCGGACACTTGTATTTGTCATACTCTCAAGACATAGTCTTGACCAACTTGTTTCTTCAATTTTAATATTCAAATTACTTTCCTATTTTTGTCTTGACTTATGAATTCCTTGTTTAATTGCCTGTTTTTGAATCAAACTATACATACAAGAAATAAATTTTTAAATTTTTCCTTTTTGAATTAAAGTTTCTATTTCATTAGGTTTCGGCAATAACATTGTTTGACCTAGTTTATCTCTTAAATAAGCCCTGAATTGGAAATAACAAAAAAGAGTGTTGTTTAATATTTTGTATTTATTCTTTAATTGATCAAATGACATTAATATACCTCCTTCAAAACAATCTCCTATATATCTAATCCCTTTTTGAAACCGATTGTATAAAAGTTGGTTATCCATTGTAAAAGGAATAAGTTTGTTTTGAATTAAAGTTCTCTTTGCTAATAAAGATTTCTTTATCTCATCATCAACATTTATCTTATCCCATAAATCAATCAAATGTTTTAATATAGGAGATTCTTTCTTTTCCCGTATCCAGTTAGATTCCCACTTATATATAAAATCTTCTGGTATATTTTCTCCTATTTTATCTAATTCTATTCTAATCCATGCCGGTTTATCTTCTTAAAAAAAGATGTAATAAATCTAAGTTGATTTGCTTTATAATAATTCTTAAAGTTTGGAAGTTGTAACCCTCCTAGGTCAAATTTCCATGTCAATTTTTCCAACGATATTCTTGACATCTTGCCTTTCCAAAGGAACTTCCTCACACATTTATTTAACTCTTTAAAAAACTTCTGTGGTAATTGTATTGGTAGTGTTTGGAATAAATATTATAATCTAGGGAATATATTCATTTTTACAGCATTTACTCTGCCTACTAATGTCATTGGTAATGTAATCCATTTATCAAGATCTTGAATTTTTTTCAATAATGGTAAATAATTTAATTTATATAAATTCTTTATATCATTATCAACTCTTATACCTAAATATTTTATACCATTTATCGGCCATCTAAATTGAGTTATTAGTCGGCATTGACTATAATCTCCTTTAGTAAGGGGTAGAATTTCACTTTTATCCCAATTTATTTTGTAGCCTGATATTTTCCCATATTCTTCCAATCTAGAAGATAATTTACGCAGCGAATACAATGGGTTTGTTAAATAAAGCAAAACATCGTCAGCAAATAAATTAATCTTATATTCCTCCTGGTTAACTCTGAAACCCATAATATCTGGGTCCGTTCTAATTAATTCAGCTAATGGTTCTATCGCTAACACAAATAAAGCAGGTGATAATGGACAACCTTGTCTAGTTGACCTTGTTAACTGAAATGATGTTGAAATTTGACCATTTGTCACTACTTTAGCTTTGGGATTAGTATTTAAGGTTTTAATCTATTTTATAAAAGATACTCCTAATCCATATTTTTCCAATACCTTAAATAAAAAATCCCATTCCAATCTATCAAATGCTTTTTCTGCATCTAAGGCAACTGCCACACTCATTTCCTCCCTCTTTTGTGCAAATGAATTATGCTAAGTAACTGAGTTACATTGTCTGCCGATTGTCTATTTTTGATAAATCCTGTTTGATCCATATGTATTAATTTTGGTAAGTATTTAGATAATCTATTAGATAAAATTTTTACTATTATTTTATAGTCAGTATTCAACAAAGAAATAGGTCTATATGATGTTGGCTTTAAAAGATCTCTATCTTTTTTTGGCAATACTATTAAAATAGCTGTTGAAAAAGATTCTGGAAGTTTATGCGTTCTTTCCGCTTGGAATATTAACTCCATAAAAGGAGGAATTAGTAAATCTTTAAACTTTTTATAAAATTTGGGCGAAAACCATCCTCTCCTGGGGATTTATTACTCTGAAGTGATCCTAAAGCTTCTTCGACCTCCTTTAATGTAAAAGGCATATCTAATCCCTTCTGTTCTGAATTCAATTTTGGAGGAGTTATTTGTGATAAAAACCTTTCTTTCTCGACATTATCATTTTGTGATTCTGACTGATACAATTCAGAATAAAAATTCTTAAAAGTTTCATTAATTTCTAAAGGTTTATAAGTAATTTTATTTACACTTGTTCTAATTGCATTTATCGTTTTGGAAATCTGGTCTGTTTTTAACTGCCAAGCAAGAATTTTGTGTGATCTTTCACCTAGTTTGTAATATCTCTGTTTAGTTTTCATAATTGCTTTTTCTGTTCGGTATGTCTGAAGTGTATTGTATTGTAAATTCTTGTTAACAAGTTGTCTTTGTTTTTCTTCTGTCATATACCTTTGAGATTCTTTTTCTAATTTTGTAATCTCTTTTTCCAATTGATCTATTTCTACCATATATTCCTTCTTAATTTTAGAATTATAACTTATTATCTGGCCTCTCAAATATGCCTTCATTGCTTCCCATACTATAAATTTATCATCAACTGAATGTAAATTTGTATCTAAAAAAAACTGAATCTGCTTTTTCATGAAATCATAAAAATCTTGACGTTTTAATAATATTGAATTAAATCTCCAACTGTAAATCGATTCCTCTTTATCCATCATTATCATTGTCATTGTCAAGGGGGAATGATCTGACAATATTCTTGCTTTATATTCCATATTTAGAAACTCGCTCACTGCTCCTTGTTGACAAATAAAAGCCTTAGGACTTAAGGACTGCTGCATAGTACAGTACTACCCTGAGATTCTCTTTTTGTGGGCATTCACAGTAGATACAAACGAACACAAAAATATCAGTGAAAATGTGCACACAAAGTAAATATGGACAAACAACTGTGTAAAAGATGACAAATTGTGCAAGTTCAAAATTAGAAACAATAATAATACTAAATAATTGAGTAAACAAATTATATTGAAAATATTAGTTGTAGAGTCTTTGAAATTGAGTTAGTAGGTTGTGAAATCAGTTTATTATTGTGCTGAGTGAAGTTATCCATGCTGGTTTAGGATCCTGATGGTCGTAGGGTAACGTTCCTGACCCTGGTGGTGTGGGACCTAAGGCTCCTGTGACTCCTGCCCAATGGTAGTAGTGAGATGAGAGCATGGCTTGTATGGTAGTGGTCCCCATGTATACCTGTCTGGACACGCCCCCCACCCCCCCGGCTGACCGCTCCTGTGGCTCCTCCCACAGACCCCTGTATAAAGGCGATTGGAGGCACTGCTCCTCCCTCAGTCTCCAGGATGCCGTGCTCCCTTCTGCTGCTAATAAAAGCCTATCGTTCACCTCCCGTCTCCGAGAGTTATTGATGGTGCATCAATCCCTGATGATGGTTGCTGCTTTGTTCCAGTACTTGTAAAAATACTCAATGGTGGGGAGGGCTTTGCCTGTGAGGCTCTCAGAGGTATCCTCTTCTCTCTTTCTATATCTTACCTTCATTTTCTTGCAAGCATTTACAGGAAACTAAATAAATAGAATAGAATTTATGAAAAGACTTTTTTGCACCAAATTACAACCTCTGCAGTCTCTTGTATAATTCTCTACATCAAAAAGAGAATTTGATGTATGTTACTTCTATGCACATAACCGTGAAAGGTGGATGCCTGGCACCGGCTGAAAAGATGCACAGAGCCCTTTGAGATGGACACAACTAGCTGGAAGCCTGTCTTGTGCATGGAAGAATACATCTTCACTCATGGATGCCGTTCGGCTCTGCTGGCAATTGCTGTTAGCTCCCAGAGGGAAACGTGCAGTGGCTGACTTGGCCCAGGTCATTAAAGTGGGAAGCTTGGAGCCAAGTTCCTCTCTGAGTTCACGAGAATTGCTGAGAAGCCACATATTGTAGATGTTGGGAATTTAAAATAAAAACAGAAAATATTGGAAATACTTGGCAGGCCACCTCAACACAAAGCAGTTCAGGTAAGTGCTTTGAGAGATTAGCTTTGTTTGTCAAACATCCATTAAAATATCAAACTCTACAGTGAAATGTATTGCTTTGCAATACCAACCAAGATAGTGTAAAGGGGGTTTCTTCTTTTTCTTTGTTACTGCGTATGTTGATCAAAATGGCTTCTTTGTTTTGTTGAAAGTAGGACTGCTTCTTTGTTGCGAGAGAGTGCTGGAAGCTTGTTTGGGTTAAAATTTACTGATAACGAGAATTGTATTCCTTCGTTAACCAATTGGGATTAATGTTGTTCTTTCTTCTGAGTCTGTAAGCTATTGTTGGCGGGCTTTTGGAGAGATCGGTGCGAGGGAGTGAGAGAGAGAGGACACGATGCTGTAAACTGGGTGAGGAACGGACCCCAAGCGGGGGTCCAAGGCCGGGAGGTACCCCGAGGAGAGGAGACAAAGATAGATGTGCTTGGTTGACCACTTCGGGTGGTCCTAAGCTGCGAGTTGAGGAGTTTGGAGGGGATCGAATGGTGGCCGGAAGACTTCAGTAATTGAGCTCCAACGGTTGTGCACGAAGTGGTTTGGACTTTGATAAGTTTGGCGCCTTTTCTTTATTTTATTTTCCTTCATGTATACTGTATCGTTATTAATCACTTAGTTATAGTAACCTTTATAAATTGTACTCATTTAATCGCATATGGTGTGCTGTCTGTTTTTGGGCGAGGCGGGGACATCACACAGCATCCACACCAGCTGATTACCCAGTTTGGCGGGGCCAAAGGCTGCTCCCCCCAGACGAGAATGAGCTGAGCGAGCCTGAGGCGACCCAGGGGGTTACAATAGTCTGAGGAAGTGTTGGCCGCAAATGTCGTTGGGCTTCTGGCACCAACATAGCATGCCAACATTACCCAACCTGTATGTCTTTGGAATGTGGGAGGGAGCTGGAGCGCCCGGAGGAAATCCACTTGGTCACAGAGAGAACGTACAAACCTCTCCACAGGCAGCGGCGGGAATTGAGCCCTGACCTTCCGATTGCTAGCGATGCAACACGTTATGCTAACCGCTACGCTACTGTACCGTACTTTGCGGAACAGTACAATTTAGTCCAATAGGGCATTCGTTTACAGAGAACATAAGGAGTAGGTATGGGAATCAGCCATTGGGCCATCCAGCATGCTCCCATCATCCAATCAAATCATGGCTGAGCTTGTCATACACTTCGCTCCACCTTTTGGCTTTTGGAAGAGTACAGCACTGGATAGGCCTTTCGGCCCTCAATATTGTGCTAACCCTGATGCCAGTTTATGCAACATAAGATGATAAGACCATAAGACATTGGAGCAGAAATAGGCCATTTGGCCCATTGAGTCTGCTCTGCCAGTTCACCATGGGTAACTTATTACCCCCTCAACCCCATTCTTTAGCCCTCCCTCTGTAACCTTTGATGCCCTGATTAATCAAGAACCTATCAACCTCTGCCTTAAATATACTCAATAACTTGGTAAAGATAACAGGTGCAGGAAACCTTGGTTTTCAAGAGATATTGAGGTCCTGGTTAAGAAAAAGTTGGTGGTACAGGGAGGTAGGAACACATGAGGTATTTATGAAGCATTAGAAATGCAAGGGAATACTTAAGAAGGAAATCAAGAGGGCTAAAAGAGGGCACGAGGTTGCCCTAGCACATAAGGTGAAGCAGATAAGGGGGTTCCACAGATATGTTAAGAGCAAAAGGATTGCAAGAGAAAAAATTGGTCTTCTGGAAGATCAGAATGGTAATCCATGTGTGGAGCCAGAGAGATGGGGGAGATGTTCAATACATTTTCGCATCTGTATTTACTTGGGAGAAGGACACAGAGTCTATAGAAGTCAAGCAAAACAGCAGTGAGGTTGTGCACTCTGTATGGATTACAGAGGAGGAAATGTTTGCAGTTTAGAGGCAAATTAGGGTGGTTGGATCTCCAGGGCCTGACAAGGTGTTCCCTCATTCATTGTGGGAGGCAAGTGCAGAAATTGCCAGGGCCCTAGCAGAGATATTTAAATCACCCTTAGTGACATAAGAGGTCCCAGACGAATGGAGGATAGCTTCTGCTGATTAAGAAAGGCTTTAAAAATAAACCAGGAAATTATAGACCAGTGAGTCTGGCGTCAGCAGTGGGAAAGTTATTGGAAGGTATTCTAAGAGTCTGGATATATGAGTATTTGGATAGACAGGGACTGATTGAGGATAGTCAGCATGGCTATGGTCATGTCTAACCAACCTTCCAGAGTTTTTAGAGGAAGTTATCAGGAAAGTTGATGAAGGCAAGGTAGAGGATGTTGTCTACATGGACTTTAGCAAGGCCTTTGACAAGGTCCTGCATGGGCGGTTGGTCAAGAAGGTTCAGTTGCTAGGCAGTCAAGATGAGGTAGTGAACTGGATTAGACGCTGGCTTTGTGGGAGAAGCCAGAGGGTGGTAGTAGAGGGTTGCCTCTCTGACCGGAGCCAGTGAGTGGTGGTGCGCCGCAGGGATTAGTGCTGGATCCATTTTTGTTTGTCATCTATTTCAATGATCTGGATGATAATGTGGTTAACCGGATCTGCATAGTTGTGGACGACACCGAGATTGGGGTGTAGTGGACAGCGAGGAAGACTATCAGAGCTTCCACCAGGATCTGGACCAGCTCAACAAATGTGCTGAAAAATGGCAGATGGAATTTAATGCAGACAAGTGTGAAGTGTTGCACTTCGGTAGGACCAACCAGGGTAGGTCTTGCACAGTGAACGGCAGAACACTGAGGAGTGTAGTAGAACAAAGGGATCTGGGAATACAGGTCCATAATTCATTGAAAGTGGCATCACAGGTAGATGCAATAGGGTCGTAAAGAAAGCTTTTGGCACATTGGCCTTCATTGTACTCGATGTATTGAGTACAGAAGACGGGATGATATGTTGAAATTGTATAAGATGTTGGTGAGTCCCAACTTATTGGAGTATTGTGTGTAGTTTTGGTCACATACCTACAGGAAAGATGTAAATAAGGTTGAAGGAGTATAGGGAAAAATCACAAGGATGTTGTTGGACTGCTGGACCTGAGTTATAAGGAAAGACTGAATAGGTTAGGACTTTATACCTTGGAATGTAGAAGATTGAGGGGAGATTTGATAGAGGTGTACAAAATTATGAGGGATATGGATAGAGTAAATGCAAGCAGGTTTTTTCACTGAAGTTGGGTAGGACTACATCAAGAGGTCAAGGGTTAAGGATGAAAGGTGAAAAGCTTAAGGGGAACATGAGGGGAAACTTCTTCACTCAGAGGGTCACGAGAGTGTAGAAGGAGCTGTCAGCACAAGTGATGCATGCAAGCTCAACTTCAATGTTTAAACTAGATGGGAAAAGGGCCTATTTCTGTGCTGTACTTTTTTTTATGACCCTATGATAATTTACAATGACCAATTAACCTGCTAACCAGTACATCTTTGAAATGTGGAAGGAAACCCATGTGCTTCATGAGGAGAATGTACCAACCCCTTAAAGGCGGTTCCGGAAATGAACTTTGAACTCCTGAACACCCCAGGCTCTAATTACATCACGCTAACTGCTACTCTACCTCGGCACAGTAATTTGCCAGTTTACAGTCTCCTTCGCAGATTTTACTCAGCTCCTGAGACCTCAGGACAGGCCTATAAAGCCCTGCTGCGCCATCAAGCCTGCAGGAAACAAATCTGGAATACATGCTCCTTGCAATAAATCCTTTCCCACCCAAGCACTTCGTAGAAAAGCTTATCTTGCTCTGGGAATTCTCCAACGTTAAAACAGGGGAATAAAAAGCTCCCTACATTTTATTGATAAAAAATAACAGATCCAAAGAAGTAGTTATTGCTTCATATAAATCATGTTTATTTTTTGTGGGAATAAGTTCAGAATATTGTATAAATTGGCTGGAAGCAGTAGCATAACAGCTTGTGTAATGCTATTACAGAACCATGAACCTCGGTTCAATTCTCGCTGCAGTCTGTAAGGAGTTTGCACTTTCTTCCCATGACTCTAGTTTCCTCCCACGTTCCGAAGGTTTAGTCGGTTAATTGGTCACATGGGTGCAGTTAGGTGTGACAGGGATGGGTTGGCCTGTTACCATGCTGTATCTCGAAATAAATAAAAATAACTAGAAAAACTACTGCTTGAAATACGTTTATGATAATAGTGAATGGATTTTATGTGCAGGAACATAATTCATATTTCATATATCATAAACAAATTTCAGGAACAGTTACAACTATCAGAACTCTGAAATGTAAACACAAAATTTTCTGCAGATGCTGTGGTCAAAGCAACACATACAAACAAGCTGGATGAACCCAGTAGGTCAGGCAGCATCCGTGGAAATGAGCAGTCAACGTTTCCGGCCGAGACCCTTTGTCAGGACTGAAGACGGAGGGGGCAGGGGCCCTATAAAGAAGGTGGGGGGAGGTTGGGTAGGAGAAGGCTGGTAGGTGTCAGGTTAAAAACCAGTAAGAGGAAAGATCAAGGGGTGGAGGAGGGGAAGCAGGAAGGGGATAGGCAGGAAAGGTGAAGAAGGAATGTAAGGGGAAAGCACTGTGTAGTAGAAGAAGGCAGAATCATGAGAGAGAGGTGATAGGCAGCTGGAGGAGGAGGCAGAGGAGAACTAGGATGGGTGAACGGAGTGGGAGGGAATTACTGGAAGTTGGAGAATGATTTACAACCAACAGACTGACTTACAAGGATTCTTTGTAACTCATGTTCTCAGTATTCTTTTTAATTAATGTGCATAATTTAATTTCTTTTGCATATTGGTTGTTTGTCAATCTTTATGTATTTGTTTTCATAAACTCTATCGTACTCCTTTATGTTCCTGTAAATGCCTGCAAGTAAATGAATCTCATGTTAGTAAATGACTAACATATACGTCACCAACACCATCATCATCATCATTGTGTGCCGTGTCATATGACATCATCATTACGCACTGTGTCTTATGATGTTGGTGATCATGGTCTTTTGACCATGATTGATCTTGGGAAATTTTTCTACAGAAGTGCCTTGCCATTGCCTTCTTCTGGGCAGTGTCTTTACAAGACGGGTGACCCCAACCATTATCCATCCTCTTCAGAGATTGTCTGCCTGGTGTCAGTGGTTGCATAACCAGGACTTGTGATATGGATGATATGGGGGGGGGTGGCGGGTTCTACAGTTTTCCCAACGATGACCCACGGGCTAGTGGAGGAAAGGAGCACCTTACACCTCCTTTGGGTGAGGCGCATTTCCACCCCGCCACTTTAATGATAAATTCCACTTTATCTTTATTTCTTACACTGTAAATGGGAATGTGCTCAGCTACTCTTTGTAATTCACTTACCGCTGTTGCCCTCTGATGTTTCTATATGCCCCCAGTCATCAGCGCTAGTGACTGTGTATTCCCTCAGAAGCCAATTTATTAGATACACCTGCGCACCTGTTCGTTAATGCAAATATCTAACCTGCCAATCCTGTGGCAACAACTCAATGCATTAAAGCATGCAGACATGGTCAAGAGGTTCAGTTGTTGTTCAAACCAAATATTAGAATGGGCAAGAAATGTGGTCAAAGTGACTTTGACTGTAGAGTGATTTTTGGTGCCAGATGGGGTAGCTTGAGTATCTCAGAAACTGCTGATCCTGGTAGTTTCACACACAGCTCTAGAGTTCACAGAGAATGGTGTGAGAATCAAAAGAGGACATCCAGTGCACAGCACTTCTCTGGACGACAATGCCTTGTTAGGAGAGAGGTCAAAGGAGAATGGTCAGACTTGTTCAGGTTGACAGGAAGGTGACAGCAACTCAAATAACCGCACGTTACAACCGTGCTGTGCAGATGAGCATCTTAGAATCTTAAAGTGATGGGCTACCGCAGCAGAAGGCCATGAACGTACACTCAATGGTCACTGTATTAGGTACAGCATGGCCTCTGGGTGTGTATAATCATAGAAATTACCTCAGGAGAAAGCTGTTTGGACCAATGTTTCCATGCTGGATAAGTTATAATGAAATCTATTGTCGACTCGTAACACATCAAAATCCTGTTCCTCCATGAATTGCCATGCAATACTGGATGTTCTATCACTGTTACAGGATGGGAGCAACTTCAATAACTATGCAGACAGCAAAGTCCCACAGATGGCATCAGATCAACGACAATAAGACCATAAGACATAGGAGCAGAATTAGGCCATTCAGCCCATCGAGCCTGTTCCACCATTCAATCATGGATGATTTATTTTCCCTTTCTACCCCATTCTCCTGTCTTCACCTGTAATTTTTGATGCTCTTACTAATTAAATGACTATCAATCTCTGCTTTAAATATATCCAATGACTTGGCCTCCTCATCCATCTGTGGTAATGAAGTCCACGGCTTCACCACCATCCGGCTAAGGAAATTTCTCCTCATGCTCATTCCAAAGGGACGAGCTGTAGCGGTGTGCTACACGCAGCGCTGCAATAAACAACAGGGAGTCGGCGAGCTGCAGTTGCAAAAAGAGGTTTATTCAAACTTCACGGCCTTGCTTTAAAGCCTTCCTGATCCCGCCCTCCCCGGGCGGGAATGCTGTAGGGGGCGCGTATTCACAGTCCCGTCCCGCGCGCGGGCTTTTCCCCTTGCTGGTGAAGCAGGCTTGGCGCCCTCTTTGGGACCGGCCTCAATGCCGGCACGCGCCACTTTGTGAGCCGGTTCGAGTGCGCTGGGAAGTGGGTCGCCACATAACCCCCCCCCCCCAGAACCGGCGATACACCCCCCAATGTCCACAGTCTGGGTCGGACTCTGTTTGGGAGGTCTGCCTCTGCGCCGCGGTGCCTGAATCTCGACCAGCTGCGCCACGTCCACATGGGCTGGTTTGAGTCGGTCCATCCTGAAAACCTCCTCTTTCCCCCCAATGTCCAGTATGAATGTGGACCTGTTGTTTCTGATCACCGTAAACGGCCCCTCGTAGGGCCGCTGTAGTGGTGTCCGGTGTCTGCCCCGTCGTACAAACACAAACTTACAGTTTTGCAGGTCTTTGGGTATGCAGGTCGGGTTCTGCCCATGCTGTGAAGTGGGTATGGGGGCCAGGTTACCGAGCCTTTCGCGTAGCCTGTCCAGGACTGCTGCGGGTTCTTCCTCTTGCCCCCTTGGGGCTGGTATAAACTCTCCTGGGACGACCAGGGGTGCGCCGTACACCAACTCGGCTGACGAGGTGTGCAGATCCTCTTTGGGCACCATGCGGATTCCGAGCAGGACCCAGGGAAGCTGGTCCACCCAGTTAGGCCCTTTGAGGTGGGCCATGAGAGCCGACTTCAGGTGACGGTGGAAACGCTCCACTAGTCCGTTCGACTGTGGGTGGTAGGCAGTTGTGTGGTGCAGCTGCGTTCCCAACAGGCTGGCCATCGCTGACCACAGGCTGGAGGTGAACTGGGCGCCTCTGTCGGAGGTAATGTGGGCCGGTACACCAAAGCGGGACACCCAGGTGGCGATCAGTGCCCGGGCGCAAGATTCGGTGTCGGTGAGCGGGACCGCATCTGGCCATCTTGTGAACCGGTCCACGATAGTCAGGAGGTGCCGCGCTCTGCGCGACACTGGCAGGGGGCCAACGATATCCATATGAATGTGGTCGAAACGCCGGCGGGTGGGGTGGAACCGCTACGGCAGAGCTTTAGTGTGCCGCTGCACCTTGGCTGTTTGGCACTGCATGCACGTTTTGGCCCATTCACTGACCTGCTTGAGGAGTCCGTGCCAAATGAACCTGCTGGAGACCATCCGGACGGTTGTCCTGATGGAGGGGTGCGCTAAGTTGTGAATGGAGTTGACAACGCACCGCCGCCAGGCTGCCGGGACGACGGGACGGGGTTGGCCGGTGGTGACGTCACAGAGTAGGGTCCCCTCACCTGGGCCTACGGGGAGGTCCTGGAGCTGAAAACCGGAGTCTGCAGTCCTGTAGCTAGGGATCTCCTTGTCTGCCTGCTGTGCCTCCACCAGTGCTTCATAGTCTACCCCCTGGGACAGGGCTTGGATGTTAGGGCGGGAGAGGGCATCCGCCACGACATTGTCCTTTCCCGAGACGTGCCGGACATCCATCGTGTATTCGGAGATGTAGGACAGATGGCGCTGCTGGCGGGATGACCAGGGATTGGACACCTTCGTGAACACAAAGGTAAGCGGTTTGTGGTCCGTGAACGCGGTGAAGGGCCTACCTTCCAAGAAGTACCTGAAATGCTGGATTGCCAGGTATAGCGCCAACAGTTCCCGGTCGAAAGCACTGTATTTGAGCTCGGGTGGTCGCAGGTGTTTGCTGAAAAATGCCGGGGGTTGCCAGTGACCCTCGATGAGTTATTCCAGCACCCCACCGACTGCCGTGTTAGATGTGTCCACTGTGAGGGCGGTAGAGACATCCGTTCTGGGGTGCACTAGCATCGCGGCATTTGCTAAGGCTTCTTTGGTTTTAATGAAAGCGGCGGCGGACTCCTTGTCCCAGGTAATGTCCTTGCCCTTACCCGACATCAGGGCGAACAGGGGGCGCATGATTCGGGCAGCTGAAGGGAGGAAGCTGTGGTAGAAATTGACCATACCTACGAATTCCTGAAGGCCTTTGATTGTGTTGGGTTGGGGGAAATGGCGGACCGCATCTACCTTCGCAGGCAGAGGGGTTGCCCCGTCTTTAGTAATCCTGTGGCCCAGGAAGTCGATGGTGTCGAGCCCGAACTGGCGTTTGGCCGGGTTGATTGTCAGGCTGTATCCACTCAGTCGGGCGTAGAGTTGATGGAGCTGGGACAGATGCTCCTGACGATTGCTGCTGGCTATGAGGATGTCATCCAAATAGATGAAAGCGAAGTCCAGGTCGCGTTCCACCGCGTCCATTAACCGCTTAAACGTCTGTGCAGCATTCTTCAGGCTGGATGGCATGCAGAGGAACTCGAAAAGGCCAAAGGGGGTGATGAGTGCCATTTTGGGGACGTCGTCCGGATGCATCGGGATTTGATGGTATCCTCGGACGAGGTCTACCTTGGAGAAGATCCGTGCGCTGTGCAGGTTTGCTGCAAAGTCCTGAATGTGCGGCACAGGGTAGCGGTCCGGTGTTGTAGCCTCATTCAGCCTGCGGTAGTCGCCGCATGTTCTCCAGCCCCCTGTCGCTTTGGGCACCATGTGCAGGGGGGAGGCCCATGGGCTGTCGGACCACCGTATGATCCCCAATTCCTCCATCCTCTTGAACTCCTCCTTCGCCAG
Source organism: Hemitrygon akajei (assembly GCF_048418815.1). NCBI lineage: Eukaryota > Metazoa > Chordata > Chondrichthyes > Myliobatiformes > Dasyatidae > Hemitrygon > Hemitrygon akajei. The sequence goes on along the minus strand of NC_133126.1, from coordinate 186,095,389 downwards.
TCGGAGTTTGTCCGGGGGAAGCCGCCGAGCGCGGGCATGGAGGGATGGTCCTTGTGTCAGGATGTGGTGCTGTACGCCGAGTCTGGACATGGCTGCCGTGAACTGCGCTGCTAGAACCGATGGGAAATCCGCCAGGACTCTGGTGAAGTCGTTGTCGGACAGCGTGATGGAGTCTAGGTGTGGGGCCGGCAACTGGGCTTCACCCAGGGAGAATGTTTGAAAGGTCTCGGAATGGACCAGTCTCTTCCCGGGCAGGTCAACCAGTAGGCTGTGAGCCCGCAAAAAATCCGCGCCCAGGAGCGGTTGGGCTACGGCGGCCAGTGTGAAGTCCCACGTGAACCGGCTGGAGCCGAACTGTAGCCGCACCGTACGGGTGCCGTAGGTCCTTACTGTGCTGCCGTTCGCGGCCCTCAGGGTGGGACCCGGTGCTCTGTTGTGGGTGTCGTAACTCGTCGGAGGTAAGACACTGATCTCGGCTCCGGTGTCGACCAAAAGGCGGCGTCCTGACCTGCTGTCCCACACATACAGGAGGCTATCCCGATGGCCAGCTGCCGTAGCCATCGGCGGCGGCTGGCCCTGGCGTTTCCCGGGAACCTGCAGGGCGGGCTACAGCGGCGGGCTTCTGCGCCCCACCACTGGTGGTAGAAGCACCATTGTTCGTTGGTCTCCTCACCCCTGCCTCTGGGTTTAGCGGGCTCTGCGGCCGGGCCTGGTCTGGTTTGCTGCTGGGAGCGTGGCCCGGTGATCTGTGCGACAGATGCCCCACTCTCCTTCTTGGCCTTCCACAGCACGTCCGCCCGGGCCGCCACCCTCCGGGGGTCGCTGAAATCCGCGTCGGACAGCAGCAGGCGTATGTCCTCGGGCAGCTGCTCCAGGAATGCCTGCTCAAACATGAGGCAGGGCTTGTGACCTCTGGCCAGGGACAGCACCTCGTTCATCAAAGCCGACGGTGGCCTGTCCCCCAAACCATCCAGGTGCAGTAAGTGGGCAGCTCGCTCGTGCCGTGAGAGTCCGAAAGTCCTTATGATCAAGGCTTTGAATTCTGTGTATTTGCCGTCCGCTGGGGGCGATTGTATGAACTCCTCAACCTGGGTGGCTGTCTCCTGGTTGAGGGAGCTCACCACGTAGTAGTAACGTGTGTCCTCCGAGGTTATCTGCCGAATGTGGAATTGGGCTTCTGCTTGCTGGAACCATAGGTGAGGTCGCAGCGTCCAGAAGCTTGGCAGTTTCAACGAAACTGCATGAACAGATGCGGCGTCATTCATCTTCGGCCCAAATATCGTTTGGGCCGTCGGGGTCACCAATCGTAGCGGTGTGCTACACGCAGCGCTGAAATAAACAACACGGAGTCGATGAGCTGCAGTTGCAAAAAGAGATTTATTCAAACTTCGCGGCCTTGCTTTAAAGCCTTCCTGATCCCGCCCTCCTCGGGCAGGAATGCTGTAGGGGGCGCGTATTCACAGTTCCGTCCCGCGCGCGGGCTTTTCCCCTTGCTGGTGAAGCAGGCTTGGCACCCTCTTTGGGACCGGCCTCTATGCCGGCGCGCGCCACTTTGTGAGCCGGTTCGAGTGCGCTGGGAAGTGGGTCGCCACAGTGCCTGTATTCTGAGGCTGTGAAATCTGGCCCTAGTCTGCCCCACTATTGGAGACATCCTCTGCATGTTCACTCTATCTAGGCCTTTCGGTATTTGGTTGGAACTGTACTGTATGCATTACCAAGCTGTAACAAATTTGTCGACATGGAAAGGGGATCTCATTGAAACCCACTGGAGGCAATGGATATGGAGAGGATGCTCCCACTTGTATGAGAATTTAGCATCAGAGGGCCTTGGAATACAAGGGCTCCCCTTATAAACTGAGATAACGAGGAATTTCTTTTGCCAACGGGAACCAGAATCAGAGTCAGGTGAGTTGCTTTGGATCTCCAGCATCTTCAGTCTTTTTTGTGCTCCACCCTCCCCATTCCCAGCATCCTTTGCTGCAGCCAGATTTACAAAATCACTCTCCGCTCCACTTGAACAACTACAGAACTGTGCAAAAGTCTTAGGCATATATATACACGTGCCCGAGACTTTTGCCCAGTACTGTATGTTGTGGAATTTGTTGTTCTGCAGGTGCTGAATATGTGGAATTTGTTGCCACAGAGGGCTGTGAAGGCCAAGCCCTTGGGTGTATTTAAGGTAGAGATTGATGGGTTCCTGGTTGATGAGGTGTTAAGGGTTATAGAAGAAAGGCCAGGGAATGGGGTTGAAATTAAACCCCAGCTATGATTGATTGGCGGAGCAGACTTGATGAGTCGAGTTGCCTAATTCTGCTCCTATAGCTCATGGTCTTCTCAGCTAATGAGGTAGCCTGCGACTAAATTGCAAAAATGCCAGGGAAACACTTAGCATGAGTGATTCAGTCGGCATGGTAGCGTGGTGGTTAGCACAAACACCCGCGACCTGGGTTCAATTCCCGCCGCTGCCTGGAAGGAGTTTCTACGTTCTCCCCGTGACTGTGTGCGTTTCCTCTGGGTGCTCCAGTTTCCCCCCACAGTCCAAAAACGTAGCAGTTGGTAGGTGAATTGGTCATTGTAAATTGTCCTGTGATAGGCCAGGGTGAAATTGGGGATTGCTGGGCGGCACAGCTCCAAGGGCCTAAATGGCCTGTTCTGTGCTACGCCAATAAATAAATAGACCATCTAAAACAAGCCTAACCACCTCTCCATCAGTCAAGCACTTGCCCTGGTCAAGTCACCATAACATTTCACCAGAAAGTTAACAAGACCACGAATACCACAGCTTTAAGAGCAACTGAGAGTTTGATACCCCGTGAAAAGAGACGCCTCAGGGCTTTTCCACCAGTTATAGCACAGGGAGGCAGAGTACTCTCCACTTGCCTGTGTAAGTGTGTTAGAGAGTGATTGTTGGGTTTGGCACATTTACATTGAGCAAACGTATCCAGCCACCAGTCTTCAAATCTGAATGTCAATTGTACACTTAATTTAAAAGCTAAAAGCTGTGAATCCCAGACCAGGCAATGCTGATTAAAATTCATTTAGATGTCTGTGGAGTGGGTGCAGATCAGGAGATGTGAAGTTTGTGTGCAGTTTCAAAGAAAGCATTGTAAATATGGAATTTTCCTTTGATGTGTAGCACATAAAATATCGAGCCCCACGTTGGGCCAGCGAGACGCCTGCTGTATCTTGTTTTATTGAATAAAGAAACTGCTTTATAGCTACAAGTACTTTTCGCTGGTGACTTCATTCACGCAACAACGTGTACCGCTAACAGCTCTTAACTTTAGCACAGTCCTGGACAAGCAACCTCACACCAGCACCTGACACATTGACCTGCTCTGTCAGAGGTGGGTTGTGATGCTAGTGTTCCACAGCTGCTAGACTTGTCCGAGCCATCTCAAAGAGCAAGGACAACACGGTAATGGGAATCTGGCCACCCTGAAGTCACATGCCATACAGACCTGGAAGTATGTCTGATACACCATCAATAACTCACTCTGAGACGTAGAAGCGAGGTATCGGCTTTTATTGACTGGAAGAAGGAACAAGCAGTGAGTGACCACTATACTACATCCTGTAGACAGAGAGGCCAGGCTCAGACCTCCATCACCTTTATACAGGGGTCTGTGGGAGGAGCCACAGGAGCAGTCATCAGGGGGCGTGTCCAGACAGGTATATGTAGTTCACCACGAAGTCTCCACTTGGTCATGGAGTGACAGGAGTTCAGCGATGGCCCAAATGCAGAGGGAGGGAGGACACAGGCACAGAGTGAACAGTTCACTGAGTTTTAATAAGATCTTGGGCTCTTTTGAACTTGCACTTCTCTGGCTTGGCGTAAAGGTTGTTCTTAAGGAGCCATCTGAGAACCTTCTGGACATGCTGAACGTGTTCCTGGCAGGAGCGGGAATACACAAAAATATCATGCAAAAACACAAAAGCAAACTGATTCACCGTGTCCGGAGCTCATTGTTGACCCAGGGGCTGAAAGACAGCAGTGACATTGACTAAAACAAGATGAGAGCTGCTCCCAGTGGTTGCCCTCTGGTACAGGTTGGAGGGGTTCTTTGGTAAGGTGGATCTTGCCAGTGCCCAGAGGCTGACCATCCAGAGCTTTGATATCAATATTCTTTCTCAATTGTTGAGTGGGACCTCCCTATCTTTGAGCTAGAGAGATATCCATGAAGTTTCTTGTGTCAATAAATGCCAGAAGCTCATGGGTCTGGGACCTCCATGACAGCGTTACTCGATTAGGGGAAGGTGCTTGCAGAGGAGATTTGACCCATCAGAATTCTCCTTCTTACTGACGGGTCTTGTGGGTCCTTGAAACATAATGCCTGGAAGTGTCCTGGAGAGCCAAAACAGAGAGAGACGGCAACCTGTTTTTCTCTGTTAATCTCATTCTCTTCCCCAACTTCTTACTCCGACTTTTCATCTCCTTTTTCCAGTCCTGGTAAAGGGTCCCAGCCTGAAATGTCGACGGTTTATTCTTTTCCATAGGTGTTACCTGGCCTTCTGAGTTCCTCCAGAATTTTATGTGTATTACTTTGATTTCTCGCGTCTGCAGATTTTCTTTTGCTTGTCAATCCTCCTGAGGTAGGTGCTGACCCCCTCACTCAAGGGCTCTTCTGCGGACTGTGATCACTGGGTGATGAGATGTGGGGTGAAGACAGGTTGATGAGTAGGATGCTCTCTCTCTCTCTCCCCCTCTCGCTCTCTCTCTCTCTCACTCTCTCTCACACTCTCTCTCTCTCACTCTCTCTCTCTCTCTCTCTCTCTCTCACTCTCTCTCACACTCTCTCTCTCTCTCTCTCTCTCTCTCTCTCTCTCTCTCTCTCTCTCACTCTCCCTCTCTCTCACTCTCTTGCTCTCTCTCCCTTCTCCCCACCCATCTCACAATGAGATCTCATGCTGGATCTTTGTGCTCAGCTCACGACGGGAAAGCAATGATGCGAGATCTCTCATTCCACCCCTTTTCAACTGTAAGAATGTGAAGATGTACTGCGTAGTCTCTCACTGACCCTCTCCCTTGGTGCAGGTCCTGCTTCCTGACCCTGTACTGGAAAAGCAAACACTCTTGAAGTCAACTACAGATTGCTAGAAAGACTGGGCTGCAGGAGGACCTTGTCCTCATAGGGCACTGAACAGGCTGAGTGGGGGGGGGGGGGGGGGTCCATCTAAGAGATTCAGAATGTCAGCTAGTTTATGTGTACCATTATTGAACAGATTTGGCTGAACTTGGAAAGTCAGCTCACCTTTGATAAACAACACACACAAAATGCTGGTGGAACACAACAGGCCAGGCAGCATCTATAGGAAGAAGTACAGTCGACATTTCGGGCTGAGACCCTTCGTCAGGACTAACTGAAAGAAAAGATAGTAAGAGATTTGAAAGTAGGAGGGGGAGGGGGAAATGCGAAATGATAGGAGAAGACCGGAGGGGGTGGGATGAAGCTAAGAGCTGGAAAGGTGATTGGAAAAAGGGATACAGAGCTGGAGAAGGGAAAGGATCATGGGATTGGAGGCCTAGGGAGAAAGAAAGGGGGAGGGGAGCACCAGAGGGAGATGGAGAACAGGCAGAGTGATTGTGAGAGGGTCAGAGAGAGAGAAACAGGAGAGAGAGGGAGGAAAAAAAGGGGGGAAATGATAAATTTTAAAAAAGGGACGGGGTAAGAAGGGGAGGAGGGGCATTAACGGAAGTTAGAGAAGTCAATGTTCATGTCATCAGGTTGGAGGCTACCCAGGTGGAATATCAGGTGTTGTTCCTCCAACCTGAGTGTGGCTTCATCTTGACAGTAGAGGAGGCCACGGATAGTCATATCAGAATAGGAATGAGATGTGGAATTGAAATGTGTGGCCACTGGGAGATCCTGTTTCAAACCTGATGGCATGAACACTGATTTCTCAAACTTCTGTTAATACTTACTCGTCTGAGTAAGAGCTTCTTCCCCCAGGCTGTGAAAGTTCTGAACACCCTGTTACCACCCAGTACACATTATTTATGACAGCGCCAGTTGCATTATACTGAATGCACGTCATGTCAATTTGTACATCTACAGAATACTTCTTTGCCTGTTACTACTATTGTGTTAATATTACTTTACGTGCTGCATGTGATATATGTACAGTTTTTGCACCTTGGCCCCAGAATGCTGTTTCGTTTAGCTGTATACATGCGAACAACAATAAATGTGAACTTGTGTCAACAGTGATCAACCTGATTCTGATTCTGTTCGAACAGCACTGTCAGTGTTCCTTCAATACACACGGTACCGTATCAGGTTGAGTAGGAAGCTCATCACCTCCTTCACAACAGCAATTCAGAATGGGCAAGACGTGTTGGCCTTGCTAGCACAGGATGAAATGCTGAGATCTTCGACTGGAATCCTTAACTCTGTTTCTCTACCCACAGGTGCTGCCTTGCAGAATATACGTCTTTATTACAAGAGAAACCTCCACTCCTCTGCAGATGTGTTTTCTTCTAATACATCAAGCTTGAATGGGCACGTGGTCCTTGGACTTAATGCCCATAAAGGTGGCCCCTCTAACAATGTAGAATACTCTCATTCCTTCTCTGAACTATCCAGATTATAAACTCATGTTCCTGCATTCAGACTTGAAGTCTGACTCAGTTTTTAAGAGTACAATCACAGAGTAAGGCCCACACCTAACTACCACCTCAGAGTAAGGCCCACACCTAACTGCCACCTCAGAGTATTGGCACCATTTCCACATACGTGCAGTTTGTTCATCTGCCTCTGTTTTATGACTTCGAGCATCTTAGTAACAGGAGCAATCAAAATGTTCCCGTCCTACAGCGCATAAACGCTAATTATGTTAGTTTACCATTTTAAAAAAAGTATTACCTTGGAGATCGCAAAGAGAAACACTGTGTACAGAAAAGATTTTATGCAACTAGGGAGAGTGTAGGGCCCTGGGAAGTGTTGTGGAGTGGAGGGAATTCAATTTGCAAGTGCATGGTTCTCTGAAAGTGGCCTCACAGGCAGGTAGGGTGATGGGGAAGGTGTTTAGACTATGGTGGCCTTCATCAGGCAAGGCACTGAGCTTAGGAGTTTAAAGCTTATATTGCAGTTATAAGACATCAGAGAGGCTACACTTGAAGAACTGTGTTTAAATTTCTTACGTGAAAGTCGTTATTAAACTAGAAAGAATACAGAAAAGATTTAGCAGGATGTTCCCTGAACTCGAGGGCCAGAGGTACAAGGTGAGCTTGCATTAGCTGGGGCTTTATTTCCTGGGTCAAACGGGATGGATGGGTGACCAGGTGGATAATGGGGGCATAGACAGGACGAAGTCGTGCAGTCTTTTTCCCAGGGAGGGGTGCTTAAAACAAGAGGGTTTAAGATCAGAGGTGGGAGATTCAAAAGGGACATTGGGGACAGCTTCTTCACACCAAGGACGATGTAGAAACAGTGGTTGAGGCAGGCACATTAGCAACATTTGAAAGTTACCTAGATCAGTACGTGGATAGGAGCGGGGTTCCCAGCTGGGATTCCATGTACCCCTTGCTTAATGGTGTTGGTCTATGCCTCAAGAAGGGTTGGGAACCCCTAGATTAGAGGGATATGGGCCAAGCGTGGGCAGACAGGACTAGCTCACTGGGCAAAAGATTTGGGCTGAGGGGCCTGTTCCACGCTCTGTAACCCTATCCTTTAACAAAAGGAACAAAAAAATCAGCGGGTTCAACAGCCTCTTCAAAGCTCGAGCTTCAAAGTACATTTATTATCAAAGTATGTATACCATATGCAACCCTGTGATTCACAGCCACAGGAATAGCGAAATACAATAGAATCCATGAAAGACCGTACAGAACAAAGATAGAATTCCTGAGAGTGAGTCTACAGGCTGTGGAATCAGTTCAGTGCCGAGGCGAGCGGAACCATCGACGCGGGCCAGCAGGGCCACAACTGCTCCTGAATTGGGACCCAAGACTCCTGTACCTCCCGCCTGATGGCAGCGGGTCAAACGCAGGCAGAGGGGATGGGCTCTGGTGGGGGATCTTGGCTGGCACGGGGTAGCAGGGCTGAACGCTGGTTCGTTTTTACTCTCAGGCTCAATGATCCAATCTGGCTTGAAGTCCATCTCGGTGCGCTCTCTTCCGGCGATCGTCGACCTTCGTTCACTTCAGGGTGCCGTACCTGCATTCCCGAGAGTCAATTTCACCGGAGAAGGTCATACAATTGCTGATTCATTTAGACAGTTCAAAAGTATGTTTCTTAAAGGGAAATGTAATGTGGATTACAGTTCAAAGAAGTATATCTAGTACTTTTGTGAGCTGCCCGCTAGACGTCACTGTATATTGCCAGCAACATCTTGGAAATCTTCTCATCTTTGGGTGGGGGGAGAAGAAATAGGCAATGGTTTTGGTCAATGTTGCAGGTTTTGCTTCTCCCCCCCCCCCCCATGCTCAACCCACTGAATTCCTCCCGCAGATTGTTTATTGTTCTGTATTCTGGCATCTGCAGTCTCCTGTATCTGCAGCCTTTTAACAAAATCTTCACAGGGAAACACGTCAGTCTGAGTAGATGGAAGCGATGATTAAGCTTGACCTGTCGAGTGAGAACTAACAGAGGGGTTAATGTCATTGGCCCGGAGCCTTTCGCAGTAGTCGGGTACTAGTGCAAGGTACCTTATGCTATTTAGACAATTTAAACACCGGCCTGTCGGAGGCGAGAGCCGATTTCACTCGCTGTCCCAAATCTTCACTCCTCTCTCCAGGGTGCTGGAGCCTTTCGCTGTTCCGTTGTTGGGTGAATTTACACTAAGAAGTCAAGGTATTGGTTGGGATGAGAGCCGATTTTGCTCGATCTCCGTGGTGTTGAGGCTAAGAAGACTGCCCCGGCTGCTCTGCTCCATGCCCACTAATATGATGAACTCGGACATCCCACCCTGCAAAATCTCATTTCAGGGAGGTAGCACCAGCACCCCTGACCCCCACAACTCCATATCCCACCCCCCCCCCCCCCGGTCAACCTCCAAGGGTGTATGTATACAGGACATTTGATTATGAAAGAACACAACAATTTATTTGATCACATATTTACACACACACACACACACACACACACACACACACACACACACACACACACACACACACACACACACACACACACACACACACATCTATTAGTTATTCTATTTCTTTTGCAAACTTTCCTTGTACTGTGACATGGCTTGCTTGGCAGATTTGAGAATTTTACTGGAAGTCTCACTCTCATAGCAGTCTGTGCCAATGAATTTGTTAATTTTGCGAGACATCAGATTCACAGGTGTTTTGTGAGACAGCTGACTTCTGAATTCTGTCTTAATGTGACGCACCATGCTGAATGCCCTTTCCACATCACAATTAGAATTTGGCAGCACCAAAAGCAGCTTCATCAACTGGCAGAGTCTGGGGTGAAATACGTTTTATATTTTCTTTCTTTGGAACACTCTGCCATGGTGCTGCAGGACACTAAACTGAACTGACGGACAATGAAAGAGAGAGAGAGGTCGACTGTAAAGCCCGCCCACAGAGAAAACTGATAGGTCTACTTAGCACGAAGAGAGACCAATCAGGATGCTCTCTCTCTCTCTCTTCCCCCCCCACACCCCACACCCCCCCCTCGCTTGCTCAGTCTCAAAAAAATCGATTTCTGGGATATTGTATATAATTTGCGGGCGTCAGGGAGCCGCTATCAATATGTGGGAGACTCCCTGAACTTCCAGGAGAGGTGGAATGTCTGTGAACTGATTATTGAGGCTTTGGGCCTACTCCATGCTGCTCTAGATATTGGATCTGAGGACTCAATTTTGGTTTGAAATGCTGTTGTTCACTTCAATTGTTTGCATGATTTATTATTTTTTTCTTTCTCTAGTGCATCTAGTGTTAGACTTTTGTTTTTATTTTGTTTATTTTTTAAAATTGGGTTCTTTCAGGCTTTTTGCTTTATGGCTACTTGTGAGCAAGGAAATCTGAAGGTTATATAATTTATACATTCTTTGATAATAAATGTCCTCGAATTTTGAATCTTGAATCGTTGGACAATGAGAGGCGAGCTTGGCCTGGATAATGAATGAGAGTCCTCAATGATGGATGATGCCTTTCTGAGGCAATGCTTGTAGTAAATATCCTCAGAGGTGGAGAGAGTAGGCCTCTGATGGAACCATCACTCTCTGTAGCCTCTTGCATTCCTGTGCTTTGGAGTTTCCATACCAGGCCGTGATGCAACCAGTGTTTATTGTTTATCTCAAGATACTTGTCAGAACCTCCTTAAATTTCAAAGTCAGTAAACATAAGAATCTAAGAACAGAAGAAACAGGAGCAGGGGTGGGTCGTCTGCTCCATCAAGCCTGCTCTGCTGCTCAATCATATCACCACTGACTTGCTCGTGGACTCTTCCACCTACCTGCCTTTCCCCCAGAACACTACTATACATGAAATTATATATGTCTTAAAATATATTTATTGAGGTAGCCTCTATGCTTCCCTGAGCAGAGGTATCACAGATTCCCCTCTCCTTGGGAAAAATAATTTCTCTTTCTTTCCTTTGTAAATCTACTTCCCCAAAACTTGAGGCCAAGTCCCCTAGTTCCAGTCTTACTCACCAGAGGAAACAACTTTCCTGCCTCTATCTTATCTATCCGTTCCGTATTTTATACATTCCTATAAGATCCCTCTATCATTCTTCTGAATTCCAGTGAGTATAGTGTTAGGCAACTCAGTCTTTCCTCATAGGCTAAACTCCTCATCTCCAGAATCAACCTGATGGCCCTCCTTTGCACAGCCTCCAATATCTTTCCTCGAGTAAGGAGATCACTGCGCACAGAACTCCGAGTGTGGCCTCACCACTACGCTGTACAGCTGCAGCATAATCTCCTTGCTCTTAAATTCAATCCTTCTAGCAATGAAGGCCAACATTCTATTAGCCTTCTTGACAGCCTGCAGCCCCTGCAAACCGACCTTTTGTGATTCATGTAGAAGCCCTCCCAAGTCCCTCCACACAACAGTGTGCTGCAAACTATTACCATTTAAGTAACAATCTGATCTTTTATTTTTCCTTCCAAAGCGGATGACCTTTCATTTACCAATTTTGTGCTCTATCTGCCAGGCCTTGCCCTCTCACTTAACCTATCGATATCTCTCTGCAGACTCTCGGCATGCTTTGCACGATTTGCTTTTCCACTCAATTCAGTCCCATCAGAAACTTAGGTACACTGCAGCAACTTGACACAAAGATAGTAAATTTGCATTGTATAAATAAGTACAGCTTCTGTGGAAACAAGATGTCAAAAATTACAATGCAAATCATTGGTATAGCAGCCATTCACAATACTTTCTTTATGGCACACGGGGCCATCTGATATAGTGGATTCTGGCTAATTGAGACCTCAATTAATCACAGCAGCCTCTTATTTGGGAAAAGTCTTAAAGAACTAAAAGCTAATCAAGAAAATAGCTGGGACTCCCTTCATTTATTTGGGACACTACGCTGCTTAATTGGGGCCGGAGACTGTTGCCAAATATTTTCTGACCAGCGTCAGTCGCATGCATGTTGTGTGGCTGTCCATTATCTACACTAGTTGTCTTTGCTGATCCTGTTCATTGAGTACACTGGATGAATTAGGAACTAATAACAGTTTTGTAGCACTGTCATACTATAGGAAGTGTTTTAATTTAAATATATAGAAACATAGAAAACCTACAGCATAATACAGGCCCTTCAGCCCACAGAGCTGTGCCGAGCATGTCCCTACCTTAGAACTACCTGGGTTACCCATAGCCCTCTGTTTTACTTTCTTATAAAAAAAAAATTTCATTGAATTTTCAAATGGTTACAGAAGGGAAAAAAAATTATCAACCCTTCCCCCTCCCCTTAACCCCTCCCCCCTAACATATCCCTGTAGAAAGAGAAAAAAAAGAGAAAAAAAGAAAGAAAGAAAGAAAGAAAATGCCTGGATATCGGAAGATCCCCACATGCTCCACAGAGTTCATAATAGCTTTAATATATATATTTATTTATTTCCCCAAATAACCAATAATTTTATCTTTGGAGCACCTATATATTTAATCCTATCTTTTGTAAATAAGGGCGCCAAATTTTCAGAAATATTTCGTATTTATCTCTTAAATTATAAGTAATTTTTCAAATGGAATGCAGCTAAAAGCTATATCTATTTTCATTTTCTTAATGTATGTTAAAATTCTTTTTCTTTTCACCGGTCCATTAAGCCCATTAACATTAAAACTTAAAAAATTCAGTTAGTCATTATTTTTAACAGGGTTACTCCAGTCTATAGTAATACCTAACTTTTCAACTTTCGTAGTACCTTGGGGAATCTTTTTAAAATTCTCTGTGTTGCTAGGTGTCTCCCCCCCCCAATTGTCCAGGCAAAGAAAGAAATATTAAAGAAAAATAGATTATAAAGAAAAAAAAAAATTAAAAATAACAAAATACCCCCCTACTAATGTTGTGAATAAAGAAAAAACACAACATTACTCCCCTCCGTTGTGCGGGTCATGGCAATTGCCATGATTATACACGTGAATCCCATAGCAATTGATCAGAAGTTCCCCCAGCTCCCCCGTAACATAAAAAAGTATATATAAGAGAAGAAAAAAATAATATCACTACCCTCGATTAATATTTCTCAAATTTTTACCTTTCTCCCCTGTATCATATAATTAAGAATATATTTAAATATTCTTCTGTCCCTAAACATCCATCAACTCCATTCACTGTCCCTGTCTTCATCTTTAATCCGTTTCACTTTTAAATCTTTGGCTGTGGTTAGCGAATATTTGGGAGTTCTTGTGCAAATTCTTCCGCATCCTGATAATCAGTAAAAGATCTTCTTTTTCCGTCATCCAAAAAAATTATCAGGGTTGCCGGGTGGCGCAATATAAATTTATAAACCTTTTCCCATAAAACTTTTTTCACTGGGTTAAATTCCTTCTTTCTCTTCAAAAGGTCATAACTTATATCAGGATAGAAAAGAACTGTTTTCCCTTCTATCATCAATGGCCCGTTTCTCTTTCTGGCACGTTGGGCAGCCGCCTTCAGGATCTTTTCTTTATCTTGATATCTTAAGCATTTTATCAAGACTGATCGTGGGTTTTGATCAACTTGAGGTCTTGATCTTAAGGCTCTGTGAGCCCTTTCAATTTCAATTAACTGGGTTCCTTCTTCCATTTCCAAAATTTCTGGAATCCATTTTTGAAAAAAATTTATTGTATCCTCTCCCTCTATACCTTCTTTAAGTCCAACAATCTTAATATTATTTCGTCTGTTAAAATTTTCAAGTACATCCACTTTTTCCAACAACTGTTTTCTTTCTGATGTCCAGGCAGAAATATTATCTTCCATTTTATTCACTCTATCAATGGTGTCTCCCGTTATTTCTTCCAAGTTTTTAATTTTCTTGTCCATTTTGTCCTGTCTTTTCATCATTTTATCAAACATAATCTTCATATTTTTAATAATTTTTATTACTTTTAATGCTTTTAATTCATGCATTATTTGCACCAAAGATTTTTTTATGTCTCCAATATCACCTCCAACCTCTTCCTGTTGCTCTTCTTTGTTTGTCTCTTCATCTTCGTCTGATTTATCCAGAAAATCTGATTCCACCTCATATTCACTTTCACTTTCAGTTCCGATCATAGCTGGGATTTGTAGTTTGGGTTGCTCGTGTTTGTGCATGCCCCTTCCTTCACGCATGCACAATTCCTGTTGCTCTTTTTTTTTGGAAACGGTTGATGTTGCTGCAGTTTCCTGTTCTGTATCGCCGGAGGTAAAATGCAGTTGAGCCCGAGGCTCTTTCATGGCTGCCGGCCTTGATTCTTTTCCAACTTGTGTTGTCTTCAAAGTAGTAGTTTTCTTCTGCTTCTGTTTAGGAGACATATCTTAAGACAATCCTGAGTAGTTTATAAGTAATTTTTAAAAAGTATTTACTAACTTTTCTTCACTTAAACATTATTTTACTGGTTTTTTATGGGAGAGCTGGATTTCCACGTCTCAATCCTACGTCATCACATGACGTCCCCCCGCCCTCTGTTTTTCTAAGCTCCATGTACCTATCCTGGAGTCTCTTAAAAGACCCTATTGTATCCGCCTCCACCACTGTCGCCACGCACTCACCACTCTCTGCATAAAAAACTTATCCCTGACATCTCCTCTGTTCCTACGAGGGATGATTGATAAGTTCGTGGCCTACGGTAGAAGGAGTCAATCTTAGAAAACCTGGCACATTTATTTTTCAACACCGTCCCCTCCTACATTTACACACTTAGTCCAGCGGTCGTGGAGCATACGGATCCCTTCTTTGTAGAAGTCGGCGCCTTGGACCTCCAGGAAGTGTCCACAGCAGGGGTGATTGATAAGTTCATGGCCTAAGGTAGAAGGAGATGAGTTATACAGCTCTCGTTACATGCACGTGCAGTTCAACTCTTTGAGTGATTATACAGAAGTTTGAAGTTAATAACTTCTGTGGTATTTTTGTTTCAGATAATTGAAAATTGCGAGTAAGCACTGTCTGAGAAAATGGACAACATCGGCCTTCGTGCAGTCATCCGTTACCTCGGTCTCAAAAGCTTATCACCCAAGGAGGTCCACGAGGACACGGTGACAACACTAGGGGAGGGTGAAAAATAAATGTGCTAGGTTTTCTAAAATTGACTCCTTCTACCTTAGGCCAGGAACTTATCAATCACCCCTCGTATTTCCAAACACCTTAAAACTGTGCCCTCTCGTGCTAGCCATTTCAGCCCTGGGAAAAAGCCTCTGACTGTCCACATGATCAAATCCTCTCATCATCTTATACACCTCTCATCCTCTGTTCCTCCAGGGAGAAAAGGCCGAGTTCACTAATTTGTTTTTCGGTTTGTCTTTTTATTCTTCTTTAACTATTTGCATGAAACTTCGGCTAATTGGGGCAGCCACTTTTCCTGGGGCAAACGTACTGGTCCCGATGAGTCCCAATGAACCAGAATCGTGTGTGTGTGTGTGTGTGTGTGTGTGTGTGTGTGTGTGTGTGTGTGTGTGTGTGTGTGTGTGTGTGTGTGTGTGTGTGTGTGTGTGTGTGTGTGTGTGTGTGTGTGTGTGTGTGTGTGTGTGCATAATGCTCCCTCTATTTCCTGGCATCTTCTAGCCCATGCTTGCTCATCTTTGGAGCTACGTAGTCAAAGGCCTGTCTGTGTGAGTGAGTGGATGGGGGAATGGGGCTTTTGCTTTGCCATTGAAGTTGCCGCTTGTGGGCACTCTTCGAACGGTGACCCCGGCACATCCCCGGCTGAGTTGGTCGCTAACGGCAATGACGTATTTCTCTGTAGGTGGGATAAATAAACCCGAACATGTGGCCGAGACAGAGCGCTGGGAACGCGGCTGAGAACGTGAAGCGGGATGAGCTGATAGCCGAACTCCGGTGACGTGCGAGCGGCAGCCGACTCGATTGCAGCGCCTCACCGCCGGAGCTGTGCGACCTGTCTTGCCGGTGAAATAGTATTCAGTTCCTTCGCTTTCCCAGTGCTTGTAAATTAAGCTTTCCGCTCAAATAAAGTCAAGTCATCGCAAGCCCGAGCATCCGCGAGGAAATGTGATATGTGTCTTTGTTTCCAGCTGGCAGTCAATCACTCAGGTACTCTACCCTTCAGCTGATAATTCATATTGCAAGTGTTTGAAAAATGTCAGATTTAAAATTGATTGCAATTCTTTTGCTTACTTAGTCCTTTGAATTTTATTTTAATCTCTCACTTTTTTGTTTCCCTCTCATTCTTTATCTTGTGGTATTGGATCAGTTATTGAGTTACACCCACCCTAATTACAACTACATTTCCAGTTTGTTAATTCACAATCCTGGAAACTGGTGGTTTAGAGAAATAAATGATTGCTTTCTCCAACTGCAGAAAATGTTGCCTCCCGGCCTTTTTTTTTTACCAGCTTGAGCTTCAATCTTAAAAGTTCAAAGTAAATTTATTATCAAAGTACATATATGTCATCTTAACTTAGCTGAGATTCATTTTCTTGTGGGCATTTATGGTAAATATAAAGAAACAGAATAGAATCAATGAAAAACAAGACAGAGAAACACTCAACATGCAAAAGACACCAAGTCATGCAAATATAAAAAGTAAAAACAAACAAAATAATAATGCACACATAAATAAGTAATCGATAAGGAGAACACGCGTTGAGGAATCCCTAAAAGTGAGTCTATAGGTTGTGGGATCAGTTCAATGATGGGGTGAGTGAAGTTATCCCCTCCAGCTCAAGAGCCAGATATTTGAGGGGCAGTACCTGTTCCTGACCCAGGTGGAACAAGTCCTGAGGCTGCTGTACCTCATTCCTTATGGTGGCAGTGAGAAGAGAGCATGGCCTTGATGATAGATGCTGCTTTCCTTGTAGATGTGCTCTGTGGTGGGGAGGGCTTTACCCGTGATGGACTGGGCTGTCTCCACTACTTTTTGTAGGCTTTTCTGTTCAGGGGCATTGGTGTTTCCATGCCAAGCATGATGTCACTAGTCAGTATACTCACCATTGTGCATCGATAGAGGTTGATCAGAGTCTTTGATGACACACCACATTTTTGCAAACTGCTAAGAAAGTAGAGGCGCTGCAATACTTTCTTTGCAATGGAACTTACGGGCTGGACCCACGACAGACCTTCTGAAATGGTAACGCTGAGGAATTTAAAGTTGCTGACTTTCCCCACCTCTTCCCCCGATGAGGACTGGCCCATGGACCTCTGGTTTCCGCCTCCTGAACTCTATAATCATCTTCTTGCTCTTGCTGACATTGAGTGAGGAGTTGTTGATGTGGCATCACTCAGCCAGATTTTTAACCGCCCTCCTATCTGCTGGTTCATCATGACCTTTGATATTGCCAATGTCAGTGGTATCGTCAGCAAACTTAAATATGGCTTTGGAGCTGTGCTTAGCCTCACAGTCATTAAGTATAAAGAGAGTAAAACAGGGGGGGTAAGCAAAAAATAAGCCACGTCAAAAAATGCTGAAAAATTTTATGTGCCAGATAGGGTAAGGGGTCTTAATGATGAGGTCAGACAACACAGAAACAGGCCTTTCAGCCCATCAAGTCCCTGCTGACTATCAAGCAAGCACTTATATTAATCTTATTTAATTCTCCCCACATTCTAATTAACTGCCCACTCTGGTGCACACGAGGGGCATTTGACAACGGGCAATTAAACCACCAACCAGCATGGAATCATAGAGTAACATAGCACGGTAATGTAGCGGCTATCACAATGCTATACGTCGTCGGTGATCAGGGTTCAATTCCCGCTGCTGTCTGCAAGGCGTTTGTACGTTCTCCACGTGACCGCACGGGTTTCTGCCGGGCGCTCTGGTTTCCTCCCACAGTCCAGGCACACGCCGGTTAATAACGGTAGGGAGGTTGTGGGCACGCTATGTTGACGCCAGAGACATGGCAACACTTGTGGGCTGCCCCCAGCACATCCTCAAACTGCGTCGGTCGTTGATGCAAAATGACACATTTCACCGTATGTGTCAACGTTTCGAGCAGAATCAGGTTTAATATCACCAGAATACAGAATATCGTGGAATTTGTTAACTTTATGGCAGCAGTACAATGAATTACATGATAAATAAATATAAAGAAACAAAGCTGAGTTATGTCTACTAAATAATTATTTCTACTAAACAATTAAGTTAAAATAGGGTAGATGTTTGGGTAGATTCTCTGAATGGAGAATGTCTGTATGTGAGTTTGTTTAACATGGAGAGGCTGACGCATGGGCAGCCAGCACATGGTCCTTGACTGAGCGGGGTCAGGGTCCATTGGCATGGAATGCAAGACGACCCTTTGCTGCTGCACCCTTCCTCTGCCTTCACTGTTGTTGTGATGCGTCATCGTCTTCTGGCAGCTCCGCCGTTAAGTTCTTGGTTGGATTGCTCTTTGTCTGGAACCTCTCCCTTCACCTTACCACCATGGGTGACAGATGGCTAAGCTTCAGACAGTATTGCTCTTGGCATCTCAGGAGGTCACAAACCTCTCCACCACAAGGTGACGACCCTCAGAGAAGATATGGTGATGATTCAAACTTCTTCAGGAGTCAACGAATGTGATATAAAAATGACATTCGATTTTGACATGTATACATTCATAAACACAACTGCACATACAACCACATCCACACAGACACACATGTACACACAGAAAAAAATATACGCACATGCTGAAAAATGCAAATGTGCACGCACACGTTAATACAGACACGTTAACATACATATGGTGAGTACATATGCACATGCACACACAAACATGTTCACATAAAGACACACACACACACACACACACACACACACACACACACACACACACACACACACACACACACACACACACACACACACACACACACACACACACACACACACACACACACACAATCATCATCATCAGTGAACACTCGTAGTTGAGTATGATTCTTCTCCTGGTGGCTGATCTGGTCACTTGTGGGCCTTGAGATGGCTGAAAAGGCCGATCTGTGATCCACAAGTCCTGTTGCAGTGTTGGCAGGTGTGGGTCATTGATGGGATGATGGATGTAGCTGGCTGGGGCCTTTCCCAGTCTCTCCTTATGTTGAAGCCAGTTAGTCTCAGCGGCACAGTGGAGGTATTCTTTGAGCTGTGCAGTCCCCTCCTAGACAGCCCTTCTCCAGCTTTTCCTATCTGGTGCTAATTTATTCCATCCATTCATGTTGATGCGGCACTTCCTCAGGTGGGTCTTGATATTGTCCATAAACTGCTTTTTCTGCCCTCCAGGAGTGCACTTTGCATCCTCGAGTTGGCCGAACCACAAGTTGTTTAGGGAGGCAGGAGTCAGGCATATGGCTGATATAGCCAATCCATCTCAATTGGTCTCGAGTCACGATTGGAGTTAATGTTAGCTTCCTGCAGGATGCTGGAGTTAGTATGCCTGTTCTTCCAGTTAACTCTCAGAATTTTTCAGGGGCATCTTTTCTGGGGATTTTATGTGCCTGCTGTACGTTGCCCTTGACTCCACTCCATATAGCAAGGAGGGAAGGACTACATCAACCAGAAGCTTAGTGTTGGTATCCTGATCTTCAAAAACCCTCTTTCTCAGCCTGGCAAAGCTCCACTCGCACAGCCTATACTGTGATTTATTTCAAGATCAATGTTGGCTCTTGAAGGAAGAAGGCTGCCAAGTTATGGGAAATAATCAGTGTTCTCCCAAGGGATGTTGACAACTGGGATGGGTGGAGGTTTAGGAGCTTGATCAGAAGCAGGTCAATGCAGGACTTGGGTTTTTCTGACATTTAGATCAAGTCCCAGGAGCCTGTATGCTTGTACACACACACACACAATATATATATATATTATGTGTGTTGCTATACACACACATGCACGCACGCACAAGCAGACACCCACACACCCACACAACGGCACACATTATGCACAGCCACACACAAACACAGAAGATGGCTCATTCTCACTGGACAAACATAAACAAGTTACAACAATGTATCTCTGGCTCAGCGATCGCATCATTAAACAAGTCATTAGGCAGGAGCCAGCCATTTTAAAATTGCTTTGTCTGTTTGACATCAAAATGTCATTATGATTGTGAGACGCCAACAAAAGAAAGACCCACCCACAAGAAAGTGCAATAAAAGTCAACACCATGGTCCTAATTTATGAGCCAGTTTGGCAAGTCAAAGCTTTAACTCGCTAATGTGAGCTGTCTCCTCGTTCTAGACACTCTTTAATTGCTCTAGCTGCCTCCCTGTACTTTACTCAGTTGTCAGTATTTGGTGCCAGAACACTGCTAGTCTAAATACTCCAGGAACTCTTTCCAACCCACAGGTGGTTTCGCAGTTACAAAGAAAGTGGGTAGTAATTAAAATTATGGCGTGACTACCCCTGTCCTTTCGGCAGACTGCAGGGATTTAGTTAGAAACTGAGCTTAATTACTCCTATGAGTGATGCGACCTCAGCTTAGCTTGAAGTTCCAACCTCTTGAAAACCAGTTGGTGTGCATGAATTAAAATAAAATTATGATCACTCAGCCGCCTTTGGGAGTTATATCAAAAAGACCATAAGACTATGAGTCATAGAGCAGAATTAGGCCGCTCAGCCCATTGAGTCTATTTCACCATTCCATCAAGCCTGATTTAATATCCTTCTCAACCCCATTCTCCTGCCTTTTCCCCATAACCTTTGATATCTTGACTAATTAAGAACCTATCAAAATCCGCTTTAAACATACCCAATGATTTGGCCTCCACAGCCATCTGTTGTAATGAATTCCAAAGATTCACACTCTCTGGCTAAAGAAATTCCTCCTCATCTCCGTTCTAAAAGGAGATCCTTCTATTCTGAGGTTGTACCCTCTGGTCCTAGACTCCCCAACTTAGGAAACATCCTCTCCACATCCACTCTGTTGAGGCCTTTCGATATTCGATAGGTATAATTGAAATACTCTCTCATTCTTCTAAACTCCAGGGTGTATAGGCCAGAGCTATCAAATGCTCCTCATACATTAACACTGTCATTCAATTCAGATAATAAACTCGTCAAATGAAAATCAAATGAATCTCTCTTGAGTTCCTTACACTCAGTTGCATAGCAAGTCTGTAATGTCTTCCAATTCTGACAACTTTCCAGAAGATTTATTATGCTGCCCTCTCTCTGTAGAGGCTACCTGGGCTGATGAGGATTTTGAGTATTTTCTGTTTTTATTTCTGGTTGCCTGCATCTGAAGCGTTTGGGATTTTTACCAGAGGATCAAGAATGTACTGCAGCTGCTGAAGTTCTGAACCAGAAACAGAAAGCCCTGGAAACACATGGCACATCAGGTTTGGGATCTAAGGAGACAAACGAGACCCTCTTATGGCTGATGAAAGGTCTTTGACTCTGTTTCCATCTGTGCAGACATCACCTGAGCTCCTCAGTGCCTCCAACATCTTCTCTTTTTTACTTTGAGCTTCACAGTCTGCGACATTTTAGTATGGCTCTTGACAAGTTTTGAATCTGGGTGTAATGAAGAGTAGGTTTGGAGCTCTGATTTGTTATCCTGCACAGATGCTGCTGGTGGTTGTCAATGATTTTCTGAAGTTCCTTTCCTTGGTGAAAACTGACCCAGAGAAGGAGCTGAAGGTTGACGATTTGGCAATTGACTTCCACTACCTTGACAGCAGAGTGAACAAGTTAACGAGGCGAGGCTGAGGATCCGTCCCTGAGTTACATGGGACAACACTCGGAGGCCATTTTATTAATCAGAATGAGAGTCCGAATTAGGTTTCATATCACTGTCATATGAAATTTTTTGTTTTGTGGCAGCAGTATATTGCAGTACACAATAGTAAAAACTACAAATTACAATAAGAAATATATATAAAATTAAATTAAATAAGTGGTGCAAAAAGAGAGCAGAAAAAAGGGAAAAAAAACACTTTCAGCTCCACATAGATGGCCATACTGATCTTCAAAAGGACCAACTATATCCCTTACTATCTTTTGGTTATTAATGTATCTGTAGAAGCCCTTCCTTCACCTTGTCTGCCAGAGCAACCTCATATCCTCTTTTAACCCTCCTGATTTCCTCCTTCGGTGTTGCCTTGCATTTCTTATACTCCTCAGGCACCTCATTTGATCCTAACCGTCCATAGTCCCCGATGCGTGCCTCCTTCTTCTTTTTAACAGGTCCTCAATATCCTTCAATGACCAAAGTTTCCTAAATCTGTTGTCTTACAGAAACACACAAACTCTGTACTCTCAAAATTTTACTTTTAAAGGCCTCCACTTGCCAAGCACCACTTTGCCAGAAAGCAGTCTGTCCCAATCCACACCTGCCATATCCCTTCTGGTGCTAACAAAATTGTCCTTTCTCCAATTTAGAACCTTAATCCCAGGACCAGCCCTAAACTCAACCACGTTTAACTGTTTATTTGGTTTTCAGCTTTGATTGTAAGCTTCACATCTACCTTCGCCAAAGCCACTCCACTTGATGTCATGCCTCTATGGTTCCCACCCACACATCCCCAACAACTCTAATTTAAATCCCCACTCACCCCTCAAGAAACAAACTTTCTGCAAGGATACGGGTCCCCCCTCCAGATCAAATGCAAACTGTCCTATCTGAACAGATCTCACCTGTCCTGGAAGAGAGCCCGATGATTAAAAAATCTGAAGCCCTCCCTCCCACATCTTCTCCATAGCTCCTCAGGAGATCAGGAGATACCACCTCACTTAGAGTAGAAAGATTTAAAGAGCGGCAGCTTTTTCATCTAGAGAGCTGCCAGAGGAAGTGGTTGAGGCTAGTGCATTAAAAACATTTAAAACTCACTTGGACAGGTACACGGATAGGAAAGGTTTAGAGCAGGAGTTCCCAGCCTTTTATATGCCATGGGCCAACACGATTACACAAGGGGTCCGTGGACACCAGATTGGGAACTCCTGCTTTAGAGAGCTATGAGTTAAAAGTGGGCAAATGGGACTGCCTTAGATGGGCATTGTAGTCAGCATGGTCCAGTTGTTTCTTTGCTGCTTTAGTGTATGACTCTAATATTCTTCAATACTTCCTACAACATCCATATTTGTTGAAAAACTAATTAAAGATTCATCGCTATTTTAATGTAGAAAGTGCACCAAGTAATTTTCACACTGTAATACAACAAGACGATAATCAATGAGAAATAAATATTAGCCAGGACATCACAGAGAACTCCATACACTTCCTTAAACTAGTTCAATTGGATCTACTATGACCAATAGTCCAACCACATAGACACCAATTTGTTTGCATCAGCAGTCTCAAGAACTTTGCAATGTCTGTATCAACACTTACCAATTCTTACTGACGGACATTCTATCTGGAAGCATCACTGCTCGGTACGGCAACTGCTCTGCCTGTGACTGTAAGAAACTGCAGAGAGTTAGGGCAATGCAGCACATCACGGAAACTAGCCCCCCCCCACCCCCCGTGGACTCTGTCTACACTTCTCACTGCCTCGGTAAAGCAACCTATATAATCAAAGACCCCACCAACTCCTCACATTCGCTCTTCTCCTCTTTCCCATCAGACAGTAGATGCGAAAACTTCATAGCATTTACCGACAGGCTCAAGGGTAGTTTGTAATGCACTGTTATAAGACTATTGAAGAGTTCAAAATTGGAATCAGGTTTAATATCACCGGCGTATGTTGTGAAATTTGTTGTTATGTGGCAGCAGTCCGTTGTAATACATAATAATGAAAACTGTGAATTACAGCAAGAAGATATACATATATTTTAATAAGTAATGCAAAAAAAGTAGTGAGGTAGTGTTCAGGGGTTCAATACCCATTCGGAAATCTGATGGCCGAGAGGAAGAAGTTGTTTCTGAAACATTGAGTGTGTGCCTTCAGCCTCGTGTACCTCCTCCCTGATGGTAGCAACGAGAAGAGGGCATGTCCTGGGTGATGAGGGTTTGTAATGATAGATGCCGACTTTTTGAGGGATCGCTCCTTGAAGATGTCCAGAATGCTGGGCAAGCTAGTGTCCTTCAGTGTGACAAGAGGACTTGTGACATTATTATCCACTTTGGTATAATCTTGCCCCTAATTGTCTACCTGCTCTTTTGTTTTACCTTGTTCTACCTCAATGCACGGTATAACGATTTGATCTATATGAACAGCATGCAGGACACGTTTTTCACTGTAGCTTGGTACATGTGACATTAATAAACTGATTACAATTCCAGGTCCAATTTCTATTCCTGAAATTGGGTATCAATCGTATGCAAAATGTCCAATTCCCAACAATAATGCACTTTGTCTTCGCTGAAGTGTCAGAAGAAAGCATATGCTCAAGTCTTTGGAGCGGGTCCAAGCTCAGACAGTCACCATTGAGCCAAGGCATTACAGCATAGTGCTGGAGAGTTCTCATTCTTTTGGTCTTGACAAGGGATATAAAGGAAAAGACTCGCTTGCTTCACTATAATGTCAGATGTAAATCTTCATTAAAGAGCTGTGTCGGCTGGTGAAACATTTCCATGGAACTTTGCTTGGTCTGAAACAGAAATGTGCATTGGCCTGTTAGGTGACAGGACAATGATATGTTAAAATTACTTCACTCTCTTTTAATCACCAGTGCAGCACCATGGTTACAGTATCCTTGTAAAACAAAAGGTATTAATGGGGAAGTCCTGTTAACATCACTGTCGTAAGGATTTTATTTGAAAACTGAAAAGCAGTCGAAGTATTATGGGCCTTTGTACAATACCCCAGTGCACTAACACCATGCTGTTCTTCCTGTATTTACAAATGACCAGCTTCGTTACTATGGAAACCAACTGGAAGATATAGGGATTGATTTCCATGCAGGTTCAATGTTACCCATCCTTTTGCTTCTTCGCTGTTGGATAATTAACACTCAGTGGCCACGTTATTAGATCCTTCTCATATCAAATAAAGTGGTCACTGAGCGTGTCTTTGTGGTCTTCTGCTGTTGTAGCCCATCCACTTCAAGGTTTGATATGTTGTACAATCAGAGATGCTCTTCTGCGCACCACTGTAGTCACGTGTGGTTATTTGAATTATTGTTGCCTTCCTGTCAGTTTGAACCAGTCTGTCCATTCTCCTCTGACCTCTCTCATTAACAAGATGTTTTCACCCACAGAACCATAACCCACTGGATGTTTTGGTTTCTCGCACCATTCTCTGTAAACTCTAGAGTTTGTTGTGCATGAAAATCCCAGCAGATCAGTAGCTTCTGAGATAATCAAACCACCCTGTCTGGCACCAACAATCAGTCTAAGTCATTTAGATCACATTTCTTCCCCATTCTGATGTTTGGTCTGAACCTTTTGTCCATGTCTGCATGCTTTCATGCATTGAGTTGCTGCCACATGATTGGCTGATTAGATATTTGCATTAACGAGCAGGTGTACAGGTGTAAAGAACTTCCGGTTTAAGATGGCACTACTGAAGGTGTGAGACAGCTTACTGGTGGTTCGAAAGCAAAGGAATTTGATTGAAAAATTTATTAATAACACATTTTTTGAAGTAAATTGTGGTAAACTATCACCGCAAACAATGAAGAGGTGAGTGAGGGCAAAGCAGACTTGAGAGATGTGCCCTGCTGGTGTACTGCAAAATCTGTGCACTTGGAGTTGGAGTGGTGCTGGTTGGAGTGAACAATTCGGAGGAGAGAAGATGGGACAGAGGAGTTCTGATGCCCATCCAACTAACTTGAGTATGAGAGTGGATTGCTCTAATTGCCGAGTCTAATTGGAGATATCGAGAACGACTTATTTGGCAGTGAAATCTAGGTCTGAAGTGAATCGCTGAGTGGCGTGTTCTAGGCCCAGAGGGATTCACCACAGTGAGGCCCGGGTTCTAATGTAAGTTACAATCCACTGTTTGGATAATCTAAATGCTCTTGTAGATTTGAAATGCTTATAGATTAGAGCTGGGTGAGGTTGGCTCACTCTGGGCACCAAGCCGATTTGGAGAGGTCAAGAATGGCTTCTCCAACAGTGAACTCTAGGTCTGAAGTGAGTCGCTGGGCAGCACATTTTAGGCCCAGAGTGATGTGCCAATGGGGCCTGGGTCCTAGTTCGAGGTTCAGACAATTGAAAAGCTGGCCCAGATAGTCTGGGGGCTCCTCTCTCAGTGATGCTAAGGCTGTGAGACTGCGCCCCGGCTGCAGTGCTTTGTGTCTGTGAACATTGTGGCGATTTGCCCTGCTAATATGAGGAACTGAATACCAAGGCTTTAGGCCTACTCCGGAGGCTGCTCCGGGGATTTGGATCTAAGGGCTCAATTTGGTTTGGGATGCTGTTGTTGGTGCTCATTTCTGCTGTTTGCACGATTTGTTTTTTTTCCCCTCTTTCTCTGTGGGCACTGGGGGGCGGGTGGTTGGTCTTATTATTTTTTAACTGGGTTCTTTCAGGTTCCTTGCTTTGTGACTTCCTTTGAGCAAACAAATCTCAAGGTTGTGTACATTATACATTATTTGATAATAAATGCACTTTCAGTCATTTGAATCTTTGAAGTGGCTACTGAGTGTAGTCCAGTGGTCTTCAAACTGGACATTTAGATTTACTTATCAATTCCATGTACATTGACACATACACCGAACAACCTACACAATTTGACTATGTACCGGGAGAGCCCGCAAGTGTCGCTATGCATTCCAGCGTCAACTTCACATGTCCACCATGTTCAGCAGAACGACAGGCAGCTAACATACAACATGCAAAAACAGCAAATCAAACCCTTGCCCCAATGCCCCCCCCACCCCATCCACACACACAGTCTTGCATCCAACCCCAGGATGGGCCATCCCCGGCCCTTCCACCTCCAGATCATGGACATCAACCTCATGACTCATTGACCTAGGACTTACCTCTGAACTCTCTGACCTCAGGGCTTCGACCTCCAGTCTTCAATGCGTACCCGGATCTACCAACCTTGAGGCTTTGACCACCAGGACTTGCTGATCACAGTCCTCCAACCCCGGGCCCTGCTGACTGACCTCAGGCCTCCAATCCAGGGACTTGCTGATTTTGGACTTCTAGTCCCAGAACCTGCCAACCTTGGGAAATACCAGCCCTCATCTCAGGTCTCCATCATTGGGCCTTGGATCCTCATCCTTGGGGATCATTGACCCTCATGCTCAGTGCCCACAGACCTCAGGCCTCCACCTTTGGGGATCACCAGCCTCCGACCTCGGAGTGCTTCAACCTTTACATTTACTGCCCTTGATCTCTCACGCCTTTCATTCCCAACTTCCCAATCTGTTCTCAAAAGCTATCCCAACAAACCTGAAAAACTAAGCCTGAGCCAATAACACTATGGACATAGCTGCTTGGTAATATCTCAAAAAAATTGGGATAAATTGTGTGTATGTCAATAAACTTGACTTTGAGGTAGTTAACTGAATTAACTCCCAGTATTAGAATGGCATGAATATTGAATCTTCCAATTTCAGGTATTTGAGAATACTTTGTATTATTTCCAATATAAATCAATATATGATTTTAAAGGAGACACATAAGTTGAAGTTCCTCTTTTAATCAGGCATCAGGCACCACACCTTACAATGAGCACTGTGTTTGATAATCAACACACATAAAATGCTGGAAGAGCTCAGCAGGTCAGGCAGGATCTATGGAGGGAAGAGAACTATTAACATTTTGAGCTGAGATCCTTCAGCAGGACTGGAAAGGAAGGGGGAAGAAGCCAGAATAAGGTGGTGGAAGAGGGGAAGGAGTTCAAGCTGGAAGGTGATAGGTGAAGCCAAGGAGAAGATAAGTGGGTGGGGAGGGGGAATGAAGTGAGAAGCTGGGAGGTGATATCTGGGAGGAAAAGGTAAAGGGCTGGAGAAGAAGGAATCTAATAGAGAAGAGAGTAGACCTTGGGAGAAAGGGAAGGAGGAGAAGAACCAAAGAGAGATGATGGGCAGATGAGGAGAAGAGAAGAAGTAAGAAAGGAGCCAGAATGGGGATTGGAGAAAGGGAAGGGAGAGAAATGATCAAAAGCTGGATAAATCAATGTTCCTGCTGCCAGGATGGAGGCTCCCCAGAGAGAATGTGAAGTGTTGCTCTGCCAGCCAAAGAGCAAGGCCGTAGAGGAGACCATGGACCGACATGTCAGAAGCCAAAAGTAAGAAGATGGGGGGGAATGGGTGGAGTAGGAGCTGATGAATCCAAAACATAAGAGATTCTGCAGAATTTGGAGATCTTGAGTAACATAGATTAGATGCTGGAGGAATTTAGCAGGTCAAGCAGCATTTAGGGAATAAACAGCTGATGGTTCAAGCCGAGACCCTTCATCAGAACTAGGAAAGGAAGGGGGGCTGAAACAAGAATAAATCGATGGAGGGAGGGGGAGAAGGATAAGCTGGTGGTCTAGCGAAGGGGAAGGTGGGCAGGATGAAGGAAGAAGCTGGGAGATGTTAGGTGGAAGAAGTAAAGGACTGAAGAAGAAAGAATCTGATAGGACCATGGGAGGAAGGGAAGGAAGCGGGGCAAAAGAGGAAGTTGACTAGTAGGTGAGGAGAAGGGGTGAATGGGCAAACCAGAATGGAGATTGGGAAAAGAGAGAAGGAGGGAGGGGGGAGAAATGATCAGAAACTGGAGAAATCAATGTTCATGCCATCAGGTTGGTAACTACCCAGAATGAATACTTTCAAATCTCTTACTATCTTTTCTTTCAGTTAGTCCTGACGAAGGGTCTCGGCCTGAAACGTTGACAGTGCTTCTCCCTATAGATGCTGCCTGGCCTGCTGCGTTCCACCAGCATTTTGTGTGTGTTGCATGAATAACAGGTGTTTCTCCTCCAACCTGAGTTTGGTCTAGGTTGAAGATATCATGGTTGACAAGAGATATGGAACATCTAGTCAAAAGGAAGACAATCAGAACATAAGACCATAAGACATAGGAGCAGAATTAGATCATTAACCAATAGAGTCTGCACCAGTATTTCATCATGGCTGATCCATTTTACTTTTGCTCTCATTCTCCTGTCCTCTCTGTAACCTTTCCCACCCTGATTAATCATAAACCTATCCACCTCTGCCTTAAATACACTCAATGACTTGGCCTCCGCAGCCACCAGTGGCGACAAATTCCACAGGTTCACCCTTTCCCACCATAGGAAACATTCTCCAACATCCACCCTATGTAGGCCTTTCAACATTTGATAGCTTTCAATGAGAACTCTCTTCATTCGTCTGAATTTCAGCTAGTAAAGCTCAGAGCCATCAATCACTCCTCATGCCTGGAAGCATTCCCTCCTCTGACCCTCCTCCAATGTCAGTGAATTCTTTCTTAAACAAGGGGCCCAAAATTGTTCACAATACTCCAAGTGACACCTCACCATTACATCCAGGCAGTTATGTTTTAGTCCTGTTGAAATGGATGCTATCTTTGTATTTGCCTTCCTCACCACAGACTCAGCCTGTAAATTTACCTTTAGGAAATCCTGCACAACTCCCAAGTCCCCTCGGACATTTAAATTTTTTCCCTATCTACCAAAGTGCATGACCATACACTTCCTGTTCCATTTGCCACTTCTTAGATAGATAGATAGATAGATAGATACTTTATTCATCCCCATGGGGAAATTCAACTTTTTTCCAATGTCCCATACACTTGTTGTAGCAAAACTAATTACATACAATACTTAACTCAGTAAAAAAATATGATATGCATCTAAATCACTATCTCAAAAAGCATTAATGATAGCTTTTAAAAAGTTCTTAAGTCCTTGCGGTTGAATTGTAAAGCCTAATGGCATTGGGGAGTATTGACCTCTTCATCCTGTCTGAGGAGCATTGCATCGATAGTAACCTGTCGCTGAAACTGCTTCTCTGTCTCTGGATGGTGCTATGTAGAGGATGTTCAGAGTTTTCCATAATTGACCGTAGCCTACTCAGCGCCCTTCGCTCAGCTACCGATGTTAAACTCTCCAATACAGGTCCTCCTGCAGCCTCCTTGCTTCCTCAACACTACTTGCCCCTCCACCTATCTTCTGCAAATTTAGCCACAAAGCCATCAATACTGTCACCCATATCACTGATATGCAATGTAAAAAGAAGCAGTCCCAACACCTGCGGAGCACCACTGGTTACTGGCAACCAATCAAAAAAGGCTTCCTTTATTTCTACTCCGCCTCTTTCCAATCAGCCAATGCTCTATCCATGCTAGTATCTTTATGTAATACCATATGGTTTTAACTTGTTAAGCAGACTCATGTGTGGCACCTTGTGAGAGGCCTTCTGAAAATCCAAGTACACAACATTCACTGTTTCTCCTTTGTCCATCCTGCTTGTTGTTTCTTCAAAAAAAAGATCAGTCAAGCAAGTTTTTCTCTTAAGGAAACCATGCTGACTTAGGCCTATTTTAACAAATGCCTCTAAATACCCTGAAATCACTTCTTTAATAATCGACTCTGATCTTCCTAACCACTGAGGTCGGGGTAATTGGCCTATAATTCCCTACCTCCACCTTTTTGAAGAGTGGAGTGAAACTTGCAATTTTCCAATCCTCTGGAACTATTCCAGAATCTAATGATTCTTGAAAAATCATTACTAAATCTCTACAATCTCATCAGCTACCTCTTTCAGAACCCTGGGGTGTAGTTCATCTAGTCCAGGTGACTTACCTACCTTCAAACTTTTCAGTTTCCCAAGTACCTTCTCCCTAGCAACAGAAACTGCATCCACTTCTGCCCCTGATACTCTCAAACTTCCGGTATTCTGCTAGTCTCTTCCACAGTGAAGACTGATGCAAAATACTTATTCAATTCATCCGCCATTTCCTTATCCCCTATTACTATCTCTCCAGTGTCATTTCCTTGTGATCTAATATCTACTCTTGCCTCTCTTTTACTCTATATATCTGAAAAAAACTTTTGGTATTATTGGCTAGTTTACCTTCATATTTCATCTTCTTCCCCCTTATGGCTTTTGTTTATTAAAAGTTTTCCAAACCTCTCCCTTCCCACCAATTTTTGCTCTATAATATGCCCTCACTTTTGCTTTTATGTTGGCTTTGACTTAAGTAGAACAGAAGATTGTTTAAGGTTTAGGAAGTAAAGATTAGACTGAGCTCTAAAGGGTTCTAAGGTAGCCAGGAAGAAGTTACAGAATGACCTTAGGGGAGCTAGAAGGGGGCATGAGAATGCTTCGGTGAGTAGGATTCAGGAAAACCCCAAGGCATTCTATATGTAAGTAAAGAACAGGAGGATGGCCAGAGTGAGGACTGGACTTACCAGGGTTAGTAGAGGCAACATGACTGGAGTTGAATGAGATAAGGGAGATCCTTAATGAATAAGTTGTTTCAGTATTCATCAGTGAGAGGGATTTATAGACCAGTGAGTCTTACTTCAGTGGTGGGCAAATTATTGGAGAGATTCCTTGAGGCAGGACTTATGAGTGTTTGGAGAAGTGTCTTCTGATTGGGGGTAGTCAACGTGGCTTAGAGAGAGGAAGGTCACGCCTCACGAGCCTGATAGATTTCCTTGAGGATGTGACACAGCACATTGATGTGGTGTATGTAGATTTTAGTGAAGCATTTGATTTGGTCGGCTCATTTGGAAAGTCACGAAGCATGGGAAATCAGAAGGTATACTCGGAAACCTGACTGTGAGGGTGCAGAATTGGCTCGTCCAGAGAAAGCAGAGGGCGGTAGTTGATGGGGAGTGTTCTGCCTGGAATTTAGTGATCACTGGTGTTCCACAAGGACCTGCTCTGAGACCCACTGCTCTTTGTGATTTTTATAAATGTCTTGGATGAGGAAATAGGAGGGCAGGTTAGTAAATTTGCAGGCAACATGAAGGTTGGTGGTAGTGTGAAGGGTTGTTGTACGTAGCAATGGGTCAGAATCAGGTTTTATATCACTGACATATGTTGCAAAATATGTTATTTTGTGGCAGCAGACAGGAGGCACCTAATAAAGTGGCAACTGAATGCATACTGTATGTGGAGGATGTCTATTGTGTCCATGTTTACTGTTAAAGTTAATGGGGCACTCCTTAAAGCATTCTGAGGTTCTAATAACTAGAAGTAACTAATTAGCATGTGAATATGATTGCCAACATGTAGTTCAGTCTGTGAACAGAATCTATGACTAACACTGTAATCATGGAAAAAACACTTATCCCTATATCCTTAAAAATCTGCATAATATTATTGTATAGTATGTCTATCAATTTGGAGAAGTTTAAATAGGTTTTTAATTTGCTGCTGTAGTGTTTTGTTATATGTTGTGTCTTGGAGTGATAAGGCAAGAGTTTTTGACTTCAGTACAGTTATTAATTCAAAGCAATCAACAAGCCCACTGAATGGTTTGGCCTTCGCGTCAGCAGCACTGGGGAGAATGACTGACCTTAGTGACGTGGTTGTGCCTTTACCCTGGGAGTTGCAAACATCTGGCTTTTGAATGCAAACCGAACTGCAATGTCAACCAATTGACACTGATAACCTGAGAGGGTGGCAGGAGGGTTTGGGAAAAGGGAAACAACAAACGGTGACTTCAGTCTGAACAAATTAACCCTGTTCCAGTGCTCATCACAAATGTAAAGTTGTCCATGAGATGGACAGCAAGCTAAAAACTTTACATGCGAGTAAATTTTAGTTTAAAGATATAAATGTTGTGATTTGAAAGAGGAGAGGATATTTTTGGGGCCTACGTCTAGATAGCACAACAGTGGGAGAGCAAAGGGAGTTCATAACATGCAAAAGATAGTGGAATGGAGAGCACTTGCACATGGCTCACCTTGGGGGAGGTTACAAATTGTGACTTAAACAGCAGGTGAGAAATTTAAACTGAGGTATGAGTAGACTGAGGCTAGGTGGATCATTACACGCACTCAGCGGCCACTTTATTAGGTATACAGTATGTGTACAACTGCTCATTAATGCAAATATCCAATAAGCCAATCATGTGGCAGCAACTCAATGCATAAAAGCATGCAGACATGGACAAGAGGTTCAGTTGTTCTTCAGAACAAACTTCAGAATGGGGAAGAAATGTGATCTAAGTGGCTTTGACCGTGGAATGATTGTAGGAGCCAGACAGGGTGGTTTGAGTATCTCAGAAACTGCTGATCTCCTGGTTTTTCAAGCACAACTGTCTCTCTGGAGTTTACAGAGAATGGTGCGAAAAACAAAAAAAAACATCCAGTGAGTGGCAGCTCTTTGGGTGAAAATGTCTTGTTAATGAGAGAGGTCAGAGGAGAATGGTCAGACTGGTTCAAACTGACTGGAAGCCAACAGTAACTCAACTAAACACACATTACAATAGTGGTGTGCAAAAGAGCATCAGTGAATAGACGACATGCTGAACCTTGAAGTGGATGGGTTACAGCAGCAGAAGACCATGAACATACACTCAGTGGCCACTTTATTAAGTGCAGGAGGTACCTAATTCAGGAGGTCACTGATTCTACTGTGTACTGTTTCTGAGTGAATTGGAGAATGTGCATTATGATTCAGGAATCTCAGATTTATAGAGTGTGGAAGATTAGTTAGCCAGGAGTACCCAGGCTTTTATTATTTAGGGGTAGTTACTTACTTAAGCCTATCACCCCTACTGGGGCATAGGTCATCAGAGTCCTCTATCCTGGACCAGTCTTTCAAGTTGTCCCCAGGTGTAGCCCATCTTCTAAGATCCTTCCTCTCCCAGGGATTAGGTTTTGAAGTTTCTGTTGGTGTTTTTGTAGCCCAGGGCTTTAACAGGATGGGGTTGCTAGCCCCTTGCCCAACCCTTACTCTTTTCACAGCTGGGCTTGGGACCATTCATGGCCGAGTTCATTTAGGGGTAAATTATACACTATCTCACGTCATCCCAAAGAATTGTACAGAACTAGTTAAGTACATTTTAAGTGTAGTCAATTCCATGTTGGAACTGCAGCCTCTAGTTTCTGCACAGCAGGATCTCAGGAACAACAATCTGCTTTGGAGACATTGGTCAGAGTTGGCCTTGATGACAAAAAATGGCATCAAAACAGCAAAGTGGAGTTACTGGACATCTTAAATGCCACAGCAGTTGTTCTCTCTCCTAGTTTATCTCTGTAACCTCCTCTATTTCCATCCTACTCACCTCCAATCCTGACATCTCCCATACCCCTATTTCCATCTGCTCCGCCATGTGTAGTTGCAATTTCAACCCTCTAAACTTGAACTTGGAAATCTGCTCCCTAGATCACTCCTCCTCCCTATTACCCCAACCCCTACTAGCTAACTTTTACAACCAAGCTTCAGGTAACTAGTCCTTACAGCTCCTTAAACAGCCAATGTTAAAGTCCATTTGTAATTCTCCTGAGGTGTTTAACTGAAGGTTGATTTGCAGCTTGAGTCTGTGGTGAGGAAGGCAAATGCAATGTCAACATTCATTTCAAAAGCCAGGATGTAATGCTGACGTTTATAAAGCACTGGTGAGACATCACTTGGAGCACTGTGAGCAGTTTTGGGCCCCTTATCTAAGAAAGGATATGCTGACATTGGACAGGGTCCAGAGGAGGTTCATGAGAATGATTCCAGGAATGGAAGGCTTATCATCTGAGGAGCATTTGGGCTCTGGGCCCTTACTCACTGGAATTTAGAAGAATGGGTGTTGGGGGGGGGGGAATCTCATTGAAACCTATTGAATGTTGAAAGGGTTAGACAGAGTGAACATGGAGAGGATGTTTCCTATGGTGGGGGGAGCCTAGGACCAAAGAGCACTGCCTCAGAATAGAGGGATGTCCATTTAGAACGGAGTTGACGAATTTCTTTAGCTAGGGATTGGTGAATCTGTGGAATTCATTGCCACAGGAGGCAGTGAAGGCCAGATCATTGAGTATATTTAAATCAGAGTTGATAGGTTCTTGATTAGTCAGGGTGTGAGAGGTTGTGGGGAAAAGGCGGGAGAATGGGTTTGAGAGGAAAATGGAACAGCCATGAAGAAATGGCAGAGCAGACTTGATGGGCCAAATGGCCTAATTATGCTCCTATGTCTTATGTTTCTAAGGAAATTCCATCTCCCACCCCCCCACCCCCCATCCTCACCACATTCTACAGAGGTTGTATTGAGATCATCCTGAGCAGCTGCATCACTGCCTGGTTCGGAAATTGCACCATCTCGGATCGCAAGACCCTGCAGCGGATAGTCAGGTCAGCTGAGAACATCATCGGGGTCTCTCTTCCCGCTATTACAGACATTTACACCACACGCTGCATCTGCAAAGCAAACAGCATTATGAAGGACCCCACACACCCCTCATACAAACTCTTCTCCTTCCTGCCATCTGGGAAAAGGCCCCAAAGTATTCGGGCTCTCACGACCAGACTATGTGACAGTTTCTTCCCCAAAGCTATCAGACTCCTTGATACCCAGAGCCTGGACTGACACCAATTTACTGCCCTCTACTTTGTCTATTGTCTTGTTTATTATTTATTGTAATGCCTGCACTGTTTTGTGCACTTTATGCAGTCCTGGGTAGGTCTGTAGTCTAGTGTAGTTTTTTTGTGTTGTTTTACGTAGTTCGGTGTAGTTTTTGTATTGTTTCATATAGTACCATGGTCCTGAAAAATGTTATCTCATTTTTACTGTGCACTGTACCAGCAGTTATGGGCGAAATGACAATAAAAAGTGACTTGACTTGACTTGACCTGACTATATCAAAGCCACTAAATAAATGAATGCATATTTTATTATTTTTGAAAAGCTTTTGACCAGAATTCTTGCAAGCCTTGCCTAATAGCAAGAGGGCATCCAACCTAATGGTATATGCCAGGATTTGTCATTCCCAGAAACTGTTTATCCCATTTTATTACATACTTTTGTATTTCTTTTCTTTCATATACTTGATCACTTTTCATTTACAAGGATTGAAGCTGTTCCCCTTAGTAACCAATCTATGTGATAACTTACATCTACTTGAGAGAGCAAAAGGGATGTAATAAACTGATTCCACACAGAGACTCTCCCTCAGCACTTCATTATAGAATCGGTCTGTATTATTGTGCTTTAGTTTCTGGAGTTGGACTTTTACTACAGCCATTGACTAAGCTGCACACCAGTTTGACTTGGGAGTACATCGACAGTCTTTCATCGACACTAACTATAACCTCAGTCACTCCTGTTCTCCGTCCTATCACAGACATTCCCTTTATTCTGTCCACCTCTCCCCTTCTCTCAGTGTTTCATTTCTAACTTTTCCTGTAACTGATGAATGATCCCCGACCTCATTTGTTAATTCTGTTTCTCTCTCCAGAGGACCAGAATAAAAAAAGCGAGGATGTAATGCTACGCACACAAAATGCTGGAGGAATCAGCAGGCCACTTTCATGGAAAAGAGTAAAGCTGACTTAAGCTAAGGCTTTATAAGACATTGGTCAGACTGCTATTACAGTATTGTGATCAATTTTGGGTCCCTTATGCAAGGATGTCCTGGCATTGGAGAGGATCCAGAGGAAATCCACTAGAATGATCCCTGGAATTAAAGGGTTAATGCATGAGGAGTGTTTGATGGCTTTGGGCCTGTACTCACTGCCACTTTGAAGAATGAGAAAGGACCTCATTGAAACCTAGTGAATATTGAAAGGCCTAGATAGAGTGGACATGGAAAGAGGGTACAGACTCAGAATAGAAGATGTCCTTTTAGAACGGAGATGAGGAGGGGTTTCTTTAGCCACAGGGTGGTGAATCTGTGGAATTCATTGCCACAGATGGCTGAGGAGGCTAGTCATTAGGTATATTTAAAGCGGAGGTTGAGAGATTAGTGATTAGAAAGGGCAAGAAAGGTTATGGGAAGAAGGCAGCAGAATGGAGTTGAGAGAGATTACAGGCTCGATGGGACAAATGGCTTAATTTTGCTGTTGTTTCTTATGGTCCAGAGCTGCTGGCTGACCCTCTGAGCATTTCTAGCACTTTTGGGATAATTGTAATGAAGAAGTCTGGCTAGGCTGGGATTAGAACAGCTCTCACTTAGCAGAGAAGATAATAACTGAGGGATATAAATTTCAATTTGTTGGTAGAAAGATCAAAGTTCAGGAAAATGCTTCTCACTCAATGAAAAGTTCTGAAGCTCTCCCATCTTCCGAGTAAAAAAAAAAGGCAGAAAATAAACAAAATGTAATCACTTGGAGTCCAAAATGGGATTATGTCAAATAACTACTCTATTTTGCACAGCATCAACAAGATTGGCTGAATGGCCTTCTATTGCCATAAGTTTCTATGATACCTAAAACTGGAAACTTCTGGTATTGAATTACTTTCATCTGTATTTAGTGCTGTGCTTCCAACAAGACCTGGGGGGGGGGGGGGGGGCAAGGCAGCATAGCTTTTAGGATAACTCTTTACAGCCCATATGATCAGATGATTGGGGTGTCCTTAAGTAGCTTGTATGTACTTCCCGAGACCGTGTGGATTTCCTCCAGGTGCTCCACTTTCCTCCTGCGTTCCAAAGACATACAGGTTAGGGGTAGTAACTTGTGGATGTGCTACGTTGCCACTGGAAGCTTGGCGACCCTTGTGGGCTGACCCCAGCACATCCTCAGTCTGTTGGTCATCGATGCCAAATGATACATTTCGCTCTATGCTTTAAAGTAACCAGTAGAGCTAATCTTTAAACTTATTTAAAGACCAAGCTCCAATCCAGTCACGATCTCTCACCATGACAAGCAGAAGAATTAAGTGAATAATTAATCAGAGCAGATAGTTTCCTTTAAGGAGACAGGAATCATGTGGACAGATTATGGAGAATGAGTTAGTGGTCCAGGTGTGGAATACATTTTACACAATACATGCCAAATTTACACATGTCCCTGGAGCCTTATTCAGTCCATGTGGAATCAAACTGTTATTCTTAAATCAGTGAGTTTTGTTTGCTGCCGGCACTATTTATAAGAACTGAGATCCAATAGCTACTGGGTATATAACTAATGTCTGATTTTTACTATATTGCTGTCTGGGATTTTTTTTTTGCACATCCTTGCATTTCTTCACCACTCGTTACCTAATCATTTATTAAGAAACATTTCTTAACAAATAATTAGTTTGACACTATGAGCTCATGAAAGTAAATTGACATTACCGGTTGAATCAACAGAATTTTAAAAATTTGGGACAATTATTTACATCAACTGTGCGACGTTACTCAGTTTTCTGGAATTTAGTGTGCTTTTATCTGTACTTACTGCTGTACTTTAGACAAGTCTGAATTCCAAGAGATTTTTTTTCATCTAAAAAAATTCGAATCCAGCCCAGAATATCTTCAGAAGATTCAGGTAGTGTCCTTGTATTTGTTTTGTTTTATTCATTTGTGGAATTTAAGTAAAACGAATAAGGCTGGCATTGATTGCCTACCCTTATCTAAGCAGCTTTGTGGCCATTTTGAGGGCAAAGTGAGAGCCAACTATTTTGCTGTGGCATAACAGCAAGCCAGATGAACTGTTTAACAATATCCAGTGATTCCTGACAACAGCAAAGCACATGAACTTTACATGGTATCCTATGTTGGTTGTTGTGTTTAAAAATTCCAGGCTTTTACTTAGAGCCAGGATAAGTTCTGTCTCCTACTTTGGATAGTTCTATTTTGCTTCTGATTTACTTCTGAAGCCCGTTCCGTATTTTGCAATTTATCATTGAAGATTTAAATTTTTTTTAAAAATCCTTCCTGCCGCATAATATTTCCAAGGACGCAGATATATAAATCTGTGGGTGGGGGTGGGGAGGGATGGTAGCCAATTGAACAATTATAATTACAATCGCGTAGATTGTGTTAGAAATCTGATTCATGCTCAACAGGGGTTGGTTGATATAAACCCTATTATCAAATGGATTATTTAGCCAGTTAAAACCCAAGGACACTTAGCAACCTTGGAGACCCTCCAAAACATTGATTATTTTTGTATATTTTTATATGATGTTATTAGCTGAGTGTGCTTTGAAAAAAACACACTTTATTTTCCTTAAATAATCTTAAAGAGGACAAATCATTTGATCCCAGAAAGCATCAGAGCCATACCCAACATGTACTGTATAAAATGAGATTATGAGATGTTGAATGGAAACTTTGTCTGCTCAAGGACACAATGATGAATTCTAATGTAACCCTTTTTAACCCACTCCTCTTAATTCCACATTTCTTTTCAATTTCATCCTCTGTCCGGTCACTGTTGCTCTTTCTACCTTTCTTCTGGTATCTCCTTTTATTGTCTCTTTTCCCCTTTATCCCTCTATTTCCCTATCTTTCTCTCTCATTTCTCTCTTCCCCCTTTATCTGTCATTTTCCCCTTTCTTTTTTGGACCCCTTTTCATTCATTTGATCTCCTTCTCTCTCTTCGTTGTCAACAAGGCTTGAAGGCCCAAGTGGCATCATGTTGGTGATGACAATGATTCCATATTCAGTTGCATCTTCTTTGCTGACAAAGTCAGAACTTTTGCCCTTCTCTGGTACAATATAGTGATTTGCAAGCCCACTGCAGAGGCCATTAAGAGTCGACATGAATGAGAATGAGAATCAGAGTCAGGTTTATTATCACTGACAGCTGTTGTTGTTTAGTGGCAGCATTTAAAAATTTATTTTATTCAGAGATACAGTGCAGTATAGGCCTCTCTGGCCCAATAAACTGCACCACCCAGCAACCCACCTATTTAACAAAGACCAATTAACCCAACAACTGGTATGTCTTTGAACTGTGGGAGGAAACTAAAGACAAGGGGTGCCTACTGTTCCATGCTTAGACTGCACTTCAGGAAATCTGATCACTTGGATGTTCTTCTCCTACTTGCATACAGGCAGAGGGTAAAGAACAAAGCTTCAGAGATAAGAGGTGGTCCTGGGAGGCAGTGGAGCAGCTACAGGATTGCTTCAAGTCAATGAACTGGGCTGTGTTGAATAACTCGTCTGTGGACCTGAGTGGTTGTTATGGACTTCATAAAAACAATAGTAGACGAGCGTGCCCCCACAAAATCATTCAGTGTCTTCTCCAACCTGGAGCCTTGGATTGGCCAAGAGATCCACAACCTGCTGAGGGCCAGGTCAGCACCGTTCAAATCCGGCAACCAAGGAAGTTCAAAGAGGTCCAGGTACGATCTTCTGAAAGCCACCCCACAGGGAAGGTGGCAGTTCTGGACTAAATCTAATGCTCAATAGTTGTGGCAGGGCTTGAAGGCAATCACTTCTAACAAAGTGAAATCCAGCAACACACTGTAAGTGACAACAGGGCTTCGTTTCCAAATGAGCTCAATGCCTTCTATGCTCACTCTGACTGTCAAAACGTGGAGGAACCATTATGAACTTCCACAACCCCTGGTGATCCCATTATCTCAGTCTCTGAGGCTAATGAGACCGCATCCTTCAGGAAGGTGAGTGCAAGGAAATCGTTTGGCCCAGGTGGGTACCTTGCCAAGTACTAAAGACCCGTGCTGATCAGCTGGCTGGAGTGTAAGGGTTAGTGAGATGTGGTCATTCCAGAAGCATGGTGCCACTTGTCCAGCAAAATCTTTGCTGGTTTGATATGATGCAAATGGTGCACATTCACTGTTTCCATGTGACCAACAATTCTAATCTTATCTTCTGAAACTAGAGCTCTCCATCCCAGGCACCATCCTACTGAAAAAGGTTAGTCTAGATGCAGGGTCTGAACCTGAAATATCTACTGTCTTTTTGCCTCCATAGATGCTGCCTGGATACATTGAGATCCTCTGGCAACTTGCTATAGACTTGATGTCCTAGTGAATGCCCTCAGCATCCTCTCCAATGCTATCTCATCTTTCCTATGGCATCGTACGTTCTACAGGATTTGAAATCAGTCAGTGCCTGCTATTCTGACTGCCACGCCACTGCTGAGGCAGAGTTGAAAGTATGAGGTGGAGTTAGGGTATTCCTAGTTGAGAAATCCAGAAGAAGAACATTTCTTCTTCTTTGGAAACCCCTTGGACTCAGGGGGATTTGCTTTCAGAGAAGTTTAGATAGTACATGGATGGGAGGAGTATGGAGACCTATTGTCCAGGTTCAGGTCGATGGGACTAGAGAATAACTGTTCAGCATGGAATAGATGAGCTGAAAGACCAACTTCTGTGCTGAGGTTTTCCATATCTCTAGGGTTCTGGTTTTAACATTTTGAGGTGACTGATGAGGCCCGTGCGGGATTCTTCCAGAGGTGGCTAGTTTGCGAGGTTGTTCCCTCCTTCTGCCCTCCTATGTGGGCTTCTCTGTGCATCCAACACACTTGCATGTGGTTCTTAATGCAGTCCTGAAAGCTGAGTGTGCGTGGGACAGAGATTCCCAGGAGTCAGATCCGGAATCAGGTTAGTTTATTGTTACATACAGCCGGGTGCAATGAGCTTCCTTCCTCCTGTGAAGCTCACAGAGTGAAGAGTCTGCCTAGGGTTAATTGATGCTGCAATAAATGAAAAACAAAAGAATTGTGCAAAGTCGTGGACGTGTGATGAAGGACATCCGGGGATATTGGGCTGGTAGGCACTGTGGATGAGGGC
This sequence comes from Hemitrygon akajei, assembly GCF_048418815.1. NCBI lineage: Eukaryota > Metazoa > Chordata > Chondrichthyes > Myliobatiformes > Dasyatidae > Hemitrygon > Hemitrygon akajei. The sequence continues at coordinate 186,054,413 of NC_133126.1, read as the reverse complement.
TGGTGGCCCACCATGTCAGTCAGCTCCCCCAAGTAGGTGTGTCTCGAGACTGCAAGTCCGGGACATGAGAGCCGGTGACTCCCTCGGCACACGAGTCATCCAGTCCAGAGTTCGAGGCCCAGGGTCCTGTCGTTGGCTGTCGATACTGAAGATCAAAGCTCGAAGTTTGACCCGAAGTCTGGAGGTTGAAGGCCGGTGGCTGGAGCCCTAGATCTATGAGTCTGAAGTCCACTGGGGAGGTCACAAACCTGTCCTGGAGTTGCTGGACTGTCTACGTGGGTGTGTTGGGAAGCAGGCTGTTGCTTTGTTGCTGTGTTGTTCTGCCGAGTACCGTGGGCATGCTACGTTGGTGCTGGAATGTGTGGCAACAGTTGTGGGCTGCCACCAGTGCACCTTTAGGGGGTGCTGGTTGTTAACGTGAACGATGCATTTCAGCGCACGTGGGATAAATCAATGAATCTGAAGTAGTGCAAAAACAAATGCTGAAGTGGCTTTAACAGGAAATCTGACAGAGATAGAATTCGGAGTTTGGGAATGTGGCTGCACCACTGGGAAGGGGATGTGAAAGAGGTGAGAACTCAGACTTCCGAAAACAGTGGGGAAGAAACTGTACTTGAATCCAGTTGTCCAGGACCTACTGTAGTTTCTTCCAGAAGGTAGAAGTGAGAAAGGGGGGAATGAGTAGGGTAGCAGGCATACTTGATGATATAGTGAGAAGTTGGTGGAGATGTTGGATTTCTTCGAGGGAGCTTTGTGCACATCCTTGAACACTTACCTTGTGCCCACCTGCTGATCTCCTCTGCACAGAGATCAGGATAAAAGGAGAGGGAAATTCATGTTCAGGCGCAAATGAGAGGATAAATTAGGAAGCAATGATTATGGGGTCATAGAAGAGTACAGCACAGAAGCAGACTCTTTGCCCCACCTAGTCATGCCTAGTCCCGTCGACCAGCACCTGGACCATAGCTCTTCATACCCCTCCCAAATATGCACCTATCCAAATTTCTCTTACATGTTGAGATCAAGTCCACATCCGCCATTTCCACTGGCAGCTTGTTCCACACTCTCAGGAGTTTCCCCTCAGGTTCCTCTTGAATATTTATCCTTTCACCCTTAGATCATGACCCTGGGTCTAGTCTCACCCATCCTCAATGGAAAAAGCCTGCATGCATTTACCTTATTTCTGCCCTCATCACTTGTATACCTCGATCAAATCTCCCGTCATGATCTCAGGAATTAAGTCCCTGCCCATTCACCCTTTCACTATAACTCAGTCCCTGTAACATAGAACTTGTTACAAAATGTGATGATTGTAGGAGGAAAGAAATTCTGAGGCAGGCATGGGATTAGGCAGCTTTAGTGTTGTTTGGAAGTAGGAAAGAGTGGTTGCAAAAGCGTTGTTTCAAAATATGAAGGAGGAAATGCAAAACGCTATTTACTGTTGTTGCTGTAACTTGATTGCAAATGGATTGGGATGACGTTCATTTGAAAAGCAACATACTGATAACTGGTCGTATATCAGAAATTTAACTTGCTTCTCTCTCCACAGATGCTGCCTGACCTGCTAAGTGTTTCTGGCATTTTTGCTTTACTTTGGTAATGCTGATTCCTCTGATCAATCATGTTGGTTAGCTGACCATCACCCACCCCCCACCCACACTTTCTATCTCCTCATTCACTGCCCTGCAAACACTTTAAACCACTTTTTCTAATAGTTACAGACAGGAAATGCTGGATGAACTCAGCAGGTCAGGCGGCATCTATAGACACTTTGGGCCGAGACCCTTCCTCTGCACTGAGAAGGAAGGGGGGAAGATGCCAAAATAAAAGGGTGGGGGAAGGGGAGGGAGGCTAGCCAGAAGATGAAAGGTGAAGCCAGGTGGGTGGGAAAGGTTAAAGGCTGGAGAAGGAGGAATCCAACAAGAGAAGAGAGTGGACCATAGGAGAAAAGGAAAGAGGAGGGGGATCCAGGGGGAAGTGATAGGCAGGCAAGAAGCAGCAGAGTTATAATACTGTTTACATTGTAATATCAGCTGAAACTTACGTGTTTTTGCACATTGTATTCTATATCCATACTTTAACTGCTAATTTATATTTTTATAATTGTTGAATGTTGTTATTTATTGCAGGTCGTGCAAACATCCCACAGCAAATTCCTAATGCATGTGAATGTATTTGGTGAATAAAGCTGATCCCTGATCCCTGATCCTTGTGCATCTACCCTTCTGATAATCAGTTTGGTGCTGGTGAACCTCAGCAAGTTCTGGCTGGTGGCCGATGAGTCAAGTTTATTGTCATTTCGACCATAAACTGCTGGTACAGTACACAATAAAAACTGAACAACGTTCCTCCAGGACCCTGGTGCTACTTGAAACAACACAAAACTACACTAGACTATGTCAGACAGGACAGGGCTACACTAGACTACGTAAAACAACATAAAAACTGCACTAGACTACAGACCTGCACAGGACTACATAAAGTGCACCAAACAGTGCAGGGCAGTACAATAATTAATAAACAAGACAATAGGCACAGTAGAGGACAAATTACAATATAATAATAAATGATGTAGATGTCAGTCTAGACAGTATTGAACAGTCTGATGGCTTGGGGGAAGAAACTGTTGCACAGTCTGGTCTTGAGAGCCCGAATGCTTCGGTACCTTTTGCCAGATGGCAGGAGGGAGAAGAGTTTTTGCGAGTCCTTCACAATGCTGTTAGCATTGTTGAAAGAAGGAAAACAACTAAGTACTTCGTAAGTCACACTTTTTCTGGTAAACGATCATCGTAAGCCATAGTCTGTAATTTCCCTTTGGATTTGGAGGCAATTCGATGTAGCAGAATCGAGGCAAGGCGAGGTCATTGCCGAGAGTGAGGAAGAGCTGAGGTTCCATTGACTTAAGCGCTGTGCCGAATTGGAAAAGTCGGGTACTGGCTGAATCGAGGCGGTGAGGGCCAAGTCCCAAAGCCAGACTGTACCGAAGCAAGTGCACCCAATGTTTGGATGACGATTAAGGCACCATGTCATATAGAAAAGGCCAGGATGTCTGGAACTGAGGTGAGGGATGGGCCTCTTCAGCTTGCTGCTTGGCTCTGTGATGAACTAAGGGTCCGGGGATAGACTCTTTATCGGCCAGTTCAGAATGCTATTTGCTTGTATTCATTATTTACATGATTTGTTTTTTTTTTCTCTGCACATTGGGTGTTTAATGGTCTTTTATTTAATGGGTTCTTTTGGGTTTCTTTGTTCCGTGGCTGCCAGTTAGGAGATGAATCCCAAAAGTTGTATAATGCATTCACACTTTGATGATAAGTGTAACAAAACCCATTGATGAAGGTAGAGCAGTGGATGTAGTATATATGGATTTGATAAGGTTCCCCATGCCAGGCTCACTCAGAAAGTAATGAGGCATGGGATCCAAGGAGACCTTCCTTTGTGGATTCAGAATTGGCTTGCCCACAGAAGGAAAAGGGTGGTTGTAGATGGTTTGTATTCTGCATGGAGGTCGGTAACCAGTGGAGTTCCGCAGGGATCTGTTCTGGGACCCCTCCTCTTTGTGATTTTTTTATAAATGACCTGTATGAAGAAGTAGAAGGGTGGGTTCGTAAGTTTGCTGATGACACAAAAGTTGGGGTGTTCTGGACAGTCTGGAGGGTGGTCAGAGGTTACAGCGTGACATCGATAGGATGCAGAATTGGGTTGAGAAGTGGCAGATGGAGTTCAACCCCCAGATAAGTGTGAAGTGGTTCATTTCGGTAGGTCAAATTTGCAGACAGAATATAAAATTAATGGTAAGATTCTTGGTAGTGTAGAGGATCAGAGGGATCTTGGAGTCTGTGTCCATAGGACACTCAAAGCTGCTGCGCAGGTTGACTGTGTTGTTAAGAAGGCTTATGGTGCGTTGGCATTCATCAACGGTGGGATTGAGTTCAAGAGCTGGGAGGTAATGATAAGACTATATAAGAACTTAGTTAGACCCCACTTGGAGTACTGAGTTCAGTTCTGGTCACCTCACTACAGGAAGGATGTAGATACTATAGAGAGGGTGCAGAGGAGATTTACAAGGATGTTGCCTGGATTGGAGAGTGTGCTCTATTAGAATAGGTTGAGTGAAATTTGGCCTTTTCTCTTTGGAGTGACGAAGGATGAGAGGTGACCTGATAGAGGTGTATAAGATGATGAGAGGCACTGATTGTGTGGATAGCCAGAGGCTTTTTCCTGGGGCTCAAATGACCAACGCAAGGGGGCATAGTTTTAAGGTGCTTAGACATAGGTACAAGGGGGATGTCAGAGTTAAGGTTTTTACACACAGAGTGGTAGGTGCATGAAATGGACTGCCAGTGATGGTGGTAAAGTCAGATACAATAGGGTCTTTTAAGAGATTCTTAGATAGATACGTGGAGCTTAGGAAAACAGAAGGCTATGCAGTAGGGAAATTCTATGCAGTTCTAGAGTAGGTTACATGGTCAGCACAACATTGTGGGCTGAAGGGCCTGTAATGTGCTGTAGATTTCAATAATTCTATGATTCTATGTACTTTGAACTTTGATAAAATGTGGCAGGTTATGGACTAGGTAACATTCTATGAAGTTTGGCATCCATAATCCCAAAACAGCTGGGTTTAATTTCTACCAGAAATACCAGATTCTCACCTTTGAACGCAGCAAGCATCTGATTCAACATATTCATTAGTCTGAGCTTTACCCAGTTAGTCATGGGATAGGGTTTTGTCGGCAGGGCTAGAATCTATTGTCTGTCCTAGCTGGTGCCTGGACTAAGTGGGATGCCATTTCAGAGGCTGTTAATAATCAACTACATTGGTAGGTTTGAAGTTACACGGTGGTCATACTACAAATTTCCTTCCCTCAAGCACATCCATGAAACATACAGGTTTTTATAACTGTCTAATAGTCTAGATTACAGCTGCAAACTTTTTAGTTACAAATTTATTGAAATTAACTTCTCTAGCTTCGAAGTCACATCCCTAGATCAATAACACAGAGCCCTGGACAGTAGCCCAGAAGTCACATCTCCAGATCAATAACACAGAGCCCTGGACAGTAGCCCAGAAGTCACATCCCTAGATCAATCACACAGAGCCCTGGACAGTAGCCCAGAAGTCACATCTCCAGATCAATAATGCAGAGCCCTGGACAGTAGCCCAGAAGTCACATCTCCAGATCAATCACACAGAGCCCTGGACAGTAGCCCAGAAGTCACATCTCCAGATCAATAACGCAGAGCCCTGGACAGTAGCCCAAAAGTCACATCTCCAGATCAATCACACAGAGCCCTGGACAGTAGCCCAGAAGTCACATCTCCAGATCAATAACGCAGAGCCCTGGACAGTAGCCCAGAAGTCACATCTCCAGATCAATAACACGGAGCCCTGGACAGTAGCCCAGAAGGTCGTATCCCACGAATGGAGTGGTGCCTCTACAGTTCTACTTTGGTTTTGGGATGAGCAGCAGATCTATTTTCAGACCATCATCAAGGCTGCCATTCCAATGTCGAAACTTTGCTTCCCTGTACACTGCATCGTTCACACATAACCTCTCCAATATGTAACTTGCTGAGGAGCCAAGCTCAACAAGAAGCAAACTTCAAATTATCCTGAGCTTTGCTACTCACACCTTAAGAACTTAGAACGGTACAGCACAGTATGGGACTTTTGCCCCATGACTTTGTGACCATGTACATAAATCCACTCTACATTCCTCCACTCACTTTAAAAGGATGTCCTCTGCTACTGGCCATTGCCACCCTGAGAAAAAGCTGCTGGCTGTTCACTGTCTATGCCTCGTACACTCAGTGCAGCTACCACTGAGTGTGGTAGCACGTGGTTATTTGAGCCACTGTCATCTTCCTGTGAGCTTGAACCAGTCTGGCCATTTTCCTCTGACTTCTGTCATTAGCAAAGCCCACAGAAGCACTGTCACTGGATCACAAACACGAGAATATTTACAGATGCTGGAATCCAAAGGAACACACACACAAAATGCTGGAGGAACTCAGCAGGTCTGGCAGCATCTATGGAAAAGAGGAAACAGTTGATATTTCGGACTGAGACCCTGATTTTTTTTAAATTTTTCGTACTATTCTCGTAAACTCTGTGAAAATCCCAGGAGATCTGAGATACTCAAATCACCCATTGGGCACCAATAATCATTCCACGGTCAAAGTCACTTAGATCACATTTCTTCCCCATTCTGGTGTTTGGTCCGAACAGCAACTGAACCTCTTGACCATGCCTGCATGCTTTTATGCATTGAGTTGCTGCCACACGATTGGCTGAATAGATATTTGTGATATTTGCATTATGGAGCAGGTGTACAGATATACCTAATAAAGTAGCACTGAATGTCTATCAAGTCACCATATTACCCTCCTTCACTCCAAACATAAAAACCCTAGGTCGCTCGACCTTTCTGAATTAGCTCTCACTCACCAATCACTCTTCATCTATGGCTTCCCTCCCCCACTTACTATGTTCACTCACATTTTCCTGTGGATTTGGAAAAACATGCACCATTGTTCCTTAATCTCACACCCCCATTAAACAGTTCTGTCACCTTGCCCCTAGATGCTGGAATTTTAACCCTAAACTCCACCATTTTGCTGCATCTATTTTCAAAAGAGCACGTGAAACTTATCCTTTAAACTCCTCTACCCACCTTCTAATTTTTGTTTGGCCTTCATCCTTTGTGCATTAAAGAAGCTGTAAATTACTGGTAGCAAACTTATCAAGAGTTGTGGTGAGGTAATTTTACAGCTCTATAAAACTCTGGTTAGACTACACTCGGTGTTGAGTTCTGGTTGCCTCAGTATAGGAAGAATGTGGAAGCTTTAGAGAGTGTGTCAAAGATGCTGCCTGGATTGGAGAGCATCTCTTCTTAAGAGGATAGGTTGAGTGAGCTGGGACTTTCTCTTTAGAATGAAGGAGGATACAAAGTGACTTTATAGAGGAGTATAAGATGATAAGAAGTATGGATGAATGAATGAATGAAATTTTATTTTGGTCAGTACAGACATAACAAAAAGCATCATTTTCAACGATGATTTCATAAGACAGAATTAAATAATAAAAATCTTTAAAACAGACCGAAAGGGTGTGGGCTGAAGCTACCCCTTATTACGCCTATCCCTCTTACTTATACAAAAACATATTTGGCATCAATCATCACATAAGAAACAAAAAAAGTCATAATCTTTTAACACAAAATCCAATTCCAAGTATCATTTATTTACATTACTCCCATTCATTTAAAATCATGTATTTTAGATCCGTTCATTAAATTATTTTAAAATAATTTTTAAACTTGTTAAATGTGGTGCATGTTTTTAAATTCTCACTACAACTGTTCCATAGATTCACCCCTCTGACTGAAATACAATGATTTTTTTACATTTGTTCTTATTCATTGTTTTTGAAATACACATGTTCCTCTCAAATCATGTTGACTTTCTCTCATTTTAAACAGTCTTTGGATATTTTGTGGTAACTGTCCATATTTTACTTTATACATAATTTGTACTATTTTAAAATCTATGAAACCTCTGAATTTTAAAGTGTTTAGTTGAATAAATAGTGGATTGGTTGGCTCATAATAACTTGTCTTATTTATAATTCGTATGGCTTTCTTTTGGAGTAGAAAAATTGAGTTTGTATTTGTTTTGTATGATTTCCCCGTACCTCGACACAGTAAGTCATGTATGGGACTATAAGTGAACAGTATCATGTATACTCAGATTCCTAATTTAAGAAATCTTGTGCTTTGTACAGTATTGCAATAGATTTTGACAATTTTGCTTTGACATAATTTATATGTGGTTTCCAACTTAATTTATTATCTATTACCACTCCTAAACGTTTTGTTTCAAATACCTTATCAATTTCAACGTCATTTATTCTAAGTTTACTGTATGAGTTTGGTAAACAGTTTTCAAACATTATGAATTTAGTTTTACTTAGATTCAGTGATAATTTGTTAGTATCAAATCATCTCGTTATAATTTTTAGTTCTTTCTCCACTGTATCCAAAAGTTATGTGGTGTCAGATGCTTTTTTTAGATCTAGGAATATTCCCACTGTGTATTCATTTCTTTCTATAGTGTTTGATATTTCTTCTACAAAATCTATTAATGCTATTGCAGTGGTTCTGTTTTTTCTGAAACCATATTGCTGTTCACAGAGTATATTATATTTTGTTATAAAATCATTTAACCTTCCCACAAGTATTTTTTCCAATATTTTGGAAAACTGTTGATAAACTTGACAGTCACTTCCTTTTACCCAGAGCAGCAATGGTTAGTATCAGGGTCTCCAACTGGTGCTAGGATGGCTCAGCATATCATTGGGACTCAACTACTGGAACTGGAGATGATCTACATCTCTCGATGCCTACGGTGTGCTTGTGACATCATTAAAGACCCATCCCATCCTGGACACTGTCTGTTCAATCTCCTGTCATCTGGTAGGAGATACAAAAACAGCCAAGACAGTAAGACTGAAAAACAGATTCTTTCTAAAGGCTGTTGTACACCCTGGCTTGCCAATGGCCTTTTGAGTATTATGGACTATCAAAGTCACTTGCTGCATGTAAATATGGGAATTTTTTTTTTAAATTAAGCCGTACCACATGCATTGTAAATATCTGTTTTGCGTGGACTGGAACAGCACTGCAAGCTCATTGTCTTGACCAAGGTGGTTGGAGGAAAGTTTAGGGGAGATTTGTATTTATTTATTTAGATCTACAGTGCGATTAGGCTCTTCTGACCAAATGAGTCACGTTGCCCAGCAACTACCTATTTAACCCTAGCCTAATCACGGGACAATTTACAATGACCAATTAACCTGCCAACCAGTACGTGTTTGGACTGTGGGAGGAAACCGGAGTACCCAGGGAAAACCCACACAGTTATGGGAAGAACATACAGACAGCACAGGAACTGAACTCCAAGCTCTGATGCCCCGAGCTGTATTGTGGCGTCCCCATGCTAGAGATGTTAGAGGCAGGCTTTTACCCAGACAGTGGTAAGTGCCCGGAATGCACTTCTGGGGGTGGCAGATGATACTGATACTTTAGGATCATTTAAGAGACTTAAATATGCACATGGATGATGGAAGAACGGAGGGCTATGTGCAGTGCAGGAGGAGTGTTTAGATTGACCTTGGAGTAGGTTTATATAGGTCAGTACAACATTTTGGGCCAAAGGGCCTGTGCCGTGCTGTACTGTTCTATGTTTACGCTCTCTGTTCCAAATGTTCGGATTAGGACAGGATTTCTGGAGATAAAACTTTTTAGTTTAGTCAGCAATTCCTTAAATGAAAGTTTCCAAGCCCTTGGAACAACCCACAAATAAACCCAATTTAATCTTCCACTCAATATTGTTACCTACATCACATCGGTGAGTACACTTCAAAAACCATTTCATTAGAACTTCGGTCATGCAGAGGTTGTGAAAATTATTATATAAATGCAATCTTTTTTTTCTTTACTTTTGACAGACAATGTTGAATAACATAATAAGGCTTGTGTTGTCTCCAACCATACTGCATTCTCTGGTTGAAACGGAATAGCAGTCTTATGTGTTTTAAAGTACAGTGCTTAGTGTTCATATAATTACATACCATTTCGTAAGAGAACCTGTTACACTTGACTGTGGCTTTCTGCTTTTGGAGTTAAGGGGCTGTTTCCTCTTGCCTTCTCTAAGACCGATCACCTTGTCGTGGTGGAGAGGCTTGTGAGTTCCTGAGATCCCGAGAGTGATGCCGTTCAGAGTTTAGCCATGTGGCACTTAGCTCCTGCAAGGTCCCCCATGGCGGTAAGGTCAGCGGGGAGCTTCTAGACAGACAGCGATCAAACCAGCACCTCAGTGGTGTACCTAGCAGATGATGACGATGGGTCCCCAGTCGACTTGCACTCCGTACCATCAGACGCTGACCGCGATCCGTCCAGATGTGGTGTCGGCCCGTGCGTCTGCCTCCCCGTGGTAAACAGACACGCTCGGGCATTCTCCATCGAGGGAATCCATCCCAACAACCTGGTTATGTAGATCCTGGATTGGCCTTTACAGCCGACTGAGACGCGCCAATTGACAAACCCTTTGGAGAACATCACGGTCGACTCGCGTGATCTGGATCACGGCTGTGAGGAGCCAAAGCAGATTCACATCTGGGATGCAGGTTATTGATCAGTTGCCACTATTGACGACAACTTCCTTCACTGAGCTGATAATTAAGAGTAGAATTAGTCAAACTGGATTTTTCCCATATATTGTGGACATACAATACCTGGGCAATTTTCCACATGGTGGGCAGACGTTGATGCTTTAATTGGCAATTGATTATTTGTTTATTCATTGAGATACAGCACTGAATAGGCCCTTCTGGCCCTTCAAGCTGCACTGCCCAGCAACCCCCAATTTAACCCTAGCCTAACCACAGGACAATTCACAATGACCAATTAATCTACCAACCGGTGCATCTTTGGACTGTGGGAGGAAACCAGAGCACCCGGAGGAAACCCACATGGTCACAGGGAGAACATACAAACTCCTTACAGGCAGTGGCAGAACTAAGCCCGGGTTACCTGTACTGTAAAGCTCCCGTGATGTTATAACATGTGTGGAGATACAGTGAAGAGGTCTTGTTCGTGTGCCATGCCAACTGATCATTCCATACATAAGTATAGGGTGGCACAGTAGCATAGTGGATAGCGTAACGCCATTTAAAGCACTGGTGACGCAGGTTCAATCCCTGCCACTGTCTGTAAGGAGTTGTACGTTTTCATTGTGATTACATGGGTTTCCTTCAGGTGCACCGGTTTCCTCCCTCATTCTAAAAATGTACATGTTAGTAGGTTAAATGGTCACAAGGGCATAAATAGATGGCAGGGCCTTGTTGGAACCAAAGGGCCTGTTACCAAGCTGTATCTCTAAGTTAAACGAATTTTTAAAAATAGGTACATCAAGGTCATTCAAAATGAAAAGAGAAAAAACAGAATGAAATTTATGGTATTCAGAATATAATCTGAGTCCTGATGCATGTTTCTGACACAAAACATCGACAATTCCTCTCCTCCACAGATGCTGCTCGACCCGCTGAGTTCCAGCAGCAGATCTGTCTGTTGATGCAGAATGAAGTGTTACAGTCACAAGGAAAATGCTGTCCAGGTGGGCAAGCAACGTGCAAGGCCACGACAAGGAAGAGTGAGAGATCAAGAGTTCATGTTTGACACTATTCAGAGGGCACAGCCTCGGAATACAAGGAAATCCCTTTAGAACAGAGATCAGGAGGAATTTCTTCAGCCTGAGGTTAGTGAATCTGTGGAATTCATTTCCATGGACATCTGTGGAGGACAAGTGATTGGGTGCATTTACGCAGAATTGATAAGTTCTTGATTAGAAAGGGCATTAAGTATTATGGGGAGAAGGCAGGAGAATGGAATTGAGAGGGATAATGAATCAGCCATGATGGAATGGTGGATTAAACTAGATGGGCTGGAGTCAACTTGATGGGCCAAATGGCTTAATTCCTCTCCTATGTCTCAAGGGTCTGATAGTATGGGAAAAGCTTGGCTAATGCTGGAATACAGATCTTCAGCTAGGACATTGTCTGGCTCCATAGACTCTTTGTCTCTGGTCTTTGCTGATAGTTTTTAATATCATTGACTGTAAAGGACAGGAAGCAGCACTATGTGAATATAAATCCTTTCTTGGGAAACAAAACTGCAGATGCTAGAATGTGAGTCAGAAGTGGAAAATGGTGGAAGAACTCAGTCAAGCAGCATCTATAGACATGGAAATCTGTTCAGTAAATGGTTCGTGAATGGATGAGACCAGAATTCCAGGTCTGGTGTTTGGGGTCTCGTCATTGGCGAGCCAGAGTACGAGGCCTAGTGTTCGGTGATCAACGCGTCCTGAGATTGGTGGCAGGAACCGAAGGCCTGGGGCCGAATCGGAAATCTGGGAGTCAGAGCTGGATGCCAGGTCCACTGGGAAGTCAAAACCTGATATCTGAAAGTTCGATGGAGGCTGGAGGCCTGTCCAGGGGCTAAAGGAGGGAGGAATGGGGCTTGTTTTCACTGTTCTGCTCTTTCTATGTTGTTCTTGCGAACATTGTGGGCTGTTACATTGGCGATGGAATATGTGAGGGCACCTGCAGTCTGCCTCCAGCACACACTCAAACATTTCACTTTATGTTTTGATGTACATGTGATAATGGCGGTAGCATAGCAGTTAGCGCAATGCTATTAGTGTTTGGAACATTCCGGAATTCGGAGTTCAATCCCGGCACCGTATGGAGAAGTTTATACGTATCTTCCCGTGATCAATTGGGTTTCCTCCGGGTGCTCCAGTTTTCTTCCACAGTCCAAAGATGTACCTGTTAGTAGGTTAATTGGTCATTGTAAATTATCCTGTGATTAGGCTAGGGTTAAATAGGGGTGTTTCTGGGTGGTACAGCTCGTTGGGCTGCAAGGACCTGTCCCTTGCTGTATCTCTAAATAAATACATAAATAAATAATCTTGTGTTTAGGGTCTAGGATTCTTCCTCAGAACTATGAGATGTATGAGTGAAGAGTTTGCATGCTCGAAGCAGAGCTTGGAGCGGTGTGAGATGTAAGAGAGACTACTAACCTGCTGAGTTCCTCCAGCATTTTGTGTGTGTTTAAATGGAGATGGAGGCGGAGACAGAGCAGGTGAGAGGAGCATTAGTACCGGCCATTAGTGAAGCCTTTTAAAGAATGCGGGTGTGAAAGCAATATAACCTGATAATGGGAAGTGATAAGAGTGCAGTTAATCTAAAACACAAGAGATTCTGCAGACACTCGAAATCTTCAGCAACACACACAAAATAATATTCAAAGTTCAAAGTAAATTTATTCGCAAAAGTACATATGTGTCACCATATACAACCTTGAGATTCATTTTCTTGTGGGCATACTCGATAAATCCAATAACGATAATAGAATCAATGAAAGATCACATTATGTCTTGTATCTCTAAAACGTTAAACTAATTGGAAAAAAAACAGGAGACCGAAATACAAGTCTAACTTAGTTTTTACTTTAAGCGAGGTGTATACCTATGATGTTGCAGTGTAATAACGTATGCTATTTATGTAAGCTTACATATAACCCACAATGCATTATGTAAACAACAAAGAATGCTTAATCAAACAATAGATTTATAATATTACTGAAATATTAAATACATGGCTCTCCTCCCTACTTAGCTATAAACTCCAGCTCAATGTAGAATGCATCTCAACCTATATACACACTGAGACACCCCTTGTGTTCACACTTTGATCTCTTCAGAACGAGTTTGCAGGACTAAAAGCTGAAACAAATTGAAGGCTCCTCAAACAAGGAGGTTTGAGGTTTCACTCCTGGACAAGCAGTCCTGACAAGGGACTTCAGAAGTGATCAAAAGTAGGTGTACACACACACACACACACACACACACACACACACACACACACACACACACACACACACACACACACACACACACACACACACACACACACACACACACACACACACACACACACACACACACAGTCTTTCCTGACTGTCCACACTGCTTGGAAGAGAACCTTTTGGCTGTGAAATAATCACAAGTTCTGAGGCCTTTACCGTGGTGGTTGTAGGAGTTGTCTCAGGAAGTTGTTCTGACGGCTCTCTGGACACATTTCTTCTCTAACAACTGACCCTGGTCTCCCCAACTGATCGATGTGTCATCTCCAGTTGATATCAGATGCAGTCTCCACTGTGTAGGAGAGAGGTCCAGTTCTGTCCCTAATCTTTCTGAGTAACCACTTTTGATCACCTCTGTAGTTCCTTGTCAGGACTGCTTGTCCAGGAGTGAAACATTGGACCTCCTTGATTGAGGAGCCTTCAAATTTGTCTCAGCTGTTTGTCCTGCAAACTCCTTCTGAGGAGATCCAAGTGTGGACACAAGGGATGAGCCAGGAACTGATGTTGGCTGTGGAGAGTGCTACATTACAATATTCAAGGAGGGAATTAGTGAGCCTCCGTTTCAGTGTTAGTGTAGTGTGTTCTGCTGCCATTGCTCACCACAACACTCTTTAGACTCTTGACAAACCTTTCCACCAAGCCGTTTGTAACTGGGTGATACGATGCAGATGTAATATGTCTCATTCCAGCCATTTTCAGGAATGACTGAAACTGTTGCACAACGAACTGTGGTCCATTGTCACCAACTGTGTATTCTGGAACACCAGTCCTTGAGAAGAAGCTTCTCACCATTTCGACAGTGTGCAAAGCTGTAGTGGAGGCCATTGGGAACACTTCTGGCCACTTTGTAGCTGCACCCACTGCTACCAAAAACTTCTGTGCCCATGAATAGTCTGGTATAATCTACATGAACGCTCTGCCAGACAACTGTGGGCCATTCCCAGGGATGAACGGGCACTGCTATTGGCATCTTCTGGGAGTTTTGGCATTCCGCTTAGTACATGGCAAGCTGCTCGATCTGCTGATCTATCCCAGGCCACCAGACAAAACTCGAGCCAACACTTCCATTTTAACCATACTTAGATGACTGGCATGTAGCTCCTCCAGCAATTTACTTCTCACCTTGGATGGTATAACAGCTTTCAAGTTTCACGTAAGGCAAACTCCATTAAGGGCCATTTCATCCTGGTGCCGTCAGGGGAATTCGACCCCGTCAAATTCAAGAGAGTTTCTGATCTTCTAGTAGGGGGTCAGGAGGCTGCTCACTGACTCCTGGACCTGCTCCAAGGGAAAGGGGCAGTGAAGGACTAAATGGAAGAGATCCACACTCTGACGGGTAAGACTGGGTGTAATGAGAGATCCCTCATCACTGCTCTCCAGTGTGGGTTAAGTGCTGGGGTTTGGCACAGGATCGCAGTGCGTGAAGAGCAGGACAGCCTGGATGACCTGCTAAATCTGGCCATTCTAATTGACAACTGGGCAACTGAGTGGCACAGTGAAAGGAAGCCCCGAGCTTCCTACTCCTTAGATAACCATCTGTCTTCACCCTCTCCGTCATTACCCAGTGCACAGTCCTCTGAGGTCTGTAGCTACATGCACCTATCTCAGGAGGAATGAGATTGACACAGGAGAACAGCTTCCTGTCTCTACTGCAGTGATCCAGGATGCTTCTGGGAATCATGTCCCAAATGCCCAGTAAAAGAGGGTATTTGTCAGCAGAAAGGGGAATTCTGATGGGTCGATTCTCCTTGCAAACATCTTCTCCTAATTGTATAATGCTCCCAGCTTCCTTGTCCTGAGGGTCGCAGACCCATGAGCTGCAGGATTTAAGGACTCTGCAGCAGCCAGTAACCTCATGGATATCTCTCTGGCTCAGAGACAGAGAGTTGCGACTCAGCATTTGAGAGAGAATGCTGATGTCAAGGCTCTTGATGGTTGGCCTCTGGGTACTGGCAACATCCATTTTTCCTCATAATTCCTCCAATTTGTGCTAGAAGGCAACCATGGGGAACAGCTCCCCTTCTATCTTGTTGATTCAGCTGAACTACTGCTGGTGTTTGGCCTTCCCTGGCTATCTCGTCATAACCAGGGACTGGCATGCCTCTCTATCTGTCTGAATCCAGCTCAAACTCTTTTCAGTGCATCCCCTCTTGTGCCGTCCACTAGTGTGAACATATTTGGTCTTCTGACCTTCTTAGGGTCTTCAGTTAGAAGAAGGCCACCTCCCTGCCTCCACACCAGCCATACGACTGTGCTTTGACCTCTTACCTGGTACTAGTCCTCCCAGGACCAGCTCGTTTCCCTCCCTTATCTCTTAAATGGTGGCCATGGAAGAGTACACCAAGGAATCAATGGACTTAGCATTTATCCATCCACCAACCTCGCCAGCAGGGGCAGGCTTCTATTTTGAGGCCAAGAAGGATTGAAAGCTCTGTCCCTACGTTGATTATCAGCCCATCAAAAGCATCACGGTGAAGAACTGCTACCCTCTTCCCTGGTTGCCTCTGCATTTGAAAATCTCCAAGGAGCAAATACCTTCTCCAAGATAGATCTATGCGATACTTATAACCTGGTTCATATCCGAGAGGGGGGGAGAGTGGAAGACAGTGCCCAACACCTTCACTGGCTACTATGAGTACCTCACGATTCCATTTGGTCTGGCCAATGCCCCTGCTGTTTTTCAGGCCCTGGTCAACAATGTGGTGCAGGACATGCTGAATCAGGTTGCCTCTGTGTATTTGGATGACATCCTTATCTATTCCCACTCTCGCGAGGAACACTTCCAGCATGTCTGGAAGATGCTCAGACGGCTCCTCAAGAACAGCCTTTAAGCCAAGCGGGGAAGTGAGAGTTCCATAAAGAGCAGGTGTCGTTTTTGGGCCGGATACGATAGTCACCGCTTCCAGCGTTCAAATGGACCTGTGTAAAGTTCAGACAGTCACAGAGTGGCCCGAACCATTTACGGTCGAACAGGTGCGGTACTTCCTGGGGTTTGCAAACTTTGGTCACCACTTCATCAGAAGCTTTAGTTCCATCGCGGCCCCTATAAATGCGTATGTTAATCAAAATGGCTTCTTTGTTTTGTTAAAAGTAGGAATGCTTCTTTGTTATGATAAGTGCTTTCTCTTGCAGTTTATTTGGGTTTAGAGTTGCTGATAATGGGGATTGTATTTATTTGTTAACCAACTGGGATTAATGTTATTCTCTCTTCTGGGTCTGTAAACTACTGTTGGCAGGCACTTGGGGAGTCGGCGCGAGGGGTGAGAAAGAGAGGACGCGATGCTGTAAGCTGGGCGACAGAACGTACCCCGAGCGGGGGTCCGAGGCCAGGATTTTCGACGAGGAGACGAAGACAGACGTGCCAGGGGTGATTGGTTGATCACTTCGGGTGGTCCTGAGCTGCGAGTCGAGGAGGTCTGAGGGGATCGAATGGTGGCCGGAAGACTTCGTTAATTGAGCTCCAACAGTTGTGCATGAAGTGGTTTGGACTTTGATAAGTTTTGGTGCCTTTTCTTTATTTTCTTTTCCTTAATATATACTGTATCATTATTAATCACTTAGTTCTAGTAAGATCTATAAAGTGTAATCCTTTAATCGCATATGGTGTACTGTCTGTTATTTGGTGAGGTGGGGACATCACACAGCATCCACACAAGCTGACTATCCAGTTTGGCGGGGCCGAAGGCTGCTCCCCCTAGACGGAAGCGAGCTGAGCGAGCCTGAGGCGAGCCAGGGGGCTACACGGTCTAACAACAGTGGTGTCTTTAGTGACTTTATAGATCACATTGGAGCTGTGCTTAGCCACACAGTTATGAGCGCAGAGAGAGTACAGCAGTGGCCAAGCATGCTTCCTTGAGCTACCCTGAGGAGGAGATATTTTAACCTATTGTCACTGACTGTGGTTCTATCAAGGACAGGCACTGTCCTTGAACCTCCTTGTGAAATGCAGAAAGGGGAGGAGAGGGGAAGATGTTGCATCATTTTGGACTGGTGGGTGGAATTAGAGAAGGCTACATTCTTTTGAAGAAACTTTCTTTCTGGCTCTGTCAAGTTGTCCAAAAATTGTTTCACAAGGAGTATTTACTTTTTCCCTTGTTTGGGAAGCAGAACAATTAGGGGTGTTGTCACTCCCTGGTTTCATCATACATGTATTTCTGAATATGTCCTTCCACACTTCCAAGCCCACATCAATGTAACAGCAAAATGTCCTCTTAATTCCGATTATCACTGCCTGCCCTGGGGGCTTAGGGTAAGAACTCCACCTCTTGCCAAGCCCCAAACCTAACTATGAACACAAGAGTAGCGAAGGAAGGTCATAACTTTAGTCTGAAGAAAAGTCAAAGTATAAAGAATGACCTTAAACGCAAGTGATTCTGCAGATGCTGAAAATCCAGACCAACACGCACAACCTGCCCGAGGAACTCAGCAGGTCAAACAGTCCTGTTTGAAGGGTCTCGACCCGAAACGCCGACTATTTATTCATTTCCATAGATGCTGTCTGACCTGAGTTCCTCCAGCGTTTTAGCGTGTTTATAGTATGCCTACAGTATGTGTTATACAGAGGACATAAGGTTTAAAAGAACTATATTTTTAGGAAATATATTTTGACTGCTTTGAAGTTTTGCAAATGTTTCACTCAAGAGTTACAGGTACAGAGTCGGGTCCACACCTGTCGGAAAGAGTTAATACTGACGTGACGTGAGTGGGGCCGCGGTGCTTTCAAAAGACTTTTCGTAGTTATACTGTCACTCGTGAACTTTCTGCGCTGCCATCGTCAACAGAAAAATGGCAGTATAACTGGGGTCTTAACAAAGAGTGGAAAGGAAGACAAACACCGACACGAGGAGGAAAACAGGAGTGAGGAGCAAATTGAACGCCAGAACAGTCAGATAGAGTGACAGAAAAAAATAGAGTGGGGGAGGGAGGCGGGGATTAAAATTCCTCCGATTCCATATATGGCAATAACAGAAAGGCAAAGTGATTTCGTGTCCGTTCGCCGTTCTTAGGGTCACACAACTCAAAAACAAAAGGGGGAGAGTCAGCGGCCGATCAGAGGGTGTGGGCGAAACTTGGATTCTACCACTGGGATCCCACATTCCTTCAGTGCGACTTGGCACTGAGCCGGGGCAAAGTCTCTCCCTCTCTTTGTCGACTTTCTTTTCACCACAAACACTCGCAAAAACTCATTTCCACTTACCCCGAAAGTGCAGCCACGCTCAGAACTATTTTTCTCCCCTTCTCCCCGCGCTTGGTTTGTGACCCCACGGGAAGCCCTCCCACCGCCGGAGAAGAGAAAAAAAAGAAAATTAAAAGTTGGAAAAGAAGGGGTAGGGGGTGGGGTCAAAGTTTGTTGTGAAGTTGCTTGGGTCTTAAGTTTTGTTTACACATATATCGACGTGTGCGCGCGCGAGAGAGCGAAGTTGACAAAGGCTTTTTTTTCTCCACGGTGAGTTTCACCGTTCTGATTTGCTCAGGTCAACTCGCCCCGATCGGGAAGCTCATGAATAATTAAAGAGGGGGAGTTCTATCCAGCTGAAGCGACGCTGATTGAGCGCTCCTTGGAAATTGAGTTTCCTAACTTTTTTACTTGGCAAGAGTTTGGAGTGGGGCGATCATGAACATTTTGATTCCTTTACATCCGCACTTTTGAAGACTGGATTCCCTCGGAGGGGGGCAGGGAATTCTTTTTTAAAAAACAGAAAAAGTTTTAACTATTTAAAAAAAAGTTTTCGAAACTCTACTATTTAATTTTTTTTATTTTGGAATTCATACACAAAGTCTGCCATGGATCCGAACCCTATCCCGCCGCCAGGACAGACCATCGTTCGCGTCTTGGGGGACTCGGAGACCGACCTGGAAGCTCTATTTAACGCGGTGATGAATCCGAAACCGGGAACCGTCCCGCACCAGGTGCCCATGAGAATGAGGAAGCTGCCCGAGTCGTTCTTCAAGCAGCCCGATTCGGGCTCTCACTCACGGCAGTCCAGTACAGACTCCAGCAATAACCTGCCCCAGTTGCAAGTGCAGCATATTCGCTCGCATTCCTCTCCTGCCTCGCTGCCCGTCAGTGCGAACCCCAACCCGCAACAGTATGGACACCTCCGGCAGCAGTCCTTCGATAACATCGACGATATCCCGTTGCCCCCCGGCTGGGAGATGGCCAAGACCCCCTCTGGCCAGAGATACTTCCTAAAGTGAGTATCAAACTTTTGTTTGCAACTTTTCACCGCCCTGAACTCGAGCCTTTCTAATAGTATTACATATACTGTATTACAATCTCAACACTGGATGTCAGATTGCTAACATTGTGGTCTGTTTCGGTGGAGACATCTCCCTGACATTTTACCCTCCACCGTCTGTCCAACTCTTAACCCCCTCCCCCAGTTTGTGTTTATTTATTCAGAGCGACCTTAGTAACACCAACAAGATCTTGACAAGAGATTGGGTGGGCAGACACAGCTTGGGGATAAAAGTGCATTTGACCCGAGCTGTTCTTGTGAAAGGGATCGAGTTTGTTAATGGCATTAGTATTTGCTTTGTCACGGTCCGTGAGGGAATAGCGTGATCTTAGGAGGAGATAACCGTGCGAAGATAGTTGCAAAATGCACCGGCAAGTGTCGAGTGTGCCAGTCTGGGCAAATCACGGCGTATTTTTAACCGCGGTTCATTGAGGACGCTGACTCGCATTGGTAGAGTCAAGTGAAAGGGCGGGGTGACTGTGATTGACAAACAGTTCTGTACAGTGTGCGACGCCCCAAGTGTCCAGTTTGTTTAAGAGTAATTTTTTTTTGGTTCTGAATGACATTCTATGCTTGCCAAGGCTGGCAAAGGTGAAGTGACTTTATGAGGAAGCCGGTAACGCTACCGGTCTTCTGCAGTTCCGGTTGGCACGGTGCTGTCGTCGCAGATCTCTCTCAGATGGTCGCCGCAGAGATTTTGTCCGCGCCAGTGTTGACGGCCAACACCAGGAACCAAGCTTCAGTCCTACCCTCCCATGACTACCCTTGAGGAGTTTGGATGCTCCCCCCGTTCCCGTGACCGTGGGTCTCTCCATTCCAAAGGTGTTAGTGCTGGTGGGTTAATTGACCATTGTAAATAGCCCCTGGTGTATAGGTGCCTGGTGTGGAGTGGATACAAGTGTGGACAGAATGGAATGGTCCAATTGGTATTGATTGTGTGGGCTGAATGGCCTACCCTTGTTGCCCATGACTCCAATGTCTGGATCTCTGAGAACCCACTTTTGTGGCAACCTTGCTGCTGCTTTAGCATTTGTTTCTTTAGGAGGCTGTGTTGCCAGCTCACACTCAACCCAGCACACGTGGAAAGACTGCAGGGAGCCAGCCGGATTTGAACCTGGAACCGCTCGCCATTGCAGATGCTACTACACCACCAGCTGGCAATGATAACCCACTTATTAATGAGATTCCAGCAGTAGTTGGAACCTCTACCCAGGTATAAATCTGCACTGGATTTGAATCCAGGGTGAAGAGTGATAATGCTCTTATCCTCCTTAGCTAAGCATCCTGACTCACTCTTCCTTTTTTTTTAGGGTACTTTGTTGTTCCTGTTTTAGGGATGAGGGAGCTAGCCTTGTGATTTCCCCTTGATCACATAACCTCTCACAGCCATTCTCATAGAGTCATACAGCAGGG
This sequence comes from Hemitrygon akajei, assembly GCF_048418815.1. Taxonomy (NCBI): domain Eukaryota; kingdom Metazoa; phylum Chordata; class Chondrichthyes; order Myliobatiformes; family Dasyatidae; genus Hemitrygon; species Hemitrygon akajei. Next base: position 186,033,274 of record NC_133126.1, on the reverse strand, counting down.
GAACAAGCCCTTCAGCCCAATTCACCCATGCTGACTCTGTTGTCTCGCAAACTGGCCCCTTTCATTTCGCCTTGGTACATGTGACAGAGATAAACTAATTCCAGTTCCCATCTGCCCACCTTTGGCCTATAGCCCTCTAAACCTCTCCTATCTGTGTACCTGTCCAGTTGGCTTTTAAATGTGGCCGTTATGCCCGCCAGGAAGACGGTTCTGCAGCGCTTCGTGGAGAGTGAAGGGCATGATGGGGCACGGAGGAAATCACAGTCATTCACTGTAACCAAGGAAGACCTCAGTTGTGACAACTACTCATACCACCGGACCTGGACTTCCGAGGTCGAGAGAGTGGAACTGCCCCAGGGCAATGGCTTTTCCGCTTCTAAAAACTCTCCCACACTGGTTTCTTGTCATCGTCGGATATGACGGAAAACCAAGAGTGTGCCCGCCTCAAACACTATTTCTGGCAGCTCATTCCAAAGACACACCACCCTTTGTGGGAAGAAGCTGCCCTGATTTACATATTGCTGTCATATTAAGTGGTTTAACCATCAGGACACTTTTTGTTCCCTTTGCAATTATGCATTGACGAAATGTACAATTTTAGCTAAGTTTATTGAATAGAATTTCTAGACCGAGCAATTTTAGTTTCTCTTGGATCTTGTACCAGGGTGTAAACTATCCTGTATCTGAAACAGCAAATAACTCTTGCGGCAAACATTACTAGAACCACATAGTGATTCTGCCGAGTGTAAGTCAGCCCGCAGCCCACACAGTGACTTTTGATATTGGTGTAGACTGCTTCTTTTGGCACACATTTTGATTTTGCCATCTGAGTTGAAGGCACATAATTCATTCTTTATTACAGATATAAAGTCATGAAAATGCTTCCAGTGCTGAGACACCAGTCTTCCATCTCTTGTCCCAATTGCAAGGGATAATCTGCAGTAGTGTGCAAAAGTCTTAGGCACATACTGTATGGGTGTATATAGTAGTACTGTAGTAATTTTATGCATTGCACTATACTGCTGCCACACAGAAAAAAAGCAAAATTTCATGACACGTGAATGATGATAAACCTGATTCTGATATTGGTCTCTATTGTAGACTGAGTTGGAAGGGGGCAGGGAGAGGTTGGGAAGAGGGACAGGGAGAGGGGAGGGAGCAGGAAGCACCAGAGAGACATTCTGAAACGATCAATAAGCCAATTGTTTACAATCAAATAACCTTGCCTGGTGTCTCAGGGCTGGGTGTTTCTGCACCCTTGCCACCCCCCTGCCCTAGCACTCCTGCCCTGCCACTTGTCCCACACCCCTCCTGTAGCACTCCACCCTCGCCATTCCCAACATTCTTTGCTCCTGCCAGATTTACAGTCTCATTCTCTGTTCCACGTTGACAAATACTGTACTGTACTAAAGCTTTAGGCACCCCGGTTATATATATGTACTTAAGACTTTTGCACAGTACCTTTATTTTACAGAAGACCGTGTGTTACGGGCGACTTCGGAAGTTATACACTTGTGAACTGTAGTCACTGTTGTTGGAAATACAGCAACCAGTTAGGATCCAGCATGCTTCCACAGGCAGCACTGTAACAATGACCCGAGAATCTATTTTTAGGTGTTAGTGAAAGGCTAAATATCAGCCCTGACACTACTAATACTTCATTATTAATTCAGAGCATGCCAGTGGCAATGTCTGTCCTTAATTGTTCCTGAACTGAGGAGGCAGTGAAGAGTTGACCACAATGAGTGCTCACAGAACACTCAGTGGCCACTTAATTAGGTACACATGTTTGTTAATGTAAATCTAATCAGCCAATCATATGGCAGGAATTCAATGATAAATGCATGCAGACATGGTGAAGAGGCTCAGTTGTTCAGACCAAACATCAGAATGGGGAGGAAATGTGACCAAAGTGACTTTTACCGTGGAATGATTGTTGGTGCCAGACGGGGAGGTTTGAGTATCTCAGAAACTGCTGATCTCCTGGGATTTTCAAACACAACGGTCTTTAGAGTTTACAGAGAATGGTGCGAGAAAACAAAAAAAAAATAAATCCAGTGAGTGTCAGTTCTGTGGGCAAAAATGCCTCGTTAATGAGAGAGGTCAGAGGAGAGTGGCCGGACTGGTTCAAGCTGACAGGAAGGTGACAGTAACTCAAATAACCACATATTACAACAGTGGCGTGCAGAAAACATCTCTGATTGTACAACACGTCAAATCTTGCAGTGGATGGGTTAGAGCAGCAGAAGATCATGAGCATACAGCCAGTGCCCACTTTATTAGTTTACAAGGTACCTAATAAAGTGCCACTGAGAGTCCAGGTGAAGCTGGAAAATTCCCTTCCCTGAAGTACAATAGCAGTCCTGATGAAGGGTCTCGGTCCGAAACGTTGACGTTTTTTCCTCTCCATTGATGCTGCCTGACCTGCAGAGTCCCTTCTCTGTGTGTTGCAGAGAGAACCTGTTGAGTTACTACAACAATCTGTTACCTTCATTGGTCACAATTGCTGTTATGAGCTGTGTTTAATTGGAGAAATTTGAATTCCACAGTGAGATTTGAACTCTACAGGTCAAATTTCCAGACCTTTCCATGCAAACCGTCAGTAAAGAACTTTGGAGACACAAGACAGCTTGAGCGAATTAGGCCTTTTCTTTTTGGAACGAGGGTGGATGAGAGAGGACTTGGTATAGGTGTACAAGGTTATAAGAGACACAGATAGAGTTGAATGCCAAAGACTCTTTACCAGGGTGGAAATTGATAATACCAGGGAGCATTATTTTAAGGTGATCGGAGGAAAGCATAGGGAGGGTGCCAGAGGGAATTTTTATTTTACACAGAGTGGTGGGTGTGTGGATGTCCTGCTAGGAGTGGTGGTAGAGGCAGATACATTAAGGGCATTTAAGAGTCACTTAGGTAAAGCACCTGGATGAGAGAAAAACGGAGGGCTATGTAGGACAGAAGGTTTAGATTGATTTTAGAGTGGGTTAAAAAGTTGGCACAGCATTGTAGGCCAAAGGGCTTGTAACTGTGCTGAACTTTCTATGTTCTAAGAGATGCTGGCATCTGGGGCAGCAGGTCGAGCAGCATCTGTGGGGGGAGGGAAGTCACCGTTAACATTTTGGATGGTACATTGGGACCGAGAGTGGAAGGGGGAACTAGCAGGGTATAAGGAGGAGGAGTGATAGGTCAGAAGTCTGAGGTGATTGATGGAGTACGACCAGCAGGTCGAGCCAGGTAGGGGAAGGTCAGAGGTGGGTATTGTTGTACTCCTCGCAAGGGACAATGAATGCGTGAAAATCTGACACTGTGTTGTCCTCGATGGTGAAAAGACTGTCTGACACTTCCTCACTGTGAGTTGTTTTTCCCAAATGTCCAAGTAACTGTGGGATGCAGAAATGCTCTGAACAAACCCTTGGGCCCCCACAGTACCACAAACTCCCTGGGAAACTGTTGTTTCGACTGGCAGTGGATGGGAACATGCAGCTGCAAGTCTGTAAGATGACAACCCTGACAGGGACGGTAGGAGTATTATATGACATCAGACTTCTAAAACCATCAGGGCTCTTTTCTTGGCAGATTTTGTGCATTTTTTTTGGTGTTGTTGAGTCACAACACTCAATCCTCCAGCACAAGACTACCAAGTTAAGGCACAGTAGCTTCTTCAGAACTATTCCCATCTGCTCCATACTGTAAATATACATCAGGAAGCAAGCAAACAGTTGTTTTGCAATGCTGGAACTTTAATTACTATTCTGAACTGTTTTGCTTGTGATTCAAACCTCAAGGGTGTGGAATAATCAAAAGAAATACAATTAACAATTGCTATAAACTCACTGAAGTGGTAATTTTTTTTACTTTACAAAGCGTACGATTGGTGGGTAGTTATAGGCGGACCTTGAACTAAAACTTAAAAGTGCAAGAACAAATATGAAAGGTTGTGGGTTCATTCAGTGACAACTCTCGTGAGCCTCTTTTTGCTGAGACTGAACTTAGTCGATCGTTCAATCTTTTCTGTGTTCCAGATCCAGTTTTCTGAAACACCACAGTGGTAGTTTGTTACAAGGTATTATTGAAGAAAATCAGCAATCCCATTAACAGTTCAGCTGCTTGTAAATCTAGCATCTTCCTGCTTCCTCTCGATTCCACCAGAAATAACAATTTGTCTTGTTGTCAACAGCTAGCACTTATCAAAATAGCCACTAATCCTGTTTAATTCTGTGTGAGGTAGCGGAGTTTGGAGGCGCTGTTGTAAGGTTATTTGAGTTAGTAATCCAAAGGATCGGTTGATAGTCTAAATCTAGTTGTTTGAATCCCACCTTTGGAGCTGGGAAGTTTTAAATATAATTCGTTCAATTCCAGAATGAAAATTTGGTGATTCCCATAACAAACTATTTGGCCCATTAATTCTTTTCAGGGAAGGAAATCTGCTATCCTCAGTTAGCTTGACTATTTGTCAGACTCCAGAACTCCAGCAATTTGTTTAGCACGGTGGCACAGTATTAGAACGGCCCTGGTTCAATCCTCATCTCTGGTGCTGACTATTTGGAGTTTGCAAGTTCTCCCTGTAACCATGTGGGTCTCCTCATGGTGATCCCATTTGCTAGTTTAATTGGCCATTGGCCTCTTGTGTGTAGATGTGAGCGACTTAACAGAATATTTGATGGATTAAAATGGGATTGGCGTAGGTTTGGTGTAACCTTGTGCTTGATGGTTGACATGGTTGAAGAGCTAGTGTTTTCTACACTGTTTGACTAGTATGGCTAACTTTCATCTGTCCTTTGAAAAGGGCCTCCATGTCACTGTCTCAGTTCAGTGCTAATCAGACAAAAGCAGAGTACTGCAGATCTTGAATAACTGAAAAAAAAGCTAGAAATACTCAGTGTGACAGGCAGAATCTGTGGAGACACAGAGTTGATCACCTTCAATATGGACATTTCTTCCTGCCTTCTCCTTACCCTATAATGCAGAGGTGCCCGGCTTTTTTTTATGCCATGGACCAAAACCAATAAGCAAGGAGTCTATGGACTCCAGGTTGGGAACCCCTGCTATAAAAGGTTTTAAAAGAAGCATAGATGGGAGCGCAAAAGGTGGGATTGAACAACCAAATGACCCAACTACTAACCACAGCCACCACTCACTTTTGCCCACACTGCACCAGAATACAAGACCATAAGACCATAAGATATAGGAGCAGAAGTAGGCCATTTGGCCCATCGAGTCTGCTCAGCCATTCAATCGTGGGCTGATCTGATTCTTCCAGTCATCCCCACTCCCCTGTCTTCTCCCCATACCCTTTGATGCCCTGGCTAATCAAGAACCTATCTATCTCTGCCTTAAATACACCCAATGACTTGGCCTCCACAGCTGCTCGTGGCAACAAAGTCCACAGATTTACCACCCTTTGAGTAAAGTATGAGGCTCCCAGATCAGCTTCTATGGCCACTGAAGACCCGTCAATAGACAGCCCCTTATGAGAATGTTAAACGTGTTTCAAGTGATCACACTGATGGGAATATAGTCAGTTGATGTCACTTTTCTTTTCACACAGGGATGCCTGGATTTAGCTCACTGCTGTTAATGACTTCATGTCCAGGGCCATTTGATCTTCCATTCTTTATAATGCAGATGACAGTACTAATGTCAAAAGCAGATCAGTGCTGTCACAACAGATGTTAGACTTTCCTGCTGGAACCTACTGGGGTGCCAGTTGGTGACATCAAACTAGGACAGGCAAATAAAAAGCACCAGCCTCTGGTCCCACACCACCAGCTTCAGGAACAGTTATAACTCTTCAACCAACAGGCTCCTGAATCAGTGTTATTGACTCCACTCACCTCATCACAGAACGGACTCCATACAGTCTATGAACTTGTCAAGGAGTCTACATTTTACTTTCTCAGTATTATTTATTTAGTTAAATTTGCACAGTTTGTCGTCTTTTGTACAGTTTGTCTCTGTGTTTAATTTTTCATTGATTCTGTTGTATTTCCGAGTTCTACTGTGAATGCCTGTAAGAAACTGAATCTCAAGGTAGCAGTGTATATGGTGGCGTATATGTACATGGATAATAAATTAACTTTGAACTTTAAATGGTTCCAACGCCTTTGCTCAAGATCCCTGTGTCCTGATCCACTAAATGTTAGGGAAAGAAGGATGCATGAGTAATTTTATATTTGACTCTGTCGAACACTGGTACTTACGAAGTGGTAATTAAGCAATATGATTCTAATGACATCCTAGCCTATGAGAACATTTAGTAGAACCCTGAGATTGAAAGGCTGCATAAAATTCTTAGCTAAATGTGTTGCGTGTGTGTGTGTTTGTGTTTGAGATTTTTAAAAATGGTTAACATTATTTAAATGAAGTTGATAAAAAGTTCTTACCTTGATAAACATGTGTTTGCACGTGTATGCATTTGCTTTCATGTATTTAGTTTCATGTGAGTGTAAGTGTGCATCACATGAAACTTCAGAGGCTAGTCTCTGTCCTGGGCACTAGCCTCCCCTGCATCCGGGAAACCTCCAAAAGGCGATGCCTCATAAAGTCAGCATCCATTATTAAGGACTTCCATCACTCAGGACATGCCGCCTTCTCATTGCTGCCATCGATGGAGGAGGTACAGGTGACTGAAAATACATACTCAACATTTCAGGAACAGCTTCTTCCCTTCCACCATCAGATTTCTGAATGGGCAATGAACCCATGAATACTGCCTCAGTATATTTTTCTCTTCTCTCTTTGCACTATTTCTTTATTACACTTTTTATTATTAAGTATTGCAATGTACTGCTGCCGCAAAACAGCAAATTGCATGACATATGTCAGTGTATTAATCTTGTTTCTGGTTCTGCGTGTGTTGATCCCTGTGTCTATCACACACACAGCTAGGTGTGTGTTTGACAAGTGAACAAATAGTGAGGCAATAAGAACTCAAACTCTTGTAGCTCGTTGTCCATGTCCTGAAATGTTTCCCCAGGTTTCTACAAGATGTTTGACTCCCTATGAAAATTGTTAATACTGTGATTGCTTTTGATTTGATGACTTATTGCAGAGTGAGTATTTAGTGCCCACATTCAAGTCATGGGATGATTCAGCAGAGCTTTGCAACTTTTAACAGACTGACTTAATACTATAATTATCCACATGACATTGCCCAGAGTTTGTTCTGATATTCTCGGGAGAGAAGTCTATCATAGACTCTTGTTCTCTGTGGATAAAGGCAGGATGTTTTTCTGAATTGTGGACAGTTTTACCTAACAAAGTGTTATTAAAATCCTCAAAGCAATGGGTGCAAAGAACTGAGGATCAGTCACAGCTTGGTGCAATCATCTACATATGCTACTCCATGTTAACCACTGTAGTTCACTACAGCTCTCTTCCTTTTTAACTCTGGTCCCTCATCTCTATCTAGATATTCTCTAAATTCCTCTGATCTTCTCCATAAGACCCACCTCTGACTCCCATTTCCAAACATGCTTTTCTCATCACTTTCTTTTTCCTTCCCAATCTGTACCCATGATTGCTGCAGCTCTACTTCATCTCTCCTCTTGGGTTTCTGCCCCTTTCATGACTGCACGGTGGGGCAGGAAAACAAGGTCACCATTGACTCCCTCTGTGACTTGTGATCTCGCTGCTCTTCCTCCTCCTCCTTGATGTCTCTTTGATATGATGTGCCACATCTCCCCACCTCAGTACCAGTCGTGTTGATGCTGTTCTTACATGGATTTACACTAAACGTCACATCGTCGGCAGAGAGATCTGGAAATGGTTTTATTTCCCTCTCCGTTCTGCGAGGAGTCCCTCAAGAATCTGTCAATGACCTTGTCATCTTCCACATGTATGCTTTGCCCTGCAGTGATTTCATTCTGAGCTTTCTAACGTTCGACGATGGCATCTCTCCACCGCTCCAGCATCAGCTGTGTATACCAATTACAAAATGGAGTGCAGCAACTTGTTGAGACCTCTCTGAGGACAAGGGCGTGCCACTCCCTTAAGGGGACCCTCCCTTTGAGCACCATATTGACTGGGAAATATGTTGCCAATTCGTTATTGCTGGATCAGAATCCTTTCTCTCCTTATTTAGTATCACTGGGGACATGCATTCAATGCAAGGACAACGGTGGTGTAAGATGTAGGAAGTTTTGAACTGAACACTTAATGATATCAGCAGTTTGTTCACAAAAGAAACGGGGGGTAACAATCTCATTTGGACATTTCCTGTGCCTTTGCACATTTAGATGGGCTGAATGGCCTAATTCTGCTCCAGCGTCTTGTGGTCTAGAAGGCTTTGGATAGCATTGTAGAAAGAGGAGATGATCTCTCTATGCCCCATGAACCTGCCCCTCCATTCAGAAAATGGCTGACCTGCACCTACTTGCATTTATCTATCATAATTCTGACCCAATAAATGTCTATCAGTGTTTTCTTCGTGGAAAGCCCAGACATTGCCTTTAACTTCCCCCCATAGTCTTTAGTGTGATGCAATATTTATCAGTCCACTGGAAGCCTATAGGTGGCCTGTCCTGGGGTTAGAGTTCAGTCTGTGTGTACATTGGTAGGCAGGTGGGTGGTCGGAGGAAAGGGGCTTGTTTTGCTGTTTGTTGTTCTGTTGTTAGTATTGCTCCGCTGAACATTGTGGGTATGCTAATTTGGCACCACAATACCTGCCAACACTTGTGGGCTACCTTCCGAAACATCCTTCGGTTGTGTTGGCTGTTAACGCAAATGGTGCATTTCACTGTATGTTTCGGTGTGCATGTGATCAATAAATAAGTAGATAAATTATTCCAGTCACCAACCTTACTTGCTATCGGCTAAATTAAACTGTCCACAACGCTGGGCTCTTATGCAACACCCAAGTTGAGCTTCTGACCCTGCATCCTCTCCAGCACAAAATGTACCCTTGCATCTCCACAATATTGCCTTTCCATGTATTAGTGGAGACACACTTCACATGAATATTGTGTATCCTGAATAAGCCAGGACAAAGGAAAGGACGAAGAGCATTGACAGGTTTGCAATGAGCGCTTTCCGTTGTGTTACTGACACCATGGAGGTTAGATGTTGGATTTTAGAATGGATTCACGTACTTAGTATTGCAGACCCTTTAACCAGTCAGTGGCTAATCTGTCTGTATTTATCTCACCAGTTTAATTTGCAGAGGATTTGGAGGGCATGGGCCAGAATTATCAGGGGTATTGTTACCTATTGGGCTCTATATTGTAAATATGTTTATGTTTATAGAAAGGCTTTGACACAACTTGCCAAGCAGGTCTGACCTAGAGCTTGTTGGAACATGCCTATAAAGGAAGCTGAGGCAGAAGACCTGGTTGTTTGAATTGACTTTCTGTTCCCAAGTCAGCTTTAAAAAGTATACGCATCTTCTGGAATTCTTAATTTTATGAGTCTACCCAATTTTCTGTTTTAAAAACATTGCAAACATTGCTGCTTCACAGCTCCAAGGACCCAGGTTGGACCTGACCTCTGGTGTGGTCTGTATGGGGTTTGCATGTTCTCTTTGTGATCTCATGGGTTTCCTTTGAGTGCTCAGGCTAAATCCCAAATCCACAATCCACAGCCCTCCCCCCAAAAAAAGCGTATAGAACAAGCTGCCAACAGAAGTGGTGGATACGGGTTTGATTTCAACAAGAGAAATTTGGATCAATACATGAATGGGAGGGGTTTGGAGGGGTATAGTCTGGGTTCAGGTCAATGGGGCTAGGCAGATTAATAGTTTGGCATGGACTAGATGGGCTGAAGGGCCTGTTTCATTGCTGCAGTGTTCTATGACTTTATGAAGTTGGTTATTTAATTGGCCATTGTAAATTGCCCCTAGTGTCTGGATGATCGCAACTCACTAACCATAACTGTACATCTTTGGAATGTAGGAGGAAATCCACTCTGTTGTATTTCTTTGTGAATGCCTGCAAGGCAATGAATGGTGACGTACTGCTAGTTATAAAGAACATAATAAGAACAAGGATCAGGAGTAGACAATCTGGCCTGTTGAACATGCTCCGCCATTCAATAAAATCATGGCTGATCTGGTTATGGACTCAGTTCCACCTACCTGCCTTTTCCCCAGAACGATAAATTCCCCAACTATTCAGAAATCTAACAGTTTCATAAATATATTTAACGAGGTAACTTCTACTGCTTCACTGGACAGAGAATACCACAGATCCACCGCTCTCTGCAAAAAGCAGTTTCTCCTCATCTCTGTCCTAAATCCATTCCTCCAAATCTTGAGGCTGTGTCTCCTAGTTCTAGTTTCACTTATCAGTGAAAACAACTTTCCTGCCTCTATCTTAATCTATCCCTTTCAGAATTTTATGTTTCTATAAAATCCCTTCTCATTCTTCTGAATTCCAGTTAGTATAGTCCCAGGAGACTCAATCTCCCCTCACCTGGAATCAACCTGGTGAACCAATACTGTACCACCTCCATGGAAAAGCTCTTTATCGTAGAGGACTATCTCTTAACTACTGGTGATATGGACTAACTGCCCAGAAGTGAGATAAACAACAGTGAGTCAAAGCTGTGGAGGCAGATGTTTGTCTGTTATTGTCACGTCTCCTTTCCTTTATCTGGAGTGTATCAGGTCTTTCTGACTGAACCAGCCCTCACTGTCCAATTACACCCATGTAGCCAATTGACCTACTGCCCCGTATGTCTCTGGACTGTGGGAGGAAACTGGAGCACCCAAAGGAAAGCCACGCAGTCACAGGGAGAATGTGCAAACTTCTTAAAGGCAGCGACGGGAAATGAACAAGAATCACTGTCTCTGTGGGAGTGTAGCAGTGAGTGTAAGATCGCGGTTTGGTTCCTGCCACTGAGACCAATGAACCCACTAACCAGTATAACCATTTTCTGTAAACTTTAGAGACAGTTGTGTATGAAAATCCCAAGAGATCAGCAGTTTCTGAGATACTCAAATCGCCCCATCTGGCACCAACAATCATTCCATGGTCGAAGTCACTTAGATGACATTTCTTCCCTATTCTGATGTTTGGTCTGAACCTCTTGACCACGTCTGCATGCTTTTATGCATTGAGTTACAGCTGCATAATTCTCTGATTAGATGTTTGCATTAACGAGCAGGTGTTCAGGTGTACCTAATGAATTGGCCACTGAATGTGTTTTGTAATTCTGCAGAAAAAGAACTTCCTCATACGTAAGGAGAATTACTGTGATCGCGTAAAGCTGCTGTGGTTTGCAAAATTACTGGGATGGTCAGTCATCATACATTGTGAGATTTTTACAACATTGTCAGGTTTTTGGATTGTGGACAGTACAGAAAGGTCACAGCTATTTTGGTTTAGATCGTATGTAACCAGTTCTTGTTTTAATGCACTTGAGCCTTTGTGCGATGAAGGCTGGAGTGTGCAAACATTCCCTGTAGTCTCAAGCTTGCCCATACTGTACATGAAGCAGTTAAACTTAATGTAGAGGCGTCCAGTAATGCTGGTAGAACATAGAACACTACAGCACAGCAACAGGCCCACTGGCTCACAATTCCAATTTAAGCTAAATCTCCCTCCACATGATCCCTATCCCTCCATTCCCTGCATTTTTTATGTGTCTGTTTACAAACCTTTGAACTGTCACTAATATATCTGCTTCTATCACTTTCCCTAACAGCCTGCTGTAGGCACCTACCACTCTTTTTCAAAAAAAAAACTTGTCCCCTGCATCTCCCTTAAACTCTTCCTCTTGCATTAAATGCATGTCAACTAGTATTTGACCCTGGGATTCTGACTGTCCATCCTATCTTTGCCTGTCATCATCTTATAAACTTGTGTCAGGTCTCCTCTCAGCCTCTGAATAATTCAGAGAAAACAACCAAAGTTTATCTAACCTTTCTCAATAGCACATGCCCTCTATTCCAGTAGGCATCCTGGTAAATCAGTTTTGTACCCTTTCTAAGGCTTCCATGCCCTTCCTGTAATGGGTGGGGGTGGGGAGGTGACCAGAAATGAATACAATACTCCACCTGTAGCTTCACTGTGAAGATTTTGGTAGTTGCAATGTGAACAATATCATGAGATAAAAGAGGTAGTGTCTTCTCATTCTGCACCCCATCCTTTAGGAGAAGAAACTAGACCTATTTATGCAAAATCTTCGTAGGTGGCTGATGGTTTGGAAGTTATTAAAGTCAAAGTGAAATTTATTGGTCTTATCACAAGCAGCGGAGTGGTTAGTCCTGACAAAAGGTCTCGGCCTGAAACATCCACTGTTGACTCCTTTCCATAGATGCTGCCAGGCCTCCAACATTTTGTGTGTGTTGCTTGGATTTCCAGCGTCTGCAGATTTTCTCTTGTTAGTGGTTGGCGTAATGCATTACAGTGCCACAATCAGGGTTCATTTCCCACTGCTGTCCTGCAAGCATTCTCGCTGTGACTGCGTGGTTTCCTTCAGGTTCTCCAGCTTCCCCCACATTCCAAAGACGTACGTCTTCGTGTTATTAAGTCGTGGGCATGCAATTTTGGCGGTAGAAATGTGACTACACTTGTGGGCTGCCCCCGGCACATATTTGGACTGTGATGGTTGATGATGCAAATGACACATTGTATGTTTTGAGATATATGTGACAAATAAGCTTACTTTTACATGTATGCCCGGGGTGGCTTGGCCAGAGGCTGTGGAACAGGTTTGCTAGAACAGTTCATCACTAGTCTGGAGGAGTTCATGCTGTTCTCATGAAAGCGAAAAAGGTTGGGAAGCGATTTGATGAGAATGTCCAAGATCATGAAACAGCTAGATTTGGCAAATGAGGTGGAAAGTGTTCCTGTTGTCAGGTTAAAGACCAGAAGGTTGTGGTGATTGGGGGGATAAAAGAAAAGCAACCAGATACAAACCACTTCTCCAAGTTGACTGGTTTCCATCTGGGATGCACGGACAGAGAGGGTGGTGGGAAAAGATTCAATTGCACTTTCAGCAAGGAACATGATAAAGTACTAAAGAAACAAACAGGGAAACAATTCTGGGCCAAGTGGGGACCAGGAATGGGACAATCTATAGTGGCCTTACAAATGGTTGTGTGGACTTCTTTCTGTGCTATCATGATCTGATCATCTCAAACATTCTCCTGGCAAAGAAGTTTCTCCTGAGTTCTTCAAAGGATTTATTCATGATTATTTAAATTTATGACCTCTAGGTTTGATCTTTACCCACCTAGGTCATCAGATCTGTAATTATAAAATGTCCATCAGTACCTCCATTCTCTCCTCCCACCCGTCCTCTGTTCTTGTCTGTTCCAGAAGAAAAAGCCCAATGTCAACCCTTGCCTATCAATTATGTATCTAAGACATAGAAAACCTACGGCACAAAACAGGCCCTTCAGCCCACAAAGCTGTGTCGAAAATGTGCTTACCTTAGAAATTATCTAAGCTTACCCATAGCCCTCAATCTTTCTAAGCTCCATGTATCTATCCAGGAGTCTCTTAAAAGACCCTATCGTATCCGCCTCCACCACTGCCGCCGGCAGTTCATTGCATGCACTCAACACTTTCTGCGTAAAAAAAACAAACAACTTACCCCTGACATCTCCTCTGTATCTGCTTCCAAGCACCTTAAAACTATGCCCTCTCATGCTAGCCATTTCAGCTCTGGGAAAAAGCCTCTGACTATCCACACGATCAATGCCTTTCATCATCTTGTACACCTCTATCAGGTCACCTCTCATCCTCTGTCGCTTCAAGGAGAAAAGGCCGAGTTCACTCAACCTATTCTCATGAGGCATGCTCCCCAATCCAGGCAACATCCTTGTAAATCTCCTCTGCACCCTTCCTATGGTTTCCATGTCCTTCCTGTAGTGAAGCAACCAGAATTGAGCACAGCACTCCAAGTGGGGTCTGACCAGGGTCCTATATAGCTGCAACATTACCTCTCAGCTCCTAAACTCAATCTCACAATTGATGGAGGCCAATGCACCGTATGCTTTCTTAACCACAGAGTCAATCTGTGCAGCAGCTTTGAGTGTCCTATGGACTTGGACCCCCAAGATCCCTCTGATCCTCCACACTGCCAAGAGTCTTACTGTTACTACTATATTCTGTCATCATATTTGACTTACCAAAATTAACCACCTCACACTTATCTGGGTTGAACTCCATCTGCCACTTCTCAGCCCAGTCTTGCATCCTATCAATGTCCTGCTGTAACTTCTGACAGCCCTCCACACTGTCCAAAACACCCCCAACCTTTGTGTCATCAGTAAACTTACTAACCCATCCCTCCACTTCCTCATCCAGGTCATTGATTAAAAACACAAAGAGTAAGGGTTCCAGAACAGATCCCTGAGGCACAGCACTGGTCACTGACCTCCATGCAGAATATGACCCGTCTACAACCACTCTTTGCTTTCTGTGGGCAAGCCAGTTCTGGATCCACAAAGGAATGACCCCTTGGATCCCATGCCTCCTTACTTTCTCAAAAAGCTTTGCATGGGGTACCTTATCAAATGCCTTGCTGAAATCCATATACACTACATCTACTGCTCTTCCTTCATCAACGTGTGTAGTCACATTCTCAAAAAATTCAACTGACTGTTTCCTTTTCGGGATCAAGGGGTCCAAAGTCAGAATCAGCCAATGAGCCACACTGAAGGGATAGTATTGGGTTTGCTGTCTATGAATTTCTGAACACAAATAGAGATCCTTAGCCTTATCCAATATGGATAGCTATGGGTATCCTCACTAAACGGAGTTATACTGTAGCCACCTATTCTTCAAAGGCTCGATCACTTCCCTGTTGATCCTCCATGATAAGTTTAGCTGCCAATACTGTTGTTTGCCGAAGGTCCCTCCTCTCCTTACCAAGGCAGAGGTACTTCCAGCTAACAAAGTAGATTAAACATGGTCCATTCATTTTTAGTAATACACTTTATATTTATATAAAATTCTTAAAAGCACATTTAATACTCAGAACATTTCTATATTATAAAAGATTTCCAAATTACAAAGAATTTCCAACACTCAGGTATAATTTTGATAAACTAGAAAGACGTACCTAAAGTTTGCAGATGAATGAGTCATCCTTTGAAGAAACCAAAACAGAGGATTAGATTTTTGTCACCTCTTCTTTTTGTCATTCTTCTTGTCATTCCTTGACCATTCCTAACAAGCCTGATTACTTTCTAATGTTTATACTGTTTTTTGCTACTTGGTGATTACTTAGAAGGATGAGAGGGGATCTGATTGAAACATATAAGATTATTAAGGGATTGGACACGCTGGAGGCAGGAAGCATGTTCCCGCTGATGGGTGAGTCCAGAACTAGAGGCCACAGTTTGAGAATAAGGGGTAGGCCATTTAGAACAGAGATGCGGAAAAACTTTTTCACCCAGAGAGTGGTGGATATGTGGAATGCTCTGCCCCAGAAGGCAGTGGAGGCCAAGTCTCTGGATGCATTCAAGAGAGAGTTAGATAGAGCTCTTATAGATAGCGGGGTCAAGGGATATGGGGAGAGGGCAGGAACGGGGTACTGATTGTGTATGATCAGCCATGATCACAGTGAATGGCGGTGCTGGCTGGAAGGGCCAAATGGCCTACTCCTGCACCTGCTGTCTATTGTCTATTGATGTCACATGCATGCGATATTTTATAGTCTCATTCCTCTGAGTGGGTGAATGCAATGTTTAATTAAACCGAGGCGGATCCCCTTGTTGTCGCTTGATTAAATGATGGGCCAATGACGACCCTATTGTTTGCTTGCTTATGACAAGAGGCTGTGTAAGGAAAACTGGTTGGAAGTTTAACGTACTCAGAAAGAACTCTTTGACCCCTGGAATTCTCAGCTGCTGTGTTAGAAAACTGAGCTTGGCAAAAAGGCGCCCTGGGACCCTGGACGTTGACTATCCATCACATGGCTGGTTCTATAGCAAGGAGTTGATCAACAGAGTCAATTTGAAAGTAGAATCTGATTCAAGAGAAACAAACTTCGCATTCTCCCAGTAAAAGCAGGAACATTTTCTTAGAGCAATGCAACAAGTGGGAACTGGCTTCAAATAAAATTGCTATTCTAAAATAAAATTAATCATAAAATTTCATAGCATTAATACGTGTACAGTATTGGTTTGGATCAATAATTGATCCCCAGCTAACCCCATTCTGTATTTGTGATAGAATGGGTTTCGCTGGGGTTTGTGATCCAGCCTTTGTGACATAGAAATTCTCACTCAATGTCAGCAAGATCAAGGAACTGATTGTAGACTTCAGGAAAGGGAAACTAGAGATCACTGGAGGACCAGAGATGGAGAGGGTCAGTAACTTTAAATTCCTGGGTGTCACTATCTCAGAGGACCTGCCCTAGACCTACCATATAAGTGTAATTGCAAAGAAAGCGTGGCACCCTCTCTACTTCCTTAAGAATTTGCGGAGATTCGGCACGTCATTAAAATCCTTGACAAACTTCTGCCGATGTGTGTGGGAAAGGGTGCTGACTGGCTGTGTCACAGTCTGCTATGGGAACATCAATGCCTTTGAGTGGAAAACCCTACAAAAGGCAGTGGATTTGGCCCAGTGCATCACAGATAGAGTCCTCCCAACCAGTGAGCACATCTGCATGAAAAATTATGGAAAAGCAGCATTCATCATCAAATATCCTCCCCACCCAGGCCATGCTCTTTTCTCACTGCTGCCATCAGGTAGAAAGGTACAAGTTGCTCAGGGCTCATACTATCAGGTTCAAGAACAGTTACTACCCCACAACTATCAGGCTCTTGAATAAATGGGGATAACTACACTCATTCCATTTTTGGTGTTCCCATAACCAATGATCTCACTTTAAGAGCCCTTTATCTGGTTATTTCATGCTCTCACTATTTATTTATATTTTCATTTTCAGTTTATTGTCTTCTCTGCTCCACTTGCCCTTTCATTGATCCTGTTATAGATACAGTTCTATGAATTTGCAAAGTATGCCCACAGAAAAAGAATCTCAAGGTTGTAAGTGGTGACATGTATATACTCTGATAATAGATTTTACTTTGAAGTTTTTGAACTTTTTTTGACTAGATTACAGTACTCTCATGTTGCAGAATACCATGTACTTGTAATGATACAGCTGGATAATACTTACATGAACCTACAAAACACATGATTGGAGTCTCTAATTTGTGCACCGCACATATTACCCCACAAAGGATTAATTCCAACCATCAGGAAAGCTCTGTCTCTGGACAAAGCCATATTATCTTCTTGTATGTTATGCAGTTCCTAAACCTTTGTTCTGACATGAGAACAGCTTGAGTCATGTATCGCACTGCAATCCGGTGCTAAGTGGGGCTTATAGCTGAGGTCTGCTTTGAATCATGTTGGAAAATAATGGAGAGGCTTATGGAAACACATTTCATAGAGTTTGAGCTGTTATGCTTTCTCTTGGCATATTATTTGTGGTGAGTTCTGAAGGCAATCTTGGGGGAACTTGAATCTCAAGGTCGAGAAGAAAATACTAATGTGGATTTTATGCAAGGTTTTTCTGGTATTTTCTCCTGCTGTTAAAGTGATGGTGGTGGAAGAAATGTGTGATTAAGTATAAGATGTCTGAAGCTTTATAAGGCATTGGTCGGACCACACTTGGAGTATTGCGAGCAGTTTTGGGCCCCTTATCTCTGATTTTAGATCAGAGTTGGCATTGGAGAGGGTCCAGGCAAGATTCATGGGAATGATCGCAAGAATGGAAGGGTTAACATATGAGGAGTGTTTGATGGCTCTGGGCCTGCACTTGCTAGTATTTAGAAAAATATGAGAGGGTTGAAATCTCATTGAAGCCTATTGAATATTGAAAGGCCTGGTTAGAGTGGATGTGGAGAGGATGTTTGCTATAGTGGGTGAGTCTTTGATTAGAGGGCACAGCCTGAGAATAGAAGGAATTCCCTGAACAGACATTAGGAGGAACTTCTTTAGCCAGAGCATGGTGAATTTGTGAGATTCATAGCTACACGAGGTGTGGAGGTCAAGGCCATTGGGTATGTTTGAAGCAGAGGATGGTAGGTTTTTGATCAGTAAGGGCATCAAAGGTTATGGGGAATGACAGGAGAATGGGGTTGAGAAGGGTAATATATCAGCCATGATGGAATGGCAGAGCAGACTCGATGGGCTGAATGGACTAATTTGGTCCATTCAGTCTTATGGTCTATAAGTATTCCCTAAAGTCTGAGTTCACCTTAAACTGTTAATTCTAGGGATGTAGATCCAGTTTGTTCATTAAGGAACGAAAGGGGATCACTGGCTTCAGGTTTTCTTTGGCTAGTTGGGTAGTAATCTAGCCTTTGAATTAGGAAATTCTGGGTACGTCCCATGTCAGAGCTCTTACACCAGGTTAACTGCACATTGATAGGGAGTACACCTATCAAGACGCTTTTCTTCAAACTGAACATTAAACAAGTTGGCCTTTCAGTGTAGGCAAGACATGCCACAACATTATTTTGAAGAAGTATAGTGGTTTTACACATAGCATCTTCATCAAAATTTAATGCTTAATCAAGTTTTCTGGAAAAATGTTGAACTGCACACAATCATGATCTTATTCTGCAAGTCTGGTACACAGATCTGTTTCCCCTGTTGAGAGTATGCTGCATTGATACTTTGTTGGTTGGGAAGTGACTTGACCTGATGTGGAAGGGCAAATTTCCTTTAATCTTCCAAACAAGAAATAACTGGAAGGTCACCTTGACCCAAATCATGAGCGGGATGTTCATAGGATCCTGTAGAATGCTTGTTAATGGGCGTAGCGGTTAGTTCATCGCTATTATAGTTTGGGGCGCTATTATAACATTTCAGAGTTCGGAGTTCCAATTCCAGTGCTATCTGTACATTCTCCCTGTGAACTGTGTGGGATTCCCCCGGGTGTTCCGGTTTTCTTCCATAGTCCAATCATGTACTGGTTTGTAAGTTAATTGGTCATTAGATATGTTAAATTGGTGGGCTGCTGGGTAGTGCAGCTTATCGGGCTAAAAGGGCCTGTTCCATGCTGTGCGTCAAAATAAAATAAATAAAAATAATAAAGGCTGACGTTGCCTTCCAGTGCCTTATTCAAAGTTCACAGTAAATTCATTGTCAAAGTGTATACTGTATTTACTATATACTACCTTGAGATCATTTTCTTGTTCAATGTTTATTTAAAGGAAAAAGGAATTACAATAGAATTTTATGAAAATCTATAAATAAATAGAGACTGGCTGACAATCAATGTGCAAAAGAAGACAAACTGCAAATTAAAATAATCCTGTGAGCATCAGTTGTAACAAGTCCTTAACACTGTAGGTTGTAGAATCAATTCATGAAAGTGGTGAATGAATCTATCAGCACAGTTCAGAAGCCTGATGTCACCTGAACCCTGTGGTGTGGGATCTGAGGCTTCTGTATCTCCTGCCAGAAGGTAGCAGCAAAAATGTAATGGACGTTCGCTGTCCGGGGCCAGTCTGTCCTTTTTGCCAAGCTCAGCTTTCTAAACGTAGCAGCTAACACTTCTACAGATCAAAGTATTGTTTTGGAGTGAGTTAAACTTCCAGCTAATATTCTTTGTTTAGCTTCTTGTCGTAAACGGGAGTTAGTCTTCAGCTCTAATGTAAATGGCAAGCAATAATCAGTCTGAAGTTAAAAGCTCAGTTTTGCAAACAAGCAGCACAGAGTTGCTTGTCCGCAGCATTGACGCTAACTGCTCAAGAGTTGCAGTGTAAACCAATGGGGTAATGTTAATTAAGTGTGTGTCAAATCAGACTGGCTAAGTTATTTAGTTCTTGTAGACCAGATTGATACTATCACTTAATACATCAAATAGGTGATCTATTAATAGTTGGAATGTCAGTGTACTCAGAGATTCAGCCTCACAGCAGTAATAGTGGGTATCGGGAAATCTGTCTCCAGAATGTTTTAGACCGTTTGTATATAAAAGTATCATGTGTATGAAGTCACCCAAATGGCAAAAAGCAGTACAGTCAGGTTTATTAGGAATGGTTAAAGAGCAATAAGAAGAATGACAGAAAGACAGGGTGACTAGAATCCATTTTCTGCCTTTGTGTAAGATTCGTTCATCTGCAACTTGTTGGTACAATTTTTTAGCTTATAGGAATTGTCCCTGTGTTTTGGAAGTTATTTGTGTTTTAGAGATTGTTTGTAATTTGGAAATATTTTATAATATAGAAATCCACTGTGAGATTTAAATGTACTTTTGTAATTTTGTCCAAGTTTGTATGTGAATTACTGAAAATATGTGTTTAACAAGTTTGTTAGCTAGAAGTATCTCCCTTTTTTTGTGGCGGTGTGGGGCGTCCACTGCTAAATAGTGAGTATTGGCAGCTAAGCTCGCTGTGTAAGATCAACAGGGAAGTGAACTGGACTTTGAAGAGTAAACAAAAGAGATTCTGCAGATGCTGGAAATCCAGAGCAACACACACACAGTGCTGGAGAAACTCAACAGGTCAGGCAGCATCTATACAAGGGATTAAACAGTCAATGTTTCAGGTCAAGACCCTTTGTTAGGACTGGAAAGGAAGGGAGATGATGCCAGAATAAGAAGGTGGGGGAAGGGGAAAGAGTGCAAGGTAGAAAGTGATAGGTGAAGCCAGGTGGGTGGGGGAGGGTGGATGAAGTAAGAAGCTGAAAGCTGATAGGTGGAAAGGGCAAAGGGCTGGAGAGGAAGGAATCTGATAGGAGAGGAGAGTGGACCATGGGAGAAAGGGAAGGAGGGGCACTAGGGTGTGTTGATAGGCAGGTGAAGAGAAGAGGTGAGAGAGCCATGGTGGGGAAATAATGAAGAGGGAAGGAGAGGGGGAAAAAATTACCGGAGGTTTGAAGAAATTATGTTCATGCAGTTTAGGTCCTTCATGACCTTGAACACTTCTATCAAATTTTCTCTCAACTTTATTGTATCTCTGGAAGTTTCACGCCATGACTTATCTCCAAACGTCTCACTTAATTCAAAGCTCAAAGTTAATTCATTATAAATATACATATACACCATCACATACAGCCCTGAGATTCGTTTTCCTGCGGGCATTCACAGTAAATCCAAGATTCTGTAATAGAATCAATGAAAGACTGCTCCGAATATGTGAAAGACAGCAAACTGAAAATATGAAAGAGAAAAAAATAGTTGAGGAGTACACACTGTTCCTGAACCTGCTGGTGTGCATCTTAAGGCTCCTGTACCCTCTTCCTGATGGCAGCAGCGAGAAGAGAGCGTGACCTGATGTTTTCCTGCGACAGCGCTTCATATAGGCATGATCACTGGAGGGGAGGGCTTCACCCATGATGGACTGGGCGTATCCACTACTTTTTGTAGGATTTAATTAGCAATCTCCCAACATTTTTTTAATATACTGTAATGAAATTGAAGAAAGGAAGAACAAAATTAATTTAATTTTTAAAACTCATTATTCTCCTGTCCCAAAAAGGGATTTAAATTCACTAGCTTTATAGCTGCAGGTGTGATTAACTTCATAGAGCCAATGTGTGCACATATTATTTTCTTTCCTTATACATATCTCTTCAATGATTATCGAGTGTCTCCTGCCCATGCATGCCCCCAATGGTACATACTATCTGCCAATGCCGGAAAATGCTTGGTTCCTGAAGGCTGCTGTTGAATAGGCAAGCTGAGGTTACTGCTGATGTTATGTTACTGAGCGAGTGAAATTACACCACTTGAGTGATGTGGAATTTTAGAATGAAAGAGAATAGATAGAAATTTGGACTTTGGGCAAGTTGAGGCTTATGGGGAACAGGCAGGTATGTCGTGCTGATGCCTGGTTTCAATCAATCGATGTTTTTTTGAGAGGTGCTTAGGTATCAGAGGTTCTTGAATTATCAGGATGCTGTTCTTGTGTTCTGATACAGTATGTAATGTGTGTCTGTCTTTTTTTGTATGTGTGTGTTTGTGAGTGTGTATACGTGTGAGAGAGGGAGAGAGAGTTGTGTGTGTGGGGGGGGGGGGGTGTGTGAGAGGAATGTAAATGGGACTTGTAGGGACAGGCCTGAATACAAACTGGCACCAATCCAACTAATTTTAAATGTTTGGCAGACTGTAATAAATGAAACCTGTTTGACAGAGCCCCAAACCGCCACCGTTTCACAATCCCACCATTTCCCTCCTCTGGATTCAGTGACTTCTGTGTAACTTTTAGTTTTCTTTTGCCTTGAACTGTTTTATCGTGCACACCTGCCAGTGATACTCCGGTCTGGAATCAGCAGGCTCACAGGATTCAACTCACTAAGCAGCAGTAATTCCTTGTGCTCATTTATTGGGAACCTCCACTCCATCTAGAAATGAGGTGGGAACTAAACTGGCGGTTGATTATTCTGAGTCTAGATAAGTTATCTCCTGGTTTGGTTTAGAATGCCTGAAGGGGGATCAGAGAGTATTTTCTCTCGTTTCAGTTCTCACGTTCACATTGTGATGGTACAGTAGCTGGCGTAACACAGCACCAGCAACCCAGGTTCAATTCCTGCTGCTATCTGTGTGTTCTCCCCGTGTCTGTATGTGTCTTCTCCAGGTGCTCCGGTTTCCTCCCACAATCCAAACATGTCCAGGCTAGTAGGCTAATTGGTCACGTGGGCGGTGTGGGCTCGTTGGGCCAGATGGACCTGCTGTAACTCTAAAAGGCCAGTAACATCACGAAGGATCCTGCCCACCCGGCTGATGGACTGTTTGTCCGATTCTCATCAGGGAGGAGTCTACGTAGCACTCACGCGAGGACCACCGGACTCAAAAACAGTTACCTTCCCCACGCAGAATGCTGTTGAATACACATCCACCTATTAACCCTCCTATCCATACCCCCTACCACCATAACTTCATCATTTCCTGTCAGTCACCTTATTTATGGACACTCCTGTGCCCAGTGACACTTTATGGACAATTTATGTGTATAAGCTACAAAATATTTATATTTTGTGTGTTTTTATTATAGTGCTCTTTATCTTATTCTGTTGCTTTTTGGGCTGTATCAGACCCGGAGTAGCAATTATTTTGTTCTACTTTACTGTGTACCGGAAATGACATTAAAAAATCTTGAATCTTAGATTTTAAAGAAGTAATTTTGCTTCCCAGCAGGTGTGAGTAATTGGTGAGAGCAGACTTTAATGAGGTCTCACCTACTCTGTTCCTGCCTCTCAGGTTCATACATGCTGGAACTTCGTTCCATTGTTGGGGGAACTTTGTGACACTGCTCATTTTTATGTTAGTATTTATGATTTCAAACTTGTATGTACCAATAAAAATGTTCATAGTGAGCACATTGTGTTTGAAGTAGGCTTCGATGTGTTTGAAAACGTTAGGATTCAAGATTCAATGTTGTGTATTGTTCTACTGGTGGGATAATCTAACATCCGACACGGACTGACACTGCAGAATCTTCCTCCTGCAATATAGGCGTAACATCTCTAGCTAGAACTAGGCCACCTTAACAGGTGTGCACGAGGGCCTGGTTAAAGAATACTTAAATAAAATATGTTGGAGGCCCTTAGCAGCTCAGGACACACTCGTGGGAAGAGAAAGAATTAAAGTTTCAGGCTGAACCCTTTGTGAGAATTTGAGGTATGGTTTGGTGTACACACTGATGAAACAGAGAATGTCGAGAATATTTACGGGGATGTTGAGGGGACTTGAGGAGTTGAGTAGCTTTCATCTCAAAATAAAATTATGACTCTGACTAATTAAGTGCATTGGTTAACCCAATTGATTCAACTAATGTTGGTTTGCTGGCATTTATATATTTATCTCTCTATTTATGTATCTATCTATTTACTTATTTAGGGATACAGTGCGGAACAGGCCTTTCCGGCCTAGTAAGCGGCTCTGCCCGGTGACCCATCTTATTTAACCCTAGCCTAATCACAGAAATTTACAATGACCAGTTAACCTGCTAACCCATACACTTCAGCCTGTGGGAGGAAACCGGGGCACTTGGAGGAAACCCATGAGGTCATGGGGAGAAGGTACAACGGCAGAATTGAACTCCGGCACCCCAAGTGGTAATAGTTTTGGGCTAACTGGTATACTACTGTGGTGGCCCACTCATTTCCCTTGAGTCCTTTCCTCTCCTGTGAAATAAATAATTACCGTACTCAACCTGCTGCTGGGAGACTCCTTGAAGAGTCAAAAATCACAGCACAAGTTGGATGAACTGCTTTGAAGAACCCTCCTCATATTCATCTGATTGCTGAGTTATAGGGAAAGGTTGAATAGGTTAGGACTTTATTCCCAAGAGTGTAGGAGAAGAGGAGAGATTTGATAGAGGTATCTAAAATTATGAGAGGGTAAGATGCAAACAGAGTTTTTCCACTGAGATTGGATGAGGAGACTAGAACTAGAGGTCATGGGTTAAGGGTGAAAGGTGAAATGTTTAAGGGGAACCTGAGGGGAAACTTCCCTCTCACTCAGAGAGTGGTGACAGTGTGGAACGAGCTGCCAGCGGAAATGGTGGATGCAGGTTCATTTTCAACATTCAAGAGAAATTCGGATTAGTAGACGGATAGGAGTGTTATGGAGGGCTATGGTTCCGGTACAGGTCCATGGGATTAGGCGACATAATAGTTCGTCATGGACTAGATGAACCGAAAGGCTGTTTCTGTGCTGTGACTCTAATTCCCCAAGAAAACATTGGGTAAGGTGACTGTGTTTCAAGCAGGGTCTCCCCGTCCTGAATCGTCAGACTTTAGAGTAATGATTTCCAGTCAGGCTCACCTCTTGCTTCATTGTCTCTTGTCGTCTATCCTCCTGTTCAGTCTGACTGGGGAATATTACCATTTCCTTCCTGGTCTCTAATATTAACCCTCACCCCCTCTCTTTTGCCAGCTTCAACCCAAGGGTCTGCCCAAAAGTCAAACCAAGACTCGGGAATGAGCTGACAGTGACACAAGCCAGTAAATCAAACTCAAGTTTATTGTCACGCAAACGAGATGTATACCGCCAAATGAAACAACTTCCTGCCCGATCAAAGTGCACAGCACAGTACATGTAACTCACACACAACACGTAAAGTAATAGTACTACAAATAAATTAACAAGTAATAAAAATATTCCAAAAGATTGACATCTAGCATAAGGTGCATTTATGACACAAGTTAAGAAGTAAACACTATAACACTACAGGTGCTTCTTACGAAATGACACCTGGCTGTTGGCAGGGAGTTCAATAGTCTCACGGCCTGAGGAAGCTGTCTCTCATTCTAACAGTCCTTGTCCTAAAGCTGGGGTACCTCCTGCCTTATGGTGGGCGGCGGGGGGGGGGGAGGCAAAGAGATTGTGTAATGGTTGGGGGGATCCTTGACAACGCTAAGGGAAAATGAGATGAGCAGAACGCGTGGGTCAAGGGAAACGGGGGGGGGGGGTGGGGAAGGTTTAAAAACTAACTGAATATAAGGGTCGTGAGCATGAACAAAGTCACTGGAGAGACACTGAAGCAAGTGGATATAGAAGTGTTTATTTAGCAGAAGCGTGAAGCACCCTTGGAAGAAGCGGCCTTCCCGACCCAATATTACATGACATTTTTATATGTAAAAGATCAAAAGGAACAGCAGGACAATTCTATAGTTACAATATATCCGTAATGCTTCCTTTTGAATGACATGTAATTTTTGAACACCTCCCTCTTTGCATGCACACTCCAGACACCAAAATGAGTGTTAATCCCCCACCGGCTGCATTCATCCATATGTAGGCATCTGAGGTCTAAGTGGAGTGTTCCTTTATTTGCGATCGACCCCAGCCTGCAGCTCCAAGAAGCCCGTTGTTCTGAGTTGAGCTTTAAATTCAGTCTGCCATCTATATTCAAATCTGAAGAATGGCTGCTGTTGAAATCTGTATATTCTAATTCCCGAATATGCCCTAACAAGGGCCAATATGAGAATGACATGGTTTGTCATCATTCAGACCTGCAGCACAGAGTCAGGCCCTTTGGCTCAACTGGTCCACTCCAACTTAACTGCCCACCAAAGCTATTTGCTAGTGTTTGGCCTTAACCCCTCCAACCAAAGGACCCGCTTTAAAGCCCTGATAAAGAGTCATATTCCAAAGCATCAACTCTTTATTCCTCTCCATAGATGCTGCCTAACTTGCTGAGTCCATCCGTGTTGTCTTTAAAAAAAAATTGTTATTCACATACATAACATTCTTTGTGAAAACCAAAAATTGTCCCTTCAAGCTCCTATTAAATTTTTTCCCTCTCACTATAAACCTGTGCCCTCAAGTTTGTGATTTCCTACCCCGGGACAAAGTCCATGTACATTCCCCCTATCTATGATCCTCATGATTTTATATATCTCTATAAGATCACCCCCCAGTCTCCAACAATCCAGTGAATAAAGGCCTAACCTGCACAACCTCTCTATAACTCAGCCCCTTGAGTCCTGGCAATGTTGGAGATCTAACTACCTGTGGTGGAAGTAACTGATCCCAGGGTGTGACTGCTCCACAGTACATGTTCCTGTCAGAAGTAACCTTTAGTCAACAACACTAGAGCCAAAGTTCAAAGTAAATTTATTATCAAAGTACATACATGTCATCATATACTACCTTGAGTTTAATTTTTTTGCGGGCATTCACAGGAAAATAAAGAAATGTAATAATAGACTTTGTGGAAAACTATACACAAGGATTTCAAACAGACAGTGTGTAAAAGAAGACAAGTTGTGCAATTAGATAAATAATAGTGAAAACATGAATTGTAGAGTATGTAGATTGTGAAATCAGTTTGGTGAGTGAAGTTATCCACTCTAGTTCAGGAGCCTGATGGCTGAAGGGTGTTACCTATTCCTGGGCCTGGTGGTGAGGGACCTAAGGCTCCAGTACCTGATGGCAGCAATGAGAAAAGAGTGTGGCCTGGATTGTGGGGGTCCCTGATGACGGGCGCTGCTTTTTTGTGGTGGCGCTCCTAGTGAATGTACGCAGTGCTGGTGGGGACGGCTTTTCCTGTGAAGGACTGGTTCATATCCAACACTTTCTGTAGACCTTTCCTTTCCTGACCGTTGGTGTTATCACATATAATGGGGTATTACCACAGTGGTGTTCACTCTGTGTTCCCATCTTCTCCCTTTCTGTAATACAAGTAGCTTCTTGGCTCTTAACAAGTAGGATGTCCTGATGTCATGAAGGGTTTTCTTTAAATGCACTTCCTTGTTAGCGATTCTGCTGGTCGTTAATAGTGAATATGTTGGGGCTAATATGAATGACATCAACATAACCTGCCCATCAAAACTGACAGGCCTCATTTAAAACATTTGTACTCGAGCCAGCTGCAGTGTAAGCTCCTATGTTATCAGGGTTGGGAGATCCTATGTTACATGAATGTTATCAGGGTTGGGAGCAAGGTGTTGAATAGGTACTGACCTGTTGGATGTCGAGTTGTGATTCAAACTCGGAAAGAAGGTCGCTGCTGACCTATACCGTGGAAAGGCCAGTCCGCTGCACACTAACATTTCCAGCTTCCCCCAGAATCAGAACCAGGTATGTTATTACTGACATAAGTTGTAAAATTTGTTATTTTGCTGCAGAAGCGCAGTGAATTAGACTGTTTGGCTAAGCAGAGCTCCAGTGCCATATTTAAGTTTGTTGACAACACCTCTGTCGGAGGCTGAATCGAAGGTGGTGATGAACCAGCATTTAGCAGGAAGGTTGAAAACCTGGCTGAGCGGTGCCATAACAACAACCTCTTACTCAATGTCAGCAAGACCAAGGAGCTGATTATTGACTTGAGGAGGAGGAACTGGAGATTCTTGAGCCAGTCCTCATCAGGGGACAGAGATGGAGAGGGTCAGCGACTTGGTGTTATCTACGGTACATGTTATTACCTTTTCAAAAGACCCGTCCTTAGAAGTTTGTAGAAATTCGGCACAACATCTCAAACTTTGTCAAGCTTCTATAGATGTGTGGTGGAGAGTATATGATTGGCTATATCACAGCCTGGTATAGAAACACCATTGTCCTTGAATGGAGAATCTTACAAGATGTACTGGATATGGCCTAGTCCCTCACAGGTGAAGCCCTCCGCACTATTTGAGCACATCTAGATGGAGTGGTGTCGCAGGAAAGCAGCATCAATCATCAGGGACCCTCCACCACCCAGGTTATGCTCCTCTTCTCACTGTTCCATCAGGGAAAATGGTATAGGAGGTTCAGGACTCACAGTACCAGGTTCAGGAGCAGTTATTACCCCTCAGCCATCAGGCTCTTGAACCAGAGGGGATAACTTTACTCAACTTCACTTGCCCCATCACTGAACTGACTTAGTTATTATTATTATTATTATTGTTTCTTTTCTCCCTCTTTATTTTTGTATTCGCACAGTTTGTCTTTTGCACACTGGTCGCGCGGTCTTTCGTTCATTATCATGGTTATTATTTTACTGAGTATGCCCACAAGAAAATAAATCTCGGAGTAGTATATACTGACATATATGTACTTTGATAATAAATTTACTTTGAACTTTGAAATATACTATAAGTTACAAAAAGAAATATAAAAGTTAAGAAGTAGTAAGAAAACGAGACCAAAATAGTGATTCATGGGTTCATGGTTCCATTCAGAATTCTGGTGGCAGAGGGGAAGAAGCTGTTCCTAAAATGTTGGATGTGTTCTCTTGTACCTTCTCCCCGATTAATAAGAAGAGGGCATGTCTGGGTTTTGGGGATGCTGCCTTTTTGAGACATTGCCTTTTGAAGTTGTTCTCGATGCTGGGGAGTCTAGTGCCCATGATTGGCCCCTCCTCATCTCTCCAAATCTCATACTGATTTCCCTGACGCGTTAGGAAACTCTGTCAAATCAATCTGCTCAATTTCTGTTGTCTTTAATATCCTCCCTTGCCCTGAGATTAAACCCATGCGCTCTGCCCAACTGGGTATTGGGAGTACAGGGAAAGCGAAAGAGAGTCTGGAATTTAGATACATCTTTTGAACTTTGGAGTCAACAGGAAGGACAAAACTACAAAAATAGCAGCCCTTCTGGATCTCTGACCCTCTGAGAGATGACGGAAGTGTGTCTATATTTTGAGACAAAAGCCTCCTGGGCTCCTATTAACTTTAATCTGTTTATCTCATCAGTTGCTGTGCCCCTGAGATGGGGGAGCCTACACGGTGCCTGAGCAGGGTGTTCGATTCACATCTGGAATCCATTGGAATGTTTTTTTTTCAGAAGACCATTGATGTAATATTTGGCTGATATCTATGGTGACCCAGCCGTTCAAACTAAATGGGCTGCAACTATAATTTTTTTTTTAAAGATGCGTGCTATTGAGATGCAAAGATGTGTTTTATGTAAGTGTTGTTTATGGAAAGTCTTAGACCATAAGACACAGAAGCAGAAGTAGGCCATTTTGAAGTCTACTGCTAACGCACCACGAGGTAAACAAACCTTTTAGAATCATCATCAAATTGCAGAATTGTTTGCCTGCAGCCTTTTATTTGGTAGAGTTTGGGGGAGGAATCTCTATCCGATGCCAATAGCTAAGCTTATGGGTCAGAGGGAGGCATGTAAAGAGAAAAGAAATCTTGGGAGAGGGTCTTGAATAAAACAACCTGCCACCTTGGTGTATTTGGACTTTGTTCCTAGTATCTACACTCAGGGGCCACTTTATTAGGTACACCTCTACACCTGCTCATTTAATGCAAATATCTAATCAGCCAGTCATGTGGCAGTAGCTCAAACCACAAAAAGCATGCAGACATGGTCAAGAGGTTCAGTTGTTGTTCAGATCAAGCTTTAGAATGTGGAAGAAATGTGACCTGAGTAATTTTGACTGCAGAATGATTGTTAGCATCAGACGGAGTTATTTGAGTATCTCAGAAACTGTTGATATCCTGGAATCTTCATGTACAACCGTTTCTAGAGTGCAAAAAAACAAAAACAAAAAATCATTCAGTGAGCAGCAGTTTTATGGGTAAAAACGTCTTGTTAATGAGAGAGGTCAGAGGAGAATGGGCAGGCTGGTTCAAGCTGACAGGAAGGCAACAGTGACTAAAATAATGACAGTGGTGTGCAGAAGAGCATCTCTGAATGCACTACACGTTGAACCTCGAAGTGGATGGACTACAGCAGCAGAACACGACAAACAGATCTTCAGTGGCCATTTTATTTGGTACAGGAGGTAAATAATAACGTAGTCACTGAGTGCATATCTTTTACCACCTTTACACTCCCACTCTAGGACTTCCCAAGTTGAGGAAGGTGAGTGACTTTTGATGTAACTGTTAATAACAAACTAGGAAGAACTTTGACTGATATATTGGTGGAACAGTGGCTTCACAATGCCAGAGACCCTAGGTTCAATCCCGACATCGGGTGCGGTCCATGTAGAGGCTGCACATTGTCGCTGAGATTATGTTCATTTCCTCTGGATACCCTGGTTTCGCACATCCAGAAAATATGTGGGTTGGTGGGTCAATTGGACACTGTAAGTTGTTTCTAGTGTAGGTGAGGGATAGAATCTGGTGGGATGCAAAGGGAATAAAATGTCAGGGGCATAAATGGCTGCTTGACGTTTGGTAAGGACTGGATGGGCTGAGGATCTGTTTCTTTACTGCACCTCCCTATGTAACCCTCTTCCAGGCTTCCTTTAACCTTGTCAGTTTGTTCCCTGTGATTCTGATGAAGGCTGAACTAACAGGAGGAACCTTTCTCTCAGCAAACAGGATTAGAAGGAAGCTGAGGAGGGTGACTTTCACCCTGTGTGGGTCTTAAACCCAGTGCCCAATAGTGGGCATTGAACCCCTCATTAAGTGTACAGTGCTTCTGGATAAGTCTCTTCAGCTACAAGACTGGAGGCTTAGGCTGAGAAATGGGTGGGTGAAACCAGCTTAACTTGGGCAAGGACCATTGGCCAGATGGCCTCGCGTTTCTATGATTTCTGTGATCTCAATATACTCTGTAAACGCTTCAGAACCAATAAAGCTCACTTAAGCTGTTGTCAATGGCAGCAATATGGGAAAGACAGCAACCATTTTATGTACAGCAGTCTCCCATGCCTTTGTGTAAAAGGCCAAATAATCATTTTTTAAAGTAAGTGATTATTGAGGCACGGGAACATCCCTCTCAGTCTTTGAAGTCATTCCACTGAGAAGCAAATCTCATTCTAACACTTCACCCAAAACCTTGCACTTCCATCCATGCCGGAGTCTCCCAGTGGGAATGGAGCAGAGGGACCATAAGACATAACCTCTGACTGGCCGGTGAATGTACACCACACCAGCTGTAGTTTGGCATTGATAATCATTGAAGATCTACATGCCACTACTCAACTCAATTCTGTTTCCAACTGGACTCTGTGTTGATATCTAATCCTTCATACTTAATGAAACAAGCCCCGAAACTCCTAGTCTCATTTGAATAAACTATGTGTAACTTTGGTTACTCTTTAGTGGTGACTCTGAGATACACAGCCTAAACCTAGGGACTGCGGAGTAGATTTTTCTTTTTGAGCACACTGATGAATTCTGGTTCAGTAACTCTACACGAGGTTACTCCTGTTCTAGTTTTATTTTTGCAGTAGATTCAAGGACCATTCTTTCTGTTCTTGACTTGTAACAACTTCCTGGATTAGCCTGTTGACTTCCGATATGGTCTTTGTCCCAGTGCACTTGCTGTCAGAACGCTGGCATTAAGGAGAATTAACCATCTGTCTTTCTCATGCAGTAATTTCCTCCCAAGTTTTATTGAGAACAAGGCGGCCCAATGAGTTTCTTCTTCATGACCTAACTTTATTCCAAGTTTTTTTTGGCCTCTCAAGCCTCTATTCCCAGAAGATGTTAACTCTTGCTGGACGAGGGACAGATAAGGTGCTGGATCTTCCATGATCTCACCCAGCGACCACTCATCATTTACAAGACTGTTTTGTCTGCATGGGGGATGGATTTTCATTGAAGCTAATTTTTCACGTCCTGATGTGAAGATGTACTTGGTCACAGAAATTGAGATTAGACTGGAAACCCACAGTGTAGTAAAGACAGGAAGTACTGGAAACACTCAGTATGTCAGGTAGCATCTGTGGAAAGAGAAACAGTTAATGCTTCAGTTCTTAGACACAACAGTTCTTTGTCAGACAGTGCATTAGAGCACTGGCCTTAATGGAAGGCATTAGGTTAATCTAGGAATTTGTCAGAAAGTGAGGACAGAAGAACTCATGTATGGTTATTGAATCAGTTCTGACAAAGGGCCTTGGACTCGCCACACTTCACATCCAGAAGTTCCAGGACAGGGAAGAGGTGGTCCAACAAGATGGTGCCAACGACCAACAGCGACATCCTGCAGACAGCTCAAAAAACCTCTTCTTCTTTTCAACTTGCTTCTGCTCCTGAACTGTGATTGATTGCAGGCTGTAATGTCCAATTTGATGCTGTATTTTTGAGCCGACTGAGTGATCTGATGCTTCTGCTATCTCCTGGGGAATACAGCGAGGTTGAGAGCATGGAATGCAGCTATCGTTTCACAATGGCGAAATGGCCGGCGCTATTACCCCTCGCTGATTAAATCGACGAGGGTGAGAATAGAAGGTGAGCGGGTGTTCAGTGCCATCGGCCTGTGTTTGGCTGGTCTCCCCCTCACTACTGCCAGGGGAAGGAGCAGGTGTCTTAGGTGCTATCATCTGAGCAGTGCAGCTCGTGGCTGTGGGGCCCTTTCTCAGGGGGAATCTGCAGTTTGATGTTTAATGTCCTCAGAGCCGGACGTACTCTGTGGACTTGCTTCTGGAGGACTCATTGGTTCGTGGTCCATGTGTATCTGGTTCCTCTTTTTTGCTTTTTGCATGATTCGATGGAGGTGCTGTGGTGTGGAACTGGCTCTGTGGCTGAGGCCTGTAGTCACTGACACAGCACTAAACTGAATGATGGTCGTTTTCAGAACTGTCTGGTTTGATGTTCAATATTCTGTTTGTTATTTGCTCATCCTTTGTAGATTGCGCAACTTGTTTTTCTTTCAAATGTTGGGTGTTTGATGTTTTCTTTAAATGAGTTCCATGGTGTTTCTTTGTTTCACTGCTGCCTGTGGGAGGATGAATCTCGGGGTTGTATATCGTATACATCATAATCGTCATCATTATGTGCCGTGTTGTATGATGTGGACGATCATGCTCTTTTGAACATGATTGTTCTTGGCAAATTTTTCTGCAGAAGTGGTGTTGCCACCACCTTCTCCCGGGCAGTGTCATTACGAGACTAGTGACCCCAGCCATTATCAATACTCTTATCGTATCTGCTTCCACCATTTCTCCCGGCAGGCCATGCCAAACACAAACTGTTTAGAACATAGAACAGCACAACACAGTATAGATCCCCCGGCCCACGATGTTGTGCCAATCTTTTGACCCCCTCCATCAATCTAACACATTCCTACCACATGACCGTCTATTTTTCTTTCATCCATGTTCCTGTCTAAATGTCCTAATGTATCTGCCTCTACCACCTTCCCTGGCAGTTCATTCCATGCACTCACCATTCTCTGTTTAAAAAAAAACCAATTCTCTGATGTCCTTCCTGTACTTCCCTCCATCATGATCATCATTACGTGCTGCATCGTTTTGACGTGAGTGATCATGGTTTTATCCATGACCATGATTGTTCTTGGCAATTTTTTCTACAGAACTGGTTTGCCGTTGCCTTCTGGGCAGTGTCTTTACAAGACGGGTGACCCCAGCCATTATCAATACTCTTCAGAGATTGTCTGCCTGGCGTCAGTGGTTGCATAACCAGGACTTGTGATAAGCACCAGCTGCTCCTACGACAGTCCACCACCTGATCCCATGGCTTCACGTGACCCTGATTGGGCTAAGTGGGTGCTACACCCTGCCCATGGGTGACCTGCAGGCTAGTGGAGAGAAGGAACACCTTACACCTCCTTATGGTAGAGACTTATCTCCATCCCACCACCCAACTCTATATGTACTTTGATACTAAATTTACTTTGAACCTTTGTTGAACACCATTTCCTTCCAAGCCTTCCATGACCAGTGGCACCCTAGAGACTGAATGCATGGTCAACATGACTTAATTTGCCCACACTGATGTCAACTTGTTGCTCTGAGATACTAACTGCGTCCTCTCTCCACCCACGCTGCCTGATCCACTGTGCATTTTCACCATTTTCTGTTTTCTTTCATATTTCACTTTCTACTGATAATCTAGCTTCTACTTTGTGTCCCTTGAGAAAAGGAGGTATTTGTTAATTCATTTATGACAACTAAAATACAAAGTTCATAGTAAATTTATTATCAAGGTAAGTATATACCACCCTAAGATTCATTTTCTTGCAGGCATTCACAGTAGATTCAAAGATAGACAATAGAATCAATGGGAAAACTATCCAGAAACCAAGGGTGGCAAAAAACCGATGTGCAAAAGAAGACAAACTGCCCAAATACAAACAAAAACCAACAATAAGTAAATAAATAATGTGAAGATGTGAGTTGTAGAGTCCTTAAAAGTGAGTCTGTAGGTTGTATTTGGTAATCATTTCAGTACTGTGGTGAGTGAAGATCTTCAATCCAATTGATAATTTAGATTAACGTTTGAAATTTCCTTCTCCATTAACTCAGGAAGTAGTTGCTTACTGTTTGAACCTAGATGTTAAAGGCAGCAAATTTGCCTGATAGGTCAAATTCACAGTGGGTGGAAGAAAGAAGCACTTGTTTGATTCATTTGCTGTTCCCAATTAGCGGAAGCTTTAAGACCCAGAAGGCACAGATTCAAAACTTGGGGCGAAAGATACAAGAGGAGCTTTCTTCTCAGAGGTGAGGATACTGATCCTCCCCAAGTTACAACACAGTTCCGCTCTGGAAGACTGTTAGTAACCTAGTCAGTTCATGAGTCTAGAAATGAGGCCGCAAAATCGAGTTCCCACTTGGCTGAAGATGCCTGCAGCTATGCTGCAGCCAGCAAATCCATCCTACCGTTCTCCCAAGCATTTGTTCACTGGTTATACATAGGTTGGGCACTTGTAAAAGCATAGACTATTTTCTAAATTGGAACTAATTGATAAATTGGACTTGGGAGTCAGTGCAGGATTCCCTAAAGATTATCACTGACTCAACGTGCAAGTTAAAGAAGGCAAATGCAATGTTAGCACTCATTTCAAGATGATTAGGGTATAAAAGCAAAGATGTAATGCTGAGGTTTAATAAGGCATTGGTCAGGCCGCACTTGGAAGTATTGTGAGCAGTTTTGGGCCCCTTATCTAAGAAAGTACATGCTGGTATTGGAGAGTGTTGAGAGGAGGTTCATGAGAATGATCCTGGATATGAAAGGGTTAATGTATGATGGCACTAGTCCTGTATGCACTGGAGTTTAGAAGACTGAGGAGGGATTTCACTGAAACCTATTGAACATTGATAGAGTGGATGTGGAGAAGTTGCTTCCATAGAGGAGAATGTTAAGATCAGAGGGCCGAGCCTCAGAATAGAAGAATGTCCCCTTAGAACAGAGATAAGGAGGAATAAGGTGTTGGAGATGGTGAAACTGGAGTACTGTGTGCAGTTTGTGGCAGATCTACAGGAAAGATATTAATGAGCTTGAAAGAGAGCAGAGAAAATATACAAAGATGTTGTCAGAACTTGAGGAGCTGAATCATAGGAAAAGGTAGGACCTTATTCCCTGGAGTGTAGGAGACTGACTGCCTGTTATGCCTTTGATGTTTCGGGCAGAGACCCTTCGTCAGGACTAACGACTAATGAGTTAGTCCTGACGAAGGATCTTGGCCCGAAACGTTGACAGCGCTTCTCCCTATAGATGCTGCCTGGCCTGCTGTGTTCCACCAGCATTTTGTGTGTGTTGTTTGAATTTCCAGCATCTGCAGACTTCCTCGTGTTTGATCAAGGTTGTGGTCCTCTTAGAGAGTAGGAGAATGGTGAGGGGGACTCAAAATTATGAGGGGTATAGATAGGATGAATGCCTACTGACCTTTTCACCTCTGGTTGGTTGAGACTCGAATTAGAGATCATAGGTGAATGATGAAACATTTATGGGGAATCTGAGGGGGAAGCTTCTTCACCCCGAGGGTGATGTGCGTGTGGAACAAGCTGCCAGTGGAAGTGGTAGATGCAGGTTCAACTGTAACGATTATGAGAAATTTGGTTAGGTACATGGATGAGAGGAGTATAGTTGGCTATGATCTGGGTGTAGGTAGATGGGATTAGGGAGGAGATGAGGCCAACACAGACTAAATGGGCTGAAGGGCCTGTTTCTGTGCATATATAAAATGCTTTATGACCCTAAATGGCAAGAATTGGGTGTGCTGTGGTTCTGCTGGCTTGTAACTCGCTCTGTACTTGCTTTGTGTGGAAGTTGTACAGGGGAGGCTGCTGTCCCCAGTCTTCAGAAATGTACAGATGAAGCCCGCTAGTTCCTCCTCCTCCACCCCCACCCACCACAGGGGCACTGGCTACGATTTCCCGATACGACTGCAGGGCTATTTAGGGACTGGCTGAGAGACTTTAAGAACGGGGGGTTGGGGTGGGGGGGGGGGGGGGGTTGATTATTTTTTCAGCCTTCCCGTCACTGACAGCAGAGTTATTTGAAATCTGAATTTCTGGTGCGGTTACTGCCCTGGTTGAGGGTCAAGTTTTCTAGATGCAGAATCACGGTTTTAGAGCATGCAGTTCTGAGAGACACTTACCGAGTCTGTACTAAAGCATTGCAGTTTTCTGAATTCCATATTTCCTTGTGAAGGAGAAGGACATTCACCCATCAGGTCTATGCTGGCTCTCAGAGCAACCACACCTCACCACCCCCACACCTAGCTTTGATTCTGCACTCTGTGACCTCCTGGGCTTCATTGCGTACAACGGTTTCTTCAAAAAACCCAAAGTTGTGTTAGGCTAATTGAGCGAGGTCGAGTTTAGAGGATTGTTTGCAGTTCTGGTCACCTACCTTCAGGAATGATATCAATAAGCTTGAAAAAGTGCAGAGAGAATTTACACGGCTGTTGCTGGGACTTGAGGATCTGAATTATAGGGAAAGGTTGAATCGGTTGGGACTGGTGGACAGAAGAGTGACCTTGATATACAGAATTATGAGGGGATACAGACAGGGTGAATAGGTCAAAGTCAAAGTGCATTTATTATCAAAGTGTGTATACTATATATAACCTTGAGATTTGTCTCCTTGCAGCAGCCACAGAACAGAGAAACCTGAAGTAACCTATTTTAAAAAAACCGGTACACACCCAACGTGCAGAGAAAAACACAAATCGTGCAAACAAGTAGCATTCAGAAGTGAAGCTCACAGAAGGGAGTTCACAGCCACGAAGCCAATCATCGCTGCAGCCTATCGGAGAACCCATTAGTTGCAGGCCACAGCCTCAGTTTAGCACAGAGACAAGTACAATTCAATAGTCGAATAGTTCAATAGTTCCATTTAATATCAAAGAATGAATACAATATACATCCTGAAATTCTTGTTCTTTGTAGACATCCACGAAGACAGAAGAGTGCCCCAAAGAACGAATGACAGTCAAAACATTAGAACCCCCAAAGCCCCCTACTCCCCCCTTCCACGTACAAGGGCAGCAAAGCAACAAACCACCCCTCCCCCCAGCACCAAGCAAGCACAAGCAAAGCCCCCAAAAAAGACCATCGTCTGCAGTCCAACAAAAACTAATCAATCCCTGACAATTTGATATACCACAAGCTCTCTCACCCTCCCTAATAAAGGGACACACAGCAAGAGGGGAGTCTACCAAGACAAAAAATAAACATTCACTGATTTAAAGTGTTAAAGTCTGCTGTGTTGCTTCCCCCCACCCCTGAGTTTTCCAACTCAAGAATCGGCAACAAACTCTCCCCCACCAATGAGAGAAAGAGGGAGGGCGACAGCGATTTGCTGAGCAGAGACCTCCAATGGCCAATCTTCTGCTCCCGATATTCTGTTTTCGCCCGTGACGCTTCAGCCGGTGGCACCAGCATAGGATCGGCTTATCCCCAGGGCCGCAAAGCCTCGGACACCCGAAGGCATCGGGTCCTCGGGAGGTTGCTGAGCCTGGGAGCGGGTCCTATCACAGCAGAGAACCGAGTTTGAGTGTAGCTCTCGGTCAGGGTCTTCGACAGAACCCCATCCACCTTGAAAAGGGAAAAGAGAGACGTTAAAGGTAGAAATTTGTGAGCAGTGACCTGAACACTGGTCTGTCTTTCTCCTCCAGCCTCAAT
The DNA here is from genome assembly GCF_048418815.1 of Hemitrygon akajei. Lineage (NCBI taxonomy): Eukaryota > Metazoa > Chordata > Chondrichthyes > Myliobatiformes > Dasyatidae > Hemitrygon > Hemitrygon akajei. The sequence goes on along the minus strand of NC_133126.1, from coordinate 185,995,152 downwards.
ACCCTTGATCTTTTCAATCTGACTTGGCCTGGTGTTAAACATAGAAAGGGGCAGTATAGGAACAGACCCTTTGGCCCACAACGTGCGTGTTGAGCACAATTAAAATAAACCTTTTCTGACTGTACACGATCCATATGCCTCCATCCACTACATGTTCATGTGACCATCTAACAGCCTCTTAAACACCTCAATCGTACCTGCTTCCACCACTTCTCCTGGCAGGCCATGCCAAACACAAACCATTTAGAACTAGAACAGCACAACACAGTATAGGTCCTCCGGCCCACGATGTTGTGCCAATCTTTTGACCCCCTCCAACAGCAATCTAACACATTCCTCCCATATAGACATCTATTTTTCTTTCATTCATGTTCCTATCTAAGTCTCTTAAATGTCCCTAATGTATCTGCCTTTACCACCATCCTTAGCAGCTCATTCCATGCACCAGCCATAAAAAAAACATATCTCTGATGTCCTTCCTGTACTTTCCTCTGTCGCGATGTGCTGTGGCGTATTGGAGTGGGTGATCATGCTCTTAACCACGACCATGATGGTTCTCGGCTAATTTTACAGAACTGGTTTGCCATTGCCGCCTTCTGAGCGGTGTCTTTACAAGATGCTGTAGGTGACCCCAGCCACTACGCTCGACAACAAATAGTTTTGAAAGTGTTGCTTCCTCAAAATTTATTTTTGAAGAGTCTAGACTGCTTGAAGTTGAACACAAATATAATTTCAGACGACTTGTACCATGTATGAATTTAGAGAAACAAGAAAGTAACTTTTATTGAATATAATGTTTAATTGCATAATGGTGCTGACACTTTAGTTCAACTAAGCTAAAAATGTTTTATTGACAGTTTCCATTTGTACTCAGTGTCTGAGGCTTCTGGCTTAAATGTCCAACAATAATCAGCCAGCATTGATGGATTCCAGTTGCCCTGATATTGTTTCTCCATGACTGCAATGTCCTGGGGCAAACTTTCACCATGCCCATCATTGGCAGTGCCAAGATTTGCAGGGAAGAAGTCTAAATGGGAATGCAGGAAATGAGTCTGTAGGGACATGTTGCACTTTATGGTTTCATATGTTGTCAACCAGTGCCCTGCAGTTGCCAAGAAAATTTTCAACAACATCCCTGAATGCCTTCCATGCAATTTTCTCCAGTCCCACTAGAAGTTCTTCAACTTGCCCGTCTTTGATAACCTGTTTGATTTGTGGCTCAACAAAAACGCCTTCCTTTATCTTGGCATCAGTTATTCTGACATGAATTATGAATTGAAATAACAAATATAGATGAGTTCAAAAATAATGGTGTGTGATAGGGAAATTTGAAGGCGATTTTCATGATCAGTGGCCCAAAATCCACAAGATACACCCAAAAGTATTCAGGAAGAAAAATCTTTCTTGTCCAGTGTTATCAATACTCTGCAGAGATTGTCTGCCTGGCGTCAGCGATCGCATAACTAGGGCTTGTGATATGCAGCAGTTGCTCATACGACCATCTACCACCTGCTCTGTGGCTTCAAGAGATCCTGATCGTGGGGGGCAGGGTGCAAAGCTGGTGCTACACCTTGCCCAAGGGTGACCTGCAAGCCAGCAGAGGGAGAGAATTCCTTACACTTCCTTTGGTAGAGACATATCTCCACTTTCCTCAAGTCGCCTTAAAATTGTCCCCTCTTATGTTAGCCATTGCTACCCTTGGAAAAAGTCTCTTGCTGTCCACTCTATTTATGCCTCTTACCATCTTGTACACCTCTCATCCTCCTTCATTCTAAAGAGAAAAGCCCCAGCTTGCTCATCCTACCCTCATAAGACATGCTCTCTAATTCAGGCAACGTCGTGATAAATCTCCTCTGCACCCTCTCTAAAGCTTCCACATCATTAGGAAGAGGGAAAGGGATTGATAGGATTGTTCTGATGGCTTCGGGTGTGGCGTGCAGGGATGAATGGTCTCCTTTTGTGCCGTAATAAGAATAGCCCCTCCAGTATATTCCCAGTGTATCTGACTAGCCTTTGAAAAGTGTTGGCAGTCCACACAGGAGGGAGTGGGGAGACCTCATTAAGAGTGTCATTGAGGGGTTTGCAGAAACTCTGGGGAGGGATGGGATGGGTGTGCTCGAAAGGAGAAGACTGGTAGAGCTCGCCGAGAGGTTCTGTGAGATTGCAGGGGTAGACTGGCACCTCTGTGGGGAACAGTGGGAACATTTAAAATAAAAGTCCCAGCAATATAATGGTCTCAATCTGCTGAATACACCCGGTAATAAGATGCAGACTCGATGAATTCCAGGTTTGTGGGCCAGAGGTCATGTTTGTTGGAAGGCGGATTTATTTTATGTGAATGCTTTGCTACCTACCAGAACTGCAGAGGAAAATTTCAGAGTAACAGGATGCGGTTCTAAAAATACAGAGGGATAAACCTTTTCAGCTGTGTGAGTGTGCCTGTAAGAGACTCTGTGTGTGTGTGTGTGTGTGTGTGTGTGTGTGTGTGTGTGTGTGTGTGTGTGTGTGTGTGTGTGTGTGTGTGTGTGTGTGTGTGTGTGTGTGTGTGTGTGTGTGTGTGTAAGAAAGTGTGTTTGTTAGGGGTGTGTGGGGTGGACTTGCGCATATGTGTGAGAGATAATGTGCAGTGTGTGAGCAAATTTGTGTGTGAAGAGGAAATGTGGTATCTTTTGTGCAATAAAGTAACATTGTGTGTGTGTGTGTGTGGGAGTGTGTGTGTATGAAGTCTGTGTTGAAGTGTTCAGGTCTTTGTGTAAATGCAGGTTATATTTAAGTCCAGTGTATGTCTGTAAGGGATGTGGGAGTATTTGGCCATTGTTTCAATTACTTTAGCTATCTTCTATAACAAGCCTCCTTATATAAAAATCTGTGTGATGATGTAAGCAGTCCCATTAACTTTTATTGCTGCAATCCCTCCAGCAATTTCTGTCCAAGTATAAACCTCAGAGTGTGCAGTGAGAGGGCCCTGCCCCGAGAGAAGGCAATAATAAGTTTCCAGTGGCCCTTTTTCATCCTTACCTCGCTACTATTGAAGTGGGGGCATCGCTTACCTACTTTTGCAGGGCGGAGCAGTGGGGAGAGTGTCGGGGCTTGGACTATCTGGGTCACTCCTGTTTGGAGTGGGCCCAACGGCCTCCTTCACCTTTCTGTCAATCTGTGCCGCAGGTCAGAACGTCTGTACTTCATTGTTGATAGAGGGACAGATGTTGTCTAGGGCAATGAGGTGAATTTCCCTGTCTTTTTCCTCCTGTCATCTCCCAGACACTCCCCTCAGGGATCCTGATGACGTACACTTAACATTTTAGGAACAGCTTCTACTCCTCCGCTGTCAGATTTATGTACAGTCCATGAACCCGTGAACATTACGTCCCTTTTTCTTCTTTTGCACTATTTATTTATTTTATTTTTAGTTGTAGCCTACAGTAAATTTTGTGACTTGGACCGTCCTGCTGCCTCAAAACCAGCAACTTTCATGACATACTCAGTGCTAAGGAACTTGATTCTGATTGTGAATGAGTGCTCAAATGTCTCCTGAAATGAATTTCCCTTAACTATGTGGCTCTCCGAGTACTTTACTCCGGAGGTATGCATAGAAGTCCCAGGCGGGACGTCTTGGGACACTACAGCACAGAGACAGGCTGTTCAGCCCATCATGTCTGTGCCTGGTCCTATCAACCTGCATTCAGACCATTGCCCTCCATACAGTCCCATCCATCCACCACCTATCTAAATTTCTCTTAAATGTTGAGATCGACTCACCATCCATCACTTCTGCTGGCAGTTTGTTCCACACTCCCATTAAAATCTGATTGAAGAAGTTCTTCCTCATGTTCCCCTTAAAAAAATTTACCTTTCACCTATGGTCCATGACTTCAAATTCTCATCTCACCCAGCCTCAGTAGAAGAAGCCTGCTTGCATTTACCCTGTCTATACCCCTCATAAATTTATATGTCTCCATCAAATCTCATTCTCCTACACTCCAGGGAATAAAGTCCTAAACTATTTACCATTTTCCTGTAACTGAGGTCCACAAGTTCCGGTAATATCCTTGTAAATTTTCTCTGCATTCTTTCAATCCTTTCATGTAGATAGGTGATCAGAACTGCACACAATACTCAAAGTTAGGTCTCACCAATGTCTTGTACTACTTCAATATGGCACCCCAACTCCTGTACTCAATACTCTGAATTATGAAGGCTAATGGGCAATAAGCTCTCTTTATGACCCTATCTATCTAGATGCCATTTTCAAGGAATTATGGATCTGTATTCCCAGATCTCTCTTCTTCTGCATTCCTCCATGCCCTACCGCTCATCGTGTAAGCCCTATCTTGGTTTGTCCTCCCAAATACCTCACACTTGCCTGCATTAAATTCCATCTGCCATTTGTCAGCCCCTTTTCCAGCTGGTCCAGATCCTGTTGCAGGTTTTTGATAGCCTTCCTCACTGTCCGCTATGTCTCCAATCTTGGTGTCATCTGCAAATTTGCTGATCCACTTTACCGCATTACCTTCCAGATCATTGATATAGCTGACAAACGGCGTACCCAGCACCGACCCCTGCTGCACAGTCCTACAGTCAGAGAGGCAACCATCTCCTACCATTCTCTCTGGCTTCTGCCACAGAGCCAATATCTAATTCTGAATACCCAGCAAATGTAACCTCACAAGTAGGACTTTGTCAAGGGCCTTGCTAAAATCAATGTAGAAAACATCCACTGCCTTTCTTTCATCAACTTTGATGGTAACTTCTTTGAAAAAAATCTATACATTTGGTTGGTTATGATCTACCGTGCCCAAAGCCATATTGACTATGTATAATCAGTCTCTGTCCATCCAAATAATTATATATCTGGCCCCTTAGAATATCTTCCAATAACCTTCCTACTATTGATGCCAGACTCACTGGCTTATAATGTGTTGTCTTATTCTTAGAACTTTTCTTAAACAAAGGATCAACATTAGCTATTTTCCAGTCCTCTGGCACCTCACCCATAACTTGAGCTAGCAATACTTGTTACTCACAAAGCCAGTGTGTTGTCCCCTGAGAATGAGGCAGAGATTACACGTCCCACATGTTGACCAGCAGCGATGAGTGTGTCTCCAGTGGTGCATGTTAGGCCAGGGCTCTGACTGACGTGTCCTATTCTTTTGTACCATTCATTTTCTTTTCTCCCACCCGGTCTCAATTCCCCCCCCCCCCCCCCCCACCCGCCCGAATCCTTTTCCTTCGGGAAGAGCTAATGACAAGTGCTGACTCATTTCCTGCTTCCAGTGTGACTTGGGCAGAACTGAAAACCTGTTTGTTTCACTCAGTCAAGCTCTCCCCACAATGCTTTTGTTTTAAGATATCCTTGCAGAGGTTATTATAGGACAACAGTTTCTTTGTAACAGGACATTCTGTATTCAGAAGGCTGGCGTGACTTGTATATATAAATTTTATGGAAGCAATTTAAGCTGAAGGCAATGTCATGTGGACTCTATTTCAACCTACCAACTTTCTGCAGAACTACTTTGCTTTTTCCCTTGAACTAAAAGATGGCTATATATTATAAAGAGCTTTTCTTTGGCTGAACTTGTCAGTTTTGCAACAGCAATTCCAGTGCACATGTCTTGCAGGCTTAGGAACACTATATGCTCTCCTCACACAGTCCTGCGCCCAGGGTAGGGCTAGCTATCATATTTAATGATAAAGATTAGCTTTATCTGTCACATGTACAGAACATTGAAGTGTACAGTGAAATGTGTCATTTGCGTCAATGGCCAGTGCAGTCTGAGGAGGTGCTGGGGGCTGCGTGCTTCCAGTGCCAACATAGCATGCCCACAACTTACTAACCCTAACCTGGACATCTTTGGACTGTGGGAGGAAACCGGAGCACCCAGAGGAAACCCATGCAGTCATGCGGAGAATGTACAAACTCCTTATAGGCTGCGGTGGAAATTGAACCCTCATCTTTCAATCACTGTACTGTAAAGCATTATGCTAACCACTGTGCTACAGTAATGCCCTGATCATCCCGATACAGAGTTGCGATCTGACATGTCGACAATTCCGTTCTCCCCACAGACGGTGCTTGATTCGCTGAGTTCCTCTAGCAGGTTGTTTGTTACTCCGGGTTCTGTCACCTGCAGTCCTTTGTGTGTCTATCGTCGATCTTTCACTTGAATAGCAAAGCTACTTTCTTTGGATTAGAGCAGTTGTTGGGAATGGCTAAGCTCTCGACAGGTCTGGAGAGGTTAAGAAAAGGAGTGGTTCCCGTCAAGAGCTGGGTCACAGATTCAAGGTGATGCCAACTTTGAGACATTGGAGACAGCAGGTGCAGAATCTGAACCATCGTTTTTGCCTCTACAGACGTTGCTTGACTCACTGACGTCTTTCAATTTGTTTCATTCCGACACAAAGCAAAATATTCTTTACAAAGAAGTTGATAACGATATGGAATGAACTACCTGAAAAAGCAGTGTGAAAAAGACATGACTCCGTCGGTTTCAAGGGGAAACTGGATTACTACAGCGTCTCCCTGAGTTCCTGACCATTAGTTATTTATTTATCCTACACTGTCCAGGAGCCCACCTATTTAGCCCAAGCCCAGTCACAGGACAATTACAATAACCAATGAACCTACTAAACTTTGGACTGTCGGAGGAAACAGACACATTCACAGAGAGACAGAGAGACAAAGACACATACAGTACAAGCGTCTTACAGATGACACTAGAAGTGAATTCCAAACTCCAGAATACCCTGAGCTGTAATAATGTTGTGCTAACCACGACGCTACTGTGGCGATCTAGTGCTCAGTTTTCCTGGGAAGCGTTTTGTGTAGTGAAACATCATGAATTGAAAATGATTTACGGGTATTTTATTCCTGTACATGGAGAGTTGTGCTGTTCAATGTGAGACTCAGCTTCATAAATGAATGGCGTAAGTCTGTAGCTAGGGGAGTTAGGATGGTGGTGAATATTGGTAGCTCAGGTTGAAGCGTTTGATGTTGTAGTGTTCACAGAGCTTAGTGATTAGCTTGCAGACGTTTCATCACCAGTCGAGGTGACATCCTCAGTGTGCAGTTGTTGGTGTTTCCCCCTGGGAGTGCTCACGTTTATATAGGCCCCCGTTCACTTGTCCCTGTCCTGATTGGCTACCCCTTCAGTTGTCCTTTGAGTCCTATTGTCTTGCATTTCTTTGCTCTTAGGGGTTCAGAGATGGCGTTAATTTCGATACATTTGTTTACGGGGTTATCAGAAGAGAACGACGCTTCTAAGCATTCTCGTGCCTGCTTTGTGTTTACCTGCGTTAGTACCTCTGTGGTGTCCCAGTTAAAGCGGTGTCCTCCTCGGTCACCACGTACCGAGATCAATGACAATGGATCACGTCTCTGCACCGTCAGTTTGTGTTCCCGTAAACGAGTTGAGAGTTTATGTCTTGTCTGGCTGCCATAGTTCTTGTTGCAGTCTCCTCAGGTGACCCTGTACACCACATTGCTTTCGTCCGTTGTCTTTACTCGTACCTTGGTTCTTGAGACAAGCTTCCTTAAAGTCACCGTTGGTTTGTGAGTGATTGTGATGCCGTGAGGTTCGAGCAGTCGAGCTGTCATTTCTGAGATATTCTTGGTGTAGGAAATTATTGCACTAGAAGGGGAAATAATTCTTTTTGGTGGGCTGTGGAGAAAGTGGACCAACTAATCCACTGGGACCATCTGGTTTGTTTTTACAAATGTCGCAGTAGTTCCCTGAACTGGTGTGTCAAGCCGTGAAGATTGAAACACTGCCTGACTATGACATCTTTCGAGTAAGAGAAAGAAAGGTGGGTGGTGCCGTGTTGCAGCTGATGCTGTCTCATATCTCCGGTGACCCAAGGTTCAATCCCAACCTCGGGCACTGCTTGTGTGGGGTTTCCACATTTCCCCCGGTGAGGTTCCTCCCTCATTGTTAAGATGTGTGGGCTGGGAGATGACCATAAGTTGCCCCTGGTGTGTGGGCGAGTGGTAGAAGCTGGGGGAGCTGATGGGAATGTGGGGAGAGGAACAACGGGATTAGTGTAAGCTCATTGAGGATGGTGTCTGGACGGTCTGGGTGGACTCAGTGGGTTGAGGTGTTTGTGGGTCTGTGAGGTTCAGACAGTGTCTTCATAGATAAAGAATTGGCTACGTCTGCAAGGTGCCCTCCAGTTCAGACTGCCTTGAGAAGGGATCGGGTGTGTGCCAAATGACAAAGGATATTTCTGTTTATACTGCAAAATGTGAGTGGCAGGACGGAGTCTGTGTTGAATAGATGATGCTGATGTTGGTGTTTTCTGTGGGGTGGGTAGGGGGGAGTAGGTTTTCTCCTTTTTTCAAAAAAAAAGACAGGGGTAAATGTAAATGCCTGTTTTATTTTCCATGGTGATTTACGATTGAATCCCGAGAACATGTGGCATTTGCAATGAGTCGTTCTGGGAATGCAGAGCTGGGAGTGGAAAATAACAATTAATCGCAAGCCTAATAAAAATTAATCTTGCGGAGCTGGATTCCTGGTACAAAAGTCAGGTGGATGTTTTAAAAAAAAAACATCCCAGTTCAGAGAAGAACAGTGGAGTTCTGGCAACCATCTTTCTGCTGTCAAACACCTGTATCCAGGCCGAGTGAACGATCCAGTACTAACTGACAGGAGAAGCTGGATGGGACATTGGATGGGCAGAAAAGATCCAATGGCTGAACTTCAAAGAGGCCCTTGTCCTCTTTGGCTACTAGCTGTACGGAGAGGCTGGACAGTTTGGGATATTCTTGTCTGGAGTCTCAGAAGCTGAGGAGAGACCTGAACAGTTTATAAAATTATGGGAGGCATAGATAAAGTAGTAAGTCAGAATCTTTATCCCAGGGTAGAAATGTCAAATACTGGGGAATCAGAGTCAGGTTTATTATCACTGACATACAGTACAGTGCAAAAATCTTAGGCACATATATATAGCTGGGGTGCCTAAGACTTTTGCACAGCAGTACTGCCAGGGGAAAATAAAATAAATTTCATGACATGTGAATGATGATAAACCTGATTCTGATATGGGTCTATTGTGTCTGAGAGTGGGAAGGGGGCAGGGAGAAGGGGAGTCATGGTTGGGAAAAGGAGAAGGGAGAGGGGAGGGAGCAGGGTGCACCAGAGAAACATTCTGCAATGATCAATAAACCAATTGTTTGGAATCCAGTGACCTTGCCTGGTATCTCAGTGTTGTGTGTGTCTGCACCCGTGCCACCTCCCCCCTCCCCACCCTGGCACTCCTTCTCTGATACCCCTCCCACAGTGTTCCACCCTTGCCATTCCCAGTGTCCTTTGCTCCCACCAGATTTACAAACTTGTTCTCCGCTCCACATTGACAAATACATTACTGTGTAAAAGTCTTAGGCCTATGATTTTTGCACAATACTGTATGTCATGAAATTTATTGCAGCAATACAGTGCAATACATAAAAATACTATAAGTTACAATAAGAAATATATAAAAATATGTCATGCAAAAAGAAAGCAAAATAGTGGGCTGTTGTCCCGAAACGTTGATGGTACTCTTTTCCATAGATGCTGCCTGGCCTGCTGAATTCCTTCAGCATTGTGTGTGTTTAAAAATAGTGAAGTAGTGTTCACGGGTACATGGACTATTCAAAATCTGATGTCTGAGGGGAAGAGGCTGTTCCTAAAATGTTAAGTGTGTGCCTTCACACTCTTGTGCCTCCTCTCTGATGGCGGTAATGAGAAGAGGGCATGGCCATGACAGTGGGGGTCCTTAATGATGGACGCCACGTTCTTGAGGCATTGCCTTTTGAAGGTGTCCTCGATGATGGGGAGGCTTGTGCCCGCGATGGAGCTGTTTCTGCCGATCCGCTGCAGTGGCCCCACCGTACCAGGCGGTGATGCAGCCAGTCGGAATGGTCTCTGTGGTACGTCTGTTGAAACTTGTGAGCCTTTGGTGACATATCAGGAATCCTCAACCTCCTAATGAAGTATAGTCGCTGCTTTCCTTAGACCATAAGACATAGGAATAGAATTTGGCCACTTGGTGCATCGAATCTGAACCACTTTCCCATATTCCTCCCTTAGTGATTGCATCAATATGTCGGGCATAGCTTTAAGATGGGGGGAGGGGTTTAGAGGGGACATGTGGGGAAAGTTTATTTAGACAGGGGGAGTTGGATGTCTGGAACAGCCTACCAGAGGTAATGATGGAAACGGGTATGAATGTGGCATTCAAGAGGTTTTTAGACAGACTCATGAATGGATGGATACAGGAGGAATTACTGTAAATTGATGTCAGGCGTAGCACAGACATTGTAGGCTGAAGGGTCTACTCCCTGCGATACTATTCTATATTCTGTGTTCCTGGCCAATATTTACTCCTCTGGCTCTCACCATCCGTGGAGCTTATTGTGCACAAGTTCCTGCATGGAAAGTGATTTCAGGAGAGGAGCCTGAAACAGTGAGGTGTGCTCACAAAGGCAAGCCTTTCACTGCCGTTGCCTGTGACCTGTGCCGTTTCTCAGCTCATTGCTCCTGCCACTCAGCAGTGAATCCAAGTGTCCCTAGTTGGTTTTGATGTGGCCGTTCCAGATTAATCAGGCTGGGGAGGGAGGTATAGATTCAAGATAAAGAACACCATAGTTTTTTTTTTAAAAAACCACAATCAATACAAGTACATTAGACAGCTTATATACATTGATTGGGTGTCCATAAAGTGACACCAGGCACAGGAGTGCCTGTACATAAGGTGACTGACAGGAAATGATAAAGCAGTGCTGGTGGATGGAGGGAGATTGGCTGCAAGGTCTTCATATGAGACGGGGGACAGATGGCCTGACCTGAGGAGCAGCTGGTGATTTAGTATGCCCAAGGGAGTGTTGATATCTTCGAGTGTTTCCTGGCCAAGACCTTACTGACGTAGAACGATGCATCAAGCTCTAAAATCCCTTTCCCCTCCTCCGACTGCCATTAAGACTTTGTTAATACAAGAATAAAAACAGAGAGGCTGAGTAATAGATGGAGCCAAGTGCCAATAAACATACTGAGAAGCATTACCCAGTGGTGGACATATACACATTGTACATCCAAGATGACTAAAGACTATTTTGTAATAAGATCTTTCAACCTAAATTCCACTGATGGATTTCTGTTGTCTTAAGGGAAAACAGGATAGATACTAGAGAGATCCCAACCAGATTCTGATCAATCCATTAAAAGAAAAGTCCACAAGTCATCTGAAGGCAGTCTTTGTTTTAGTTTGGCTTTAATTTTTAATTGGTTTCAACCCTTGAGAAAGCTGTGCCAAGGAAATGTACTGCCTGTCCAACTGATGAGGTTAGGGTTAAGTAGGCAGGTTGTTGTGTGGTGCAGCTCGCTGGGCTGGGAAGGCCTAGTCTGCTCCATATCACTAAATCAATAATCAGTGCAGGATTCAGAACCCTTGGGTCATAATGGTTTTGATGACTGGGTGCAATCTGTGGACACTCATCTTGCTGCTTGAACAAATGGCCACTCAACCACATGGAAAAGATTCTACCAAACTCTAGAGGCGTTTTCTGTCTTGGTCTACAAATTACAGGAAGGCAAGGGAAGGAACAACCCCTTGCAGGCTGCCCCAGCACATCCTTGGACTGTGTTGATCATTGACGCAAAACGACGCAGTTCACTGTATGTTTCAATGTACGTGTGACAAATCACGATAATCCTTAATCTTTAAATCCTTTAAAAAAAATCTAACAAGTGGTTGGTTTCAGGGTAAGCTACAAGGCAAAGATCTTGCAATGTGGATTTTTATTAATAAATTTCCTGACTTTGCAAATTTGGATCTGCATTGTTAGTAGAGGTAGAAATTCTTGATGGCAAGTTGAATTATTCAATGGTTTGCTATCTTAACAAGGGTACCATTGAAGTTTGATTAATAGACTGCCCCATGACTCTATTAAGTGTTCACTTTTACCAGCAGTGGTTTACTCACCAGTTATCCCTACTTGGGCATAATCCTGCAATGTAACTATTACGTTGTAGTTCTTGGACTGGGTGCATCTTGGAAACCTCCAACAGCATTAACCTACAGATCAAGTGGTTATTTTGATTTCACTTTTGCCTTTAAGGTATCTAGTTAATGCTTATTTCAATAAAGGGCAGATACGTACAGCATTGCAGTCACACAAATACTGGTCTGAAAGGCCACAGGAAGCGACCGACATAATGAAGGGAGCCATGCACGCCGCCGGAGATGGAGCACCTTTATTGCTGCCCTAAACACCAGTGGCATAATGGACAAAAAAGAAAGAAGAGAGAGTGGCTTCTCTGCTCACCTTTGAATCAGAGGCTGTGGGTTCAGATCTCGCACCAGAAGTGTCAACACAAAGATCCACATTGATTCTTCCAGTCCCAGGTTCTACTCAGTTGGATAGGTTGTGAAGACAATATTACTGGATTTCCGGACTCCAAATTCCTGAAACAGACACTTTTCCAAGTTTCATCACGGGAAAGTATTACCAGGCAGACAGAAGAAATAACTCAAGGATGTTCAATAATTCAAAGTGTTCCTGGAAGAAATGCAACATCTCCCCTGGCTCCTGGGAATCTCTGGCCCATGACTACTCAGGATGGAGGATGAGTCTGCAGGATGGTATTGAGAACCTGGAGGCCATGCATGGGAAGCATATAAATGTCCTGTGTACGTGGGCAGCAGAAGGTGTGTGCCAGCTCATACCGTATTCACCCATCGGCCTGTTGGCCATGACCTGTCTAATTTGCTATGTCCATGGAAGTATGTACCATTCCTGTAGAGGTCTCATAGGCCGCATTAGTGGGCGTGGGAGTAAAAGTATGGTAAGTCATCCTTGATCTCATAAAACAGCCCAAGGTGAATACTGAGGCCGAGTAGCAGTTGTGATGGTGCTATCTTTTGGTTTAAACATTAAATGGAGGTGATAAAACATGGAGATATAAAGTGTCGCATTCTGAAGAAGAAAAAGTGATTGATGATAAAAGGCAAAGACAAAGCAGACAACCAGTGACTTTTTCCCAGGCAGAAATGGCTAATAGAAATGGGCATAATTTTAAGGCAATTGGAGGAAAGTATAGGTGCGATGTCAAGTTAGGTTTTCTTACACAGAAAGTGAAGGGTGCGTGGACTGCCAGGGTGGTGGTAGAAGCAGATTAAGGATATTTAATAAGCTCTTAGGTAGGCACATGGAGGAAAAAGAAAAGGAGGGCTATGTGAGAAGGAATGGTTAAAGTGGGTCAAAAGATTGGGTCAATGTCTTCAGCCGAAGTGCCTATACTGTGCTGTACTGTTCTATGTTTTCCTTGTGTACTGGTCAGCATTATATCAGACATCTGATTATCTTGTTCTTTTTGTGCTACTGTTTCTAAGAGCATGCTTTGCACAAATTGGTCTTTATAACAACAACATTGTACAATGGATTCATGAGTTGTGAAGGGCTCAAGGGTGTCTTGTATGGATGAAAGATGCTAAATAATCATGCAAAAGTTCAAAGTTCAAAACAAATTTATTATGAAAGTACATATACGTCACCATATACTACCCTGAGATTAGTATATGCGGATATGCTCGGTAATTCCAAGAAATGTAATAGAATCAGTAGACCACACCCAACAGGGTGGACAACCAGTGAGCCAAAGACAACAAACTGTGCAAGTGAAAAAGAAAGAAAAAAGAAGTAGTAATAATAATAATAAAAAATAAATGAGAAATAAATTTTGAGAACATGAGATGAAGAGGCGTTGAAAGGGAGTCCATTGGTTGTAGGAACAGTTCAGTGATAGGGCCAATGAAGCTGAGTGAAGTTATCCCCTCTGGTTCAAGAGCCTGATGATTGAGAGGTTGTAACTGTTCCTGAACCTGGTGGTGTGGGTCCTGAGGATTCTGTACCTTCTTCCTGATGGCAGCAGCGAGAAGAGAGCATGGCCTAGGTGTGGGGGTCCCTGGTGGTGGGTGCTACTTTCCTGTGACAGCACTCAGTATAGATGTGCTCAGTGGAGGGGAGGGCTTTACCTGTGATGGACTGGTGCCATATTTATAACTTTTGTAGGATTTTCCATTCAAGGGCAGTGGTGTTTCTGTACCAGGCCGCGCTTCAACCAGTCATTATAATCAAGTCTTTATTTTTCTTTAGTTTGGCTCAGTTTAAACTCTCCCTCCCCCATCAGGACCTGGCAAAAGGCAGACCACAGCCCTTAAACACTGCTCCGTAACATCTGGTCCCCACTAGTAACTATATTATACAATGGTCTTAAGTGCTGACTACAGCTGAATCACTTCACTTCCTGTTTAGGCTGGTTGGCTCTGCATATGTGAGTTGGAAGTGAACTTAACTTCACGCAGCACTGTCTGCCAAGAACTTTTAAATTGAATATAATTTTTGTTTTTCAATTCTGAATCTCGGCCGACCGCTTTCCTTATACCAGCAGGCATTGGACTTGCTCTTGTGATGTGCACAGACCTAATATGGTGACACACTAGCCAGGCAGCTTTCACCAGCGTTTAACACTGACACGCTCACTTTATATGTAATCTGCAGCTGTGATACTCTTTATCGGGCGATCTGGTCTCAGTGGGGGAGTGGAGAAAGAGTGGAGTGATTGTTAAAAGGAGCATGGCTATAACAGAATAGGGAGTGAATACTTATGTTCTTTTTTCTCAAGAGAGCTTCCTACCTTCATCTAGCCGAGGACACAAGAATCAAGCCTGCCCTGCCGTTCAGTATGATCATGGCTCATCTATGCTGACCTTACCTCCTCCTCTGTGCCAGGGCCCCATAATCCTCAATTATCGATCTTTTGGAAACTTACCTACTTCCACTTTAAATACTGCTAATGAGCAGGTTCTACAATTCTCTGGACAGAGAGTTCCAGAGATTTGTCACCATCTGTAATAAGAAATTTCTCTGTCCCTCCATCGTACATGACTTATCTTGTAATTATGTCCCCTTGTTTGAGGTTGTCCAACCAATGAAAACACCTTAATATCCATCCTTGGATATATCTTAATAAGGTCATCCCTCGTTCTTCTAAACTCCAAAGAATACACATCCAAGGTCTCAAGGACAACCCTCTCATTCTAGAAACTAGACTGGTGAACCTCCTATGGACAACCTTCTTTGATTTGCTTAGATCAGACCATGAATATCAGATCAAGACAGATAATATCAGTTCAGGAACTTAGTGTTCTGCTTTCTTAAGGATGGCTTGGAATGCGCAATTGATGCAAGCCGGGCCAACTCCTTGAGATTGAAGATTTAAACATTCTTCATTCCATTGACTTCAGTAGTGAAAATGCACTCAGAATATTTGTTTGATATTACTTTTCATTAAATGCTGGAAAAGGGTTTTTGGATGGAGGATGTGAGTGTCTTTTTCAGTGTTAACACCCAGCACTCACATATGGTTAGATGCAGAATGAGGTCGACTTACTCTCACCTGCAGAACAAAGACTGGCAGGATCTTGGACGTTTTTTGCAAGGTTGAACTGAAGGATCTCTCATGCTTTCAGAAGATGAACGCAGATTGATATTAATGGTTTTCTTACATGACACTAATCAGTACATTTGAAACTAACTCTATGACATAATTCTCCACCTTCCCCCAGCCCATTTCCCTCCAGCCTATCACTTCCCAGCTCTCTACTTCATCCCTCCCCCCACTTCTTATCCCCCCTCGACCATCCCATGTTACTTCACTCCTGATGAAGGGTTTCGGCCCGAAACGTCGTCACTACCTCCTCCCATAGACGCTGTCTGGCCTGCTGAGTTCTGCCAGCATTTTGTGTTTTTATTTATTTCCAGCATCTGCAGATTCATTCGTGTTGTCTATGACTGAGAGGTAGGGAACTGTTCTTTATCAATTCAAGCCTACCTTTTAATTCTGTTTGCTTGAGTTTATAAACGTAGAGATTCTGTTGGAAATGTAGAGTAACACATAACGTCTATCACTTCCCCCCCCCCCCCCTAGCTTTTCACTTCATTTCCCCTCCCTATTCAGCTGGCTTCACCTATCAACTTTCCCTCCTCCCACCTTCTCATTCTGGCTTTTTTCTCCTTTCTTTCCATGAAGGGTCTCTGCCTGAAACAACAACTGTTTATTCCTCTCCCTAGGTGCTGCCCGATCCGAGTTCCTGCAGCATTCAGTGTGCATTGCTTGTTGTTTATAACGTGTTTGAGGCCTGATGCTGTGTGGTTTTCAGCTATCTCAGAATGGGACAAACTTGAACTGGAGACACATTGGAGTTCCTTTGGAGTTGCTGGATTTCTGGCCCTGGGAGTTTCTTCACCTCATGGAATGTAGTAATCAGGCACCACTCTTTAAGAACAGGAAATAATCACTGACTTTGCCAAAGACACTTCCAGAAGTTGGTATGACACAGATGGAGGTCATATTGGTACAATACCACCAAAGAGTCTTACGAAAGATTTTGAGTGTCAGCTAGAAGGACAGATACACTAACACCAGTGTACTGGAGGGGGCCAACGTGAACAGCATCTCCACCATGATAAAACAATACCAATACTGATGGGTAGGTTATGTCATCCGTATGCCAAACTCACCACTCCTCAAACAGTTCCTTCACTCCCAGTTGAAAGCAGGACAGTGAGCCCTTGGTGGTGACAGTGAGCCAAAGATAACATCAAATTCAGCCTGAGGAAATCCAACATTCCATCTAAAAACTGGAAGACGTTGCACTCAATAGAGATACCTAGAGGGAATGTGTTCAAGAGGGAGCTGCGCTACATGAGAAGAACCTCTGCTGTGCTGCAGAGAACAAGCAGCACCTAGGAAAGGAGACACTAAACAAGCAAAAGACCCAACCGCTAACCCCAGACGCCACTTATCATTGCCCCCACTGCTCCTGGACATGTGAATCCAGGATGTAGAAGGAGCATCATAGTTTGGAGCTGCTTTGCTGCTCGAGGGCCAGGACAGCTTGCAATTGTTGAGGGAACAATGAATTCAAAATCCTGTCAAGGTATTTTACAGGAGAACGTCAGGACAGCGGTCTGTCACCTGCAGCTTAATAGAAGTTGAATGACAACGATCTGAAAGACAAGAGTAAATCAAGAGCAGAATGGTTTAAATAGAAGAGAACCCACTGATAGACAACCCCTTAGGGGATCATACTCAACTGATCACGTGAAACTGCATTTGGCCCATTGACAGCAGGGAAGTCCTTATTGAAGTGGCACAATTTCCCATAACCCTGCAAATGTGTTGTAAATATCTACCCAATTCCTTTAGGAAGCCTTGGTAGACTCTGTCCATTTCACGTCCACGGACTGAGTTCCAGGTTATCTCTGATTTTTTGGAGAAAGACCCAGTTGGTAACAGTGGCAGGAGAATTCTCTAAGGCACTCTTTACTCAGCTTGCTGCCTTATAACGTCCTGCTCTCTTGTTTATCCCAATCTTTTGCTTCGACTATTTATCCTGCAGTACTGGGTTGTTACTGTGTCAAGTGTGATACAAGAAACATCTGTGTGGCAGAGTTTTACTGTTTGGACCCAATCCCAGACAACTCACAGAGATCAGTTTAAAACTAGAAGTTGAAAAAACACGAGTATTTTAAAAAAAAAGCCTTTGGCAGTGCAATTCAAAGCAGTCTTTTTATTAGTGTCCGATTTATATTGAATACTGATTTCTTTTAAAACGTGAAGGCAGTGGAGTGCCATTTTGCCCATGTTTGTCAGCTGTATTTACACAGCTGGGGAAGGCTTGATTTATGTCTGCTCATCTGCTGGATGCAGAGTGCGCACAGGCCCGCAGTGTACCTGGGTCTAAGGGGTGGGAGTGGGGGGTGTATGGAAGGGAAGGTTGCTGATGTGGCCTTGCTGGTGAGGTATTGCTGGCTGCTTTGCACGCAGAAGGGGGCCTGACCCATGTGTCAGGATTCAGCCTGGTCGGAGCTGCTGTGCCTCTGACCGTTGCGTTACGTTGACATTCTGAAAGAGCTGATTGTGGACTTCCGGAAGGGTAAGATGAAGGAACACATACCAATCCTCATAGAGGGATCAGAAGTGGAGAGAGTGAGCAGTTTCAAGTTCCTGGGTGTCAAGATCTCTGAGGATCTAACCTGGTCCCAACATATCGATGCAGATATAAAGAAGACAAGACAGCGACTATACTTCATTAGGAGTTTGAAGGGATGTCAACTAAAACACTCAAACACCTCTCTATAGTTGTACAGTGGAGAGCATTCTGACGGGCTGCATCACTGTCTGGTATGGACAGGCTATTGCACAGGACCAAAAGAACCACAGAGGCTTGTAAATTTAGTCGGCTCCATCTTGGGTACTAGCCTACAAAGTACTCAGGATGTCTTCAAGGAGTGCTATCTCAGAAAGGCAGCATCCATTATTATGGATCCCCAGAACCCAGGGCATGCCCTTTTCTCACTGTTACCAGCAAGTAGGAGGTACAGAAGCCTGAAGGCACACACTCAGTGATTAAAGAACTACTTTGTTCACTCTGCCATCCAATTCCTAAATGGACATTGAACCCGTAAACACTACCTCCTTCCAGTCCTTCCAGGTGAGGCGACATTTCACCTGTGAGTCGGCTGGTGTGGTATACTGCATCCGGTGCTCCCGGTGTGGCCTTTTATATATTGGTGAGACCTGACGCAGACTGGGAGACCGTTTCACTGAACACCTACGCTCGGTCTGCCAGAGAAAGCAGGATCTCCCAGTGGCCACACATTTTAATTCCACGTCCCATTCCCATTCTGATATGTCTATCCATGGCCTCCTCTACTGTCAAAATGAATCCAAACTCAGGTTGGAGGAACAACACCTTATATACCGGCTGGGTAGCCTCCAAACTGATGGCATGAACATTGACTTCTCTAACTTCCATTAATGCCCCTCCTCCCCTTCTTACCCCATCCCTGACATATTTAGTTGTTTTTTTTTCTCTCTTTGCCCATCACTCTGCCTGTTCTCCATCTCTCTCTGGTGCTTCCCCCCTACCCCCTTTCTCCCGAGGCATCCCGTCCCATGATCCTTTCCCTTCTCCAGCTCTGTAATCACTTTCGCCAATCACCTTTCCAGCTCTTAGCTTCATCCCACCCCCTCCGGTCTTCTCCTATTATTCTCCATTTCCCCTCCCCCCACTACTTTCAAATCTCTTACTATCTTTCCTTTCAGTTAGTCCTGACGAAGGGTCTTGGCCCGAAACGTCGACAGTGCTTCTCCTTATAGATGCTGCCTGGCCTGCTGTGTTCCACCAGCATTTTGTGCATGTTGTTTGAATTTCCAGCATCTGCAGATTTCCTTGTGTTAGCTCACTTTTTAAATATACATTATCTCTTTTTTTTGCACAATTTTTAATCAATTCAATATATGTGTACTGTAATTGATTTATTTATTTTTCTTCTATATTATACATTGTATTGAATTGTTGCTGCTGAATTAACAAATTTCACGACACATGCTGGTGATAATAAACCTGATTCTGATTTAGTGTACTGAATGCAATAAAAGCACAGAGCTGGACTAGACTGATGACTTACATACTGTTACACTAGTTGCCATGTCAAGAAACTCTCTGCTGTTCAGTAAGTTCAGCTCTGCAGAAGAAGTAAACTTAATACAGGGAAAGGTTGAATAGGTCAGGAATTTATTCCCTGGAATATAGGAGAATGAGGTGAGATCTTCTGGAGTTTACAAAATTATGAGGGGTATGGATAGAGTAAATACATGCAGGCTTTGTCTAGTGAGATTGGATGAGACTAGAACTAGAAGTTATAGGTCGAAGCCATTTATGGGGATCCTGAGGGGAAACTTCTTCACTCAGAGGGTGGTGTGAGTGTAGAATGAGCTGCCAGCAGAGGCAGTGGATGAAGGTTCGATTTCAACACTTACGAGAAGTTTGGGCAGGTACTACACAACTCTGTCAAGCAATCTGTCACTCTCCTTTGGCCTAGTTTTTTCTCTTCGGAGTGAAAGAGGATGAGAGGTTGCTTGATGGAGATGTTCGAGAGGCACAGATCAAGTGGACAGCCAGAGAGAAAGCCTTGGGGAGGTCTCCAACCCTTTGGGCCGAAGCAGAGTGAGAGATTGCTTGGCTGTTCTCTTTTCCCAAGGTGTGTGACTTGGAGGACAACTTCCTGGTCATGGCACTTTTGCTGCCCTTTTCCATTGGTGCTCAGGCCTTTTTGTGTGGACATATGTGTGGCTGTGACCCTCCTCCACATCCAAACAATGCCTGGTAACAGACCCTGAGATGCGCCTTCCTTCTCTAGAGCAAACACCCACAACCACGAGTTCAAAAGACAGCAGCAACACTTGTGAAAACCACTTGCTACTAGTTTTTGCTTTTAGGCCGGGAGGGGTCAGGAGTGTTTAGTCAACAACAAAAAAAAATCCTTGTGATCTTCTTCAAACCAAGGTTGCAGATTGATAATTCCACTGGCATGCTAACACTGGTTTGATGATTCAGTAGCAGGAACTTCAAAATAACAGCAGAGTTTTAATTAGTAGATTAAATTGGATCCCATTTCCAGCTTGTTTGACAAGGTTAAGTGATGTTGTAACACTAAATGTTGAGCCACTAGATGTCAAGCTTCTGGAATATATTTTATTTGTTAATTTATTAGTGGTAATATTATTTTATATGTTGTGTGCAAGTTTTATGTACTGTGTTGTGCTCCTTGGCCTGGAGGAATGTTGTTTCATTTGGTGGTATACAAGTATACAGTTGAATCAGAATCATGGAAAGCTACAGCACAGAAACAGGCCCTTCAGCCCATCCAGTCCATGCTGAACCATGACAGTAAACTTGAATTTGAACTGTTTAAAAGCTTGATGTGTTGGGATGCTTGGCCTTTACTGAAGTGGAGAGTATTGACAAATTGTGTGACGTGACAAATAATACTCATCTAAATAAGGAACACACCTCAAATGTTGAAGGAACTCAGCAGGTCAGGTAGCATCTTTGGAAAAGAGTAAACAGTCGACATTTCTTCAGGATCATAAGGAATAGGCATCTTCATTTGCTGGATTACAGAGGGATTAGAGCTGCTGGTTAACTCTTCAGATGGTCCGGTCAGGAGGAGAAATGTAATACTCTGAACATTCTGCTGCTCCATTTGTCTCCAGAGGTTTGGACCATAAATATATTCAAAACAGAGTTTCAACGATTCTGTTTAGGCATCAGTCCAGCTCAGTGGTGCGGTTAATTGAGCTGCTACCTCACAGATCCCAAGTTCAATCCTGAATTATGTTCGCTCGTTCCTTATTGCTGTGTCGTATGATGTGGGCGATCACGGTCTTTCCGTGACCATGATTATGCTTGGCAAATTTTTCTACTGAAGTGGTTTGCCATTGCCGTCTTCTGGGCAGTGTCTTTACAGGATAGGTGACCCCAGCCTTTATCAATACTCTTCAGAGATTGTCTGTCTGAGATTGAGATATAGCACAGAATAGGCCACTCCAGCCCTTTGAGCCGTGCTACCCCACAATCCCGAGATTTTAATCCAAGCCTAATCACAGAACAATTTACAATGACCAATTAACCTACCAACTGGTACATCTTTGGACTGAGGGAGAGGAAGCTGATTACACAGATCGGAAGGAGTGAGGCAATGTAAACATTTGAATTCTCGGGTGGTAATTTTACAGTTGGGCATAGGGAATGTCCAGCGTAGCTGTTTCTATGGATTTGCCTTTAGGTTGTCAGGCAACGTGTGAACTTGCAAGATGGGTTGCAGTCATGCTTGTTGAACTATTTTTGCTGATGTATGATTGATTGCAAGGAAGTTCAGTTGATAAAGGGACACAGTGTCCCTGTGTGCGATGAAGAGGCTAATCTGCAGGGACTTGTATCTGTCTCCCAGAGTCTAGCCAGCACGAAGAACCAATGCCAACTATTGTTATTGTTAGGCAATGATTTGGTTGGCTGTTCCTCTAATGAGTGACTCACATTCTACTGGATAAACTGGCTTTCTGATTCTCTGTTCTTGTTTTCTCTTCCCTGAGTCACACAATAGGCTGTAGTAGTTGTAAGTTGTCTTGGATCGCAGGTACAAAGGGAATAGCTACAAGAGGAAATGGACGATCCGTTCTGTGAAATATTCCCAGAAGGTGCAAGGCAAGCCCTTTAAGCGACACATGTTTCTAGCTTGTCTCTACAAAGTAAATTACGGACATCATGAGGAAATAGCTTATACTAGTGAGACCATTCAGCCCAAAAGAGCTCTGCTAGCTGCAGGAGCCTCTCCTCACCCCTCTTTATTTTGGCATACACACTCAGTGGCCATTGAATTAGCTATCACCCAGACCTAATAAGGTGGCATTGAGTGTATGTTTTTGTTGCTGTAGCCCATCCACTTCAAGGTTCAGTGTGTTGTGCCTTCAGAGATTCTCTTCCGCACAACACCGTTGTAACTATGGTTGAGGCATTATTGCCTTCCTGTCAGCTTGAACCAGTTTAGCCACTCTCCTCTGAACTCTAGTTTTTACCCGCAGAACTGGTGCTCACTGGAGTTTTCTGTTTGTTTCTTGAATCATTCTCTGTAGGCTCTAGATAGTGTTGTGCATGAAAATTCCAGAAGATCAGCAGTTTCTGAGATACTCAAATTACCCCGTCCGGCACCAGCAATCATTTCACAGTCAAAGTCACTTAGATCGCTTAATCATTTCTTACCCATTTTGATGTTGCCTGAACAGCAATTGAACCTCTTGACCGTGATAACATGTTTTTATGCATTGAGCTGCTGCCACACGATTGGCTGATTTAATACTTGTAAGGTGTATGACTACTTAATAATGTGGCCACTGAGTGTACGTACAGGTTGGGCACATCCTTATCTGAAAACCTCTGAAATCCAGAATTTGTCTGCGCTCTGAGATGGTGTCACAAATGGAAAATTCCACAAGGCACGGGAGAGGTTTCTCTGCGCACCACAGCCAGTTCTGAGAAGTGACCTCACATTTCAAAGTTCAAGATTCAAAGTAAATTTAATATCAAAGTCACCATATACAGCCCCGAGATTCACTTTCCGAGATCCATCAGAGAATCGATAAAAGACTGCGCTCAACAGGAGGAGCAAACAACCAACGTGCAAAAGACAACAAATTGTGCAAATACAAAAGAAAAATGAGAACTAATGATAATTTTTAAAAATATTGGGAATATGAGATGAAGAGTTCTGGAAAGTGAGGCTGTAGATTGTGGGAACAGTTCAGTGATGGGGTGAGTGAAGTTGCCTGCTTTGGCTTGGGAGTTGATGGTTGAGGGGTAATTGTTTCTGACCCTGGTGGCATGATTCCTGAGGCTCCTGTACTTTCTTCCTGACGGCAGTAGTGAGAAGGGAGCATGAGCTGGTTGGTTGGGGTCCCTGACGATGTGCGTCGCTTTCCTGCGACAGCATTCTGTGTTAATGTGCTCAGTGTTGGGCAGAGTCCATGGTGGACTGGAACGTATTCTCTGTTTTAGGGCATCGGTGTTTCCATACCAGGCTGTGATGCAGCCAGTCAACATAGTCTCCACCACATATCTATAGAAGTTTGTCTCAGCAAGCCTGTAAGGAAGGTGGTGCTGTGCTTTCTTTGCATGTGCTGGGTCCAGGATAGGTTCTGTAAAATTATAACACCTCTCCCCTTCAGATCCCTGATGAGGACTGGCTCATGGACCTCCAGTTTACTCATCCTGAAGCCAATAATCAGCTCCTTGGGCTTGCCGTCATTGAGTGAGAGGTTGTTGTTGTGGCACCACTCAGCCAGATTTTCAGTCTCCCTCCTATACGCTGATTCATCATCACCTTTGAGTCGGCCGACGGCAGTGCTGTTGTCAGCAAACTTAAATATGGGATTGGCTTAGCCACACAGTTATAACTGTGCAGCGAGCAGAGCAGGGGGCTAAGCACACAGCCTTGTGGTGGTACATATGTAATGAGCAGAAGTTAATGGATATTAGAAAAACACTGCATAAAGTGAAAAATGAAGATCTCAATTGTGCATTGAAAGAGTAGATTCATTAGTGTCGGAGTGAATATGTGGTGCTTAATGGTGTACTGATCATGCTATCTTAGTTTTCGCTGCAGCTCTTCTTCTCCTGGAATGTCAGAGGTACGTTTTTACACAGCGTTCAGTGCAGGGGACGCACTGCCAGGGCTGGCGGTCGATGCTGATACAGTAGGGATTTTTAAGAGACTGTTGGGCACATGGATGATAGAAACATGGAGGGTTATGTAGGAGAGAAGCCTACATAGGAGGGACTGACCATGGAGTAGGTTGAAATGTTGGCACAACATCATGGGTCGGAGAGCTGTACCGTGCTGGCAACTTACTCTGTGTTACTTCCTGACAGTGTCGCGGAGCAGCTTCAGATGCACAGAATGGCAATGCTGCTGTTAAAGCCTTTTTGTTCTGAAGCAGTATTAAACATGAGGAACTTCTGAAGGCATAGAGCAAATCCTGTCTTTGCCAAAATGTTGCTCCTCCCCTTGTACTGCAAAGTGTAGTGCAATGCCTGTATTTATTCTGTGGGTAGTGGGGGAGGATTTTATTGAGTCAGTATGGAACAGCACAATATCGATAATAAACCCCAGTTGTGGAATCAGCCAGTTCTGTGTACTCTGATCATTCCTAGACCACAAAAATTTGAAGTGCACCTTTTAAGTTAATAAGTTTGCTTGCAAGTGTCTGCAACCCAACAGCAAGGTTGCAGTCGCCGGAGAGACAAATCCCAAATCTGAGCCAGCCAGAAATGATACAAGGTGTAGCCAACTAAAGGGAGCCAATGGTAATTTGGATTCGAATTGAGTTGTGCTGAGTAACACATGTCGGAACCATCCCGAGTCAAAATGGTAGAAAACCCAAGTACTTGATGGAGACTTTGTAGAGGTGTACAAGATGAGAAAGTGGACAGCCAGAGCCTTTTTCCCAGGGGAGGGCAGAAATGACTAATGTGGGGAGACTTAGGGTTTAATGTGATTGGAGTAAAGGGGGTGGGAACGTCAGAAGTAAGTTCTTTTACACAGAGAGTGGTAGGTGTGTGGAACACGCTGCCAGGTGTGGTGGTAGAGGCAGACATATTAGGGACATTTAAGAAACTCTTAGATAGGCACGTGGAAAATAGAAAAACGGAGGGTCATGGAACATATATATATATATATATATAGAATAGTACCACAGAGGAATAGGCCCTTTGGACCATGGTGTTGTGCCAAACCAATAAAATTAAATGGCCAACTAAACTAACCCCTTCTGCCTACACAATCTCCATATCCTTCCATTTCCCTCACATTCATGTGTCTATCTAAATGTCTCTTAAAAGTCTCTAATGTTTCTGCCTCTTCCAGCACATTTCAGGCACCCACCACTCTCTGTGTTTTTAAAAAATAATTGTCCCTCACATCTTCTTTGAAATTACCACCCTCACCTTAAATGCATGTCCTCTGGTGTTACACGTTTCAACCCTTGGAAAAAGCTACTGTCTGTCTACTCTATCAATGCCTCTCATAATCTAATAAACCTCTCTCCTCAGCCTCTGTCATTCCAGAGAGAACAACCCAAGTTTGTCCAATGTCTTGTTAGAGCCCATGTCCGCTAATCCAGGCAACTTAACCTCTATCAATCTGTGTAGAAACTTGAACTATGAACTTGGACACTAAAATCCCTCTGCTCATCAATACTGTTAAGGGTCTTTCCCTTACTAGGGTACTGCCTCTCTACATTTGACCTACCAAGGTGTATCACTTGAGGGAAGGGCTAGATTGTTTTTAGAGGAGGTTAAGAGGTTGGCACAACTTTTGTGGGCTGAAGGACCTGTACTATTATTTTCACTCAGTTGGTCAAGCAGCATCTGTGGAGGGAGAAATACGTAACATTTCAGATTTCCTGCAAGTTCAGTCTTTTTGATCTCCATTGAAGTGCTGAGGAAGGGCTATGCTGTTCTTCAGACCGAGTAAAGTATAGGGGTTTTCACTGGAACCCTGGCCAACATTTACTCCTTAATTATTAGTAAGATAATCAGACATGTGGTCTCTATCACCTTGTTTGTGGAAGTTTTACTTTGCACATATTTCTTCTTGCTCTTCCTATATTACAAGTGTATCCAAATCTTCATTCATTGCAAAACACCCTAGCTTACTCTGAAAATCTGTTTAAATGCAAGTCTTGCCTTTAACGCCTTTGGTGAATTTCAGAATCAAATCTTAGTGTGCTGTTGCTGTTCTAAATTCCTACATCTTATAAAGATCAGTAATGTTTTCAGGATCCTGAGTTCAGAGACTGCCCGCAGTGGAGCAGAAGCTTCTCTGTTTATCTGTGGGGATGAAGTGTATCATCTTTCTCAAGCTGATTGATTAAAAGCAAGTTTTAAACCTTGCAAGCTTCAGCATCTTATGTTTTAATCCTCTTGGCTAACAGATCAGAAGAAGTGGTCAGGAATACCAGACGTAAGAGGAGACGTACAGTAAGAGACTGCAGACGCTGGCATACTGAGCAATACGCAATCTGCTGGAAGACCGTAACAGGTTGAGCAGTATCTGTGGGAGGAAAGGAATTGTCAGCATTTCGTACAGTCTTCCAGCTCCACCCCTTCTCACTGCCCCTACCTTCCTGCCATATCATACCCCTCCTCAGTCCACCATACACCTCGGAGTTCGTTTCTGCTACTCTACTTTTCTCTGTTCTGGCCAATCTGTCTCTCCGCTCTCAGTCCTGAAGCAGGGCTTTGGCCCGAAACTTTGACAGTTTCTTTCCTCCCACTGACGCTGCTGAATTTTTCTAGCTGACTATGCGTTGACACCAGACATCAGTCCCTTTATGTTAAAGAAATATTTAAATATCTTTTGCCCAACCACAAACGGCTGGCCAGACCTGGTGCACAAACAAATCAAAAGCAACATTGAGGTTATTTTCTTGAGGAGGCAGTCCATGTTTGGGCTGGCTGTACATTTGGTGTTTCCTTTGAGAGGGATTCCTTGTGTTTGGACCTGAGTTAAGGAGAGAGGCACGTATTACAGACTGTCTCTTTGTGAAAGAGTTAAAGTGAGTGCAGATTTGGGCCAGAAGGCTTGTGGTGATCTGTTTTTCATGGCAAAGGACCATTTTTTTCCAGCCGTATGCAAACAGCAAGTGTCTGACAGGATTTCCTGAGTATTCTAACATTCTAAACTGGAAAAAAGCAAGTTGTGGAATATTTTGCTGATCTGTCTGAGCAATCTTGCTTCATTGTGAAGATCTGTAGAATAGGCAAGCAGTTCAAACCCTGTCAAGACCCCTGGTGCCCTCATCAGCTTCTTCCCCACCCCCTTTAAAGCCTCATTTTTTTGCAAGATCGCACTTTGACAGATGCCCACCGAAGACAATACTGTCACCAGTTTGCTTATCGTAAACAAATTGTATTCTTCCTGTCACTGTCTGAGGGGCCAGTTTTTTTTTCCCTACACAAGGTCAATTTAAGGGTCATACCTCCAGTTGGGTGACCAGATTCCGGCAGAGTGGGCTGAATTTGACCAGAGTGAAGTTCTTTGTCACATTGGAGCGTGTTGGGATCATCCTGCCTTTATTGAAAAGGTTTGCATCTTCGTTGTTATGGATGTCCAATTGCTACCCTCCAATCCAGATGAGAGAATGTCCTTAGAGTTTAAGGGATACCGGGTAAGAGGAGAAAGGTGGAACAGGATGCTGAGAAGGAATGAATCAGTACACAATACGCTGGAGCACGGGCTCCCGACCTCTTTCATTGCCGTGGACCCCTACCATTAACTGAGTGGTCTGTGGACCCCAGTTGGGAACCCAGCAGGTCAAGCAGTTTCTGTGGAGGGAAATGGTCAGCATTTCGGATCGAGACTCTCCATCTGTCCAAGTGAAGGGTCTCGTCTCAAAATGTCAGCTGTCCATTTGTCTCCATAGATGCTGCCTGACCTGCTGAGTCCCTCCAGCATTTTGTTCGCGTTTCTTTGGATTCCCAGCAACTACAGGCTTTCTCATGTTCTGTGGGGGGAAAATAGTCGACATTTTGGATCAAGAATCTTCACCCGACCCTCTGTCCAGATGAAGTGTCTCAACCGGGAATGTCAACTATCCTCGAGAGACGCTGCTAGACCCGCTGAGCTCCTCCAGCATTTTGTGAGCTTGCTCTAGATTCCAGTGTCTGCGGGCTCTTGTGTCTCCATTAAGGAATGAATGTTCTGATCTTGCTTCCAAGTCCCAAATAAATCCTCCTTGATATTTTTTATGTGAGATACAGAGCACTGTGTGAATGGCAGTTTATTCCTTCCTGCATTTTCTGTAGTTTTTAGATTTTCTCAAACACCGTGCCAGTGGATGCATAGATTTACATTGTTGGCCGTCATTAAGTTCAGAGGCTGCTACTGTTTGGAAGCTTTAATGTGAAAGTTATAATGAGGGGAAAATACTCGTACTAGAGTACAGTCCAAGGAGTTTTCTGTCTGGTGAAGTGCTTTCTAAAATGCAGTTGCTGTGTGATCCAGGAGCATCCTATCTGTACAATGAAGGGAAGTAAGCGATCTGACCCTCATTGAAGGCTGGGTGAGGAGTGAGTGCCAACTACGGCTCTGCTGTAACCTCTAAGTCAAAGTGTTGTGCGTTCAAGTCCCACTAGAGGCCCAAGCACAAAACTTTGGCTGATGCGGTCGCCCAGATGAGACACTAAATTAGTGCCCTTTCTGCCTCTTTAGATGGTGAAGAGCAGGTGCTCGTGGCCATGCTTGCACCATACTGAACATGACAAATTACTGCTCTTAGGGGCTGCCATGATAGAGTCATTGGAAGTCTTCTTCTCATAAATACTGATTGACATGCAACGCCTTTCTTCCAGTGTCAGTGATTCTTCTCATCCACCTGAGAAGGCGAGCACGGTTTCAGTTTAGCTCTTCGTCAAAACCCAGCTCTTCTGACAGTGTAGCACTCCCTCGATACTGTATTGGGTCAGCATCACATATATAGTGCCTAGTGTGAGGTTTAAACACTTGGTCTTCCAAACCTTTGGGAAGCTGGACGAACCCTCTCAGTGAAGTATTTAATTTTGTTGCATTGCATTCCTGCTGGAAAACCAAGCAGAGACACAGATTAGATTTATGTCATGTACCGTGAGAAGTGTTGTTTGTGTCAAGGATGTACTGGGGGCGGCCTGCAGGTGTCATCACGTTCCCTTCTCCAACTCAGCATGTCCTCAACTCACCCAAGCCCATATGCCTTTGGAGCGAAGGAGGAAACTGGAGCACCCGGAGGAAATACACACAGTCTCGGGGAGAATGTATGAACTCCTTACAGATAGTGGCAGGAATAAAACCCCAATCCTACAGCTGCCACTGTAAAGTGTTACATTAACATACAAATCCATCCTTGCTTTATAAATTTAATTTATTCTCATTTTCTTTGAACTCTCTTGATTTCTAATCCTTCCATAACTCCTCACTAAGTCTGAACACCTTGCTGTCTTTTTTTTTTACGATGCTCTTACATTCTTTGACTTCTTTATGAAGTGTCTGTCAGGTCCTGTGTAGATGGGTTTGCTGATCATTTTTGCCTACAGCAGACTTTCCTGGTGCTAAAGTTGTTCGTGTAGTGAAGCTAGGTTGACGTTAGGTTACTGGTGCGATAGTGTTAACTGTGCTGTGATCAGTTACCATGATCATTTCCATCAGGTATGTCAGTATCATTGTCTTTAGTAGATTAGTTGCCCTTAATGTACAAAAGATCTGTAACTAGCCAACTTTTACAGACTGGAAGAGGTGTCCTGCCTAACTAGTGCAGGGGAAATAATTCCTCTATTGTACCCTCTCTGTCATTTGGCATCATACATTGCCAATAGTATATTTACTTGTTCACGGAAGCTATACAGAAAGAGGAGCAGGGATAGTATCTGCAGAATTTCTAGGCATAATAGTTAGGGCCCAGTAGGAGGGCATTGTGCCCTGGCTTGTGCCTTTGGATGAAAGTACAAGGCTTAGAAATGGGCAAAATTGAGGTGAGTTTGTGTGTTGTCCGTGACTGCCTAGGTTTCCTCCCATGTCTAAAAGGACATGCGAGTTGGTAGGCTCACTGGGGCACTGCAAATTGCCCCTAGTGTAGGTGAGCGGTAGGAGAATCAGGAGCTTTTGTGAGCAGGTACAGAACATCGTACACATCCACTGGTCTTCCTTGATAGATTTTATCCAAGCCCTTAAAATGTCAAAGTTAATTTGTTATCATATACTACCTTGAGATTCATTTTTCTTGCAGGCATTTTCAGGAAAAAAAGAAATGCAGTTGAATTTTATGAAAATCAATACAAAACCAGACTAATACTGAATAATACCAACGTGTAAAAGAAGTCAAACTTATATTTTATTTAGAGATACAGTGTGGCTCAGCAACCCACCGACTTAACACTAGCATAATCATAAGACAATTTACAGTGACTGATTAACCTACTAACCTTTGGACTGTGGGAGGAAACCAGAGCACCCAGAGGAAACCCAGGTGGTCATGGGGAGAACAAAGTTGCACGGAAATAATTAAAAGATATAAGGAGGATAAACTGCTGTTTAACTGAGTAACAATTTGTGTATTTAATTGAAATACAGAACAAACTAGAACACTACCAATACTTCTGTAGTACTATAAAGCTGTGTATTCATTCCAAATTATTATTAATGGAGGAACTCATCTGCCATATTCTCCAAATTGACTGTAAGTGAACAAAATCAGTTCAGACACCCAGTGCAGATAATGGACTTCCTTCATGCAATGCGTTGGGCCAGGAGTTCTCAACCTGGAGTCCATGGACCCCTCGGTTAGGGGGTCTGTTGGCATATAAAAAACATTAGGAACTCCTGCTTTATATGATTGCATCCTCCAAATCTTCATTTTCATTGTAACATTCAAGATGATTGTCGATACCTTCAAATTCTTCGTAGTTTCTAACTTGTTGAAGTAGTGAAATTGTTTCAATTTCACGCCTGGCCGTTTCTGGCAACTCCAAGCTTGCATGCCTGAAACTGCGTTGAGCAAAATAGTTCCAAATTGTCTTACTGCTTATTTCTCACCAGCAATCAGTCACAAAAATGTGTTTGTGCTTTTTTGAACACAAACACATGCTACTGTCACTATTTAAAACCTGATGGCTCAAAGTGTGGTCTGGTGTCTAACAGCCATGAACACAGCTGATGCTAGTTAGAAACTGTTCGGCAACAATCTTCTGCCCTAATTAAGCACCGCATTGTTCCAAATAAACAAAGGGAATCCTGGCGACTTTCTCACTGTAATTTACAGTTTTAAAAATTTATTGCACTGTTCTGCTGTCACAAAACAATAAATTTCATGACGTATGTTGGTGATATTAAAACTCTGTTCTGATTCAGTTGGCGCCAGCACTTTAACTATGAATAAACTCATTTGTTGAACATTGTGTATAAGTGGGCAGCAGTCCGCTGACGGAAGGACACAAGCCCTTTTCAGTTCCACTCAAGCTCTTTCCTACTTCCATTCCATGAATATTGACTCTTGTTCCTGCATTATGCAATGTGATCTCTGACCCACAGAGGCCAGCCCTGTTTACAGAGTCTGATCGAAGCAAACCCGGTGAGTGGTCTCTCTTTAAAATGGGCTCGGTGCCTCAGTGCACATCATGTGAACAACACTAGCCTCTTCATTCAGACAGGAACCCACAAGCACAAATGTGAGTCTTTTCCTATAATTTTATTTTACTTCCTCGCAGAACCCTTTTGGTAGTTCCTTGGTGTCTCTGAAAAGGATCAAATTTAGTAACAGACTTTGGCATTTCTTTACACATTGAGAATATCTAGCCAAAACTAGAAAGTGGGTAGTTGGCGTGTATAAGTTCACAAACTTTCAAAACTCACAAGGAGTCCAAAGCTGTTTTGTTTTTGACTTTGAGTCGTAGAGTCAAACAGCCCTTTGGCCAACCAGATCATGCTGAATAAGATGCCCTATTCATGCTTGTCAAACTTGCCCATATCCCACTAATCTTTCCTATCCATGTACCTGTCCACCTGTCTTTAAAAAGTTGTTATTGTACCTGCTTCAAACACTTGTTCTGGCAGCTCATTCCACATACACGCCACCCTCTGTGTAAAAATATTTCTCCTCGAGTTCCTGTCATCTTTCCCCTCTCACCTTAAGCCTAGGCCCTCTCGTTCTTGATTTCCATACCCTGGAAAGAAGACTTGAGCGCATTCTCCCAGTCTCTGCCCCTCATGATTTTATATACTTCTGTGGGATCACTCCTCGTTCTTGTACATTCCAATGAAAGAAGTTCCAATCTGCACAACGTCTCTCCATAACTCAGTCCCTCAAGTCCCAGTAATGTCCTCATAAATCTCCTCCGCACTTTTGTTCAATTTAATCACACCTTTCTCATAGCCGGGGAACTAGAACTGAACACAGTATTCTAAATGTGGCCTCACCAACACCCTGTACAACTCAGAAACAGAAGCAGAAATGGGTGTATTATTACTGACATTTCAAGTTCAAGTTTATTGTCATCTGACTATGCATGTATACAAGCAAATGAAACAACGTTCCTCTGGACCACAGTGCATCCACTATGCTTATATCACACACAGCAAATAAAACAAAATATTACCACAATTAAGTTAATAAAATCTGATGCAAAATGCATGTAGTGCACAGCACAGATAAACAGTAAAACAACTTGCTCCACTAGTGATGAGACCTCGGTGGTGGCAGGGTGTTGTGGGAGATCATATCTGCTCACTTAGACGAATCTAAAAGATACTATGGCACTATATTGTCAGTGAGTAGTGAGGTTCACTCCTGGATGCTTGCTGATATTAATCCCTCAGCTGAATCAGGAAAGATGGGATCTTCTTAATTACTCTTGGAATTGAAACCTACCAAATATTGAAAGGCTTAGCTAGAGAGGATCTTCTTAGTAGTGGAAGAGTTTAGGACCAGAGGACGTTGCCTCAGAATAGAAGGATGCCCCTTTAGAACAGAGATGAGGAATAATTTCTCTAGCTGGGAGAGATAAATCTGCAGAATTCATTGCTATAGACAGATGTGGAGGTCAAGTAATTGGGTATATTTAAATCAGAGGTGGATAGGTTTTTGATTAGTAAGGGTGTCAAAGGTTATGGGAGAAGGCAGGAGAATGAGGTTGAGAGAGATAATAAATCAGCCATGATGGAATATGGAACTGACTTGATGGGCCGAATGGCCTAATTCAGTTCATATGTCTTATGGTCTTATAGAAAATGCCAGTGTTTATTGCCTCTCCCTAATTGCTTCTTGCTAGGCCATTTCATTTAACTATTTTTATTTGGGACTAGATATAGATTAGATCTGCTAAGGAAACGGCTTCAGAGCTAATGGCTTCTCATAAGAATTCAATTAATTCATGGCCATATTACTGATACCAGACTTTGAGGCCAGATTAATTTGAACTGGAATTCACCAAAATCTGTTTTGGAGCTTGAATTCGCACCTCTGGATCGGTCAACATCCAGACCCAAAAGGTGATGATCCCACGATCAGATTCACCGCACAGTGTGGGATCCAACAATGCAGAAATTCCTCCTTTCCCCAAGTTGCCAAGGGGGGCCATACTAGGAAACAATAGCAATAAAGAGTTCAAAGTTCAAAGTAAGTCTATTTTCAAAGCACATATACGTCACCATATTCAACCCTGAGTTTTGTTTTCTTGTGGGCATCCATAGAATAATAACCATAGCAGAATCAATGAATGACCACCTCAACCTGGGTGTTCAACCAGTGTGCAAAAGACAACAAGCTGGGCAAATACAAAATGAAAGAAATAATAATAATAATAAATAATTAAGAAATAAATATTGAGAACATGAGATGAAGGAACTTTGAAAGTGAGTCCATAGGTTGTGGGAGCATTTCAGTGATGGGACAAGTGAAGTTATTCCATTTGGTTCAAGAGCCTGATGGTTGGTGGGGGGGGGGGGGGGGGGGCGGTGGGGAAGCTGTTCCTGAACCTGGTGGTGTGAGTCCTGAGGCTTCTGTACCTTCTTCCTGATGGCAGCAGCGAGAAGGGAGCATGTCCTGGGGGGTGGGGGTCTCTGATGTTCGATGCTGCTTTCCCACGACAACTCTTCACGTCAGAGTGCTCAGTGGCAGGGAGGGCTTTACCCATGATGGACTGGGCCGTATCTACCAGTTTTTGTAGGATCTTCCGTTCAAGGACATTGGTGTTTCTATACCAGGCCATGATGCAACCAGACAATATACCCCCCCACTACATATCTATAGAAGACTGAGTATGGGTAAGAATATGCATAAATCAAAATCTTCCTTTCTTTTCCCAGGCATCTGCTGCTAAGAATTAATTTGAGGCTGTGTTTAGGATTCATCTCTCTCGCCCTGTTAGTGACAATTAAGGCATGAAGGAGGTTGCTTTGATGGTTTCAGTGCTGTGATCGAAGGACCTACTTCCTTTGGAAGAGCTCTTTCATTAATAATGCTTTGAAACTGATAATTATCTGCTGTGGGCTATGTTAGAAACTGGAAGTAGTATTTAATGTATAGAAGAAATTTAGATGAATCTAAACTTTGAACTGCAGTGGAGGTAAGGGAGGGTGTGGAAAGTTCCCTCTAATTTACAAACTCAAGCCCTCGAGGTATTTGTCTGCCAATGATCTTGCATGTAGCTGCATTAGTTCAAACATTGTTACCTTTTATTCAAGAGGATCAGGGATTTACTTTAGATTACTCTGATTAAACACAGGTGAGAACTTCATCTCCAATGAACCAACTATGTGAAAGGTGAGTACGACATTGGGCCAAACTTCTTGCAAGGGACCAAAGACAAATATTTCCCTTTAAGTGATCCTTGGGACCTGAGGATAGATCTATTCCCATATGTTGTTAGTCCTTAACTGCCCTCTGAAATTCCCCAAGCAAGTATTTGTCTCTACAGGCAATTGACAAGGTACAAAAAGAGCCACTCCATTCAAAGACATTGGCTTCCTGTGGAAGAATTCCAACAGGCTGGGCTAAAATCCCTTTTCACATACTTGTGAAGGAGGATAACCAGGACATTTATTTTTAAAATCTATTATCTTTTGCCCTCCTGAAACAGCATTATTGAAGCACATGTATGAGGTTGAACAGGCCTATTTACCCTTTATTCCTCAGGAGATACGTGGGTTAATTCTTCAAGCTCAGTTTTACTGTCATTCAGCCATACCCATGTATGCAGCTGAATGAAACGACGTTCCTCAGGGACCAAGATGAAAAACACAGTATATATTATCACATGCAGCACATTAACAAATAATATTAACACAATAATATTAACAAATAATAAACAAGTATTCTGTAGATATACACGTTGACAAAGTGGATATACGATATATAGCTAAATATGGAACTGTATAATGCTATTGGCATTGTCATTAATGGTGTGTGCTGGGTGGTATTAGGGTGTTCAGAAGTCTCACAGCCTGCGGGGAGAAGCTGTTACCCAGCCTACCAATCCTTGTTCTTATACTGTGGTACCTT
Source organism: Hemitrygon akajei (assembly GCF_048418815.1). Taxonomy (NCBI): domain Eukaryota; kingdom Metazoa; phylum Chordata; class Chondrichthyes; order Myliobatiformes; family Dasyatidae; genus Hemitrygon; species Hemitrygon akajei. Next base: position 185,959,684 of record NC_133126.1, on the reverse strand, counting down.
TCTGCCTGACGGTAGGAGTCAGTGAGGCTGTCGGATGGATCGGAGGAGTCCTTGACAATACTGAGGGTTCTGGGGACGCAGTGCGTCTGGTACATGTCCTGTATTGGGGTGTGGGGGACTGAGGTATATTTTCATCTCTCTCACCTGCCTGGATGGGATCGGTGGTTGTTAATGAGTGAAGGGGTATTTATTATTTAGAGATACCGTATGGAACAGGCCCTTCTGGCCCAAGGAGCTGCACCACCTATTTAACTCCAGCCCAATCGTAGGACCATTTACAGTCACCTGACCAGTACGTCTTTGGACTGTGAGAGGAAACCGGAGCGTCCGTAGAAACCCATGTGTCCACGGGTAGGACGTACAATTTCTTACAGATGTCGTTGGGATTAGACTCTGAACTCCGACACCCCTAGCTGTAATGGCATCGTGTTAGCTGCTACTCTACTGCGTCATCAGCATAAAACACAAATTCTCCTCTCTTCACAGACCCTGACTGACTGAACAGGGTGACCCAAGAGTCATAGGGTCAGTCAACATGGAAACAGCCTTCTGCTTGTAAGTCTGTCCTTGGCCAGAATTGTATCATTAAAAATTAACTGGCCATTTCACAGCCATGTTGTTGGGTTAAACAGAGGACAAGTTTAGATTGTGGAAGGTTGGAGTGAGGGTCATGTGTCATGCAGTCATAGAACACTAAAGCACAGAAACAGGCCCTTCGACCCATCTAATCTGTGCTGAATAGGCCCTTCTGTCTGATACAATTAACCTGCACCCAGTCAGATATCTCCACACCCTTCCCAACCCTGTAGTTATCCAATTTTCTTTTTAAGTGTCGAAATCAAACCCACATCCACCACTTCTGCCGTTAGTTCATTCCACACACTCTCATCACCCTCTGAGTGAAGAAGTTCCCTCTCAGGTTCTCCTTAAGCATTTCACCTTTAACCCATGACCTCTTGTTCTAGTCCCCACCACCACCTCAGTGGAAAAAGCCTGCATGCATTTACCCTTTCTCATAATTTTGTATAATTTTAGTTGAGAAAAAAGATATTGCACAGGCTTCAGGGTAAGAAGACCTTAGAATGTGCCTCCAAAGCTGGGATAAACTTGAATGGTGGTACCTGTGAGGAAATGAAGAGCAAATGTTGGTTTTGTGTTTACAAAAAAGAAAACATAACTTGTAGGTGTAAACTTGGAGCTCCATGTGGTTCCATGGGATTCCCACATTAATCTCTCTGGTCCTGGCATCTGCCTTTCTAGAGCCTGGATAGCTCAGTCGGTAGAGCATCAGACTTTTAATCTGAGGGTCCAGGGTTCAAGTCCCTGTTCAGGCGTTCTGTTGCAAACGCAAGATGTTTTGATTTGAAGGTCTCATTTCTGAGCTATACAACTCTTTGAGAACTGCGTTGCCAGATTGCCAGTTTTTGTGGTCACCTCCATTTCAGTTGGTGTCAGGGCGCTTTGGCTGACAGGCGGCTCTGAGGAGCTGCTCTGCAGGGGCAGTGCTACAGCAGGCAGCTGCTCATTCCTCCATTCTGGCTGCCTTTATTCCTGCTCTCTGTTCTCGCCCACCCCCAGCCTCTTCACTCAGTGCTGGAGCATTTTAAAGGAGTGACCTTTGCGAGACCTCCTTATCAATTGGAAACTATGACAAGGAGGAGAGAATTGCTCACCCTGGAAAGAAATTCCGAGACAGCAAGTAATTGCTTGCTTCTAAATCGTGCCAGAGCGCAGCGATAATCTTGGGTAGCCTTTATTTAAGAAATAAATTTAGCAGGGTCTTGTCAGAGTTGAAACCGTACTGATGAAGATGGATTGCATGTCGCCTTGTGTTAAATTCACTTACAAGGTTCTTCGGATTTTAGCAAAATGATCAGAATGGCGTAAATTCAGAAAAGAAAATAGAAGGAAGATGAGACCGCACAAAGTATTTTCTCCAGCGTTAGCCCTGCTTTTGTAGGATAGACCTTATTAAACTGGAGAGAGTGGAGAGAAGATTTGCGACAATGCTGCTAGGGCTTAAAGGCCTGAGTTAACGGGAGAGGCTGGGCAAGCAAGAACATTATTCCTTGGAGCATAGGAATTTGAGGGGTGATCTTAGAGGTATATACAATTGTGAGGAATAGAGAGGGTGAACACATAGTTTTTTCCGAGTGAGAGTGAACTAAAAACTAGAGGCAGATATTTAAAGTGAGAAGTGAGGGATATAAAAGGGACTTGTGGGGCAACTTCTTCATGGAAAAGGTGGTGCCTATATGGAGATAGCTGCCAGAGGAAGTGGTTAAGACTGCTACAATAACAGCATTTAAAGATCTTTGGAGAAGTACAAGGATAGGAGGGCTTAAATAGATATGGGCCAAATGAAGACAAGTGGGATTAGCTTGGTGGGCACCTTGGTCAGTATGGCCCAGTTAGGCTGGAGGGCCTGTTTCCATCCTGTGTTACTTTATGACTCTATGAGCAAGCTACCTAGCAGAGAGATAATGTGTGAATTCATTGTTAGCAGTTTTTAAAAAAGATATCCTCTTGCCTTGTGGATGTATAGTTAAGCAAGTGTCTTAAGTACAGCCACTGCATCTCCTTGGCTGTGAAATCTTTGGGAGTAAAACACAAGTTATTTCCCTGCTTTGTATAGTGAAGCACATAAGAAATACGAGGAGGAATGGACCATTTTGTCTCTCAAGTCTGATCCACCATTTGATTATTCATCTGCGCTGAACTGAGACTAAGGCTATGGCCTGCAACTTATGGACTCCTGGACTGGCTGCAGTTCTGAATGTCAGTTGTTAACTTTTATTGTTTGCATGATTTGAGTTTTTTTCCTGCACATTGAGTGTTTGACCATTTTCTAAAATGGGTTCTAATGGGCTTCTTTGTTTTGTGGTTGCCTGTAAGGAGATGAATCTCTGTAAGGATATAATGTACGTACTTCAAACTTTGATAAGATCAGGGGTGGTCAGATCTAGGTCCCCATTCTCTTCCCTGTACTCTATAACCTTTGACTCATTTTAAACCTGAGCAAAAGGTTGGAAATTTATGCAAGGTCACAACTTAAATCCTATAGTAGCTTTAACTTGGGTAAAATAGCACAGAAGGAATGGCGCCAGATCTCATGTAACTCCTTGGGCAGGAAACCAACAGCTTGGCAAAACAGGTGGAGTTTAAGGGAGCGTGGCTTCAAAGTAGAGATGCTGGGAGGTGTAGGGAGAGGTTTTGAGGGATGAGGGCTTTACCCGTGCAGGCAGTGCTGGAGAGATGAAGAAGCCAGGATTCGAGGCGTGTGGAGATGGAACACATTGGCCCTTTGGCCTGAGGTGGTAGGCCAAACTAATTAGACAAGTAATTAATGCCTAACTAAATAAATGCAATCTACCCACACAAGGTCCATATCCCTCCATTCTCTGCACATTCATGAGCTTATCTGAGAGCCTCTTAAAGGCCTCTTTAATACTTGCTTCTATTACCACCCTTGGCAGCGCATTTCATGCACCCATTGCTCGCTGTGTAAGAAAAATTGCCCCTCTCATCTCCTTTGAAGTTAACTCTCTCACTTTAACTTCTTGAGCGGAAGGACCGGTTCCTATTTTGTACTGTTCTGTGTTCTATGTTATAGTAAGGAGGATCTTTACTGAAACGTGGAAGATCTTGGGGATCTTGATAAGGTGGATTTGGAGAGGATGATTCTGCATGAAGGAGAATCTATATCTGGGAGTTAATGTTTGGTAACAAGGGTCATCCTCTTCAGGAAGAGATGAGGTAACCTTTTCCTTCCAGAGGGTCACGGGTCTTTGGAATGCACTTATCTCAAGGGCGGTGAAAGAAGACGCGGAAGGCAGTGGTAGGTAGATTCATGTTAAGTGAAGGGATGAAGGGTTACTGGGGTAGGCGGGAATGCAGAAGGTGAGGAGTTAATTACATCAGCGAATAGCAGAGCAGTCAACTGTCCACCCCTGCTCTGAATTTACACTTGAATCATTGGCTATAAATATCTTGGGATGACCTGAGGTGCGAGGTAAAGGGAAACATTGAATAATGTAGCTATTACACTCATCTTTACACCCATCTATAATGGGGCTGAGATTAGTGGTTTTAGGCACACTCTTAATCCTGGCTATTACAAAACTTTCCTAAATGAAGTCATTTATATGGCGCATTTCCCAATTACAGGATGCCCCGAGGTACATTAGAACGTAGAACAGTACAAAGCAGAGTAGGTCCTGTGGTCCATGATGTTGTACTGATCTTTTAACCTATTCTGAAATCAACCTAATCCTTCCTTCCCACATAACCTTTCACTTTTCTTTAATCCATGTGCCTGTCTAAATATATCTAATGTATCTGCCTCTTCTAGCAACCCTATCAGCATGTTCCACATACCCACCACTCTCTGTGTAAGGGGGAAAAAACCCTCTGACATCCCCTCTATACTTTTCTCCAATCTCCTTAAAATGCTGCTCCCTTGTACTAGCCACATCTGCCCTGAGAAAAAGTCTCCGGCTGTTCACTCTGTCTTTACCTCCTACCAACGTGTACATCTCTATCAAGTCGCCTCTCATCCACAGAGAAAGCCCTGGCTTGCGCAACCTGGGGTAGTGGTTAGCACAATTGCTTTTCTGTGTCAGTGATCAATGATTGGGTTTCAATTCCCACTGCTGTCCGTATGTTCTCCGCATGACCATGTGGGTTTCCTCCAGGTGCTCCGGTTTCCTCCCACATTCCAAAGACGTATGGTTAGGATTAGGGTTAATAAGCTGTGGGCATGCTGTGTTGGCGCTGAAGTGTGGTGACACTTGTGGGCTGCCCAGCACAATCGTCTCCAATTTGATTTGACATAAATCATGCATTTCACTGTATGCCAAGTCATTGGGTATATTTAAAGTGGCGGTTGATAGGTTCTTGATTAGTAAAGGCATCAAAGGCAAGGGGTTGAGAGGGATGATAAATCAGCCATTGAAGAATGCTGGAGCAGACTTGATGGGCCAAATGGCCTAATTCTGCTCCTTTGTCGTATGATCTTATAGTCTTATGGTATGTTTTGATCTTTCGATGTACATGTGACAAATAAAGCTAATCTTCATCTTTTTCCTTGCTTAGCTAAGCACATTGCAATCAGTAGCATGCTATATCAAATGCAGTCACTGCAACGGTGCAGAACGTAACTGCCCCTTTAAACAAATGATTTACCCTCCACTTGCCACTGGCAGGTTTCTCATTATAGATTTGCGATTGGAAGGATTTTGGCCCCCGTCACTGTACGGCAACAAAGGAGATCTTGTCTCTCTTTAACTGGAATGTACGTGTGTTGCTGCAGTTCAGCCTGAGTTTCTTATTTGAGAAAATTATATGCAGAAATGGTTATGTGAATCTGTCGTCGTATGAATGGTTGTTTTGTATTGTCTGCATACTTGTATTCTTGTGTTCTACAATCTGGTCCTGTTCAAAAGCACTCTGTATTCAGAACAAAGGTTGTAAATGTGTCCTTTTAAAAAAATAATTAGAGGTGGGTGGATGATTGGTCCTAAATTTACCAGAGGTGGTCAGACTGAGGTGCCCCTCAAGAAAGAAAGGATTTGCCTTTCAGAACACCGGCCAATCTGTGCTCAGCAATCTAAACAGCAATGAAAGGATAACTAATTCATTTTATTGATGTTGATAAAGATTAAATATTGGCTCCCATGCAGGGAAGAAGTGCCCTCTTTAGAATAGTATCATGGGATATTAATACCTGGACAGATCTTGGATGAATGTGCCATTTGAAAGATTAGAGCAGCATTCCAACAATATCCCTTTAGTAGTGTCACTGTTGTCATGAGCTCAGAGAGGCCATAGATTTATTTCAGCCAACTTACACAGGAAAATATAGCTCTATGTCCTTATTCATAGCATTCACATCATTAAACCTAAACCCTCGAATATTCACACAAGAGATTCTGTAGCTGCTGGAAATCCAGAGTAACACACACAAAATTCTGGCGGCAATGAGCAGATCAGGCAACATACATGGCAAGGAATAAACAGTCGACGTCTTGGGCCAAGGCCTTTCACCACGACTGGAGAGGAAGGGGGAAGAAATCAGAATAAGGAGGTGGGGAGGGGAAGGAGTACCAGCTGGAAGGTGATTGGTGAGGCCAGGTGAGGGGAAGGTGGGTGGGTGGGGGAGGGGTGACGAAGTGAGAAGCTGGGAGGTGAGAGATGGAGAAAGTAAAGGGCTGAAGAAGAAGGAATCTGATAGGAGAGGAGAGCGGGAGAAAGGGAAGGAATGGGGGCACGAGGGGGAGGTGATAGGCAGGTAGAAGAGGTGAAGTAAGAGATGAGTCAGAGTGGGGAATGGAAAAGTGGGGAAATTACTCTTAAGTTAGAGAAATATATGAGATTCAGATTCATTTACAAATCCGTAACAACTGGGGTTTCTGAGTAATCCGACAGCAGTTATTGAAGTTTTAAAAATTGAAATCTATTTCAGTGACATGAGGAACTATATGGACTCAGCCCTGTGCTGAATAATCCCATAATTTTTGTTTGGTGACAGGTCAGCTGAATGTCCAATAGAGTGTTGAATAAACAGAGCACTGAACTAAATGGAAAGTGTATCATCAGGTTTGAGGTCTGTTTCAATTTGGGAAAGGTGGGGTGGTGGGGGAGGCGGTCTTGGCAGCTTCCATGGAAACAGGTCCGAAAGTAGCAGCTTACTGGCAGACAGTGATTTATACAGGGGCAGATAAAGTGGCAAACAGCAGCTGTGCTGAGCGCTCGGTGCAAGGTTGGGGAGGGGGGTGGAGAATATAGGGGAGGGCACTGGGATGCAAGTGGGGGGGGATGGATTGGAGCCACCCATGGTGCTTTGCAACAGCTGTCAATGCCAGCGAGAGCTGGATCGGAGTTCATGACAGGCCAGAAGTATTTTAGGAGCGCTCTAATAATATACTCGTAAAAAAGTGCTATGAATGTGGCAAACCCTTCGCATTTGCTAGTAAGGCTGAAAGACTGCACTGAAAGTTTTGTGTCTGCTTCAGACTGATGCTTGCATCCAATTTAGTATAATTAGTTTCAACAAAAAATTAGCCTGGTTTCTCAGGAAATTTCCTGAGTGTTATTATATATACACACACACACACAGAACGGGTTCATTTTATGAGGCACTGAGTGACGAAGGGCACATTTGCTTTTATGACATTGTTGACTTGGGCGGACTGTCAGTCACACTGCATGATTGGAACACGCCCCTTGCGGCTACATCTCCTTTGACCTGCCCCACAACCCCCGCATGAGTCACTCCACGTGAACCTATTTATGGTGCACCTCCCATAGCCTGTCAGATAGCACACTATTTCTTTGTTATCTGTTGAATGATTCAGCCCCTTTTCCCATTTTCTCTTGCTTGGTTAATAACTGATCAAGGGAACTGTTTAAAGGAAATTAACATGGCGCGTTGACCTGGCGAGCCATTTTCCAGCGGCTTGCCGGCAGCACCGTCCCCGGGATTAGCACTTCATTCCCAGAAACTGCTGGGCAGTTCTAGAAAGTCGACAATCTTCACTGAGCCATGAAGTATGGTTGCAGCTCTATAAAACCCTGGTTAGACCACTCTGGGGGGAATTAAGTTCAGTTCTGGTGCCTCATTATAGGAAAGATGTGCAAGCTTTAGAGAGGGTGCAGAGGAGATTTGCCAGGATGCTGCCTGGATTAGAGAGCATGTCTTACAAGGATGGGTTCAGCGAGCTACAACTTTTCTCTTTAGAGTGAAAGGAGGATGCAAGGTGACTTTAAAGAGGTGTACAAGAGGCATAGATCAAGTGGACAGCCAGAGACTTTTTCCCAGGGTGGAAATGGTTAATACAAGGGGGCATAGAGATAAGGTGACCGGAGGAAAGAATGGGGAGGGTGTTGTCAGAGGTAAGTTCTTTTCACAGAGACTGTGAGTACATGGATTGTCCTGCCGGGGGTGACGATAGAGGCAGATAAACTTGGAATGTTTAAGACAGGCACATGGATGAAAGAGAAGTGGAGGGCCATGTAGGATGGAAGTGTTAAATCACAACATTGTGAATGGCTTGTATTGTGCTGTACTGTTCTATGTTCTTTGTTAATGTATAGATGAACCATACTTTTATGCTGCTTGAAGTCAGTGCATTTCACTCCTGCATGTTACTTGGTTGTATGTTTTTGAAGTTTGAGGGAAAACCGGAGTACCCATAGGAAATCAGAGCACCAAATTTCTTGGTGTTCACCTGATAGAGAATCTCACCTGGTCCCTGATGCACCATCAATAACTCACTCTGAGACGTAGGAAACGAGATATCGGCTTTTATTGACTGGAAGAATGAACAACACTACATCCTGGAGAATGAGGCCGGGCTCAGGCCTCAATCGCCTTTATACAGGGGTCTGTGGGAGGAGCCACAGGAGCAGTCCAGACAGGTGTATGTAGTTCACCACAGTCCCTCAATGCCAGCTCCATAGCAAAGAAAGCCCAGCAGCGTCTCTACTTTTTGCGAAGGCTGAGGAAAGTCCATCTCCCACCCCCCATCCTCATCACATTCTACAGGGGTTGTATCGAGAGTATCCTGAGCAGCTGCATCACTGCCTGGTTCGGAAATTGCAACATCTTGGATCGCAAGACCCTGCAGTGGATAGTGAGGTCAGCTGACAAGATCATTGGGGTCTCTCTTCCTGCCATCACGGGCATTTACACTACACGCTGCATCCACAAAGCAAACAGCATTATGAAGGACCCCATGCACCCCTCATACAATCTCTTCTCCCTCCTGCCGTCTGGGAAAAGGCTCCGAAGCATTCAGGCTCTCACGACCAGACTATGTAACAGTTTCTTCCCCCCAAGCTATCAGACTCCTCAATACCCGAAGCCTGGACTGACACCTTGCCCTACTGTCCTGTTTATTATTTATTATAATGCCTGCACTGTTTTTGTGTACTTTATGCAGTCCAGTGTAGGTCTGTAGTCTAGTGTAGCTTTCTCTGTGTTGTTTTTTATTACGTAGTTCAGTCTAGTTTTTTGTACTGTGTCATGTAACACCATGGTCCTGAAAAACGTTGTCTCATTTTTACTATACACTGTACCAGCAGTTATGGTCGAAATGACAGTAAAAGTTGACTTGACTTGACTTGAAACCCACATGTTTATGGGGAAAACGTAAAACTCCTTACAGATAGCAGTAGGAATTAAACCCCAATCTGGATCTCAGGTGCTGTAAAACGTTGTGCTTAGTGGAACTGGCCACCAAGATTCTGCAAAGCCTGTGACTGACACCAAACATGTTCAGATTAATCAGCTTATGTGACTGATAGATATACCTTAAATAAAAAGCAACCCTTCTTTGGAAACACATTGGATATGGTGGAGGAACGTGAGGCTAACCATTGAGTTCCTTTAGGTTCTAGTGAAAGGGGTCCTGTGGTCAAGAGAGAGTGATGGATGCTGTTAGCCCCCAGTACATGGACAGGTGCTGGGTGTAAGGGGACTCATCCAGAACTGCAGAGTGAAGAGAATTGACCACGTGCCTGATATCACCCGTCAGTCCCCACCCACTCATGACCTCAGTGGGCAAGGAAGACAGAAGGGAAAAATACATGTCCCACCAGCTCCTGACAGCTGCATATGACACTGATCTCCATTTCTTTCCATGACTGCCTTATCCATTCTCTGGGGCTTTTTACAGTCTTCCTTTGAAGCTCAATTAACATGCTTCTGTTCAAAGGCACGTCCATCTCAAACCGAGTCTGATGCATCCTTGCCAATTGAAGCAGCTGTTCTAGGAGGAGTTGCCTCAGCTTCTCGCTGATTCAGTCAGCGGCCATGTGGACAGGATTACTGAAGTATACTCACTATCTGTCAGGTTTACACAGGAAGTGGGGCGGTGCGTTCAGTCCTGGACACCCCATTATACGAACATTGCGGAGGCTTTGGAAATGGTGCAGGAGAGGTTTACCAGGATGTTGCTTTGCTTCCTTCTTTGTCAGCCCTTTTACCTCTTCCAGTATATCTCCCAGTTGCTTATGCCCACCCACCTTCCTCCTCACCTGGTCTCACCTCTCACCTGCAAGCTTGTATTCCTTCCCTTCCCTCCACCTTCTTATTTTGATTTCTTCTCTTTTCCTGTCCGGTCCCAGTAAAGGATCTCAACCTGACGCATGGACTGCTTATTCCCCTCCGTGGATCCTGAGCTCTTCCGGAATTTTGTGCGCGGCGTGAAAGGGCACGTGCCAAGAGGAGAGGGCGGACAGACTTGTGTTGCTTTCTCTGGGGCGCGAGTGGCTGAGAGCAGACACGATGGAAGTTTATAACATCGGAGGCATGGATGGTGTAGACAGCCAACATTTTTTGCTGGGGTCAAAGTGTCAAGTAGAGGACATGCATTTACGGTGAGAGAAAGTAATTTCACAGGAGATGTGTGGGTCAAGTTTTTTTACACTGAGTGTTGGTTGCATGGAATGTGTTGCCAGCCGTGGTGGTGGAGGGGAGAAGCTCATGGACAGGTGCACGAAAGAGGGATATGAATCATGTGCGGGCAGAAAGGATTAGTTTAATTAGGCAACGTTATCTTAATTAGCTCGGCATAATATCGTAGGCAAAGGGTTTGTTCCTGTGCTGACCCATTCTGTGTTCAATGTTCTAAGCCCCTTGAACCTGTTCCTTCATTAACTTAGATGGTGGCTTCAACTAGTTACACATTCCTAGTTAACACCGATTCATTGACCTTCGTCTCTGAAAATTACCCAAAGTTGTCCACAATGCCAAAGGGAAAAGGAGCGGAATGAAATTCCTCACTGACCGTTGGACTGCAACGCGCTTGTTCTCGTTGTTGATGGAAGTTCAGTGGGAAATGTTTTGAGCAATTTGTAATGGAACACTTCTTGGGGCTGGAAGTATGGAAGTCTGAACCTATCACAGTTCAGACTGTGCACAGTTTCAGTTCTGTCTGTAGGTTTGCTCCAGGTCTTTGGAGACAGTGAGACCGATTGTATCTGAGGGAAAAATTGCAAGAACATTTGACCCGCATTTCCACTGCCTTCGTGAACTAACCTTTGTTTCTTTAGTGGGCTGGGGAGACTGTACTCTCCTCTGATCATTACCAATGGGTGTCTCCTGTTAGACGTGTGCCAGACAAGACAAAATGATTTTAATCTAATGTGTGTCAAGAACATTGGACACTCCTTGACATCGTTGCTTTATCAGTCGGTATCTTCTGTTTTGTTGTGCTCTGTTTTCTGCCGAACATTGTAGGCACGCTATTGTTGGCGTTGGAACGTGTGGCTGGCCCCGCACATCCTCAGGTTAGCAACGCATTTCTCTGTATGTCTCAACGTACATGGAACAAATCGGAATCTGAATCAGTTTCCTGTTCTGTGCACTGTTCCACAGTCAGTTATCAAATTACATATTGGCATGTGGAGTCATAGACCATTCCAGCACAAAAACAGGTCCTTCAGCCTATCTAGTCTGTGCAGAACCAGCAATCTGCTTAGTCCCATTTAATCTGCATCCACACCATAGCCCTGCATAGACCTCTCATCCATGTGCCTATCCAAATTCCTCTTAAACGTTGAAACCAACCCCACATTCACCACTTGCGCTAGCAGCTCATTCCACGCTCTCATCACCCTCATGTTTGCCTTAGACATTTCACCTTTTTCCTTAACCCATGACTTGTAGTCTCACCCAACATCAGTGGAAAAAATCCTGCTTGTATTTACCCTATCTATACCCCTCATAATTTTGTACACTTCTATCAAATCTTCTCTCAGTCTTCTACATTCTAGGGATTAAAGTCCTAACCTATTCAAGCTTTTCCTATAATTCAGGTCCTCAAGTCTCAGCAATATCCTTGTAAATTTTCTCTGTTTTCTTTCAATCTGTTTCACATCTCTCCTGTAGGTAGGTGACCAGAACTGCACACAGTACTCCAAATTGGGCCTCACCAACACCTTATACAACTTCAACATTACACCCCATCTCATGTACTTGATACATTGATTTATGAAGGCCAATGTGCCAAAAGCTTTCTTTATGACCCTATCTACCTGTGGCACCACTTTTAAGGAATTATGGATTTGTATTCCCAGATCCCTTTGTTCTACTGCAATCCTCAATGCCCTACCACTCACCATGTTAAGACCTAACCTGGCAGGTCCTTACAAAGTGCAAAATCTCTCACTTGTCTGCATTAAATTCCATCTGCCAATTTTTCAGCCCCTTTTTTCCATTGGTTCAGATTGCACTGCAAGCTTTGATAGTCTTTCTCACTTTTCACTGCATCCCCAATATTGGTGTCATGCGTACAGTTGCTGATCTGGTTTACCACATTGTCACCCAGATCGTTGATGTAGATGAGCAAATAACAAAGGACTCAGCACCAATACCTGTAGCTTACCACTAGTCACAGGCCTCCAGTCGGAGAGGCAACCATCTATTACCACTCTCTGACTACTTCTGTGAGGACAATGTCTAATCCAATTTACTGCCTCATCTTGACTGCCTAGCAACGGAACCTTCTTGACCAACCTCCCATGCGGGACCTTATCAAAGGCCTTGCTAAAGTTCCTTAGATAGATAGATAGATAGATACTTTATTCATCCCCATGGGGAAATTCAACTTTTTTTTCCAATGTCCCATACACTTGTTGTAGCAAAACTAATTACATACAATACTTAACTCAGTAAAAAATATGATATGCATCTAAATCACTATCTCAAAAAGCATTAATAATAGCTTTTAAAAAGTTCTTAAGTCCTGGCGGTTGAATTGTAAAGCCTAATGGCATTGGGGAGTATTAACCTCTTCATCCTGTCTGAGGAGCATTGCATCGATAGTAACCTGTCGCTGAAACTGCTTCTCTGTCTCTGGATGGTGCTATGTAGAGGATGTTCAGAGTTTTCCATAATTGACCGTAGCCTACTCAGCGCCCTTCGCTCAGCTACCGATGTTAAACTCTCCAGTCCTTTGCCCACGACAGAGCCCGCCTTCCTTACCAGCTTATTAAGACGTGAGGCGTCCCTCTTCTTAATGCTTCCTCCCCAACACGCCACCACAAAGAAGAGGGCGCTCTCCACAACTGACCTATAGAACATCTTCAGCATCTCACTACAGACATTGAATGACGCCAACAATATCCACTGCATTGCCTTCATCCATTTTCCTGGTAGCTTCCTCAAAGCAAGCTCTATAAGATTGATTAGACATGATTTACCACTCACAAATCCATGTTGACCATCCCTAATCAGTGTCTAACCAAATACTCATATATCCGATCCCTTGGAATACCTTCCAATAACTTACATGCTACTGATGTCAAGCTCACCGGCCTATAATTCCCTGGCTTATTTTTAGAGCTTTTCTTTAACGACAGAACAACATTAGCTATCTCCCAATACTTTAGCAACTCACCTGTGGCTAACGCTTTATAAAATATCTCTGCTAGAGCCCCTGCACTTGCCTCACACAGCGGTCCAAGGGAACACCCTGTCAGGCCCTGGGGATTTATCAACCCTAACTTGCTTCAGGACAGCAAACACCTCCTCCTCAGGTAGCAAACGGAATTCCTTCTGCTTTTCGTGCTTCCCTGTTGAAGTGATATCCCCTGCTTGATAGAATTTGGAAACTGTGGTGACCTGATTATATCTCCTTCCTGACCCCTTCAATTTTGCCCCTTTGGCAGGAACATGATTGCTCTACCTCCTGACAAATCTGTATGATCGTCCCCTCATACCCCCCGCACTGCCAGTGTTCACTAGTCAGGACTGAAGTCTGCTCCATGTTATCACTATAAAGCTACCTTGAGATCAGAGCCAGGCAGACAAGGAAGTAGTTTTTCACTTAACCTGGCATGGAGGACTGACGCTTCTTCAAGGGGATGATTTAACTGGCACTTTCAAGTAGATTTCTGTTAAGGAATGGATCTGAAGCTAAAGTGGGTAAAGGGAGAATGAGGCACGGATCGGTCATGAGCTAACTGAGGGGCGGCCCAGGCTTGAGGAACTGATTTGCCCACCCCTGTGGAAGGGGGCCTTTTCTGAGTGTGGTGGTGGAGGTTACTGAGGCACAGTGCTGGTTTCCTGAGCTCACCCCTCACTTCGCAGTAAACTCGGCCTTTATGGGAGGGAGAGGACTTGCATGACCTCTGCTCTGCTTCAGACCTGGTTTCACACTGTGCCAGGTTCACATTTCTTTGTCATGGGCATACATGTCCAGGGTACAAATGCCATGAAAGTGAGGTCTTCGTTGCAGCAACAGCACAGTATATTACAAACATGACAAACACAACCGATGTAAACCTAACATAAATTCCACATAACTTGCGCAACAAAGTTAACACAGTCAAGCATGCTAAAGGATCACATCAGATCAGGCAGCATCTATGGAGGGGAATAAACATTTGCTGTTTCGGGCTGAGACCCTTCAGCAGGACTGGAAAGGAAGGGGGAAGAAGCCAGATCAAGAAGGTAGGGAGGAGAGGAAGGATTACGAATAGAAGGTGACAAGTGAAACCAGGTTGGTGGGGGAGCGGGGGGAAATGAAGTAAGAAGTTGGGAGGTGTTAGGTGGAAAATGTAAAGGGCTGGAGAAGACAGAGTCTGATAGGAGAGGAGTGTGGATCATAGGAGAATAAAGAGGAAAATAAATCGAAAGAGGCTTGTGACTACATATTAAGCACAGTGAACCTTGTTACTCCTCAGCATTTTCCACAAATTAACACATTTTATTCAAACATAGAATAGTTTATTAGGCATTCACCCCTTATGCCTCAGTACCTGTGTCTCACACTCAATAGTTCATTCTCACTTTGTGTAGGCCTGATTCTTGGCTCCTGAGTCCTACTGCATCCAGGGAATGGCTTCCTAGATGTTGAAAGGCCAAGATGTAGACCTGGAGAGGATGTTCCCAATTGTGGGAAGGCCTAGAACCAAAGGGCACGGCCTCAAAATACAAGGACATCTCTTTAAAGCAGAGATGGGGAGGAATTTCTTTAGCCAGAGGGTGGTGAATCTGTGGAATTATTTTCACTGATGGTTGTGCAGGCCGTCATTGGGTATATTTAAAGTGGAGGTTGAGAGGCTCTTGATTTGTAAGGGTGTCAAAGGTTCTGGGGAGATGGTGTGAGAATTGGTTGAGAGGTAAAATAAATCAGCCATGATTGAATGGTAGAGCAGACTCAATGGGCTGGATGGTCTGTTTCTACTCCTCTCTGTAATGGTCTTATTACCTTATATTCCAAAATCTATTTTTGTTCCATCTTTAGGCTTGGTACAATTTAGAATTGAGATCCTCCCATCCCTGAAAGCCACAGCTTAGTTCCAGCTCCCGGATAAATCCTGAGCCCCTGCACAGGCCTCCTCTAAGATGGGGGCTGGTGAACTCTACTGACCCCACCGCCGGCAAACCCCCTCTCCCCGAGGGGACAGGCTGGTGACTCCTCAGCCTACAGACATTCTTGCCGTGCCCTGAGTTGCAGGCAGGCAGCTGTGGAACACCTGTTGGAGGGGGAATGTGCTGTGACTTGCTGCTACTCAAGAGAGATGGAGGTGTGGGGGGTTGGTCTTTGGTTAGTGCTGCAGGTCCAGTTGCTGTGGTGACTGAGCCTTGTTTTCCCTTTGCATAAGTAATGGTGCTGATACACAGTTGACAGAGTGGTTTAAACTCTGGGTATAATGAAGAAACTACACATCCTCTTTGGCATAAAGCAGCCAAGGGGCTAATACAAGAACGAACGTTTGAGTCATTGTGGAAAACTTGTCTCAACCATTTGTGTCATGTTATTAAAATAGGTGGTGGAACAGGTGTTAGCTCTTTGCTTACATACCACAAGCATCCATGGTAAAATATTCCCTTAACTTGATCTATATACTTTGTGTAATCTGATCCTGTAATACTTCTATACCAGTGGCTTCCATTCTTCCTCCCTGTTCAGGTCAATGCAACCAGGTGGCCAGTAGTTATGTGTTTATTGACATGAAGGTCTTGGATAGAATTGATGAGAAAATGTGTCCTCTTGTAGGAGATTGAGAGGGAGGTAATGCTGGTGCAGAGACCAATGGAATTTGAGGGGAATATTTCTGTACAGCATGTTCTTATGATCTGGAATGCGCTGGCAGAGAGACTATAAAAATCAGAATTTTTATTACCACTGATGTACAGTACTGTACAAAAGTCTTAGGCATCCTAGATTTTGTAATATGGTTTCAGATAGTATGGCCTCCACAGAGCCCTGATCTCAACATCTTCGAGGCTGTCTGGAATTACCTGGAAAGACAGAAGCAATTGAGACAGCCAAAGTCTGCAGAAGTGTGGCAAGCTCTCCAAGATGCCTGGAACAACCTACCAGCCAATTTTCTTATTAAACAGTACGACAGTGTACCTAAGAGAAATGATGTAGCTTTAAAGGCAAAGGGTGGTCACAACAAGTACTGATTTGATTTTTTTTTCAGTTTACTGCTCTTTATAGCAATTTTTTTATATTTAGAAACTTTTCAGTTCATTACTTTTGAAAATATCTTAGCTTTACAGAATTTTCTTTACATGTGCTAAGACTTTTGCACAGTACTGTATGTCATGCAATTTGTCGTTTTGTGGCAGCAGTAGAGTGCAAGACAAAAATTTCTATAAGTTATTATAAAAATAAATGAATAGTAAGGCAGTGTTCATGGGTTTGTGGGTGATTTAGAAATCTGATGGTGGAGGGGAAGGAGCTGTTCCTTAAACAGTATAGTCTAACTGGAATTTTACAGAGCTGCAACCTTACCTCATGGCTCTTGAACTCAATGCCATGAAGAATGAAGGCCAATACACCATATGCCTTCTTCACAACCCTATGAAAAGGAAGCTTTAAAGAAGGAAGTTGATAGGTACAAAAGAAAGGCAAGGGCTAGAAGACCTTTAAGAAACGATTAAGGAAATTGGAGTAATTGCACAACAACTCCATAGTGCTGGCACAGGAAAAATGGGACAAGTAGCCTATAGGCTGTAAAGTGGTATTGATCACAAGGACTTGATGCCGGCTATCCATTTCATTAGTTGACCTGACAAGTCTACATCACTCCCTTCGTCATCAGCACTGTCACAATTGAATCGTAGAATATTTCTCACAAAAGCAGAACTTTGGCTCAGTGTGTCAATCACAAAAAAAGTCACCCTGCCAAATCCTGCCTTCCAGTACTCATTCTCCAGCATTGTGGACAATGCTTCCTCAAGTATTCATGTATGAGAAGTGATGCTAAGTCTACCAATGTTCAAGGCATTGAGTCCAAGACACTTCGCCATCCTCCACATGTAAAACACCTCCCCCCCCCCCCCCCCATCTCTTCTCTCATCTTCTCTCTGATTACTTTAAAATTTGAATTTAAACCCTTACTTATCTGTGGGTGGCGGGGTGGAAATATGTCTTTACCAAAGGAAGTGTAAGGAGCTCCTTCCCTCTGCTAGTCTGTAGGTAACCCCTGGGTAAGGTGTAGCACCTGCTTAGGCATCCCACCTCCCCCAACCCCCGCCGATCAGGGTCACGTGAAGCCATGGGAGCAGGTGGTGGATGGTCGTATGAGCAGCTGGTGCATATCACAAGTCCTGGTTATGCGACCACTGACGCCAGGCAGACAATCTCTGAAGAGTATTGATAAAGGCTGGGGTCACCTGCCCTGTAAAGGTGCTGCCCAGAAGGCGGCAATGGCAAACCACTTCTGTAGAAAATTTTGCCAAGTATAATCATGATCTTGGAAACCTACCTATTCTGTACAGAACTCTCATAATGTTACACATCTCTCCCCTACACTCAACTACGTTCCAGTATAAACAAGTTTAGCTTAACCGATCAGTTTCCCCTTCATAGCAGCAACTGTAACTCTCCTCTGGGGCCTCTTCAGCTTAATTTGAAGACTCGTCAGTCTGCCCTGTTCTGACTTGGGCTTTTTGCAACACTCAGGCATTTTCCTTATGCTTCCAGTTGCTTTCTGGAGGCAGACCAGTGGCCTACATTTGATGAAAGGAGAGATTGGAGAGTAGTCACTGAAAAGTTGTTCAAAAATGTGAAATTTTGTTAAAGGTGGAGAGAGTTTGAGAGCAATTCTCCAATAGACACCTGACTTCGGGACCTTCAGGTACCGACTCAAATTATATAGAATTTCTCAGGCTATTTTGACTCAGCCAGCACGGTTCAATATGGCCCTCCTCCCACCAACCTCAATCTCACCTTGTTGGCATAAACTTTGCTGAACTTCTTCAGCTGTGTATTGGAGAGTATATTATATAGCCTGGTATGAGAACACCAGTGCCCTTGAACGGAAAATCCGACAAAAACTAGTGGATACAGCCCAGTCCATCACAGTTGAAGCCCTCCCCCACCATTGAGCATACTTATAGGACACGGTGTTGCAGGAAAGCAGCATCTATTATCAGAGACCCCACCATCCAAGACGTGCTCACTTCTCGCTGCTGCTGTCAGGAGGGAGGTACAGGAACCGGTGGACTCTCACCACCCGGTTCAGGAACAGTTATCACCCCTCAACCATCAGGCTCTTGAATGAAAGGGGATAACTTCACTCAGCTTCAGTTGTCCCATCATTGAAATGTTCCCAGAACCTATGGTCACAATCTTAAGGACTCTTCATCTGATGTTCTCGATATTTATTGTTCATTTATTTATTTTAGTATTTCTTACATTTTGTACTTGTAGTTTGCTGTCTTTTTGCACACTGGTTAAACGCCCAGGTTAGTGCAGTCTTTCAGTGATTCTTTGAACCTTTAAATAGATTTGAGCCAGCTGGCAGTCACTCAGTGTAAGAGATGGAAGACAGCTGGAAAATTGGAGATAAAACAGAAAATGGTGGAAATACTCAGCATGCTGGGTAGCATCTGTGGAGAAAGATATGGAGTTAACGTTTTGGGCCTGCCTTCAGAAGGATCAGTGACCCAAAACTTTAACTCTCTTTCTCTCCATTCAGATGGTAGAGCATCTGCCTCACAGGCCCAAAGGGCTGCCTTCAATCCTGACTTCAGGAGCTGTCTGTGTGGAGTTTGCACGTTCTCTCCGTGGCCGTGTGGCATTCCCCCAACTGCTCCAGTTTCCTCTAGCATCCCAAAGATGTGTGGCTGAGTAGGTTAATTACCAATTGTGAACTGCCCTGGTGAGTGGTAGAATTCAGCAATGTTCCAGCAATTTTAGTATTTTCTTTTGCAGTGAAATGTATGTATGTAGTTGTTCAGAAATGCAGTATGGAGGAGATCATTCTGACCCAATGAACCACATTGCCCAGAAACCCACCTATTTAGCCCTAGCCTAATTACTGGACCATTTACAGTGACCAATTAACCTACTGACTGGCATGTCTTTGGACTGTGGGAGGAAACCAGAGCACTTGGAGGAAACCCACACGATCATGGAGGGAACGTACAAACTCCTGACAGAGTTGAACTCTGAACTCTGGGTCACCCTGATTTGTAGTAGCACTCTGCCGTGGCCTCACCAGTCCTGACGAAGGGTCTTGGCCTGAAACGTGGACTGTTTATTCCTCTCCATAGAGGCTGCCTGACCTGCTGAACCTTGTGTACTCCTGATTGTGAAATCCTCCAGCATTTTGTGTGTGTGTTGCTCTGGATTTCCTGCGTCTGCAGAGTCTCTTGTGTCAATGTGTTTATATTAACCAATTACATTTCCCCCTTCATACTTGAAGAGAGTTTCTCTCTGAGGGGTGGTCTGGAGTTCTCAAACTAAAAGGCTGATTGAGACAAAACTCTCAAGAGCCTGGCCATGCACTTGCAACTTGGAAAATAACACTGGAAAGTGGGTCTACTCTTTATTTTAATTGAGTTTTTCCTTGTGAAGTCTGTGTATCATTTATGTTTTTCATGTGCTCAGTGGATGTGATGCTGCTGCAAAGTCATTGCACCTGTGCGCACATGTAGTTGTGCATATGACAGTAAACTTGACTTTGACTTTGGGACAGCTCTTCTGGAGCTGGCATGGATTCACAGGTCCAATGATCCATGATGCAAACCTTGATGATTCAGGAACCTTAAATTAAACTACTGGGAAGTTTACATCAGCAGTTTTTATTTTGCTTGTTTGGGATGAAGCCCATAGTTGTCCCAAGAGGCCCACTCCACTTGCCTCAGTCTCAAGAAGTCTGGAGCCATTCAATAAGCCTGGCCTACCAAGTGTGGGCAGGGGCACTGCTGAAAGTTAACTTGCTTAAATGCGTGTGGCTTGCCAGCTAGGAAGACTGTCCACCCAGTGAAAGGCAAAGCAGAAGTTGAGAGGGCTATGTGGATCTGTGGAGAGGGAGTTTCCTATAGTGGGTGAGTCGAGGCTCAGAGGTACAGCCTCAGAATACAAGGATGCCCCTTTGGAACAGAACAGATGAGGCATTCAGCCAGAGGGTGGCTAACCTGTGGAAGGCATTGTGTCACAAGATGGCCGTGGAGGCCGAGTTATTGGATATATTTAAAGCGAGAGGTGTCAAAGGTTATGGGGAGAAGGCAGGAGAATGGGGTTGAGAGGGTTAATAAATCAGCCATGATGGAATGGCAGAGCTGACACGATGGGCTGAGTGGCCTATTCTGTTCCTGTACCTTATGGTCTAATTGGCACAGAAGGGTTTAGGCCTAGATAATAACAGCTATGATCATACTTGGCCTGAGGGGCCAAGGTGGCCTATTCTTTCTCTTGTTTTACGTCTTATGGTCCTCTGTTTTTCTGTGAAGTAAGTCCTGGCAGAAACTGAGTGTTCTGCTCTGCGTGAGCAAAGGAGCTACCTGATTGACAAGCAGCCTCTGCTCAGTTGGAAGTTCAGACACTCTGCCGGCAGTTTGACCCTGAGGAGACACTGTGCATTTTGGGCTGTTTATTTCTCTGCGTCAGTCTCTGACTGATTTAAGGACTTCTGAGTCAGCGAGTATGGGCAGCAGCTACTGCCAAGTGACTCACAACTTCCATGAGGCCTTAAGGAACAGGAGCAGAATTAGGCCACTTGGCCCATTGATTCTGCTCCTCAATATAATCATGGATGATTTTCTTTCCCTCTCAACCCATTCTCCCTTCTCCCTGTTACCTTTGAATAATAAGAACTTAATCAATCTCTGCTTTAAATATACCCAATGAGTTGGCCACCACAGCCATCTGTGGCAATGAATTCCACAGATTCACTACCCTCTGATGAAAGAACTTCCTCCTCATCTCTGTTCTAAAGGGACGTCTTTCTATTCTGAGGTCCTTGACTATCCCCCTATTAAAAACATTCTCTCCACGTCCACTTGTTTAAGGCCTTTCAATATTTGATGGGCTTCAATGAGATACCCCCCCCCCCACTCATTTTTCTAGAGTCCAGCAAGTGCAAGTCCAGAGCTATCGAATGTTCCCCATATTTTAACTCTTTCACGCCCAGGATCAATCTCATATTCGACGGACTCGGAGTCCTTTTGACGGACTCAGGTCACTTTCGGTGTGTGCTGCGTCTGCGAGGCTGGTTTCGATGGAGCTTCCATTGTGTGCTGCGTCTGCGAGGCTGAGTCGGGTGGCACCTTGGAAGTCCATAGTGGGGGTACTCCCTTCTGCCGCCGGCGTGGGATGGCGAGTCTGTCGGGACCCTGGGGACTTGTGGAAACTGTGGTGATTTCTTTTGAACTTACAGTCCTTTAACATCTTGGACTATTTTTACTGTGCCCATAGTCTGTTTTTTTATCAATTATGCTATTGTTTGCACTGTTGTAACTATATGTTGTAATTATGTGGTTTTGTGCAGGTCTTGTAGCTTTAATTTTTGGTCTTGTTTGTCTGGTGGATTTGGAGCTCCTTTCCGGGGAACGCGCTAAGACGGTAGAGCGATATTAATACGCAGCAGCCTCTCCGGACTCTGGATTGGGGATTGCCAAACGTTAGGTGGATTTTCTGGTGTAGTCTGTTTTGTCATATGCTTTTGTGATATCATTCTGGGGGAACGTTGTCTCATTTTTTAACTGCATTGCATTTGTGGTTTCTAAATGACAATAAACTGAATCTGAATCTACCCTCTCCAATGCCAGCCCATTCTGGGACTCAACAATGCTCACAATACTCCAAACATGCTCTGACCGATGCCTTATAAAGTCTCAGTATTATACTTTTTGCTTTCCTTCCCACTCGCTCCAGCCCAGGCGCACCTCTGTTGTATGTGCATGGGAGTACACGTGCATGTACTCTGTGGGTACGAGTATGAGGGAGGCAAGGGTGCTAGGTGGGGGGCAGGATTAGTTAGAAAAATGTTTCAGAATAGACCACAAGCCTTCCCTTGGTGGAAAAACCCACACCAAAATGCAACAGATGGCCTGTGTAAAAGATGAAAAACTTTATTTTGGACAGCCTAATTCTACACAGGTGTTGGTACTATGGCTTTGAGGGATTTTGTTTCAAGAGGCAGCACAGGGCTTTGACAATTCGCAGGAAAGACCTCTTACATTCTTACTCCACTCCTGCCTTTGATGAGACAAGAGGCCGAGCAGGTTTATCGGGCTTGGCATTACAAGCACACACAGCTGAGTCATTTGGTAGATTTTTAAATGTCCTTGCCTTCTGCTGAGGCGATGGAGAGAAATGGACGATCTCTTTCGAATAGAAGGGCGTCCCTTTAGAACAGAGATTTTAAGAGATGTTAACTCTTTTGGAGCTGGATTTCAACAGGTACCCGCCTGCAAAAAAAACTTTGATCCTCCTCCTTTCTTGTTTTATAATTGCCCTAATCAAACCTCTCAAGCTTTACAAGAGTAGAACATGGAATAGGTCAGCAAAGGAACAGGCCCTTCGGCCCACAATGTTGTAACAAAATAATTAATGCCTTCTGTCTGCACATTGTCCCTATCCCTCCATTCCCTGCACATACAACTATCTACCTTGGAGCCTCTCAACTGCCCCTATCATACCTGCCTTCACCATCACCCCCGGCAGCACATTCCAGACACCCACCTGTTAAAAAAAACTTGCCCGCACATCTCCTTTGCCCCTCCCCTAACGGTAAGTGAATGCCCTTTAATATTGGACATTTTGACGCAAGGGAGAAGATACCACTGACCACTCGATACATGTCTCATAATTTTAGGAACGTCTATCTGCCCTCCGTGATCCAGAGAAAACAACTCTAGTTTGTTCAACCACTACTCAGAGCGAATCAGAATCAGGTTTAATTTGTAACTGACATGTCATGAAATTTGTTGTTATACGACAGCAGCATAGTGCAGGCATAACAACTTAATATAACTTAGACTAAAAAATAGATAAAATGAACAATGCAAAAGAGGAATAGCAAGCTAGAGTCTGCGGTTTCATGGAATGTTCAGAAATCTGATGACAGAAAGGAAGAAAGTGTTCCTGAATCTTTGAATGTGAGTTTACAGGCTCCTGTATCTCCTCCCTGATGCTAGCAATGAGGAGAGGGCATGTCCCGGGCGATGTGGGTCCTTAAGCCTCATCTTCCTGAGGCTCTGTCTTTGGAAGATGCCCTCTAATCCAGGCAACATTCTGGTACCTTTCCTCAGCAAGGCAGTGAGCTGGGTAGGGGCACACGTCACCTGGGCAGGATAGCCGTTGCCTCCTTCCCATGGATGTCGATCTTTAGCTGGGCAAGAGAAACTTCGATGCTGCCTGATCTGCAGAGTGGTTCCAGCATCTTCTGTTTGTTATTTCATACCTCCACTATCTTAATTGGAAAATCATCAAGTGCTTCCTGTCCTATAGACCATGTTCAAGTTTCCAGTAACATGAGTTCAAATCCCAGCAGTGCAGCTGGGGAGTTTCGTTCAAATTGTTCATAAACTTCTGGAAATTTAAGGAAACATGTCAGTATTGGTTCAAAGTTCTAAGTATATATATTATCAAAGTATGTGTATATTATGCAACCTTGAGATTTGTCTCCTTACAGGCAGCCACAAAACAAAGAAACCTAAAGGAACCCATAAAAAGGAAGACCGCTCCACATCGTTAGCAGGGGGAGAGGGAAAAAAAAACCAGATTGTGCAATTATCGAGAGTAAGCAAATGGTGCCAGTAAGCCAGGTAGTTTGAGGAAAGGCACTAACCCATTGTACCCCTGTTTGTGATTCTGGATTTACATCACTCACTCTCACTCACCTTCTGAGTGGCCTGAAAACAACTTGTAATGAATAGCAAATTCACGAGGCTGTTGCTAGGAACAGGCGTCATGAGCTGAAGGGAGAGGTTGGGCAGGTGAGTGTAGGAGACTGAAAGGTGCTTATGGTTGCAGTCAATATTCATAGGTTGAATTGAGGCATTTGATGTTGCGGTGGTCGCCGGGCTTGGCGGTTAGCTTGCAGACGTTTCATCACCGGTCGGGGTGACATTCTCAGTGCGCAGTTTGTAGACTGAGATGCCGCTGAGCTCCTCCAGCATTTGGTGTGCATTGCCCTGGACTTCCAGCATCTGCAGAATCTCTGGTGGTTTCTATAGTGGTCGTTTCTTATTCCTCATGTAATGCCCTCCAGGCTAACAAATTTCTCTGCCATATCTTCCCTTCTCCCAGTCAGGCTGCCTGTGTATCATCCGATTTTAGTGTGACCTCTGGAAGTTACTTCCCAACTTCTCTCCTGCACCTGTCTCTCAACCTCTCCTGCTTTGAGATCCAGACTAAAAGCCCCTTTGCAGACCGAGGAGTACGCCAACCAGAAACGTCCTAGCGCAGTTGGAAATGTTTATTGCTTCTCTCCTCAGAGCGGAGGAACGCTGAGATGGTCTGGCAGCGTAGCCCAGCACCATGCAGTTGCCATGACAAGTTTCCTGAGCTCCTACAGGGCCCTGCTGTGTGCGTCACAGTGGCGGTGAGACTTCCACGATGGCAAAAAAAAAGCCCCCAGTCTCATCGGCCCCAAGATTGGATCTAGTCTCCCATTCCAGGGGCAAAAGGGCAGTGTTCAGACAACATATGTCACACCATTGCCAAGAGCTTTCACTGAAGGCAGCTGCCTAACCATGGTTACACATCTGGAGACCATGGCAACAGCTCCTCCGGGGCTGGCCTCCAAAGTTCAAGGTAAATTTATTATCAAAGGACAAATATGTTCCCATACACTGCCTTAAAATTCATTTTCCTGCAGGCATTTACAGCAAAATAAAAGAAATGCAACAAAATTTACAAAAAAACTATATAAGCAAAAAATGGCAAACAACCAATGAGCAGAAGACGACAAACCGTGCAAATAAAAACAAAACTGAGAACAAGAATTGTAAAGAATCATTGAAAGTGAGTCTGGAGATCATAGAATCAGTTCAGAGTAATGGTGAATGAGGTTATCCATGCCAGTTCAGGAGCCTGATGATTGCAAGGTAGTAAATGTTTCTGAACCTGGTGGTGTGGGCCTAAGATGTCTGTACTCCTGCACAGGGTTAGTAGCACCTGCACTTGGATGGTGGAGACCTTTGGTGATGGGAGCTGCTTTCCTGAGGCAGTGCTCCATGGGAATGTGTTCAATGATGGGGAGGAGCAGGTCTACGATGGACTCAGCTGTTTCCATCACTTTCTTTAGTCTTCTCTGTTCCTGAGCATGGATGCTTTCATACCAAGCTGTGATGCAACCGGTTAGGATATAGAAGTTTGTTAAAGTGTTTGGAGACTTGACGAATCTACGCAAAGCTCTCAGAGAGAAGATGCGAGGCCGTGCCTTCTTTATAATATATCCCATTTCTTAACAAAATAAACTGATTTCAAATTGAGCCAGAAACCCCAAAGTTAATCATACACAAGCCCGGGCTCACCTGAATGATGTATTTTGATTATGCTGTATCCACACATTAAAGCCTCCCAAAACAGTAATTACCTGAAAACACACGCACACACACAGTCACATCACAGACCAGTTGTACCGGCTCATCTGAGAACCCTTTGTTTGTTAACTACACAATAACTCTCTGGTTTGTCCTCTCTGAATTGAAGTGCTTATGCAACAATATCAAGTCATTTCTCTGACACTTCGCATTTCCTTGTCTATTATGTTAATATTGACAGATTGATGTGGGCATAATAATACAAATTGTTCACCATCTACCTGCCAGCCTTTCTTTTTATTTATTTACAAGATGAGGGCGTTGCCAGCAAAGTCAATATTTAAAACCCATCCCTCCTCGAGGTGGTGAGCCAACTTCCTGAACGGCGGCCGTCGCTCTGATGGAGGGGCTCCCAGAGGAGTCAGTTCCAAGATATAGACACAGCAATAATGAGGGAATGGTGATACACACTCAGCAGCCACTTTATTAGGGTACACCTGCCCTTCTGTTCCTTAATGTAACTATCTAATCAGCCAATCATGAGGCGGCAACTCAGTACATAAAAGCAAGCAGACGTGGTCAAGCGGTTCAGTTGATGTTCAGACCAAACATCAGATTGGGGAAGGAACGTGATTCTCCCCGAGATGGCGTGGGTTTCTTTTGGGTGGTCCTGCTTCCTCCCATACTGCAAAGACATACGATTAAGATTAGTGTATTGTGTGGATGCTATATAGCAACACGTGCCCAGTACATCCTCGTGCAGTGTAGCCCATTGATACAAATGATGCATTTCACTGTATAATTTGAAACTTCATACTGTACACGCACAAAATTAAAGGGTAAACATTGTGCAGTTAAAAAAAAAAACCCGGTACAATAGCCCTCAACGTTGGAAAATTCTTCAAAGCATTACAAGCAGACGTATATGTTTTGGGCATGTAAAGTACAGGCAGCAACTGAAGCTAATTTTTAAAAATAAAGCTATTCTTTTCAGAAGAGGGATAGCAAGGTAAAGATCTGTAATGCTGTACTTGGTGAATTCCTCTCATAATATCATTTCACATAAGGGATTATGCTCTTATCCATATTTGGCCTAAGGCTGTGTGTGATCTAGAGGTGAGTATTCCCCATGAGTCTGAAGAGGGACATTGGTGAATATGCTACTTGAGAGTAAGTGGCATTGGAAAGTACTATTGATGACACTCTCCATTGCTTTGTTAATAATCAAAAGGGTGCTAACTAAATGCTTTTACGCTGACGTTAGCAGAATGTTTTCTCTTAGACTTTGGCTCTAGGTTTTAATCTTCAATGAAGTCAGTTGGAAGCAAAAATGATAGAAGCTCAGAAGCCGTATATGATTGATACAGCCCCACAAGTGGCTGCAGGTTAGCTGATGGGTTGACTGGTTTTAATGGTAGATAAATACTGGCCAAGAAATCTGCTGAGTCGGCAGCATTGAATGTGAATTAGTTGCATTGCTCGAGCAGGCACCCTTTTGTCCAATGGGATTGCAATATCATCACACACATAATCATAAGGAGAAAAGCAAATTTCATGCTTGAAGATACCTTACAAAAATCTTCCTGAAACTGATCTTGGCAGGAGATTGTCTTTGTACAGTAAGACTAAACAGTAATTTTTTGGGGGGGTGTTAAAAATCTTTAGTATTACATACTCAGTGGAGGGTGGGAAAGAAGATGAATGAATGATTAGGAGACGCTTAGTGTCTCAGAGGTACAGTGAAAGATTGGGTTTGTGCTCCTCCCAACAAAAGTGATCAATCCAAAACTCAAGGCATTGTCTTTGTCTCTTCAGACCCTCCAAAATGGACCACCCCACTTTGACAAAACAAAACAGCAGAGATATCCCAGCATAAAAATCTGCTGACGTTCCTGAAACGTTCACAATGTTGCCAAAGACAGTGGTCGAACTTCGCATGCTCCTCTGCATATATGTCTTCTTGCGGTGCTTTGAGGAATTTTCCAATGGGGAGGGTGACTGTATGTGGGATTTTTTTTAACTGTGCAATATTTCCCCTTTGCTTTCATGCGTGCACAGTGCTGCTTTTAGCAAGGCCACAGCACAAATGTCTCCTGGTGCTTGCAAATCGCTCGTTGTTTTCAGCAGATCCTCTGTCCCTCTTTTCCCACTCCGAAGTTAAAAGCCCCCATCCTGAAGTCTCTAGCTCCTGTCGACACACTGTTTTGCCAATGCTAGTGGTGCCCCTGTGTACTGTGTACTTTGTCTTCCTGTCGGCCTGACCCAGCCTGGTCATTCTGCTCTGTCCTCTCCGAAACACAGAATTGCCGCTCCGAATGACAACTGAACCTCTTGACCATATCTACGTGCTGCCTTGAGATGCTGGCACACGATTGGCTAACTCGCTATCTGTATTAAAGAGAAGATGTATAAAGTGGGTGTACCTAATGAAGTAGTTACTGAGTGTATACGCCTGTTAATCCCGTCCCAATATTAGATCATGACTGAGCTTCCAACTCACCTTCCTGTTCAAAGCCTAATCCTTTGATACACATAATCCCCCAAAATCCTTCCGTATCTTCGGCTCTTCTGGGCGAAGAGAATTCCAAAGATGCACAGTCTGTTAGGCGAGGGGTGTCCCAAATAGGCCTCTTATTCTGAGTCCAATAGAAGGCTTGAGCACCTCATGAGTTCCTCATCTGCCTCTTTCCATTGTGGCCTTCCATTGGTGGTCTAGGAAACACGACAGCACATTTGCACATGGCAAGATCCCACAAAGACCAATGGAACGATGACCGGATATCAATTTTCTTTTGTACCCATAACCATTGGAAGAGAAATACAGTTTAGCACGGCTTGAAGTGACGAGATACTTAATATCCACCCGAAAGGGTGGATGGGGTCTGGATTCAGCATCATACCAACATTGAAGCTTTCAATGGGGGGGGGGGGGGGCAGTTTGATTCCAGTAGAGTGCAGCAGAATCCAGGCAGATTTCTGAATGGACAAAGAACTAACCCATGAGCACCGCTCACTGTTTTCACTCTCCATTTGCACTACTTCTTTAATTCAATTTATACTGTATATAAATTTCTTATTGTAATTTATAGGTTTTTTATGTATTGCACTGTACTGCTACAGCAACACCACAAACTTCACGACATACGTCAGATATTAAAGCTGCTTCCAATTCTGACTCCTGTTCCCAGCCATAACGATAGAAGAAATGCATTAGGGTCTCGGGAGTGAGCAGGAAAGATGGAGCTGAGGATGAGGTCAGATCTGAAGTCATCTTATTAAATGGTAGACCAAGTTCAAGGCCCCACATGACCTACTCCTGCTTCTGTTTCTTTCATTCTTTATTTTTAGACCATGGGACACAGCAGCAGAATCGGGGCATTCATAACATACATAAGGAACATAAGAGATAGGAGCAGGAGTAGGCCAATTGGCCCCTCAAGCCTGCTCCGCCATTCAACAAGATCATGGCTGATCCAATCTTAACTCTAGTTTTCACCGAATCCCACAAGGCAACAGTGCCAACCAACAGGGCACCATGCCGCCCATTTTATTTTATTATTCATCCCGCCCAAACCCATGTGATCACCCGGGGGAAAAAAAACCGAGTTGCCAATTGAGGAGAAAAAATCTGGAAAATTCCTCTCCGACCCATCCAGGCTATCGAAAACTGGTCCAGGAGATCACATGGCTGATCTAAACCTAATCCATTGAGTCCATTGAGTTTGCTCCACCATTCCATCATTACTGATTTATCATCCCTCTCAACCCCAATCTCCTGCCTTCTCCCCGTAACCTTTGATGCTCTTACTAATCAAGAACATATCAGTCTCTGTTTTAAGCATACCCAACGACTTGGCCTCCACAGCCATCTGTAGCACTAAATTCCACAGATTCACCACCCTCTGGCTAACGGAATTCCTCCCCATCTCTGTCCTAAATGGTCGTCTCTGTGCCCTCTGGTCCTAGGCCCCGTCCCTCTAGGAAACATTCTCTCCACTTCCAGAGTTTACTTTGTACCTGCCTTCCTTATGATCATCTAATGGAAATGCCCGTCTGAGTAATAAGTTTCAGTTGAATGTTTAAAAGGGAATTGGGTGTAACCACAGCAGTTGTTTTCACGGCATGAGTGAGTGTGGTCTCAGCTCAAAGATGAAGGTGCAAACATGTCCAGACAAGTTCTCTGGGCTGCACAGTGGTAACGCAGCATTGTTCTCTTCTGGTGGGTGGAGGTAGTTTTACACTGAGATCACAGGCTGTTACAATGGACTGATTTCTTCATTAAAGTGAGAGGGTTGGGGTGGGTGTGACAGAAAAGAAACACCCTGTGAGCTGTGGGTTCTCAGTTTTCATAGGAAGGTTTCTTCTGAAGTAACAAAAGATTTTGCCAATTAGACTGTCTGTTAACAAAATCTGCAGATGCTGGAAATCCAAAGCAACATTCACAAAATGCTGGAGGAACTCAGCGGGTCAGGGAGCATCTATGGGAAAGAGTAAACAGTTTTTGTTTTGGGCCAAGACTCTTTATCAGGACTGGAAAGGAAAGGGGGAAGGAGTCAGATGAAGAAGGTGGAGGGAGGGGAGGAAGAAGTACAAGGTGGTAGGTGATAAGTGAAACCGGGAGAGGGCGAAGAAGGGGTGAAGTAAAGAGCTGGGAGGTTGATTGGTGAAAGAGATAAAGGGCTGAAGAATGTGGAATCTGATAGGAGAGGACAGATGACCATGGAAGACAGGGAAAGGGGAGGAGCACCAGAGGGAGGTGATGGGCAGGTAAGGAGATAAGGTGAGAGAGGGAAACGGGAATGGGGAATGGTGAAGGAGTGAAGGGGCAATTACCGGAAGTTTGAGAAATCAATGTTCATGCCATCAGGTTGGAGGCCACCCAGATGGAATATAAGGTGTTGCTCCTCCAACCTGATTGTGGCAAGTCTGTTGCCTTAGCTCACTGAGGTGTTAATATTCAGCTTAGCAAACCATACTGGCTCTCCGCACCATCATTTTTGGGTGTCGTCATGATCTGACTGAGTGTGAAACTAATCGAGTGAAATTTTGCTGCAAAAGGCTGGGTCCAAAAGCGTGGGAGCCACTGCAGTGCAGTGGTGAATGGCTGGAGAGGCTCTCTTGGACAAATAAACACTCACGAACAACACACCCAAAATGCTGAAGGAACACAGCAGGTCAGGCAGCACCAGTGCAGGTGAATAAATACTTTATGTTTTGGTCTCAGACCCTTCATCGGTACTGGAAAGGAACAGGGCAGAAGAATTGCAGAAAGGACCAGTGAGAGAGAGTCTCACGGAGCTGCCGTGGAAGAGAGGAGGAAAGCTTTTTCAGGGTAGGCATACCTCGGAAAGTCCTCGCACTGGAGTAGCAAATCCAGGGCAGATGCTGGAAATCTTGACTATGAGATCAAACTCCATTTATCCCCTTGAGTACCTGTAAATTGTCCCACTTCATCATTTTAAAGGAAGTGTCACTATCGTTGCTGATGTAACCCTAATGTACACCTCATTAGAACATCTACATTGTCACCTTGCTGTTTCTGGAATTTACCATGTTCAAACTGGTTGTATCACAACCATAGCTAGTTCACAAATCCCCCCAATATAAAGCATAAATCTGGAAAAGATTCAGCATCCTTGGTGAGAGAAAAGGAGTTGGGAGTTTAGGATAATGAGCTTTAATTTAATTGGTGGTAAAATGTTATGGGATGTCCTAACACTATGAAAGATGTCGGTTCCAGTATGGCAGTTAGTTGAATAGGGTAAGAAGTGAGGTGTGGGGGTGTGGTGGGTGGAGGGCTACGTGTGATGGGCCAATACGAAGCTGTTGCATGTCCGGCTCAGTGACTGGGCTCCTAGTGAACTTCTAAATTTGTAGACCAGTCTGGTGAACCTTTCCTGTCCTTTCTGTATGTTAAGGAGACCAAAGCTGTTGTCACTTCCCCAGATGCAGTCTCGCCTAGGTGATACACAATT
Organism: Hemitrygon akajei; assembly: GCF_048418815.1. Lineage (NCBI taxonomy): Eukaryota > Metazoa > Chordata > Chondrichthyes > Myliobatiformes > Dasyatidae > Hemitrygon > Hemitrygon akajei. The sequence goes on along the minus strand of NC_133126.1, from coordinate 185,927,965 downwards.
GAAATATGCTTTCCTTACTCCTATATTTTCAGAAAGATTTGATTCCGGGAGTAAACAAGTTGCAGTTGTATGGGACCTGGGTCAGATTTCACCCTGAACATGTTTGGTTGCAAACCTAAGAATGGATGTACTTTCCATATATTTTGTGCTACTTAGTGAAGACAGATGGTATAACAAAATTCACCCCCCCCCCCCACCCTGGACAATTTCTCTTCTCCCCCCCCCCCCCACCCCACCCCATATCCATCAGGTAGAAGATACAAAAGCAGGCACCACCAGACTCAAGGGTAGTTTCCACCCCACTTGAGTGGACCTCATGTACATTGAAGGTGAATGCTTAACCTAACAATTTACCTTACCAAGGCCCTTGCTCCTTATTGACTGCCTGTACTGCACTTTCTCTGTAACTGCAGCAATGTATTCTGCATTCTGTTGTTATTTTCCCTTGTATTACCTCGAGGTACTCATGTTTTAGCAATGATCTGTATGGATGGATTACAAAACAAAGTTTTTCACTGTCAGTACACGAGTCAACAGTAAACTAATACCAGTTCCAATAATTCCTGTCATGCTTTTGGTCTGATCACCAGGGCGTGCCAGAGTTCTCCACACTCTGACACTTCTCCCCGATTATTAGTTGATTATTTTCACATGTGCCTCGTTTTAGTTAGCAGAGCACCTGTGCCATGTTTAGTTTCTCAGTTTATGTTCCCTGTTTTGTTTGTCTTTGGTCAGTCTTGAGTTTATCTTAAGTGGTGATTCTTGAGTCCTAGCCAATGTTCTCTTCTAAACAGTCCACAAGTAAAGATTCTGCATTCAAATCCATCCTCGTCTTTGGTCTCCTCTGCACTTGTGTCCACCTGGTCTACATCTCTCCTCCAAGTCCACTAGTTAAAGATATGGAACTTTATAAATGGGGAGGCGAGTCCATGATCGTATTGAATGGGAGAGCAGGCTCAACGGGCCAGATGACCTACTTCTGTTCTCATGGTTCAAACCCAGCCTGGCAAACACTCCTGTTAATATCCCAAAATTCTGGCTGTAGCACGTACAGTGTCAAAGAGTGCAGATTTGAAATCTCAGTAGAGATCAATACAGTGTGACAGAAACATTTCTTTCTTTATCAATCTTTTTTTATTGAGTTTTGAGTAGATAAGCATAACAATGATAATGTTACAAAGAGATCAGGATTACATTATTAACGGTTAATGTATACAGAAACAGACTCCGAGTAACGCGTGTAATCTAAGCCTCCCAATCTCTTAGTGACTAAACATGAAAAAGATTTTTTAAAAAGTTTTTAACAAGAGAAAAAAAATTCCCCCTAAACTAAAAAAAAAACAAAATAAAAGCAAAACGAAACAAAACAAAAGCTGGGCTGTCATGTTTCATCGGTTAAAATCATTATTTGTCATTAACTCCGCTCCTCTATACACGAACAAAAAGTTATTGAGAAGGATTCGGAAAAGGTCAGCTTACATCATATGAAAATGATGAATAAATGGCCTCCAAGTTTCTTCAAATTTAACCGAAGGGTCGATAGCGCCACTCCTAGTTTTTTTCCAAGTTTAAACATGTTATAGTTTGGGAAAACCATTGAAATATAGTAGGGGGATTAGAATCTTTCCATTTAAATAAAATGGATCTTCTGGCTATTAATGTAACAAATGCAATCAAACGGCAAGCTGAAGGGGATAATTGACTAGAGTCCATCACTGGTAATCCAAAAAATGCAGTAATAGGATGAGGTTGTAAATCAATATGCAAAACTGCTGAAATAATATCAAAAATATCTTTCCAATCTTTTTCCAAAAGAGGGCAAGACCAGAACATATGTGTCAAGGAAGCTGCCTCAGACTTGCATCTGTCACAGACAGGATTTATATGGCAATAAAAACGAGCTAACTTAACTTTGGACATATGTGACAGAAACAATTGACCAAAACAATTGCATGGAAGTGGATAGTGGATCGTGGACTGGATGAATGTGCTGTGTTTATTTGGCAACAGAAAGGGATCAGAAGGCATCGAATCTAACATCCAGCTTTTATTTTTGTTACAGCCATGTAGACAGGATAACAACATGGCACGATCCCCGGAAGACCATGAGCCAGATGAATCTGAACACAGCCGGCACATCAAACCAGTTGCAGCAGAGATCCATGGGCTTGCCTCATCCAAACCCTGGTGAGTTGCTATAAACCGCAGAGCTAATGTCATAAGCAGCTCTCAGATATTGTTGCAGAAATTTAACTCCTAACAGTCTCAGTGGGGTAATCAGCCCATTCCATATAACTTGGACTGAGCTGCCTTCATCCCATCCCTTCTACTTCCTGTGTATCTAACCACGTTTTATCTGGACCTCTGGTTGATGCATGACAGCGGAGCCTGAAGCTATGGTTTTCTCACAGAAATACCCCTTTTGACACACACTTTGACTGTCTTGAGAAAGATGGTGCAAGGATAATGATACACCATGATTAATACATTTGTGGAAAACAGAAAAATTAGGGGCCTTTTGAATAGTGATGAAGCTTATCTAAGGCTATGGCAAGATGTACACTCAGTGATCACTTTGTTAGATATCTATTGTACCTAATAAAATGGCCACTGTGTGTGTGTGTGTGTGTGTGTGTGTGTCTGTGTGTATGTGTGTGTGTGTGTGTGTGTGTGTGTGTGTGTGTGTGTGTGTGTGTGTGTGTGCGTCTGTGTGTATGTGTGTGTGTGTGTGTGCGTCTGTGTGTGTGTGTGTGTGTGTGTGTGTCTGTGTGTATGTGTGTGTGTGTCTGTGTGTGTGTATGTGTGTGTGTGTGTGTGTGTGTGCGTCTGTGTGTATGTGTGTGTGTGTGTGTGTGTGTGTATGTGTGTGTGTGTCTGTGTGTGTATGTGTGTGTGTGTGTGTGTGTGTGCATCTGTGTGTATGTGTGTGTGTGTGTCTGTGTGTATGTGTGTGTGTGTGTGTGTGTGTGTGTGTGTCTGTGTGTATGTGTGTGTGTGTGTCTCTGTGTGTGTGTGTGTGTGTGTGTCTGTGTGTGTGTATGTGTGTGTGTATGTGTGTGTGTGTGTGTGTGTGTGTGTGTGTGTGTGTGTGTGTGTGTGTCTGTCTGTGTGTGTCAGTGTGTGTATGTGGTCTTTTGCAGGGGTAGCCCCCCCCCCCCCCGCACTTCCATGTTTAATATGGTGTGCGTTCACTGGTGCTCTTCTGCATACTACTTTTGTATTGCCTGCTTATTTGAGTTACTGTCAGCTTGAACCAGTCTGGCCATTCTCCTCTGATTTCTCTCATTAACAAGGCGTTTTTGCCCACAGAACTGCCACTGACTGGATGCTTTTTGTTTATCACACCATTCACTGTAAACGTTAGACTGCTGTGTGTGTGGAACTCCCTGGAGATCTGCAATCTCCGAGACACTCAAACCACCCCATCTGGCACCAACAATCATTCCACGGTCAAAGCCACTTTGATCACACTTCTTCCACATCTGATGTTTGGTCTGAACCTCTTGACCATGTCTACATGCTTTTATGTATTGATTTGCTGCCACATGATTGGCTGATTACATACTTGCATGAACGAGCGGGTGTACCTAATAAAGTGGCCTCTGAGTGTAGACCAGATGGGAAGTTGGGCAGAATGTGAGCAGATGGAATGTAATCCTGGTAGGTGTGAATTGATGCATTCTGTATACAGATGTGCTACCTACTGCGGTGAATGAAGAATCATTGGTAAACAGAGGGATCTTAGTGTTCAAGTCCATGGTTCCCTGAAAATAGTAACACGGGACCATAGAGTGGTAAAGAAGGAGAATGATATGCTTGTTTCTGTAGAATGGAATATAAAAATGGAGATGTTGTTCTATAACTTTAAAAGTTGAACTGCATTTGGAGTATTGTGTGCGGTTCCGGTTGCCATATGATAGGGAAAGATGTGATTGCAATGGAAGCAGAGCAGATTCACCAGGACTTGCCTGGACTGTGGGACTTTAGTTATGGGGAGTGAATGCATAAGCGGGATTTGTCTACCCCGGAGCGAAGACGGGAGCGCTCTTAACTGGTTGCATCACTGTCTGGATCAGAAAAAGCTGCAGAAAGCTCAGGCCACTCCAGGAGTGGCACCTGCACCTCCCCTGCATCGAGGACACCTGCAAAAGGCAATACCTCAAAAAGGTGGCATCCATCATTAAGGACCCCCATCATCCAGGACATGCCCTCTTGTCACTGCTACATTTCAGGGACAACTTCTTCCCCTCTGCCATCAGATTTCTGAATGGACAATGAACCCATGAACACTACCTCACTTTTTTTTTTGCTCTCTTTTTGCAATATTACTTTATTTTTGATATGTTTCTCGCAGTAATTTATAGTTCTTTAAAAATACAATATATTGCATTGTACTTCTACCAAACGACAACAAATTGCTTGACACAAGCAAGTGATATTAAACCTGATTCTGATTCTGAGGTTGAGATAAAATAATAAAGATTAGGTCGGGTAAATGGTCAGAGTAATTTTCCCATGGTAAGGGTATCTAAAACAGGAAGGCATAGGTTTACGCAAGAGGAAAGACTTTTAAAGGGGATCTGAGGAAAACATACTTACATAAAAAGTGGTTAAATATCTGGAACTCACTGTTAAGGTAGTATTTAGTCAGATACAATTAAGCTTAGACATGCTCTTGGTGGTGGACATATGGACTCAATGTTGCCAAATGACAAAGGACGAGTGTTTCCTTACTACCTGTGACTTATCAAGGTGTCACTTTAGAGCAGTGGAATGTAAGGAAGGTGTTCTTTGCTAGCAGGACTGCCACACATTGATCCATTGTGAAGTGTACTGCTGGGATTAGAAATTAATAATACCACCACTGGCATTTGCGTTCGTCCTACACTGACCTGAAGATTCCAGGAAACGAACGCTAATCTTCTGTACTTCAGAGCAACCTGGAAGAAAAACATCAGGGCAGTAAAAACAAATGTTTTTCACTTTATTTAAATTATTTATTACAAAGAGTATTTGTGGAAGTAAAATGTGTTGATTGACTGAGAGTCCAGTTGAGTAGGGATGTGGTCCATTTCCCAGTCAGCATTGCATCATGAGGATGGATCAATGACAGGAGTCATGGGGCAGAATCATTGGATGTTGGGATCATGTGACAAATCCTCAGCAGTACATCCTATCAGAGACAGCACTCAAGCCAACAAGCAAAACGATGGCTTTACTGAGCCTCTTTCCAAATATCCCTGATAAGAGAAAAGAAGCATAATATTGAGCTTTGAATACCTAAATAATTCCAGAATTGGATGATACTTGACGAAAATGATTGGACATCTGGTAAATGGCCAGAATTGATTGTGATTCTTCGGAGAAACCTGACCTTTCTAGATTGTCACATAAAGACACCAAGTATCTTTGCTGCTGGCCTCTACTCCAGTGGTTGGAGTTTCATATAGGCTGATTCTTGGAGGCCCATCATTCTATCTTAAAGACACTACTTGAAGTCATAGGCCCACCTTTCTCCAACTGCATCTTCAGGACGTTCTTTCCAACGTAAGGTCAGAAGTGGAAATGTTCAGATCAAAGATTAGCTTTATCTGTCGCTTGAGTATTGAAACGTCAAAAAATACTTTGCTTGTCTCAACATCCAACTGAGTCTGGAATGTGCTGGGGGCAGGCTGTAAGAGTCACCACGCTTCTGGCGCCAACCAGCAATTTACTAACCGTAATCTGTACATCTTTGGAATGTGGGAGGGAACCGAAGCGACACAAGGAAACACAGATGGTCATGGGAAGAACGTACAAAGGCCTCGCTGTCAGCGGTGGGAATTGAACCCTGACCTGGTGCTGTAAAGTGTTAAGCTACCATACCTCCCCAGTCATTGATGACTGCCCGTTATTTAATTCCATTTCCAATTCTGCGGCCCATGTCCAGAAGCAACAAGACCTAGACAACATTCAGGCAAGGGATGATGAGTGACAAGTAACACTTATGGCACAGAAGTGCCGGGCAATGGCCATATCCTGAAAGAGGTACCTCAATTACTTATCCTTGGCATTCACTGATATTACCACCCCAGAGTTCCCTTCCATCAACATCCTCGGGTGACCATTCACCAGAAGCTCACTTAATTAGGTCAGAGATGGTACATCTTGAGATGAATGTCTCACTGCAGAACCTCTCAGCTTCTATAAGACAGGAATTCGATAAAAACTAGCTCCACTTGCCTGAATGAATGCAGCTCCCAACACTGTTAAAGAAGCACACCATCTGGCACAAAAAGATCAACTGATTGGCACCATCTAAACTTTCAGTCATTGGTGCCCAGTATGGCAGTATTAGCCATCTACAAAACAGTACTTCCAAACACCACAGCTTCTCTGAGGAAGGACTCGGGCAAAAGGTACATGGTAACACCAGTGCCCTTATTTTCCCCCTTAAGTTACACTGATTTGCTTGATGCAATGAAGGTTGAACAGCTCCCTGTTATTTCTGCCAATTGGTTTCCCTCTAGTGGGGGAGATTGCGGTGTTGCATTGACGCAATGAGAACTGGGAAGGGAAGGAGCAATGGCACAGCCTTGTTTGACCTCAGTCTCTGGTGGACCCCGGTAGTTGGAAGCATGGTTTTCATATCCTCATGCATAATGGGAACAATTCTGTGCAGAAAGCAAGATTGGAAAGGATGTTCCATTTTCCTCATGGTGATGAAGTCATTGTATTTTGTGTGGTTGAAGAAGGCCATGTACAGAAGCCAGCTGCTTCCAATGCTTCACTTTCATTTATAACAGATCAGTACATCACTGTACAGGACCTTCAGCGCACAATGTTCTGCCAACCCTTTAACCTACTCCAAGATCAAACTAACACTCCCCTCCCACTCTCATTCTTTTTCGTCCACGTGCCTATATAAGAGTCTGTTAAATGTCCCTAATGTATCTGCCTCCACCAACATTGCTGCTTGTGCGTTCCACACACTGACCACTCCGTTTAAAATAAAAAAAAACTTCTCTTGACATCCTCCAATCACTTTAAAACTACACTCTCTCATATCAGCCATCTATCAATACCTCTTAACATCCTATACACAACTTTACTTGCATTTGTGGAACGATAGGGTAGTGTTTCTTGTAGCTCTTAATAGACTGAGATTTCCTTTAAGACTTTTGGAGGAGCATTTCAGCCACCAGGAGAAGATGGCTGTGGAGGGACACTGGCGGTTACAGAGTGCCCAAGTAACACAGCACAGAAACAGGCCATTCAGCCCACTTGTTCATGCTGTGATCAAGCTAGTCCCATTTGCTTACGTTTCTCCCATATCCCTCTAAACCTGCCTATTCATGCAATTATCCAAATATGTTTTTTTAAAATGTTATTGTACCTCTTTCAACCACATCTTATGACGGCTCATTCCACATAAACTCATAAAAAGAGTTAGCAGCGAGACCTCTCTGTAGTGCCTCCTTTTTTGAAGACTGTGGATTAAGTACACTTCTTGTATCTCCTCTTCACAGATGAGGGAAATAATTCAAAGTACTTGCGTCTGATGTATTTCCTTGCCATATTTTAGTAGCTCAGGAGGGATCCTGGTCTACTGTATTATCTTTGTAGTACTCTAGTCTGACATTCTGTTATTGTTTTACTTTGTTCTACCTCAATGCACTATGTAAAGATTTGACCTGTATGAACAATATGAGGTTTTATCTGTTTCTCAGTACATTGTGTCAATAATAAACCAATTCCAATTCAGTTCTGAGTGCCGTAGGAGCCCTGTTTCTACTCCGCTATTTCTAACTTCTTGTCAGACTATGGTGATGCCAAGATTGTGCTGGATGTTGACATTGTGTTGATGGATGGAAACTGGCTCACTTGTGTCAAAAACAGGGCTTTGATTCTATTCTTGATTGAGGCTCAAGTCCCTACCAGAAACAATCATATAATCTGATCTAAGAACCCAGTGAGAGGGTGCGGTACTATTGGGAGTGCTGTGGTTTGCATTTGTCATTACTCCGAAGTATCCTTTACATTCTCAAGTAGAAGTTAAAATAGCCAACGGCACTGCTTTAAGAATGATTAGATTTGCCTTGGGTCCAGACCAGGATTTATGTTTTAACCAAAATCTCTGATGTCAGATGATCATTGGTCATAGAGCACTTGGGATATCCAGAAAGTGATATGAATTTCACTAGTACTCTCTTTCATTACTGGTTTTGGGAGCTTGCTGTGTGCAAAACGGCTTCTCCATATGCTCTTTTACAACATAGAAGCACGATAGATTCCGCAGACGCTGGAAATCGGAATTAACATGCACAAAATTCTGGAGGAACTCAGCAACTTGGGCAGTATTTGATGCCTGACCAGCTGAGTTTCTCCTGCATTTTGTCAAGATGCTGCCTGACCTGCCGAGCTCCTCCAGCAGTTTGTGTGCACCGCCCTGTATTACAGCCGTGCTCTGGGGCCTGAGGACACTATCTAAATGTGATGCATTCTTTATGGGAATAGGTCAAACAAATTGTCTCTGTTCAGCCTGTCAGCCTGTATTCCCGTAAGTGCTGTGATGGTCTGCCAAGAGAGCTGGAAACCAGAGTAAATATTAACAAAGGTTTGCAACTTGAGCACTGTTCCCTCCCTGGGGCTGAAGTCCTTACACTGCCAATCTCTCCGCCTGTCTGTCTGACAAGTGCTTAAAGCTGCCTGTTGCATAAAGAACTCCATCTGTAAAGTGTTTCCAAATGCAACTCTGAATCTAAATCCATGCAGGTTCAGTTTTGGGGCTGCTGTGATGAAACAGAAAATGTGTTAGCTAAACTTTTTGTTTTTTTTTCAGACATGTTACTTTTCCCCTCAAAGCAATGAATGTTCAGCGCAGATGCCCAGAAGAAAACTTGGAAAGGCTTTCTGAAGTTTATTGTTTGAACCCATAGTTATTATGATCTGGAATGGATTACTTGAACAGAATCTTTAATCCCCGAGTTTACTCCACTTTATGGTGATACAATGTCTTCTCTGCAACCAGCTCAGTCCATTACAGGCAGAGCCCTCCCACACCACTGAGCACATTTACAAAGAGTGCTGCCACAAGAAAGCAGCATCCATCATTAAGGACTCTCATCATCCAGGCATTCCTCCCTCCTCATTGGGAAGGAGACAGAGAAGCCTGAGACCCCACATCACCAGGTTCAGGAACAATTATCACCCTTCAACCATCAAAAGTCAAAGTAAAATTTAATATCAGAGTACGTACAGTACATGTCACCACACACACAACCCTGAGTTTCTTTTTCCTGTACGCATTCTTAACAAATCCAGAGAACAGTAACTTTAAACAGGATCAATGAACAGAAAACTGTACAAGTGCAAATATAAATAAATAGCAATAAATGACGAGAGCATAAAATAACAATATAAAGAGTCCTTAAAGTGAGACCATCGGTTGTGGGAACACCAGGACTAGAATGAGTCTAGTTACCCTCTTTTGGTCAAGAGCCTGATGGTTGGGGGGTAGTGACAGTTCAACCTCATGATGTGAGTCTTGAAGCATTGTACTTTCTACCATGGCAGCAGCAAGAGAAGAGCATGGCCTGGGGATCTTCGATGATGGATGCTGCTTTTCTACGGCAATGTTTCATGTAGATGTGGTCAATGGTTAGGATGGCTTTTACCCATGATGCACTGGGCTGAATCCACTACCTTCTGTGGGATTTTCCACTCAAAGGCATTAGTGTTCGCAAACCAGGCCGCACTGCGGCCAGTCAGAACACTTTCCATCACACATCTATAGACGTTTGCCAAGGTTTTCGATGATGATCTCTGCAGTCTCCTGAGGAAGCAGGGGCACTGTCATACTCTCTTTGCAATTATATTTATCTGATGGGTCCAGGCTCTTATACCAGTATAGAAAACCACTCACTTCAACAGTGAACTGATTCCACAACCTATGGATTCACGTTCAATGACTCTCCAACTCCTGTTCTTAGTATTATTTATTTACTTGTTTACTTGCACAATTTGACTCCTTTGCTCATTAGCTGTGGTCAGTCTTTCTTTACCTATAGTCTTTTATAAATTCTAGTGTATTTCTTTATTTTCCTCTAAATGCCTCTAAGAAAATGAACACGAAGGTAGTTTATGGTGACATACAGTATATATACTTTGATAATAAATTGACTTTGACTAAGTCCAACTGCTCACCTCTTCCCCTTTCACTTGAACAACTGTGTCAATGCTATTGGAATTCCTGTTCAGTGTCGGATTTCACAGACAGAAGCTCGCCATCCTGAGGATTGACCAGAAACCCTTTTCACACTGGGCTTGCGTAGGGTGGATTCTGGAATTTGGTCTTGTTGAAACCTATACCTTAATTCCCAATAAGACCTTGAACCTATCACTAGGTGAAATTCTATAAACCCAGAGTTATCTGGTTGGATATCAGAACCCTCCAGAATCAGCCTTGAGCAAGCATAAAAATTAAAACATAAGAGCTAAAAAGAATCGGCATGTCCATGATCAGTTTTCCTCCATTTCTGAAAGTCAGCAGAGTGGAGGAAGCTGCACGCTAGTTCTGACCTACAATGTGTTGGATCTGGACTGATCTCATGTCGGCGCTCACTACCAGTAACAGAGTATCCTGTTCCAGAAATGTGAAGGCCTACACTCTCCAGAAGAAGAGCCTCACTGGCTGACAGGCTGTGTTTTGTTTAAGAATTTAAGCCTGCTCTGTTAAGTAGGGCATCCCATGGCACCATGGCAAAAGAGGGCAGCAGAATTCTCTCTTAAATCATGGGCAGTGCCTCCTCTCCCTTGTTAGTTATCTGCTGTTTCTGGGAGCATGCAGTGCATGATTTGGACTGCTGCATCCCAAAATATATTTGTTGGCTGTAAGGTGCTTTGCAGTCCTGAAGTTCAGTTTAATCCAAATATAATTGTCGTACTTGAATACCCATGAATACAGGTGCTTGAGACAGCGTTACTCTTGGGCCAAGGTGCAGAACACAGTACCAACAGTCACACAAAGCGCACACAGCACATGCAAGATGTCAGTAAAATACAGCCACGCAAAAAAAAAGTCTAGACGGAGTCCACGAATGCTGCAGAAGTCTGCAGTCGCCCACAGCTTGTCTTTTGCAGAGCAAACACTAGGGGGCACTACTGACTCCAGACTGGACACTGGCTCCGAAGCGCCTGAACATGTGACTGCGGCTTGAGGCCTTGAGTTCATGAATGCCACAGAAATCTGTTAGGAGGAGTCTGGCATAAGTGCGAGCAATTTTTTTTATTGTCGATGTGTGCTCCTTCTATTTGTCAATGTAGATTGTGTTTTGTTTTTTGCACATGTTTACACATACCCTCTATTTCACGAGTATGGCATGAGAGCATGCAGTAAGTACTGGAGCCCTGGAGGTAGTCCAGAGGGCCAGTAGCATGGAAAATCTATTGGTATCTTCAGTAGATCGAGATGTAAGTTAACTCACGTGCTCTTTCAGTTTTAAGGAATTGGTTATTTGGGACTTTTTTGTCTCACTTTGAAATGCAAGGAGCTCTGTTGACTTTGCAAAGCATCGATTGGGCTAGGTGTTTCTCCCTTGCATCATCAAACCCAACACCAATTCCTTCCTCTCTCACTCCTATCATTACTCCCAGCTTTTGGTAACTATATCCTGCTGTTCCTAGTTACGAACACAGTAACTGGGAACAGCATAGTAGCATAGCAGTTGGAGTACTGGCTTACAGTAGTGGTCACCAATCTTTTTAAGCCCAAGATCCCCTACCTCGGCCTTAGTGAAAGGCAAGATCAACCTACTAAATCAGTTAGTCACACGCATGTGCACCAGGCAGAAAAGACCGGAAGTAAAACCCTGCAACCTGGAAATAGAAACAATGTATGTACACCAGGGGTCACCACCCTTCTTTGCACCGTGGACTGGTTTAATATTGGCAATATTCTTGCGGACCGGCTGACGGGGTGGGGGGGGGGAGGTGTTGGTATTAATCAGGACCGGAATACAGCGATACTCAAAGGGGGTTCCTTATGTCCAGTCTATTCCACAGTTTAGTTTTCGTGGCTCTCAGCACTTCTGTCCCACTTGCTCACGTTTTTTCCGCTGAAAAAACTCAACAGGTTTGTCTTTATGTGCTGGGTGCTTGGACTCAGGGTACCGAAGCAGTTTTGAGTGCTTCGTTGCCTCATTAGACAGTCTCCCCTCCGGGCCCGAACTCCAGCCTCCCACCCGCCCGCCGCCAGACACCTTGCCCAGGTGAGGCAGGTCGTGGGTGGGGTGAGAGGGCGAGGTAAGGGCCGGAGGTCCCCGTACCGGGGCCGCAGCGTTCGCAGTCTGGAGAGAGTGACCGACCGAGCGAGGAATGCGACAGGGCGCGTGCCCACCCCCTTGTAGGATCTATCAGCCGACAAAGGTTTGTCGCAAGGGATGACTTTCAGTAGATCGCAGCGAGGTAGCTGCTCTGCTACTTACGGAACCCTGAGCCCGAATTAGGTCATCTGCGAATATTTAGCACCGGGTTCCCCACGAGCATTCGGTGTGGTAAACAGATTTAGAGACGGCGCCCATCTGTCCGCGCTCCAGGCCAGTACCAATGGCACTTCCCGCTGGCCACACGAGGCAGCCGGTTACCTGAAGCCAACCAGTGATCCCTGGCGCGAGGGTATCACTGCGTTTAGGCGACTGATGACCTCACGTGTGTTCAAGTTCAACAGCGGGCGTGACAGGGAATGAGGAAAGGTGCAGCTGACTCATATCGCCAAATCATATCGTTTCCTTGTGGCCCGGTGGTTGGGGACCACTGAAGTACACTGTGTAGTGCGAGGCGGGGGAGCTACACACATGCGCACTAGGCCGAAAGAACGGAACTAAAACCCCGCAACCTGGTAACAATCTCGCAACAGTATTTGTGTACTTATTTTTCTTTTTTTTTCGGGATCTACTGGGAAAGTCTCAAAGATCGACCAGTCGATCGTGATCGATGGGTTGGTGACCACTAGTTTACAGTGTCAGCAATTAGAAGATGAAGGATCAATTCCCAGCACTGTCTATAAGGAATCCGTACATTCTCCCATGCCTGCGTGGGGTTCCTTCGGATGCACTGGCTTCTTCTTACATTCCAAAGATGTATGGAAAGAGTTGATGGAGACATTTGCGGGCTGTCCCAGCATTTACGGGGACTGTGTTGGACATTGACGCAAATGACACATCTCACTGTTCGACCTGCATGTGACAAATAGAGCTAAACTTTAATTTTTATCCCCTTCAGATGCTGGAAATATGAAGGAAACAGAAAATGTTTGAAATACTCAGCAGGTGAGGCAGCATCTATGGTTAATGTTTTAGCTCTGGGCTAAAAAGTGGGTTAGTTTTCAGTAATAGAGAAGGATTAAGGATAGGGTGAGACCAAACATGGCAGTTAAAAGCACGTTAAGTTTCGGATTTCCAGCATTTGCAGAATTTCTTAAGTTTGTAATAAGCTTCTTTGTGCTTTGTGTTGTTTTTAGTAGGTCAGTAGAACATGACCAACAGGCCAAACTATACCACTGATTTCCTTCTGGTATCACAGTTGGCAGAGTTCCATCAACAGACATCATTTAAAGATAAAGATCTTAGTGATTAATTTATTTGTCACATGTACATCGAACATAGAGTGAATAATTTTTATTATGTTAATATTAATGTTTTTTTTATACACAGTATGTAATATATGTACTGTGTTTTGCACGTTGCTCCAAGAGGAACGTTGTTTCGTTCAGCTGTATACATGTGCACAGTCGAATGACAATAAACTTGAACTTGAAGTGTGTTGCTTGCTTCAATGGTCCAACATACTCTGAGGGGCAGCTCACAATTATTGCCATGCTTACGACACCAACATAGCACGACTACAACTTGCTAAACTGAACGTCTTTGGGATGTGGGAAGAAACCAGAGCACCCAGAGGAAACGCACGTGGTCACAGAGATAAGACACGAACACCTCACAGACGATGGTGGGAATTGAACCCCGATCGCTGGCACTGTGAGGTGTTATGCCAAACATTATACCACAGAACTGTCCCTTAGACTGCTGTGCCATTCCAACAGATCAACTGGTTTATTGGAATCAAGAATGTCACAAGGAGATGAAATCTGTTTTATTGTCAATGCTTCAGGTTTTTGGGAAATTTCTAATGATAATTAACTCACAATTTCAAGACTCAATATTTATCGTTCCTTTCCAACTTCTTCAGCCTTCACTGACTTTGAACATACAAAACTGGAGCTAATTTACAACAGGATTCCAAGTTAAACCAGCATCAGGTGCAGTGTAGGCATGGGAAGATGATTGACACCAGATGACAGGCTCGAAGGGCCAAATGGTCTACTTCTGCACCTATTGTCTATTGTCTATTGACACCGATTGGATTACGTTGTCAGAATAACAGACGTTAAGAGAAGCTTACACCATTAAACTTAGTTTTTTTTTCTGGGACACCAGAGAAATTCTGCCAAGCCAGAGTTGCTGCAGCATGCAATAATATCTGGACTATTAGTAATGATAATGGTGTGTGGGGTAAACTTGTGGAGATATCTCCTTGCACCCAGTATTTTTTTAGTGACCCTGTCAGGACACTTGCCGGTGGTAACCCACCAGATCAAATGTTTGCCCCATCTTCCAACCAATGGATAAACTAGTTCTAAAACAAACACACAAAATAGTTCTTAAATTTCCACCTGATGTTTCTCCTACTGTGTCGACTGAGGCATTGCCTTTGAGGATGCACTTCTGCTCCACGAAACCCTAGAGCAATATGGAATACTAGCAACCCTAACTCTGGCCGAGCTGGCGGTGTGTAGGAAGTAGGGCCAGACATAGAGCTGTGTAGAGCATGGAGGAGTCGGTGGTCACGGCAACAGTTGTGTTACTTTGCCCATTTCAGATAAGCAGCAGAGGAATAGGTCCTGAACCCTCAGGATGGTCTGGACGTTCAAGACAACCGTTGTCGTCCTTGTGCCGTTCCTTGCTCCTCATCATACCCGAGGGGCACATACCATGTGTGGGGCACTGGAGGACCAGCTGGAGTTCCAGACCATTGATCTAGACACAAGCATTAGAATTACAAGATGGCTAGAGAATTGAAATTCAATTGATTAATAAACCTGGAATATAAAAAAAGTTAGTCCTAGTACTGGTGACATTGAAACCAATACATTTGCTGTAAAAGCTCATGTAGTTTACCGATGAATGTCAGAGAATGAAATCTATCTTCCTTACTCATTCAGCCTCACTGACACTTCAGGCTCACCAACGTGGCTGAACTGTATCTTCAGTTCATGGAATTTGGGCTACAAGTATCTGCAATGCAAGCAAACAGATATTTAGGAGAAAACTGACAACAGCTAGAATTCTTAGACTGCTTTTTATGGTATTGAAACATACAAAAGGACGGGTGCAGGGGCCAATGTTGCACAAGGCATGAAGTGAATGGACAGTTGTGTGTTAGAAGGAGGAGATGTTAGAGCGAGACACAGAGTGGACAAATCAAGGCACGGAAGATCAAGAGAGGGAAAAAGGGCCCGAAGTGGTTGTCCAAGAGGAAGGGGATTATTGAAGATGTGAAGAGAGTGGGGGAGGTGAGGACTCCTTGCCGAAGAAACTAGCATGGAGGTGACGGATGAAGATCTCAACATCACGATATCCCAGAGTCCAGAATCGTACTTCGCAGGAGTTTAGTCCAAAGTTGGCCACGTGATGAGACATCAGGGTGGGTAACCAGATCCTTGGTCCAAGAGGTGGATCTGAAGGGGAGAAGAGGCCCAGGGATCTCAGGGAGGGAATTCTAGAACAATGTTTTGGCAGCTGAAAACATAGATGTTGCATTTATGGGCATGCTATGTTGGCAATGGAATGTATGGCAGCACGTGGGGCTGCCCCTGCATATCCCTAGAGTGTGTTGGTTGTTAACACAAACGACACATTTCACAGTGTGTTTCAATGTACATGTGATAAGTAAATCTGCATCTGTAAATAATGAAGCAAATTATAGATCAGAACTAAAGGAAGACAAGTGGCGTCAAAGATATGTGGGGTTAGAGGAGGTTAAATATGTTAAAATCAAATTTGTTGTCAAATGCACACAAACGTGTGTGCTAAGTGCAAGGAAAGACTTCTAGCAACATCACAAGTACATGGCATCTGGTGTACAACATTCACAAGAAATACTTTATTTATTGAGATACAGTTCAAAATAGTCCTTCCAGCCCTTTGGGTTGCGCCGCCAACAACCCCTGGATTTAATCCTAGTCACAGGACAATTTACAAGCACCAATTAGCCTACCAACCGGTAGGTCTTTGGATTGTGGGAGGAAACCAGAGCACCATGCGGTCATGGGGAGAGTGTGCAAACTCACTACAGGCACCAGTGGGATTTGAACCCTCGTCGCTGGTGCTGTAAAGCGTTGTGCTAACCGCTACGCTACTATGCCGGCCATATTTAACATTCTCAGTTAACTACAGAGATTAGCTTTATTTGTCACATGCACGTTGAATCGTTAGTTAGCAACTTGATTGCTAATTTAATTGGTTCAGCTGTGTGGGCTGAGCACCCTGTTCCTGTGCTGGACGGCTCTGTGTTCTATAACTCAAACGTAATTTTGCGGAATGGGGGCAGCTTGCAAGTATTGCCATGCCTCCGGTGCCAACATAGCATGTGAGCAGCTCTCTAATCCTAGCCCGTACATCCTGGTAATGTGGTAGGAAACCGTCTTGCCCCGAGGAAACTCACACAGTGCTACCAAAGATGCCAGTTTAAAAATTGTCATCTAGTTTCCAAGACTTACACAAATCCTTTGAGTATATTGTGTTGTCTCTGTAGGTAGGATCAGTCACGTGGACACATGATCCGTTCCACGCTTGTACGATCAGTGGTGTGTAACGAGTTAAAGTGCATGATTTGCCAATAGTTCGGGCAAGTTTGAAGAACAAGAGATTCCTGTTCAACCTGCCCTTCAAGGAAGGGGGAAGCTCAGTACAGGTGAACGGCAGAGATGACAGAATGAAATTCTTGTTTAGGAAGTTTAGTTTCAGGTTCACGACCTGGTAAAGGCAGCTAAAGGTCAGCGCAGTAGGTTTTAACAGAGCTGCTTCAGCAAGAGGCAAAGGAAGGTTTGTAGTGGGAATTGTGTGGAGCTTCTGGACCTGGAACAGTCGGAGCTTCAGGTTCAGCTGTCCGCTGTTTGTGACTGCTCAACGCTGGTTTTGCTAAACTCCTTGGTAATTTTTGAGGTGTTTCTGTTTGAGGATTTAAGAACATAAAGGATTGAAACAAGATACCTAGTGAGTCATGCACAAACGCAAGAAGGTGCAGGTACTGAAATCTGGGGTAATACACAGAATGCTGTGGAACTCGGCTGGATAGGTAGTTGGTGTTTTGTATCAAGATTCTCTACCTGCACTCGAGTCGTACAGCCCTGAGGCAGGCCCTTTGGACCAGTAAGTCCATGCGGACCTACAAGCAACCGTTCATACCAATCCTACAATGACCTTATTTTAGTCTTTTTGCATTCCATCTACCAGTCAATCCAGATGAAAGCTAATTTTCTGGGGTTCATGAGCCTACCAGCCTTTGGGATACTGGACGAAACTGGAGCACCTGGATAAAATCCCCGTGGTCACAGGGAAGACATGCAATCTCCACACATCCATGACCAGAGATCAGGATTGGACTCGGGTCTCTGCGCCTGTGAGGCAGCAACTCCACTGTGCTGCCCCGAAATGAGATATTTCACTCACCAACCACTTGGCACATCACCAAATTATCCCTGGTGATGAGTGTTGGGAGGGTGTTGTCCTGGGAATGTGGGCAGGATAAAATGGGTCAGGGCAGGATTCAGGGAAAAATGGGGGGCTTGATACCATCCATCCTCAAGGACCCCCACCATCTAGGACATGATCTCGTCTCACCACTGCCATCAGCAGGGAGGTACAGGACCTTTAGGTCCAATACCACCAGGTTCAGGAACAGTTATTAGTCTTCAATCATCAGGCTCCGGAACCTGTGTGGTTAACTCCACCCACCTCAACTCTGAACTGATTCCACAACCTATAGACTCACTTTTGAGGATGCTACAATTCACATTCTCAGCTTTATTATCTATTTATATATTTACTGTAATTGTTACTGGTATTTCTTTGTATTTCCACAGTTTGTTTTCTTTTGCACTTTAACTGTTTATCAGTTTTTGTGTCGTTTTTCACTGGTTCTATTGTTCTGCTGTGAATGATTACAAGAAAATGAAGCTCAAGGTAGTACAAACAGTACCCATAGCGCTCCCGGTGTCGAGTTTGCACGGTCTCCCTGTAACCCCCTGATTTCCCCCAGGTTCTCCCAAAGATGGTAAATTACAAAAGCAAACACGAGGAAATCTGCAGATGCTGGAAATTCAAGCAACATGCACAAAATGCTGGTGGAACACAGCAGGCCAGGCAGCATCTATAAGGAGAAGCACTGTCGACGTTTCAGGCCGAGACCCTTCGTCAGGACTAACTGAAAGGAAAGATAGTAAGAGATTTGAAAGTAGTGGGGGAGGGGAAAATGCGAAATGATAGGAGAAGACCGGAGGGGGTGGGATGAAGCTGAGAGCCGGAAAGGTGATTGGTAAGAGGGATACACAGCTGGAGAAGGGAAAGGATCATTGGACAGGAGGCCTCAGGAGAAAGAAAGAAAAGGGGAGGGGAGCACCAGAGGGAGATGGAGAACAGGCAGAGAGAGAGAGAAAAAAGGGGAGGAAAACTAAATAAATCAGGGATGGGGTAAGAAGGGGAGGAGGGGCATTAATGGAAGTTGGAGAAGTCAATGTTCATGCCATCAGGTTTCCTTCTTACCCCATCCCTGATATATTTAGTTTTCTCCCCCCTCCTTTTTTTCTCTCTTTCTGCCCATCACTCTGCCTGTTCTCCATCTCCCTCTGGTGCTTCCCCTCCCCCTTTCTTTCTCCCGAGGCCTCCCGTCCCATGATCCTTTCCCTTCTCCAGCTCTGTATCACTTTCACGAATCACCTTTCCAGCTCTTAGCTTCATCCCACCCCCTCCGGTCTTCTCCCATCATTTCGCATTTTCCCCTCCCCCACTACTTTCAAATCTCTTACTATCTTTCCTTTCGGTTAGTCCTGACGAAGGGTCTTGGCCCGAAACGTCGACAGCGCTTCTCCCTATAGATGCTGCCTGGCCTGCTGTGTTCCACCGGCATTTTGTGTGTGACTGGTAAATTAGTTGTTGGTAGAGGTGGATTTCAGAGGATAGGAAGGGAATTGGTAGATGAGAAAGCATTCTGTAGGGTATGGGGAATCAGATTCATGAGGTTGCTCTGGGAACCAGCATTGATTGACTGAGTGGGCTAAATGGTCTCCTTCTACATGCTCAAACAATACTGAAACTTGCTTATTCAGAATATTTATCGTCATTACAATGAACTGGATATGAGGATATGCTCGGAGCAGACAAATCATTCTTAGCAAACAATATCTGTTTACAGAATCTATTTAAAGAGCAGAGGAAACAAAACTGTAATAAATTCTCCCAAAAAGCAGGCTACTTTTCCCAGAAGAATGCAGGTAGTGGAGGATAGTTACATATAAGTGAAGTGCTTAAATTAACCTCATTTACTTATGTGAGCTTAATTACAAGGAGACTAACGTATTCATTAACACTATAGCTAGCCCTTGCCACTTCCCCGGCTAAGACCCTACTAATGGGACAACATCCCCTCTTGTAAGGAATGAAGTTTAACTATTTGCCATCCTCAGTTGCATTTGATCTTTGTCAATCAATTACAAGGTGTCTCCATACCTGAAAGACCTTTTCAGCCTCCTGGTGCAGCCCCAAAGTACAAGGGCCTCTCTGTGCAGCTCTAGTGATGCTAGAAATGATAAGTAGAAAATTAATAGTGTTCCGTTAAGAACTTCTAATTGGCTTTGCCAGAAGAAATTGCTTGGATGACAGAGCGGTAGAGCCACTGTCTCACTGTGTCAGATACCTGGTTCAATCATGACCTCTGGTTCTAAGGAGTTTGCATGCCCTTCCAGTGGGTTGCTTCCTGGTGCTCTGTTTTCCCTAAGACATGTATGTTGGTAGGTTAATTGATCACTGTAATTTACCTCAGTGTAGCTGGAGGGGATCTGATGGGACTGTGGGGAGAATAAGGTGGTCAGTATAGACTCAAAGGGCTGAAGGGCCTGCAACTGTGCTGTATGACAGTATGACTATTTTTCCTTTGACTGAGGAGCCAGTCACAAGGAAATGGAGTTTGGAATCATGATTGAAAGAATGACAAAACAGTTTTCAGAAAAAAAACATCTGTACACAGAAGTTTGTTTGAACCTCCGGCACTCCTGTGCAGGGTAAGTTTGAATGACAAAATTGTTTTCAGAGAAACATCTGTACACAGAGCTGTGTGAGCACATCATGCAGTCCTGCACGGGGAAAGGTTAAACTGGAAGCTTTTACATCTCCTGCAGTATAATTGTGCAAGCAATTGAGGGAGAGGAACAGGGCAGTGTGGAGAAACACGGTAGGCCTAGGCTTCAATGCTGGAACTAGGCCTGGCTTCCTTTAGCAAAGATCTGACAACTCTTGCTCAGTTTGTTCCGATTTTATAACTGAGCATGATCTGCAAGATCTGATTTTTTAAAGTTCCATGCTGATTACAATCCGAAAGCAATTTAACCCTGGATTAAATATTTGTTATAGAGACAGACCAAATATTTAGCCTACAGTCACGAGGTTTTGACTTGCGGTGGTAGTGGGAGAAGGAGTGTGCACACAGTGGAGTTTGCAGGCAAGAAACGTCAGAGGGCCTCGACCTGCTTCACGTTCGGCTTTGTTTAGAGATCAACTGGCTTATTTTAAACACCACACAGCATTAATACTGTTAAAGTCAAGGATCTTGTGAATTGTTTAGAACTCTTTTCCCGTCTCTGAAATATGAAGTTGTTTGCCAGCTGAGTTGGACCACCAGCTCCTGGATGTCGTGACTAACTCAGAAAGGCATTGGCAGACGGAGCCAGGCATGTGTTTTTGATCAGACATCCCATGCACCGCACCTGATATTACCTCTGCATCACAGTCTGTGGAGCAGCGATCTACCAGGCGACAGAGAAACCCCAGGAATGTCAGTTTGGCCAATCGTGGATAAGTCACTCACCCCTCATTAAAACTTCAATGTTTCTATGTTGTATCCAAGCATTTTCTGCAGGATTTGTGCAGTCATTCATAGAGGGATGGATTAATGCTGAGAAAAGCCAACGCAAAATCACTATTATACAGTCGCGCTTTTTTTTCCCTTCTGAACCATATTCACTATGACATGGAAGAGGACATTTGGCCCATTGGATCCATGTCAGCTCTCAGAGCAGACCCTACTATTTCAATACCCCTCTCTTCTCCCTGTAAGCCGTTCGCTCTCACACTGCTGATGTTCCTGCCACACACCTACGATGGGCGGGGGCTGTTGGTGATGTACAAGAGTTTGGGGGTAAAGGAGTTCAGTTTGCATCACTCTGGAAGGTGCTGGATGGGTTAATCTCACATCCCAGTGGAGTGATTGCATTGAGCAGCAGCAGGCAGTGATGTCACTGAGTTCAATGCTCCTTTTAGAGTTCTGGAGGGAATTTGGATCATGTTGCATTTGGGATGCTTGCCAAAGGGCATTCCCAGGACAACACGGTCTTCCCGGCTCAGGGCTGGGCTGGGATACCTGCCAAAAAAAAATGACTGAATTACCTTAATCTTCCAAGTCCATCCCATAGCATCACCTCTCTCCCCCCCCCCCCCCAACCCCACTGCTTCCCACTCCTCAGAACACCCCCGTTGGCCCTCTTGCCCTGTGACTCCCTGGCCTTATGACTTTACTCCACCCATCCCACTGAAAATGATGGCCTCTCCATCCCTTTCCTGCTTGTTTCCCATAACCCGTGGCTCCTTATGGACCACAAATCTGTTTGTCTTGGCCTCGAAAGTATTCAGTGACTCTGTTTCCACAGTTCATCTTGGTGGAGTCATCCAAGAAATCAGTAGCCTTTTGAGAAGTTTCTCTTCAACCCTCTCTTAAAAGGGAAACCCCCTATTCTGAAACTCTAGCCCTCATTTCCAGGTTCCTCTCCTTACCCTTTTAAACTCCATCTGAATCTTTTTTCTCCAGTCCTGATGAACGGTCTCCGTCCAAAATGGTGACTGTTTACGCTTTTCCATAGATGCTGCCTGGCTTGCTGAGTTCCTCCAATATTTTGTGTGTGTTGCTTGGATTTCCATCATCTGCAGATTTTCTCCTGCTTCCATCTGAACCCTCTATGTTTTAATAAGACCACTTCCAAGTTTTCTAAACTTCGATTAGTACTGGCCGACGTGTCCTCATTCGTAAACCCTTCATCCCACAAATCGATCCAGTAAACCTTTTCTGAACGATCTCCAGTGCAAGGACGATCCTCCTTATAGAAACCTCTGAGAGTACATAGCACCAGGCTGAAGGACAGCTTCAGTCGCCCTGTTACCAGGCTCTTGAACGGGCCTCTCACACACTAAAAGATGAACTCTTGATCTCTCAGTCTACCTGCACTGCACTTTCTCTGTAATGGTAACACTATATTCTTTATTCTGTTTTCTTCCTTCACTCCCACAACGTACACTTGTATGGAATCAGCCACCTGGGGGGCAAACAAAGGCTTTCCACTGTATCACAGTACGTGAAGATAACAAACCAAATTCAATTCCAAAACTACGCGGGTGTGATCTCACTATTGCCATGTGCAGCTGCAGCACGATATTCCCCTTTTTATAATCCATCTCCCTTACAACCATCCCACTTGCCTTCTACCAACAAAGTTTCTGGGGGAACCTAGGCAGCACCAGCAGGGAATGGACAGTCGATGTTTTGACAGACAGACAGACATACTTTATTGATCACGAGGAAAATTTGGTTTTGTTACCGTCACACCAACCAAGAATAGAATAGAAATATAGCAAAGTAAAACCATAAATAATTAAATGATAATAAGTAAATTATGCCAAGTGGAAATAAGTCCAGGACCAGCCTATTGGCTCAGGGTGTCTGACACTCCGAGGGAGGAGTTGAAAAGTTTGATGGCCACAGGCAGGAATGACTTCCTACGATGCTCAGTGTTACATCTCGGTGGAATGAGTCTCTGGCTGAATGTACTCCTGTGCCTAACCAGTACATTATGAAGTGGATGGGAGACATTGTCTAAGATGGCATGCAACTTGGACAGCATCCTGTTTTCAGACACCACCGTCAGAGAGTCCAGTTCCACCCCCACAACATCACTGGCCGTATGAATGAGTTTGTTGATTCTGTTGGTGTCTGCTACCCTCAGCCTGCTGCCCCAGCACACAACAGCAAATGTGATAGCACTGGCCACCACAGCCTCGTAGAACATCCTCAGCATCGGCCGGCAGATGTTAAAGGACCTCAGTCTCCTCAGGAAGTAGAGACAGCTCTGACCCTTCTTGTAGACAGCCTCAGTGTTCTTTGACCAGTCCAGCTTATTGTCAATTCGTATCCCCAGGTATTTGTAATCCTCCACCATGTCCACACTGACCCCTTGGATAGAAACAGGAGTCACCAGTGCCTTAACCTCCTCAGGTCCACCACCAGCTCCTTAGTCTTTTTCACATTAAGCTGTAGATGATTCTGCTCGCACCATGTGACAAAGTTTCCCACCGTAGCCCTGTACTCCGCCTCATCTCCCTTGCTGATGCATCCAACTATGGCAGAGTCATCAGAAAACTTCTGGAAAACTTTGGAGCAAGGCTCTTTATTTAGATTGTACACATTATCAATCATATGAGGGGTCTTGATCTGAAGTATCAACTCTTCATTTCCCTTTACAGGATCAGCACCAGAATCTGCTTCATTATCTTTGACTTCAGTTAAGTTGTGAAGTTTGTTGGTCTGGTGCAGCAGTATAGTGCAGGCATAAGTAATTACTGTAAGTTCCAATAGAAAATAAACAGGGAATAGCGAGATATTTTTCACGAGTTCATGGCCCATTTATAAATCTAATGGCAGAGGAGAAGAAGCAGTTCTGAAAAGGTTGAATGTGGATCCTCAGGCTCCTGTGCCTCCTTTCTGATGGTAGTAATGAGAAGAAGGCATGTCCTGGATGGTTTTTAATGATGGATGCTGCTTTTTTGAGGCACCGTCTTTTGAAGGTGTTCTCGATAGATGAGGGGCTTGTGCTTGTGTAGAGCTGGCTGTGTTCACATCCCTCTGAAGCCTCCTACAAGTCTCCATACCAGACGGTGACGCAACTGATGAGCACGCTCTGCACAGTACGTCTGTAGAAATTTGCAGAAGTCTTTGGTGCATACCAAGTCTGCTCAGACTCCTAATGAAGCACTGAGTTCCTCCAGCAGATTGCCTTTTGCCCCGGATTCCAGTATTATGCAGTCCCTTGCATCTTTGACATTCAATTGACTTCCCTAGGTGCATCAGTGTAAATTGTCCTGTGATTGGGCAAGTGTTAAGTAGGTGGGTCACTGGGTGACGTGGATCGTTGGGCAGAAAGGGCCTGTACTCTAAATACAATAAATAAAACTGGAAAGAGTTTAGAAAAGATTTATGTGGATGTTTCCAGGACTTGGGGGACAGAGTTTTAGGGAGAGATTTATTCCTTAGAGTGTAGGCAGCCAAAAGGCGGACTTATAAAGGTGTATAAAAATATAAGGGGCGTGGATAGGGTGAATGCACTTAAAAGCTCAAAGTAAATTTATTATGACAGTACATGTATGTCCCCATATACAATGCTGAGGTTTGTTTTCATGCAGGCATACTCATTAAAACCAAGAAACACAACAGAATCGGTGTAAGACCACACCCAACAGGGCAGACAAACAACCAGTGTGTGAAGGACAACAAACTGTGTGCAAGTATTAAAAGAAGAAATAATAACAATTTAAAAATAGCTAACCTAGGGAAATTCTAGGCAGTTTCTAGAGTAGGTTACATGGTCAGCACAACATTGTGGACAGAAGGGCCTGTAACGTGCTGTAGATTTCTATGTTCTGTGTTCTATATTCTAAGCAATAACTATTGAGATTATGAAATCATTACTAATACATGAATGATTTACATGAAGGGATTAAAAGTAACATTAGCAAATTTGCAGATGACACAAAGCTGGGTGGCAGTGTGAAATATGAGCAGGATGTTAGGAGAATGCAGGGTAACTTGGACAGGTTGGGTGAGTGGGCAGATGCAGTTTAATGTGGATAAATGTGAGGTTATCCACTTTGGTGGCAAGAACAGGAAGGCAGATTACTATCTGAATGGTGTCAATTTAGGAAAAGGGGAAGTACAATGAGATCTAGGTGTCCTTGTTCATCAGTCACTGAAAGTAAGCATGCAGGTACAGCAGGCAGTGAAGAAAGCTAATGGCGTGTTGGCCTTCATAACAAGGGGAGTTGAGTATAGGAACAAAGAGGTCCTTCTGCAGTTGTACAGGGCCCTGGTGAGACCACACCTGGCGTATTGTGTTCAGTTTTGGTCTCCAGATTTGAGGAAGGACATTCTTGCTGTTGAGGGAGTGCAGCGTAGGTTCACGAGGTTGATTCCTGGGATGGCAGGACTGTCATATGTTGAAAGATTGGAGCGACAGGGCTTGTATACACTGGAATTTTGAAGGATGAGAGGGGATCTGATTGAAACATATAAGATTATTAAGGGATTGGACACGCTAGAGGCAGGAAACATGTTCCCGATGTTGGGGGAGTCCAGAACCAGAGGCCACAGTTTAAGAATAAGGGGTAGGCCATTTAGAACAGAGTTGAGGAAAAACTTTTTCATCCAGAGAGTTGTGGATCTATGGATTGCTGTGCCTCAGCAGGCAGTGGAGGCCAATTCTCTGGATTCTTTCAAGAAAGAGTTAGATAGAGCTCTTAAAGATAGCGGGGTCAAGGGATATGGGGAGAAGGCAGGAACGGGGTACTGATGGTGGATGATCAGCCATGATCACAGTGAATGGTGGTGCTGGCTTGAAGGGCCGAATGGCCTACTCCTGCTTCTATTGTCTATTGAAATGAGGATTCCTTGTGAGTCTGTAGGTTGTGGGAACAGTCTACTGATGGGGTGGGTGAAGTTATCCCCACTGCTTCATGAGCCTGATGGTTGAGGGGTCCTAAACCTGCTGGAGTGAGTCCTGAGGCTTCTATATCTTCTTTCTGATGGCAGTAGTGAGAAGAGAGCATGGCCTGGCTGGTGAGGGTCCTCAATGATGGGTACTGCTTCCCTGTGATAGCACTCGTGTAGATGTGCTCAGTGGTGGGGAGGGCTTTACCTGTGATGGACTGGGCCGTATCTATTACTGTTTGTGATATTCTGTTCAAGGGCATTGTTGTTTCCATACTAGGCTATGATGCATGCAGTCAATATATTCTCCACTACGCACTTACAGAAGTCTGTCGAAGTTCTAGATGTCATGGCAAATTTTGGCAGACACTTATATGCTGATCCTGTGACAGATCCTCAGAAATGGTTACAGAGGAATTTAAAGTTGCCGACCCTCTCCACTTCTGATCCCCAATGAGAACTAGCTTATGAACCTCTGGTCACCTGATCAGCGATCGCGAGCATTGTAAAGTGATGGTACCACAAGCTGTGATCTGTAGAGCAAGCATCAGTTTCTGTGCAGCCCAGGATATTCCTGGACTGTCAGCAAGCCTGTTCTCTCTGGTATAACATTCACGCAGTAAGATTGTGAGGTGCCTTTGCGATAGGGCACTCACACAGAGGCCCTCTGCTGTTCAAATAGCAATAGACAGGTTCACTGCTGGCCAGGAGATTTAAGATGTCATTCTCGCACTTTGGAATGAACAATTATGGACCGTTCTTTGCTGACCTTTTTTATGTTGAAATTGTTTCTCACACAGAATAATAGACACAACACAAAGCTAGGCCCTTTGGCCCACTGTGTCAAACCTATCATCAAGCTACCAATTTTACACAAATCCCACCCTAATCCGTTCCTTTATCCGCTGTCCAGATGAAGGGTCTCGGCCCGAAATGGAGACTGTTAGCTCTTTTCCGTAGATGCCGCCTGGCCTGCTGAGCTCCTCCAGCATTTTGCGTGTGTGCTTATTATCCACCCCATCCACCCCCCCCTCAATTTGCAGCAAAACCCTACCATGGCAGGGGCTGATTTACAGTGGCCAGTTGCTCACGGGGGGGGGGGGGAGTTGCAAATTCCACACCGAGATCAGGGTTGATGGAGGAACGAGCTGTAACTGTGTCACGGTGCTGACCTCCCTTGGCGTCTGTCTCCAGTACAAAGGGAAATCGGCTGCAGTTCAGGATTGTGAATGGTGGAGAAGCCAAAGGGATGGATGTCCAAGTTTATGCGACTCATGTATCTACTTTCTGTCTGTCTGTATTGTATTTTATGTTGTATGTCACGGTAATTGGTCATGTGGGTTTGGGCTCAGGAGAAGTGAATGAGATTACTCACGTATTCACCCTTTATGTTAGCTTAGTTAGAGAGGGGGTGGATATTTTTTGTTGATTGCTAATTTCACTACCATTACGTTAATTTTGTTACTTTTTATCGGTTTTTGATCGTCTGTCTTTGTCACTCACCTTTGCTGGTTTTGTGGTAAAGGAACTGTTCGACTTGGAAGCTTGTCACACGTCGTTAATTCCCTCATTCGGTCTCTCAGCGGCTTTAGTTTACTGTCTCAAATTGCCATCACAAGATGGATGGCCGAGTTTATGTGTTCTAATTTAAAGAGATCCCCCAAAAGTGGTTAGATCGATCGATACTCCTCCACGTACCCAGGATGCAGTCTGAAGTTAAGTTGTTACATGTACACTCTTTTCAGGAGATGTTAAACTGTGGGACAATGTGCACGTGCAGCGCAGGAAGGATGAAACTTCCTGGGTTTCTTTCTCTAGGAAAAGGAACACTGAGATGTGAACAAGCAGAGGCCTTTAAGATTACAAAATATTCAATAAAGTACATCTCGAGGCACAGTTGCAGCAGAGTGTACTATCTACAAGATGCACTGCAACAACACACCAAAATTCCAAAGGCAGCACCTTCCAGACCCGCGACCATCACCATCTAGAAGGATGAGAATAGCAGATACCTGGGAACACCACCACTTGGAAATCCCCCTCAAGTCACTCACCATCCCAACTTGGAAACCTATCGCTGTTCCTTCATTGTCACTGGTTCAAAATCATGGAATTCCCTCCCTAACAGCATCGTGGGTGTATCTGCACCTCAGGGACTGCAGCGGTTCAAGAGGGCAGCTCGTCACCACCTTCTTAAGGGCAACTAGGGATGGGCAATAAATGCTGGCTTAGCTGGCGATGCCCACATCCCGTAAGTGGATGAATTAAAAAAACTTGATTGCATGATGGGCTGATAGTATGTAGAATGGATAGGATTGATACAGGATTAGTGCAAGTGAGTGATACCCTTGTTTGTGCCAGTTACCAGGAGCATTGTATACGGAAGGCCCAGAGCATTTTTGAGGATCCCTAGCACCCATCCCACAGTCTCTCTGACTCACTTCCATCAGGTAGGAGGTACAGGAGCGTCAGGACCAGGAGTGCCAGTCTGGCTTTGAGCCCAGTGAACCAGAATCAAAGGTTCATTTAATATCAAAGTACGTATACCGTATATAACTCTGAGATTCATCTTCTCCAGATGGCTACAAAACAAAGAAACCCATGGAAGTCATTCAAAGAAAAACATCAACCCCCCCCAAAAAAAAACAAATCTCGCAAACCCCAAACCCCAACCCCCTCCCTTGCACATGAAAAACCTAACAGATCACTCCACACGGAAAATCCAGAATCAGAATCAGAATCAATTTTAATATCACTGGCACATGACGTGAAACTTGTTAACTTTGCGGCAGCTGTACAATACAGTAGTACATGATAATATAGAAAAAACTGAATTACAATAAATACATATATAATATGTTCCTAAAGGTTGTTATAATGGGGGGTGGTAATCGAGACAAGCTCCCACTACCTATTAAATGCTCCCAATGGCGTGCGCCTCAAATAGCCAATGACATCCAAGTCCAGCTTCTGGCCTTCATGTGTGGCTTAGCTACTAAGCCCAGTGGAACCATTTCTACTGACAGGAGAAGGGGCAATGGCAGGTTACTGACGCCTTAAAACCACTTTGGGCAGATGGGGCTCATCTAGGAGAAGGAAAACTCTGATCTCAAATCTCTGCTGTCTTACGGTTTACCCACTCATGGGGAAGGCCTCAGGAGGAAACCCCGAGGGAAAGTTCTGGAGCTGGAGACCCTGAGGCAGTCCTACATCGAGTTCAACGCTGACTGGCAACTCCTGCGACGCTGCTGGTTCCAAACTGTATCAGTCCCTGCTGTTCTTTTGGGCTCATCAGATGTGTGGAGAGGGGGAGCTTGCATCAGCTTGCTCTCCATATTGTACTTCCCAGGCCTGTATATCTAGACAGCTAGGACGCAATATTCATGGACAGAGGCCTCGGACAGATACGTATATATAAAAAATTTAAATTAATAAGTAGTACAAAACCAGAAATAAGAAAGTAGTGAGGTGGTGTTCATGGGTTCAATGTCCATTCAGAACCTGGATGGCAGAGGGGAAGAAGCTGTTCCTGAATCACTGAGTGTGTGTCTTCAGGCATCTGTACCTCCTTCCTGGTGGTAGCATAAGAAGAGGGCATGTCTTGGCTGGTGGGCGTTCTTAATAATGGCCTTAGCCTTTTTGAGACATTGCTCCTTGAAGATGTCCTGGATTTACAGAGGCTAGTGCTCATGATAGAGCTGTCTAATTTTACAACTCTCTGCTGCTTACTTCGATTTTGCAGTGCCCCCCCCCAGAAAAATGAATACCTTGCCACCACTAAGGTCTCATCATAAGGACAGCGAGCTGTTTACTGTTTATTTGTACCATACACTGCATGAATTTGTAATTATATTTTATTAAACTATTTGTGGAAATATTTTGTTTTATATGCTCTGTGTGATGTGGCTGCACTGTGGTCCAGGGGAATGTTGTTTCGTTTAGTTGGGTATATGTACAATTGGATGACAGTAAACTTGAACTTGAACTTGTTTGGTGCTTACCGTGGAGTTGGTGGTCAGAAGGGTCTGCTTTCATGCTCTGTTCCATTATCAGACCAGATGAACGAGAATAAACATCAGGTCTCTGTGAATAAACACATAGGGAATTCACAGGAAACTCCTTTGCCTAGAAGACGTGGAGTTACACATAACACATGCAGATGTACTTTCGAGAACTTGATAAACATGCATAGAGAAGGGAATTAGGCAACGCATATGGCAGGAGGGAGAAGATGCACACAAGCACTGCCTGGATCAGATGGGCTGAATGGTCTGTAGTGATACTGTGTACATTGAATCTGTTTCTATGAAGTGTTTCTGGGAAATGTGAAAATGTATCACGTAAATTATACTGCTATTTTTATCAGGGTGATCTTAGCTCAGACAACATATCAGAGGATCTATCCTGGGACCAACCCATAAGTGTCAAAGCAATGCCTCTACTTTCTTAGAAATTTGTGTTAAGTTTGGCACATCATCAAAAACTTTGACAAACTTCTATATATGCATAGTGGAGAGTATCTTAACTGGTTGCATCACTGCCTGGTATGGAATCGCCAATGCCCAGCAACTGAAAATGCTACAGTAAGTGGTAGATACAGCCCAGTCCATCACAGGCAAAACCCTCCCCACCGAAGATCACATTTGCCAGGGGTGCTGTCACAAAAAAGCAGCACCCATCATCAAGAACCCCCACATCCAGGCCGTGCCCTTGTCTTGCTACTACCACTGGGCAGGAGATACAGGAGCGCCACCAGGTTCAGGAACAGTTATTACCCTACGAATTCTGAATTCACTCTCCACAACTCTGAATTGATTCTATGACATACAGACCCACTTTCGAGGTCTCTTTACAACTCATGACTTCAGTATTTTTTAAAACTTACATAATTTGTTTGTCAGCCCTTGTTTATGTATAGTTTTTCATAAAATCTATGGCTTTTTAAAATTTTGCTTGTAAATGCCTGTGAGAGGTAGTAATGGCAAGGTAGTATATGGTAACATAAGTACTTTGATGATGAAGTTATTCTGAACTTTAAACTTTGAATAGATTAATTCTGAGAATTTGCCTGGAGCAGAGTGTGGAGCATTGAGGAGAAGGGGTCCATATTCTGTCATTCCCATGGCATGGTCCAAAGTAATGAGCATTTGGGAACTGAAAATAATATTTTTACCGCAGCTGATTATTACCATCGGATTTAACCACTTCCCTTTCTCCCCAGTGATGAGCCAACAGCAGATGACTCCAAACACCACTGTGACTCCGTCTGGAATGCCCTCCCAAAACCCTCGGATGGCCATGATGAGCCTCTCCAGCGCCATGACGGTGCAGCAGAAACACCAGCAAAAGATGCGCCTGCAGCAGATCCAGATGGAGAAGGAGCGAATCAAACACCTGCAGCAAGAGCTCATGAGACAGGTAGCTATTCCTCCCGCCGGCCGGACCACTCCAACGACAGCCGGTTGTTCCGCGGATACTAATGAGCTGTGCTGCCTTCAGAGAGATAGGGGTGTGCAGGGGTATTAGTATTGGTTCATTATCGTCAAGTGAGGAGGACCATCTTTAGCCAGAGGGTGATGAATCTGTGGAATTCATTGCCATAGCTGGCTGCCGAGGCCAAGTCACAGGGTATATTTCAAGTGGATATCAGACAGACAGACGGACAGACAGATATACTTTATTGATCCCGAGGGAAATTATGGGAAATTGGGTTTCATTACAGTCGCACCAACCAAGAATAGTGTAGAAATATAGCAATATAAAACCATAAATGATTAAATAATAATAGTCAAAGGTTACAGGAAGAAGGCAAGAGAATGGGGTTGAGGAATAATAACCACAAACAAGAGAAAATCTGCAGATGCAGGAAATCCGAGCAACACACGCAAAATGGAAAAAAAAGTACAGGAGTTGGAGAGCAGCAGGGGTCACAGTGGGGGTGGGGGGAGCAGAGAGAGGGAGTGTTTCACTGAACTCCCATTGAAGAGGAGATTTAAACTTTTTCAGGTAGGCATTCCTGGAAGACCTGCTGAAGGGTTTTGGCCTGAAACGTCAACTGTACATTTTTTCCATAGATGCTGCCCGGCCTGCTGAGTTCCTCCAGCATTTAGTGTGTGTGTGTTGAGGGATAATAAATCAGCCATGATCAAGTGGCCGAACGGTGTAATTCTGCTCATACACAGGATAGACAAAGGAGAGTCATCGGACTCTGCTTACTTGGATTTTGAGAAGGCCTTTGACAAGGTGCCGCACATGAGGCTGCTAACCAAGATAATAGCCCATGGTATTACAGGAAAAAAAATACTAGTATGAATAGAAGATTGGTGGACTGGCAGGAGGGAAAGAGTGGGAACAAAGGGGGCCTGTTCTGGTTGTCTGCTGGTGACCAGTGGTGTTCTGCAGGGGTCTGTATTCGGACCACTTCTTTTCACATATGTCGGTTATTTGGATGATGGAATTGATGGCTTTGAGGTGATGTCTGTAGACAGTACAAAGGTAGGTGGAGGGGCAGGTAGTGTAGAGGGAGCAGGGAGTCAGCAGAAGGACTTGGGCAGATTGGGAGAGTGGGCAAAGAAGTGGCAGGTGGAATCTAATGCCATATACTTTGGTAGAAGGAATAAAGGTGTAGACTATTTTCTAAATGGGAAGAAATATCAGAGGTGTAAGGGGATTTGGGAGTCCTTGTGCAGGATTCCATGAAGTTTGGCTTGCAGATTGTGTCAGTGGTAAAGGGGGTAAATGACAATGTAAGCATTCATTTCGAGAGGACTAAAGTATGAGAGCAAGGATGTGATGTCGGGCTTTGTAAGGCATCGGTTAACTTGGAGTATTGTGAGCAGTTTTGGGCTCCTTATCTAAGAAAAGATGTGCTGGCGTTGGAAAGGGTTCAGCGGATGTTCATGAGAATGATTCTGGGAAGGAAAGGGTTAACCTATGAGGAGTGTTTGATGCCTCTGCACCTGTACTCACTTGGAGTTTACAAGAATGAGGTGGGGCATCTAAATGAAACCTATCAAATATTGAAAGGCCTAGACAGAGTGGATGTGGAGAGGATGTCTCCTGTAGTGAGTGAGTCTAAGACTAGAGGGCACAGCTTCAGAATAGAGAGATCACCATATGGACAGAGATGAGGAAAAGTCTTTAGTCAGAGTGTGGTGATTCTGTGGAATTCATTCCCACAGATGGCAGTGGAGGTCAAGTTAATGAAAATACTTAAAGCGGAGTTTGATAGATTCTTGATTTGTCAGGGCATCAAACGTTATGGGGAGAAGGTAGGAGAATGGAGGAGAGCGGGATAATAAATCAGCCATGATGGAATGGCAAAGCAGACTCAATGGGCTGAATTGGCCTAATTTTGCTCCTATCTCTTATGGTCTTAACACTCTAGATGGCCCCTCAAATTCCCATGACATTTCTCCCCCATCTATGTCCTCTGGTCCTAGATTCCCCAATCCTGGGAAAAGACTGTGTGCACTCACCTATCTATGCCCCTCATGATCTTAAATACCTTGACAAGATCACCCTTTGTTCTCCTGTCCTCTAATGGATAAAGTCCTAGACTGCTCAATCTCTCTCTGTATGTCCGGGCACCATCTTTGTAAACCTCATCTACGCTCCTTCCAGTGTATTGCCCCTTTTGTTTTTCTTTCTCTCTCATGTTCCCTCCATTTCCGCACCGTACACCCGACATTCCCCCCCCCCCCCTTTTTCCCCGTTTTCTTCTCTCACCACAACATAGAGGAGAATTACAAGTTTACAGTACTGTGAAAAATCCTTAGGTACATAGATATATGGTTAGGGAGTCCAAGACTTTTGCATAGTACTGTAATAACCGCACTCTACTGTTGGCACAAGAAAACAAATTTCATGACATGTGAGTGATGATAAATCTGATTCTGATATGAATCTCTATTGTGAGAATGGGAAGGGGGCAGGGAGAGTTCAATCATAGTTGGCAAAAGGGGAAGGGAGAGGGGAGGGAGTGGAAAGCACCAGAGAGACATTCTGTAATGATTAATAAACTAATTGTCTGGAATTAAATGACCTTGCCTCAAGGCTAGGTGTGTCTGCATCTTCGTCACCCACCGCTCCTGGCACTCATTCTCTGCCACCTGTCCCATACCCCTCCCACGGTGCTGCACCCTCACCATTCCTAAAATTCTTGGCTCCCGCCAGATTTACGAACTCACTGTCTGTGCAATGTTGTCAAATACAGCACTGTGCTTAGGCACTCTAGTTATATATACGAGCCTAAGACTTTTGCACAGTACTGCTCACAACCAATTTTGTCAGCATGTCTTTGGAATGCAGAAGGAAACCAGAGCCCTTAGAAAAAAGACAGAGCACGTAGTCACACATGCTGTCCACACTGACAGCACCTGAGGTCAGGATTGAACCTGTGTTGGTGGAGATGTATATTTATTTACATTTTTCTTATTGACATACAGCACAGAATAGGCCCTTCCATCCCTTTGAGCCCCACTGCCCTGCAATACTCCAACTTAATCCTAGCCTAATCACGGACACCTTGCAATGACCAGTTAACCTACCAACCTCCTATTATATCTTTGGACTGTGGGAGGAAACCGGAGCACAGAGGAAACCAACACAGTCACGGGGAGAACATACAAACTCCTTACAGGCAGCAGCAGGAATTAAACCTGGGTCACTAGTACTGTAAAGCACCATGCTACTACGCCCCAGTACTCAGTATTCGATGTGTTGTATATCACTGTCTGATACCTGCCAGCTACGTGACAACAATGCCAGTGGAGATCCTTTTTCCCTTATCCCTGTCACTTCTCACCCAACAGGGAACCAGAGGAAGAACAACAGAGACAATCAGAGTAAACAAAAAACACACTTGCTGTGATCGATCACGGCCGTATTGTCTCCAAGGCAAAT
Organism: Hemitrygon akajei; assembly: GCF_048418815.1. Lineage (NCBI taxonomy): Eukaryota > Metazoa > Chordata > Chondrichthyes > Myliobatiformes > Dasyatidae > Hemitrygon > Hemitrygon akajei. The sequence continues at coordinate 185,892,946 of NC_133126.1, read as the reverse complement.
CCTGTTGGGAATATTCCTGTTTTTTTCAGGGGGAGTTTTCCTTGGCCTCCGTCACAGAAGTGGAATAATGGGGAGAGTGTAGCTTCACAGGTGCTTTAAGCAGAGTAACACACACAAAATGCTCGAGGAACTCTGCAGATCAGTCAGCATCTACGAAAAGGAATAAAGAGTCGAGGTTAGGCTGAGGCCCTTCATCGGGGCTGGAAAGGAAGGGGAAGAGGCCAGAATATGAAGGTGGGCGGAGGGGAAGGAGTATGAGCTAGAAGGTGATAGGTGAATCCCGTTAAGGGGGGGAAGGTGGATGGAGGAGGAAGTGAACAGCTGGGAGGCGATAGGTGGAAAAGATAACGGGCTGAATTAGAAGGAATCTGATAGGCAAGGAGAGTGAACTATGGGGAAAAAGGAGAGGAGGAGGGGCACCAGAGGGAGATGGTAGGCAGGTGAGGCGAAGAGAAGAGGTAAGAGGAGGGTCAGAATGGAGAATGCAAAAAGAGAGAAGGAAGAGGGATGAGAAATTACAAGGGGCTAGAGAAATTGATATTCATGTCGTCAGGTTGGAGGCTACCAAAATAGAACATGGGTTGCTCCTTCAACCTTAGAGTGACCTGATCATCTCCCGCTGAGACCACTCTCTCAGCTTTGGGCAGAGATACTGAACGTGTCATTCTCTGATAATTTGACAGGAAATTATTTGGCAGAAATGATCAGTGATTCTTTACATATACATTTACAGCCCTCTCTCCCTTTGCCAATCTCACACTCTTGTTCAGCTCCCTCTGTACTCATAACTTGTCCAGAGCTTCTGTGGGAGAGATCAACTATTTTGTGTTTTATATTTGCAATTAACTTGGATCACTTTGTAGAGATCCGTTCTTACTTTGACACAAGAGTCTTTTTCTGTTGATCAGTGTCGAAAAAAGCCAAATTAAATCCAGTGTGATTCAATGTTGTAAAACAATGAAACTTGAAAACTTCCAAGGGTGGTGAATACTGTTTATAGGTACCGTATGTCTCAGTTAAGATATTGGCCATTTGGAACAGGCAGTGAAGCTTTGGACTTCTCTACTTTGAGGACTGTGGACACTCAGGCAGAGCAGCTTTGACTTGGAATCCCCATGAATTACATGGCTATTTTGCCGTGAATTTGCATCTGTGTCTATGTACACAACATGGGCTGAATAGACTCAGCACCAATTGATGTATACAAGGCCAGTGTCAGGGACGACACAAAGGCAAGCAGAAGTCTATAGTCTGGAGTCTAGACGATCTGCAGATGAACCCATTGTGAAATTCTCGAGGGGGCACAGTATAGTGTAGATTGCCATATTTAAGGAACTGAGGGAATTGTAATGCCAGGGATGAGGGAAAGCAGGCTTGAGGTACAAGACCAGCCACCATTCTCTGTAATATCAAATGCTAGGGGGCTTGTATTTAAAGTGAGAGGGGGAATGTTTAACAGAGATGTACTGGACAGTTTTTTGACACAGAGAACAGGTCTCGGGGGTGGTGGTGGAAGCTTTTCGGGGGCTTTTGGATGGGTAATGGAGGGATGTGGATCATGTGCAGACAGAAGAGGTTTAGTTCAATTTGGTACCGTGCCCTGCACGGACATTGTGGGCCGAAAGGCCAGTTCCTGAGTTGCACTGTTCTATGTTCTAGTGCTTTTATATGCTTATGAAGCAAAGGAGCAGGTTCAAGAAGCTGGACAGCATATTTCATGAGTAACGTATAAACTGCTTTCCAGGAGAGACATTTGTAAGCTTCCTCATTCAGAGGGTGCTGAGAGCACTCAGCGCAATTGGTGCATGCAAGCTCAATTTCAACGTTTAAGAGAGGTTTGGATAGGTACTTGGGTGTGTAGGGCTGTGGTGCTGGTGCAGGTCAATGGGAGTAAAGCAGCTTAAATGGTTCGGCACGTGTTAGATGGGCTGAAGGGCCTGTTTCTGTACTCCTACTGTTCTATGACTCTATGACCCATAATGGTCAATATTTCAGCCAGTCAAAATACTTACAATCGGTGATGTGCAGGTTGCAATGGAAAGGGTTTCAATTTTGCCTGCCAGTGGAACATGGAACACATCAGCCGCCAGCTTCTGTTGTGTTGTTTTTTTAAGAGAGGAAAGCAATTTGTGTAGTGAAGTAAAGTGAGCTGCTGACTGTGTGATCCCTGTTTCAAAACAGTACACAAAGCAATGGTCCACCCAGATCTTAATCCCATTTCTGAAGAGTTCAGATTACAGGATTGATCACACCCCCCACAGTCATATCCATTTCATTCCTAGCCAGGAATGTAGGTCCTTTTTCTTCAGGAGAAGAAGGACCTACATTTACTTAGCGCTTGTCACATTCATTTCAAGACCTCCCAGGGTGCCTGAAAGACAATGAAGTGCATCTGAAGTGGAGTCACGTGATACTGTGGCGGTCATTCGGTGCTTAGCAACTTCCCGCTGAAAGAAGCACGTTTTGATATCAAGGAAGTACATCAGGTTTCAGTGATTGATCAGGTACCAGGAAGTGCTCACCTCTTCTGTAAATTAGGGCCAAGTGATGTTTCATACCAACTGAGAGGGCAAATAGGGCTTCACTTCAATTTCATAGAACATAGAGCATTAAACATTATAGCACCATACCGGACCTTTGGCCCACGATGTTGTGATGACCTTTTAACCAACCCTAAGATCAATCTAACCTTTTCCTCCTGTATAGTCCTTCCATTTTTATGTCATCAATGTGCCTATCTAAGAGTTTTTAAATACCCCTAATGTATCTGCCTCTCCCCATGGCTGGGTGTTCCATGTGCTTACCCTTTTATTAGCCGTTTCTTGGGAAAAAGTTCCTGGCTATCCACTTGATCTATACCTCTTATCTCATACTCCTTTATCAAGTCTCCTCACATCCTGTACTCCGAAGAGAAAATCCCTAGCTCACTCAACCTCTCCTGATAAGACATACTCTCTAATCCAGGCAATATTCCTGCTAGATCTCCTTTGCACCCTCTCTAAAGCTTCCGCCTCCTTCCTATAATGAGGCACCCATAACTGAACACAATATTCCAAGTGTGATCTACAACATTACCTAGTGCCCATGATGCAGCTGGCTGGGTTTACAACTTTTTGCAGCCTTTTCTGATCCCGTGTGGTAGCCTGTCCTTACCAAACGGTGACGCAACCAGTTAGAATATAGTCCACATCTGTAGAAATTTGCACGCCTTTAGTGACATACCAACTCTCCTCAAACTCCTAATGAGATATAGCCACTGTCGTGCTTTCTTTGTAATTGCATCAATATGTTGGGCCCAGGATAGATCTTCAGAGAAGTTGACTCCCAGGAACTTGAAACTGTTTACCCTTCCTACTGTTGATTCCTCAATAAGGTCTCATTTGTGTTCCCTCAACTTCTCCTTCCTGAAGACCACATTCAACTCCTCGGTCTTTCTGAAGTTTCTAGATTTATAGATGATGTTTAAGCTGTGCTAAGCCACACAGTCGTGATTGTAGACTAAGAGCGGTGGGCTAAGAATGCATCTTGGTGTATTGCAGTATTGATTGTCAGCGAGGAGATGAGATGTTATTTCTGATCCACACTGACTGTGTTCTCATGATGAGGAAGTCAAGGATCCAGTTGCAGAGAGAGGTACAGAGACCCGGGTTCTGGAGGTTGTTGATTAGTACTGAGGGTAGGATGGTGTTGAATGCTAAGCTACAGTCTATAAACAGCAGCCTGACAGAAATCCCATTTTCTTCAGTAAGCTCTTCTTGTTTGGCGAAAGATAAAAGGGACATGAATGTAGAGACTAATTTTACGGCATGTTGTTGTTGGATGCAACTAGCATATCATCCAAAACAAACTGAAAACTGTGCCAATGGATCATAAGGGCCAGTTGTGTCCACTGGGCCTGTTCCTTCGGTGAGGTAATTAATGTCCTTGCTCAAAACAGTCGTGGGTTTCTCTTAGCTGTGAGACAGCAATGGTGATTGAATGGAAGGCATGTTTGAGAAGCTGTCTGGTGCAGAAAGTGAAGACGGTAACTGTCTACGCTGTCCGCAGTGATGGATGCACTGCTAATTGTCATGTGGCTGGGATTTCAAACTGGAGATACTGAGTTGTTCATTATGGCCAGCTGGTTCACTTGCTTGTATCAGAATCAGGTTTATTGTTACTGATATACAATGGAAAATGTGTTGTTTTGTAGCTGCAGTACAGTGCAAGACGTAAGAATTACTACCAGTTATAAAAAATGTGGTGAAGAAGAATATTGAGGTGATGCTCATTGGGGTGATGGAGCATTCAGAAATCTGATGATGCAGGGGAGCAAGCTGTTCCTAACATATTGAGTGTGGCTCCTACACTTCCTCCCTGATGGTGCTAATGAGAAGAGGGCATGTCCCGGATAGTGAGGGTCCTTAGTGATGGATGCCACCTTCTTGAGGATGGCCTTTTGAAGATGTCCTTGAACATGGGGAGGCTTGTGTCCGTGATGGAACTGGATGAGTTTATAGCCCTCTGCAGCTTTTTCCGATGCTGTGCATTGACGCCTCTACACCAGATGGTGATGCAACGCGGAACATCTGTAGAAGTTTGCGAGAGTCTTTGGTGGCAAACAAAATCTCCTTAAGCCCTGATGCTGGGATGCCTCCTTGCTAGATGTGAGTGAGTTGTTGAGGTACTATGGGAAGAACTCTGAACTGATCCTGCCTCAGGAGCACTGGATGCCCCCACTGGTACAAAGTGTGGGTGAATGAGACTGGCACTATGACTCAGCAGTTAATGCCGCGGCCTCCTGGCTCCAGGAGGTGGGTTCAAACCCGACCTTGGCTGCTGCCCGTGTGGAGTTTGTCCATGTTCCCTGTGGCAGTGTGCATCCCCCTCCCCCCCGTCCCCCCCACAACAACAGGTACTCCGACTTTCTCCCAAATCTCAAAGACACATTGTGTGGTTCAGAATCAGAATCAGGTTTAATTCTCTGAACATCCTCTACATAGCACCATCCAGAGACAGAGAATCAGTTTCAGCGACAGGTTACTATCGATGCAATGCTCCTCAGACAGGATGAAGAGGTCAATACTCCCCAATGCCATTAGGCTTTACAATTCAACCGCCAGGACTTAAGAACTTTTTAAAAGCTATTATTAATGCTTTTTGAGATAGTGATTTAGATGCATATCATATTTTTTAACTGAGTTAAGTATTGTATGTAATTAGTTTTGCTACAACAAGTGTATGGGACATTGGAAAAAAGTTGAATTTCCCCATGGGGATGAATAAAGTATCTATCTATCTATCTATCTATCTATCTAATAATACCAGCATATGTCGTTGTCTCTGTGGCAGCGGTACAATGCAATACATGATAGTAGAAAAAATGTGAATTGCAGTAAGAGTGTGTGTGTGTGTGTGTGTGTGTGTATATATATAAAATTGTTAAGTTAAGTATTTAGTGCAAAAATAAAAATAGAAAAGCAGTGAGGTAGTGTTCACGCATTCAATGTCCATTCAGAAATCTGATGGCAGAGGGGAAGAAGATGTTCCTGAATCATTGACTGTGTGTCTTTAGGCTTCTGTACCTCCTTCCTAATGGTAGCAATGAAAACAAGGCATGTCCTCTGTAATTAACTAACCTCTGCAATTATTAGGAAATTGTTAGAATTGGAATTGGTTTATTATTGGCACATGTTCTAAGGTGTACGTATTGAAAAGCTTGTCCTTTCAGAATGAGGTAGATTGTGAGGGAAGAGTCCATTGTATTGTATTAGGGAACCATGTCATAGGGAACCCTTTACCTTTCCTACCCACCTGGCTTCCTATCACCTTCTAGCCATCCTTCTTCCCTCCCCCCCCCCCCCCCGACCTTTTTATTCTGACATCTTCCCTCTTCCTTTCCAGTCCTAAGGAAGGGTCTTGGCCCGAAACGTCAACTGTTTATTCATTTCCACAGATGCTGCCTGACCTACTGAGTTCCTCCAGCATTTTCTGTGTGTCCATTATTCTCTGCAGTTTCCTGTGGTCATGTGAAAAGCAGTTACCATTGCTGGGGTACAGGGGAACAACAGGGGAAGGGCAATGGGAAAAGGTCCCTGAGAACCAGAATGCACTCGATGAGTGAATTGACCACCTTTCGGTGTCTTTACAAGCTCTAACTACACATGCTGTTGCTAATGTCAGGGAGTGATGGATATTATATACCACATTGCACAAAATCAGACCATTCAGCCCAACAGATCTTTTCTGGTGCATCCAGGCCTGTACCTGCTGGAGTTTAGAAGAATAAGGTGGATCTGATTGAAATGTATCAAATATTGAAAGGCCTAGATAGTGTGGACATGCAGAGGATGTTTCCATTAGTGGCTGAGTCTAAGATGGTATAATAGATGGGCATCCTTTGAGGACAGAGATGAGGAGGAATGTCTTTAGCTAGATGGTGGGGAATCTGTGGAACTCATTGCCACAGGTGGCTGTGAAGGCCAAGTCATTGAGCAGATTTAAAGTGGAGATTGATAAAATTCTTGGTTAGTAAGGATGCCAAAGGTTAAGGGGAGAAGGTAGAAGAATGGGGTTGAAATAAAAATCAGCCACTGGAAGGAATGCAGCACAAGATCAAGGATACAACAATGTGTGTGTGCGTGTGCGTGTGCGTGCGTGCGTGTGTGTGCGTGTGTGCATGCGTGAGTGCGCGCGGGCGCTTTTCTGTTTGTGCCTTTTGAGATTCCATTCCTTAACGGAGTCAGACGTTCTCAAGATTTAGGAGCTAATTGTTTCTAGTTACTATTGTCTCTTTAGGGTTGACACTTGGTTACAGCTTCTATGTTTCTTTCAGGAGAAGGCCTTGTATAATCAGATTCCCAGTCAGATTCCCATTGAATCAGAAAACATCCCCACAGCCCAGAATGCTGTCTCTACACCAACTATGACACAGGAGATGCATGCCATCACAAACAATGGCTCTGACCCCTTCCTCAGCAGGCAAGTTGTATTTCAGTTTACAAGAGACGGATTCTAATGACCTTCGCTATTAGTTTCAGAAAATGTTATACATTCACGTGCATATAGTAAACTGGACTTATTAATAAGTGACTTCCATTTCTCCTCCACTCCTCCATCCCTTTTCTTTTCCATCTCCGGTGTTGCAATTCGCTCTGGTCTTCCATACACAGTGGACCATACCATTCACGCCAGGCGAGTGCAGACAGTGGTTTAGGATTGGGAAGAACACCTGAAGACTTCCTGGGTCATGTGGAGGAGATGGATACAGGTGAGTTCAGATTCGTGGGGCAAGTCTTCTTGAAAATTTCATTTGGGTGAATGTACTTTGAGAGTACTTATCCTTAATTACGGAACTAGTTTATGGAGGATTTGTCTTTGGTACAGCTGACATTCTCAAATTGCACTATTTATAAATGAAAGCAAAACAGTCAATTAAAACACACTTTTAACTCCAAATGAAATCTAACAATTTTTAGACATGTCCATTTGAAATGCATGCACTTTACTTGGTTACTGTGTTAGGTCGTTGTGCTCTGGATCAGGAATTTTCATTCCAATGGGAACAGATAAGCTGGTCTGTTGGACCTCTCTACAATGTTAGTGAGCAAAAATGATTGGAAGTTTATGCATTGTGTTGAAATGTATTAGAATTCCATTCAATGCGACTGAAAAGGAAATGGTTTGGTGCATCGGAATTCCATACAGTGTGAGTAAGCAGTGTAGTCCATTGGAATTCTATCAAGTCCTGAATTTTGGGAAATGAAAGTTGTTCAGTAATGTATCATTTTGCTCTGTCTTTTCATGTCTTCTGTTGTGGCACAGCCCCAGATTCCTTCCAGAGTTCAGAAAATAAATGGAAAAATGGTTTGGCTCTTTGGAATTCAGTGTAGTTGTTGGGTTTCCGTACAATTCAATTGGCCAGCAATGAAAGTACAATCCACCAGCTGTTGGAGATCTGAAACAAAAAGTACTGAGGCTGCATCCGACAAGGGAAGGATGAAAGGTTGCAAAATGCAAACAGACGTACAAAAGAGACTGACCATCAAGACTTTTGTTTACTTATTCAATCATGGGATTGCTGCCAAGGCCAATGTTTATTGCCCATCCTAAGTGGCCTTGAGAAGGTAGTGCTGAGATGCCTGCTTCAAGTTGAGGTTTGTTATTCAGCCATGCACTTGACTACAGCCAGATGAAGCAGTGTTCCTCCAGGGCCAAGCTGCCTACACAGTACCAACAGTCACACACAGAGCAAGGCATGTATCGCACATAAGATTATGATAGCAGAAAAGCATGCAGTTACTATAAATATATAGCCCAAGTCCTTGAGTGTCATGGCATGTAGATTGGTGGTGCATGGGATGTTGTCCATGTTCCCTCAAGAACAAGTAGAAACTATTGCAGAGGTTAAGTGAAAGATTATTTCAACCAAGAAAAATGCTAACATTTCAGGTATATTCCAGTTCCTGAAGCATTCAGAATTCTTTTTTCTCTCTCATACAGAAATTGTTTTTTTTTGTTTTTGTTTTTTTCTTGCATGCTCTGACCTTATTGTAGGTGGAAGGGGATTGAGTAAAGTGGAATTCTACTCTGGGCATGGACAGTAAATAGATTGAGCTAGATTCTCGAAACAACAGACATGCTGAGAAGGTTGAACTGGTCAGGCAGTATCTGTTGGGAGAGAAACAAGGGGTGTGTGTGTGTGTGTGTGTGTGTGTGTGTGTGTGTGTGTGTGTGTGTGTGTGTGTGTGTGTGTGTGTGTGTGTGTGTGTGTGTGTGTGTGTGTGTGTGTGTGTGTGTGTGTGTGTGTGTGTGTGTGTGTGTGTGTGTGTGTGTGTGTGTGTCTCTCTCTCCAGAGGTTTCTGCTTTACACAAGAACATAAGAAATAGGAGCAGGAGTAGGCCATCCGGCTCATCGAGCCTGCCCCGCCATGCAATATGATCATGGCTGATCTGTCCATAAACTCAGCTCCAGTTTAATTCAGACTTCCTTCATCTACAAATTTTTGGTCTTCATTGGACCTGATTCCTTCTACACAGTGGAAATGATCAAACATCAGCACAAAATGCTGGAGGAACTCAGCAGGTCAGGCATCATCTACAGAGGGTAGTAAACAGATAAAGTTTCGGGCCGAGACCCTTCATCAGGACAGTTGCTGTTTTACTGCCCTCTGTAAATGCTGAATTCTGCCAGAGTTTTGTGCGTGTTGCTCAAGAGTTTCACCTTCTGTTGTGTTTATGATCAAACATTAGTTCCTGGACGATTTAGCTAGTTTAACTTACCAGTGGTCCTCCAGTACTTTGGGAGATATCAGAGATCTGCTGATGTATAGAGCTCAGATACAAACTAGGCAGTCCACTCCCAGCTGAGTCTGCAAGAGCTTGAGATATGAAACGAATTGCTTGTATTATGAAATAAATAAAATTGTTTAAGACTGCTCCTTGGTCAAAGTTACAGCATAAATAAAAAATGTTTGCAATGCCTTTTTTAAGGAAGAATCTAAGACTTGTTGGCTTTGGGCTTGTGCGAGGCATGTGCCTCTTAGTGGAGCTCCATGTAAACCTGATATGCTCTACTCACAGGAGAAATGGGGCAGACTGCCATGACCACAACTCAGCCCAGCCGCTTCCCCGACTTCCTGGACTCTCTGCCGGCAAGTAACGTGGATCTCGGGACCCTGGAAGGTGAGGACCTGATGCCAAGCCTGCAGGAGCCCTTTGGGTCGGACATCTTGCCTGACGTGGAGTCCAGCCTCAACCCGAAGGAGACTTTTCTCACTTGGTTGTAATCACTGTGGGAAGCAAGAGAAGAGAAGTGAAATGGGAAGTGAGATGGAGTTACCCTTTCTGCTTGGATCAGAGGCAAAGTGTCTCAAGTAGTGCTTTTTGTTTGCCTGAAAACTTTTATGTTCGTTCCTTCACCCCAAAGTGGTATATGCTTGTCATTTAACTAAAGGCGGCTAGCAGTATTTTATATGAACTATATCCTAGAACTATCTCAATGTCTTTGAGCTTCCAAGTAATCATGGGATTAACCTCTAGTAGAAGATCAAAGATTCCACTGCTTGTCCTGTCTTGCATGGCCAAATGGATAATTCTTTTTCTCCTTATTATAACATTATTATATTATTAGTAACTAAAGGAGGAAAAAAATTGAACCTAAGAGATTAACCGTTTGTTTTGCAACTGGAAGTCTTTTTGGTTCAAGACTGAAAGAAAGGTCGGGTGGGAGAGGGGGAAGGTGGGGGGGGGTGGGAGGGAGCATTCATACCCAAATTGTTTTGGTGACCTTTTTATCAGGAGATTGAAGTGATACCAAACACTTCTCATCTATTTAATACGAACAGAGCTTTAAAATCGTTTGTATTGTTCAATATATAAAATAATGTACAAAAAGGTGGGCAAATTTGGAGTCCAAGTTTGGTCGTCATGACGATAGTAGCCATTTGCACGTGAGGCACCTCTGCAAATTTGGCTGTTCATGTGGCAGCTATATGTTACTCTTGTCATCTGCTGTTACTTCTCATGACCTAGACACCACTGTTAATAGGTTTCTCACAATCACACATCCTGCCTTTGCCTATATATTTAGTGGAGGTGTTAAGAAGCACTTACTGTAAAGCAGTATTTAATACCTCTGTAAAATGAGTGGACAGGGCAACATGGTGTAAGCATGCTGTATCCCTTAATTTCACCATTACCTTTTTGGCATCTCAATTTTCAAAGCTTTGATATTACAATGTAGCTAAATGTAATGGTATACCCTTATAGTTTGTTGTCATAATGCTATATGCTGTAAAAATAGACTTTTGCAAAAAAAAAGCTACCACATTTTTATCAAGTGACAACTTAAATCATTTTTTAAGAAAACTTTTTTTTAATTATTATTGTAAGGAAACTTGGATTTTGGATTTTTATCACATTGAATACTCGAATTGTTATACTTTTTTAAAAAAAAGTTGGAATTTTCATCGGCTCTTAAGTAAAAACCTGGAACGATAGAGAGGGAAAAGCCGCAATGGATTGGGAAAGTTCATGGAGGAACAGGATGGATGACACAGTTTGGAAGTGGTAAGGTAATTGGATTTGCACCTTTGTTGTGATGCATTGTGGGTCAGGGTCCATCTTTGTTGTAATACATTGTGAGTCAAAGTCCTTATGAAGATGCCCTCGATACAAAATAAAGCTTGGTACGCTGTTCTAAATAGTCCGTTCCAATCTGACTTGACCAAGATAACCTCCTTCAGGAAATTGGACAAGAAAATCAGTGGGGGTGGAGGGGAGGGTAGGAGAAAGTGGTTGATATAAAATGAATTGGCGGTGAATGGTAATCATTCATTTTAACTACAAGCAAGGAGGTTGGGCCTGCTGAGTGTAACTTGTACCCTTCACTGAAGGCAGTGCCTGATGTATGGGGCTTTACTAAATACTCCGCGACCCATATTGTAGCTGCTCTTTCTCTGTTTATGCAATTGTCCAACACCCATACTTAGTAGAAGTACAAAGTTTGGGCACTGGATTTGCAAGAGCTCCTTACCCACCTTGTATCCCTCCCCCCTCCCCCCCCCCACCTCCTTTGAGGAGCAGCTACAGGAAGGTCGCTAAATGAAAAAGAGAGGAACAGAAAACAATGTAGAATTGGACAGAGAAAGTCGATGAGCTTGTTTTATGCATTGTGCCCAGTTAACTCTGTGCTTGATACTTGGGACCTCTGTAAGTGAAATATCCCTGGAACAGGCCGTGCAATGGAAGTCAGGCTTTGATTAAAGTTGTTTGAAGGCAAGATGAGGCCTTGGAGTCATTATCCCATCACCCCTAACCTTGGCTCGACACTCCCATTCCCTTGCCTTTATTGCATGTGTTTCTGGAGGTGTGTGGAGTTTTGGGTGGGTGGGACTGCGCGTGTTAGGGTAGACTTTGTGTTAGTGAGGATTTGCAGTCGAGGGAAGTAATCACTTCATGTTTACTCTGGCCAGTGTTGGGAGGGAAGCTGAGGAGTGTGGGGTGTCGGGGGAAGACTTCAAACCCGGGTCTTCTCCTGGACTCTGTTCCTCGCACCAAGAGGTGAAAGGACAGAAAACGCTGAGCGGCCAGAAACAAATGGGGTTAAGGAAACTGTCCTCACCTCTCTAATATAATCCTGAATTTTTGACTTCTTTCATACATGGGAGGCTCTTTCCTTACAGAATTGGCACTGTGTCTGATATTTTTTAAAGAAGTTTGGAATCTTAATGTGAGTTGAGTGAATTGCACTTTTAGACTTCATAGTTAACTAGTCTCAATTATTATTGTAAATTTGTGTTAATCAACTTACCTTTTAGTATCTCTTACTGAACTCCGCTGATGCTTCTGCGTTATCATTGTATAAGATGTGGGCAATGAGGAGGATCTTTGAATCAATCAAACAGTCAGAGTTTAAGCTGCCAAGGCAGTGATATCACCTGGGGCAGATCACCCCTTCAAAAGCGGGTGTGGGCTCCTTTGTGATGGACTTTGGCCGATAGATCTAGAACTGATCCAGAAGAAGTCTGTACAGTCACTATTGCTGGTCATCCCCTCTTCCCCTCTTCTTCTGGGGGGGGGGGGGGGGGTGGTGTGGCGCGATATTTATCTCAGCTGATAGGGTAGGGGCAAAAATCATTGGGTGCAGAAATTGGTCTTTGGGATGTACAAGTGTTGGCTGCCAGTTGTATTCGCCTCCATGCTCCCTGTTGCCGCAATGGAAAAGGCAACTGGTAGCCAATACTCGCGTCTAGCTCCAGCCACTGAAGAAAAATTTCTCCACTCGGCAGTGTTGAGAAACTGCACTGAAGGTACAACACAGGATTTGTGAAATGGAAATGCAGTGGGGAACAGATGGGAAAGTCAGGATAACAACAATATTTTTAAATTACAGTTTTTGATCATCTAGAAAAGGAGCACAAATGCAAATTGGACAGTCTGCTTGCAAGCACATCTGTCTGAGCTTCTGAGAACTGTTTCAGTAATCGAGATTATCAGTTTAAGATATATTACTTCTGTTGCACTGCAAGCATTTTTGTCACTCGATTTATTCATATGGTATGGAAGTGTATCGTGTTTGTGACCTTATTTTTTGAACTCGGGTTATTTTATACTGAGATGTGTGAACATTGCTGTAGCATGGTAAACATATGTGTTGTATGTAAACACAGTTCAGTTCTGGTTTAAATCCTTGCAGTCCTGTACTACAAGCTTTAAAAAAATAAATATAATTGGATTTTATCTTCTGAGTGCTTGTTTTCATTTTACCATCTATAAGGATGAAGACATTGTTCTTAAAATCTTACCATGGGATTTACCTTGGCCTATCAGCTCAATACCCACTCAAAGCTCATGGTCGAAGTAAATTTATTACCATTGTACATACATGTCAACATATACAAACCTGAGATTCATTTTCGTGCAGGCATCCTCAATAAATTCAGTAACCATGGTAGATTTCCTGCCGCTGTTTGTAAGGATTTTCTATGTTCTCCCTGTGACCGTGTGGGTTTCCTCCGGGTGCTCTGGTTTCCTCCCACAGTCCAAATATGTACCGGTTGGTAGGTTAATTGGTCATTGTAAATTGTCCCGTGAGTAAAACTGGGGGCTGCTGGGTGGTGCAGCTCAAAGGACCGGAACAGCCTACACCGCACTGTATCTCAATGAAAGGATCCATGAAAGACCACACCCGACAAGGTGGACAACAAACTGTGCAACTACAAAAAGAAAAAAATAATAATAATAAATAAATGAGCAAAAATCATCAAGAACATGAGATAAAGAGCCCTTGAAAGTGGGTCCAACAGTGCAGTAATGGGGCAAGTGAAGATCTCCCCTGTGGTTCAAGAGCCTGATGGTTGAGGGACAATAACTGTTCCTGAAACTGGCAGGGTGAGTCCTGAGGCTCCTGTCCCTCCTTCTTGATGGCAGCAGTAAGAAGAGGGCCTAACTTTGGTGGTAGGAGTCTCTAATGATGGATGGTGCTTTCCTGTGACAATGTTCCATGTAGATGTGCTCAGTGGTGGGGAGGGCTTTACCCCTGATGGACTGGGCGGTATCCACTACTTTTTGCTGGATTTTCCATTCAAGAGCATTAGCATCCCTAGCAGGCTGTGGTGAGCCAATCAATAAACTCTCCACCACACACCTATAGAAGTTGTTAAAAAGTTTTAGATGTCATGCCGAATCTTCTCAAACTTATAAGGAAGTAGAGGCATTGCCGTGCTTTCTTTGTAATTGCATTTACATGCTGGGCCCAGGATAGATCCTCTGTAATGATAAAACTGAAGAATTTAAAATTGCTGATTCTCTCCATGCCGGATCTCCCTATGAGGACTATTTCCTCCTCCCGAGGTTAATAATCAGCTCCTTGGTCTTGCTGACAATGAGTAAGAGGTTGAAATGGCACCACTGCCAGGTTTTCAATCTCCCTTCAATATGATTTGTCACCACCTTTGATTCAGCCTACGTTAGTGATGTTGTCAGCTATGCTTAGCCTCACAGTCACAAGTGTAAAGAATACAAGAGAAGGCACTCAATTTAAAACAGCTCCAGAGATGTGGTGCTTAGAGCTGCTCTGTATTCCAGGTGTGTGCCCTTGTTTCAAGCCTCCAGATATACACTCAATGGCCTCTTTTGTTAACTACCTCCTGTACTTAATAACATGGCCACTTAGTGTACGTTCATGGTCTTCTGCTGCTGTAGCCCATCCACTTCAAGGTTCAATGTCTTGTGCATTCAGAGATGCTCTTCTACACACCACTGTTGTAACATGTGGTTACAGGTATAGCATCCACGATACGTTCTGTGAAATCGGATGTTATGTGATTTGAACGTTGTGCGAACGCCATATTATATACTTTGTCTCTTGCTGCTTTTATCACTAGGAGTGGTTTTGCTGCGTTTGGAAGCCATGATGCACTTTACGGTAATATTTTCGAAAGAAAATTAAACAGAGATAACGCTACTACACTCAAGAGACGCGCGATACACGAGATTGGTTACGTCCACTACCTTACATTCTTCGACCGGGACTACGGACGTATATGCAATCGGATACTTGAGTTACTGTCACCTTCCTGTCAGCTTGAACCAGTCTGCCCATTCTCCATGACCTCTCTCATTGACAAGGCATTTTCTCCCACAGAACTGCCACTCACTGGATGTTGTTTTGGGGTTCTTCGTACCATTATCTGTAAATTCTAGAGACTTGTGCATGAAGGTGCAAGGGGATCAGCAGCTTATAAAATATTCAAACCACCTCGTCTGGCAGCAAAAATCATATCACACTCAAAAGTCACTTAGATCACATTTTTTCCCCATTTCTTCCCCATTCCCTCAATTAGATCACATTGGTGATCTAAGCAACTGAACTTCTTGACCATGCATAGTTTATATATTGATGAGGAAATCTGCAGATGCTGGAAATTCAAGCAACACACACAAAATGCTGGTGGAACACAGCAGGTCTGGCAGCATCTATAAAGAGAAGCACTGTCGATGTTTCAGGCCGAGACCCTGGTCTCGGCCCAAAGCGTCAACTGTGCTTCTTCCTATAGATGCTGCCTGGCCTGCTGCATTCCACCAGCATTTTGTGTGTGTTGTTAGTTTATGCATTGAGTTGTTAACCACATAATTAGATATCTACAATAACAAGTAGGTGTACAGATGTACCTTATACAGTGATCACTGAGTGTAAATGTTAATTCTAAACGTAAATACAGTATGATAGGGAGGAAACATTCAGCTCTTCAATCTCTTTTCACTATTAAAAGCTCATCTGTATTCTGCAGCAGAATAGGCTTATTATCACTGACGTGTTGAAAAATATGTTGTTTAGCATGAAAAAATATTACTATAGATTACCATAAGAAAGGAAGGAAGACAGAAAGAATAAAGAGAGGACAGAACAAAAGAGAAAGTGATAGATACATAGATAGATAAACAACCTGTCCTCATACAAAATGCTCTCTAATCCAGGCAGCATCCTGGTAAATCTCCTCTGCACCCTCTCTGAAGTTTCCACATCCTTCCTATAATGAGGCGACCAGAAATTGACACAATATTCCAAGCTGTAATGTTACTTCGTGGCCCGTGAACTCAGTCCCCTGACTATTATAGACGAAACTGGCATCTATATACAAGTTGAAGAAAGTTAATGTTTGAGCACCAAGTCCTAATGGGACATCACTGCCTACATCTTACTGCCCACAAAACAACTCAATTTTCCATTAGCTAATCTTCTATCCACACTAACATACAGTATTACCTCCTCCACCATGAGCCTTTTTTTGTAATCGTTTTATTAAAACTCTTATGTAGAATATTCCCACTAGTTCCCTTTTATCCACAGTACACAGTCGTATTTTTCCCATCTGATATGTGGTGCCTAAGGTAATCTACTCTCACTGTATTGGGGACGGCTTGTAATTGAGTTTTGTGATTTTGAATACCAGATTTTTTTTAATGCACCCCGTTTGGAATGTGGGTGAAAATTGCTCTGAAAGGTTTAGAAGGGAACAAATAGGAGTTGGGATGGTTATGCCACCCACATATCCTCAAACTGCTCCATTGTTCAAAAAGATCATGATTGATTTGACTTCTTTTTTTCACTGGGTAACTTCTTTTTTCTACAAATGCCCGGCTTTCTCGGATTGAATAGACAATGGCCCTATCTGCACCACCCCTTGGAATAGAAAATTACAAATATTCATGACGCTTGGACGCAATAAGCTCTTTATCCTGTCTGACAATTTGAATCTATTGTTCCTTGTTGTAACTTTATCTATGAAGGGAAACACTATTGAAATCCCTCAGAGCTTTATATCCTTAATGTGACGCAGGAGAGCGTTGTGCCCATAGAAACCATTCTGTCTTCCAGCAAAGCAATCCCATCCAATCCATTCCCCCTCGTCTTATTCCCCTGTGGAGCTGTAACTTATTCTCTCTCACTCCACTCCGATTTTTCTACCATTTACCCACACCGAGAGACAACGTACAGTGCCCAGTTGACCTGCCAGCACATCACTAGGACATGGAAGGATACTAGAGCACCCAAAGGACACCCAAGCAGTCACGGTGAGGACATGCAAACTGCGCACAGACAGTACTCAGGGTTAGGATTGAATCTGGGTCCCTGAAAGTGAGGCGGCAGCACTACCTACAGCACCATTGTACTGTCCTGTGTATCAGTATTGCACTCTTCCAAATTCCAAATGAGAATGGGTCCAATCTGATCAAACATTCCTCACTCCATAACTCCTTCACTCTGGGAAATGACCTAATCAAACTTCTGCATTATGCATAGAAGGTCTGTGAATAAGTAGAGCAAAACTCTGTGTCTAACTCTAGGCATGGTCCCACCAGCTCCCCATACAGAGCCATGTAGCACTAGAACACAAAAACAGGCCTTTCAGCCCCTCTATTCCATGCTGCCTGACTCATCTACCTACACCCAGACTGTATCCCTCCAAACCCCTCTCATCACTGTACCCATACAAACTTCTTTTAAATGTTACCATTGTATATGGATTTCAACAAGGCATTTGATAAGGTACCCCATGCAAGGCTTATTGAGAAAATAAGGAGGCATGGGATCCAAGGGAACATTGCTTTGTGGATCCAGAACTGGCTTGCCCACAGAAGGCAAAGAGTGGTTGTAGATGGGTCATATTCTGCATGGAGGCCGGTGACCAGTGGTGTGCCTCAGGAATCTGTTCTGGAACCCTTACTGTTTGTGAATTTTATAAATGACCTGGATGAGGAAGTGGAGGGATGGGTTAGTAATTTGCTGATGACACAAAGGTTGGGGGTGTTGTGGATAGTGTGGAGGGCTGTCAGAGGTTACAGTGGGACATTGATAGGATGCAAAACTGGGCTGAGAAGTGGCAGATGGAGTTCAACCCAGATAAGTGTGAAGTGGTGCACTTTGGTAGGTCAAATGTGATGGCAGAATATAGTATTAATGGTAAGACTCTAGGCAGTGTGGAGGATCAGAGGGATCTTGGGGTCCGAGTCCATAGGATGCTCAAAGCAGCTGCACAGGTTGACTCTGTGGTTAAGAAGGCATATGGTGTATTGGCCTTCATCAATCATGGAATTGAATTTAGGAGCTGAGATGTAATGTTGCAGCTATATAGGACCCTGGTCAGACCCCACTTGGAGTACTGTGCTCAGTTCTGGTCATCTCACTACAGGAAGGATGTGGAAGCCATAGAAAGGGTGCAGAGGAGATTTACAAGGATGTTGCCTGGATTGGGGACCATGCCATATGAGAATAGGTTGAGCAAATTCGGCCTTTTCTCCTTGAAGCGAGAGAGGATGAGAGGTGACCTGATAGAGGTGTAAAAGATTATGAGAGGCATTGATCGTGTGGATAGTCAGAGGCTTTTTCCCAGGGCTGAAATGGTTGCCACAAGAGGACACAGGTTTAAGGTGCTGGGGAGTAGGTACAGAGGAGATGTCAGGGGTTAGATTTTTACTCAGAGAGTGGAATGGGCTGCCGGCAACGGTGGTGGAGGCGGATACAATAGGGTCTTTTAAGAGGCTTTTAGATAGGTACATGGAGCTTAGTAAAATAGAGGGCTTTAGGTAAGCCTAGTAATTTCTAAGGTAGGGATGTGTTCAGCACAACTTTGTGGGCCGAGGGGCCTGTATTTTGCTGTAGGTTTTCTATGTTTCTATGAAAACACATCAACCACTTCCATTGGCAGCATGCTCCACTCTTGCACCACCCTCTGAGTGAAAGAGCTCCCCCTCAGATTCCTCTTAAATATTTCATCTTGCTCCTAAACCTATGACCTCTAGATCTATTCTCACCCAACTTGAAGGCAAAAAGCCTACATGCATTCACCCTTCATAATTCTGTATACCACTATAAGATCTCCCATCAATCTCTTGTGTTCCAGGGAATAAAGTCCTACTCTATTCAGTCTTTACTTGTAACTTGGTCCTCAAGACCCAGCAGCAAGCTTGTATATTTACTTAGCACTCTTTCAAGCCTATTGACATTTTTCTGTCATTGAGGTCATAATGGAAACTTAAAAACATTACCCTACCTTTTAAGAAGGGAGGGAGGAAGAAGAAGGGAAATTATAGGCCAGTTAGGCTGAATTCAGTGGTTGGGAACATCTTGGAGTAAAATATTAAGAATGAATTTTTAGGCTACTTGGAGGCACATAATTAACTAAGCCAAAGTTGGCATGATTTCCTTAAAGAGAAATTTTGGCTGACAAATTTTTTGGAATTTTTTGAGGCAATAACAAGCAGGACAGACAAAGGAGAGTCAGTGGATGTTGTATGC
Organism: Hemitrygon akajei; assembly: GCF_048418815.1. NCBI lineage: Eukaryota > Metazoa > Chordata > Chondrichthyes > Myliobatiformes > Dasyatidae > Hemitrygon > Hemitrygon akajei. Next base: position 185,873,664 of record NC_133126.1, on the reverse strand, counting down.
TTGGATTTTCAGAAGGCCTTTTACAGGGTGCTGCTCATGAGGCTGCTTAACAAACTAAGAGCCTATGGTATTACAGGAAACATATTGGCATGGGTTGAAGATTGGCTGACTGGCAGAAGGCAAAGAGTGGGAATAAAGGGGGCCTTTTCTGATTGGCTGCCAGTGACTAGTGGTGTTCTCCAGGGATTGGTGTTGGGACTGCTTCTTTTCATGTTATATGTCAATGATTTCAATGACGAAATTGATGGTTTAGTGGCCAAGGCTGTGTGAAGGACAGGTAGTGTTGAGGAAGTCAGTAAGAGTGTGGAAGAACTTAAATAGATTCGGAGAAGGGGCAAATAAGTGGCAGATGGAATATATGTTGTGAATTGTATAGTTACACACTTTGGTAGAAGGAATAAAGGCATTTTCTAAATGGGGAGAAAATTCAGAAATCCAAGATGTAAAGGGAATTGGGAGTCCTCCAGTAGGATTCCCTAAAGGTTAGTATGCAGGTTGAGTCGATGGTATGAAAAGGAAATGCAATGTTAGCATTCACTTCAAGAGGACTAGAACAGGGGTGTCAAACTCATTTTAGGTCACGGGCCGGATTGAGCAAAATGCAGCTTCATGCGGGCCGGATCAGTCGGACACGGGCAAACGCAGCTTTCGTTGCCTCCGTTTTTTCAGCCTGCTCTCATGTGTCTCAGTCTCTGCTATAACTACAAAGTGTTTCACTTTACAAATTCCGTTTCTTATGAAGAAGACTGCCGAGCAAGACTGCCGAATAAACACTAAAAACCCTGAAAACCTGGTACCTGAATAAACTCAGCATTAGCCATATCATACGCCATAGGCACTTCGATTACTGGGGCCAGCTTTAATAGTAATTAGATATTATCTCGCGGGCCAAAGATAATTCCACCACGGGCCGGATTTGGCCCGCGGGCCTTGAGTTTGACATATATGGACTAGAATATAAAAGTATGGATGTAACGCCAAGGCTTTACAAGACGTTGTTCAGACCACACTTGGAGTATTGTGTAGTCATATCTAAGAAAAGATCTTCTGGCATTGGCATGGGTCCAGAGAAAGTTCATGAGAATGAAGCTGGGATTGAAAGAGTTAACGTATGAAGAGCACTTGATGGCTCAGGGCCTGTAGTCACTGGAGTTTAGAAGAATGAAGGGGGATCTCACTGAAAACTATCAAATATTGAAAGGCCTAGACAGAGTGGATGTGAAGAGGATGTTTCCAATACTGGGGGAGTCTAGGACCAGAGGGCAAAGTTCAAAGCATGCATACTATATACAAACTTGAGATTCATCCCGTTACAGGCAGCCACAAAACAAAGAAACCCAAGGTAACTCATTAAAAAAGAAGAACGTTAAACGCCCAACGTGCAGAAAAATTATGCATTATGCAAGCAAGGAAGTAACATTTAGAATTGAAGTTCATGAAAGTGAGTCCATAGCTGCAAAGCCAGTCACGACTGCAGCCGATTCAGGAGCCCATTAGTTGCAGGTCACAGCCTTAGTTCAACACAGAGATGAGTTCATGGAGCAGTGAGCTAAACCATCCCATCCCTCACCTCTGGCCCTGAACTTTTCAAACTTTCAAGGTGCTTAAATTGTCCAAACTTTGTGTCATTCTTCACTCTCAGACCTGGGCCCTGCCACTTCGATATGCTCTGGGGCCCAGGCCCCACTGCCTCAACTTGGCCTGTACCCAACCTTTCCAATCAGGCCCGGCACTCGGATCTTTCTTCACTCTCGGGCCCAGGCCGCACCACCTCGACTCTGCATCACCTCTGCTCACCTCGCCTTGGTTCTGCCGAATCGAATTGCCTCCAAGCCCGCTCCAGCAATGGCCACACTCTCATACCCAGGCCAAGCTGTCCCTACACACCACACATCAACCATCCTACACCTTCGAGGCTTCAGTTCCAGATTGTACAGCCGGTTCAACAGCTCAACTCTAAAAAGGCAGTTACAGGCGATTGATTGTAGTGATTGTATCCGAGAAAAAGCGTGAGTAATACAGTAATTTATCATTTTGCTTGCTACCCACAGGTTGTTGCTGTGCTTCAGCAGCACCATCTTAAACTGGAAGCCTCAGAATAGAGGGATGACCGTTTATAACAGATGAGGAGGAATATCTTTAGCCAGAGGGTTGTGAATCTGCAAAGTTCCTTGCCTTGGATGGCTGTGGAGGCCAAGTCATTTGGTATACTTAAAGCAGAGATTGATAGGTTCTTGAGTAGTCATTGCATCAAAGGTTATGGGGAGGAGAAGGCAGGAGAATAAGGTTGAGAGGGATAATAAATCAGCCATGATGGAATGCCAGAACAGACTTAGTGGGCTGAATGGCCTAACTCTGTTCCTATGTCTTATGGTCTTTTGGTTTTCTTCTCTATTTTAATATTTCAGATAAAATGAAATAAAGATGAGCTTTATTTGTCACACATGCAGTACATCACAACATTGAAGCATACAGTAAAATCTGTCGTCTGTGTCAATGACCAACACAGTCTAGATGTGCGGGGGCAGTCCGCACTCTTCATCTTGCTTCGGGCATCAGTGTAGCTTGCCCACTGCTTCCTAACCCTGACCTGTGTGTGGGAGGAAAGCAGAGCACAGAGGAAATCCACGCAGTTACAGGGAGAACGTAGAAACTCCTTACAGACAGAGGCAGAATTGAACCCGGGCCACTGGTGCTGTAACAGCCTTATGCTGACCACTGTGCAACCATACTAATCCATAGCCTTTTGTGAAAAATGCCCAATCTTCCATTCCTTTCTTAAGTTCTTTCTGTAATCGCAAGCTTAAAATTACATAGAGACTCAAGAAAACCTGCAGATGCTGGAAATCCAAAGCAAGGCACACAAAATTCTGGAGGAACAGTAGGCCAGGCGTGGTGCATGGCCAGGCATCCCTTGACACTGTAGTTTTCTGTCATCCTTGTCCACTTAAGCAATTGTTTGGTTTATTGTCTATTCTTCCTGCTACACTGGAAACCTCACATTTCTCATCCTCTCTGTGAGAGGGGTGTAACTTTGAAGGAATATAGCACAACCACACAACATACTTGCCAAACAAGCTTTTCTTGTTTTCTGATTTTGGCAAAGGCCTTTCTGATGAATTCTCAATGGCGCCACTTACAAGGGACTCACAGGGAACGTCAAGTACAGGTTATACTTCGCTGAACGTGGCTGGTTTACTTCCTGATGTTAGACCTTGATAAACATCAAATAATTTTGTAGTATTGTCAGTTATCATAATTGTTTTATTATTAACAAATGGCCCAGACAGTCATTCACAAAATAGCTGACACCAAAAAGATAAACAGATAAAACATTATTGTCATCTTTCAGATTTAAAATTAGATTAGAGCAAGATTGTGCAAGGATTACTGAGGATAATCCTTGGAGATTATTAATGGAGATTACTAATTCATAGAGCCAGTTGGCAGAACAGGCACTGGGGCATACATTGTATTTGGAGATTGTGTATCGATTGCACTGATCAGCAGGATTTGGAATTTCTTAGCAAAGTGGGAAGTGTATCCATTAGCAACACACACAAAATGTTGGAGGAACTCAGGGAGTCAAATCAAAATCTAATCAAGTTTAACTATCATTGAACCATGCATGAATACAGCCAAACGAAACCGTGTTCCTCTGGGGCCAAGGTACAAAACATACACAGCACATTCAAATCAGTGAGCAAAAAACATAGTCACTCAAAGAAAAACACATACGTAGCCCAAGATCCTGAGCGGCCTGTCCCATAAATTGATGGTACAGTTGCCGGCAGGGTGCAGGCGCACGCAATCCAGCCTGTCAGGCAGCATCTAAGGAGAGGAATAAACAGCCCTGAGAGAACTGCGAGCATTTTGCAGTGGGATCCAGGCTATTGACCGAGAGCTTTGCCTGCAAATAGTAACACACTCCCAGGATTAACACACTCTTTGTAAACCCTGCCTGTTTAAATGAAAGCTGGGTCATATACACAAGTATCTCCATCTGTACCTTGGAGTCAAATCTTGTCTGATTCCGTCCAGATAAATTACTTCAGAATATTTTTGACAAATAAATTAAATACTAGCATTTGTTCTTGATCTGGTAAAAATATTCTATAAATTCTTGCTAAATATTGAGATTGCCATTTGTTTAAAATAATTCTTTGAGTAAGGGCCAGCTAAACTTAAATCCTTTTTAACAATAGCCAGCACCTATGGGTCATAAGTGTTATTTAAAGTTTTTAGTACCAGTGTAATAACTTAAAAATACTTTTAACAGCTACCATATGTGTCTACTGGAGATGGCAAGGATTTATAGTGTGGGAATGTGTGCATTGCTATTTTTAACTAACTGTTGTTGCCAAATGCAGTCCAGCTGTTCAATCCAAATTCTTGCCTGTCTACTTAAAACTGCCTCGCTCATACCTAATCTTCCATCATCTGCTCGCGAGACACAAAATGCTGGAGGAACTCAATGGATCAGGTAGCGTCTATGGAGGGAAAAACATAGTCGACGTTTCAGTCTGAGACCCTTCATCAGGAATGGAATGAAGGAGGGGAGATAGCCAGTATAAAGAGGTAGAGAATACAGATGGAGCTAGAGCTGGCAGGTGATAGGTGGATCCAGGTGGGGAGGGGTGACTTGCAGGTGAGGGATGAGGAGAGTGGGAATGATGTAACAAGCTGGGCAATGATAGGTGGAAGTACAAAGGGCTGAAGAAGACAGACTCTGATTGCAGAAGACAGTAGACATGGAATAAAGGGAAGGAGGTGACAAGGGGAACTGGAGGGAGAAATCTGTGGGTGATGAGCAGAACAAGGGGCAGGGGAGGGGAAGAAGATGGAGTAATGGGGACTGGAAGGATAAGTAAAATAGAACAGGGGGCAGAGGGGACTGGTTACGGCTCTGGGCCTGTACTCACCGGAGTTTAGAAGAATCTTATTGAAACCTATTGAATATTGAAAGGCCTAGATAGATTGGATGTGGAGAGGATGTTTCCTACATTGGGGGAGTCTAGGACCAGAGGACTCAAAATACAAGGATGTCCCTTTAGAAGAGTGATGAAGAATAATTTCTTTAGCCGTGGAGTGGTGACTCTGTGGAATTCAATGCCACTTTCGGCTGGAGAGACCAAGTCATTGGGTATATTTAAAGGGGAAGCTGAAGAAGACAGAATCTGATTGGGGACGACAGTAGACCATGGAATAAAGGGAAAGAGCGTGTAAATGGTTATGAAGAGAAGGCAGGAGAATGGGGTTGAGGGAGATGGGCTGAATGGCTTAATTCTGCTCCTGTGTATTGTGGTTTATGGTCTATGGTTATTGGAAGCTAGAGAGGTCGTTTTCCAGCATCTGAAGTTACTTGTGTCTCCAACATGCACTTGCCACTCCCTGAGAGAAGACTAAATGTCTCACAACTTGACAATAATTGCCTGGAGTTTAGATTTAATAAATTTCATTTATCTATAAACCTGCTGCAGTTTCCTGCTCCATGTAAAGTTGAAGTAATGGCAAACAGGCACCGAAGACCCCCTCTAGCAGGGCCAAGCATGGTCCTGGTCTGATACCTCAGTGCAGTAGATAGGGAGTGCCATACCGTTTGGAAGCGACATCGGCTGTGTGAGATTTTAACTGTGTGAGATTATAGCCCCCACCTATCCTCTGTGGATCCTACAATACTACCTCCATCAGACATAGGAGCAGAGTTAGGCCAATCAGCCCATCGAGTCTGCTCTGCCGTTCCATCATAGCTCACTTATTATCCCTCTTAACCCCATTTTCCTGCCTTCTCTGCAATACCTTTGACATCCTTACTAATCAAGAACCTATCAACCTCGGCTTTAAATATACCCAATGTCTTGGCCTCCACAGTTACCTATGGCAATGAATTGCACAGATTCACCACCTTCTGGCTAAAGAAATTCCTTCTCATCTCTGCTGTAAAGGGACCTCCTTGTAATCTGAAGCCCTTTGGTTTTAGACTCCCGTACTTTAGGAAGCATCCTCTCCACACCCACTCTATCCAGGCCTTTCAATATTTAATGGATTTCAAAGAGACCCCCCCTCCTCATTCTTCTAATCTTCAGTGAATATAGGCACAGAGCCATCAAGTGCTCCTTATACGTTAACCCTCTCATCCCTGGGATAATTCTTGAGAACCTCCTTTGGAACTTCTCCAATGCCTACATATCCTTTCTTAGATGCCTTATGAAGCCTCAACATGACATGCTTGCTTTTATATTCTAGTCCTCTTGAAATGGATACGAACATCGCATTCATTCGAAGATGGGCAGGGGTGCAGAGGTTTATGTCCTTTATGCTCTCAATCAACCTCGCAAAAAAATAGATTTATCTGACCATCATCACATTGTTAGTTGTGGAATTTCAGTGCTGCGTTTCCTATTGGGACCACATTTAAGCAATTATTCAGTCACATTCATAAGCACAAGAAATTCTTAATCAAGAATAATACAAACAAAATGCTGGTTGACCTCTGCAGGTCAGGCAGTGTCTCCAGAGGGGGATGAACAGTCAGTGTTTTGTGCCGTTCGGACTGGAAGGGAAGAGGAAAGAAGTCAGAAGGTGTGGGAGGGGAAGGTGTACAAGTTGGCCCATGGTCAAAGAGGCAAGAGAGCAGCAGACATGACAGAGGAGGAGCAGTGAGAGAGGGTCTCACTGAACTCCTCTGGAAGAGAAGATTTAAAGTTCTTCAGAGTAGGCATACCTCGAAGAGACTTCGCCGCGGAGTAAACTATCTGTAAAGCACGCTGACGTGACTCAAGACAATGAGTTTATTCATTTGTTTTCACGATATTTATTTATTTTGTAATTTATAGTAATTTTCATGCCTTTGCATTGTACCGGTGGAGCAAAACAACAAATTTCATGTCATACTGTGCCATTGTGGGAATGCCATGATGTCACTGGGTCGTATGGTGACTCTTGGTGCTGCCTCAAACATGGCCTCAGATTGTGCTGCTTGTTCATACGAACGATGCAGTTCACTACGTTTCAATGTACATGTGATTAATAAAACTAAAACTGACCCTAAGTATAAGACAGCAATAATAAATCTGATTCTGAGCTGCATATAATTCAAGTCCTTAGTTTCTTTGTCCAGCTCTGACAGAGTCAGCTTATTGTCCCTTTCATCCTCGCGTGTGTCTCCCCGTTCTAGGGACCTAACCTGCTCTTCCAAGAAAGGCAAAGGTGCATATGCACTTTTCCTAAGGTGATCTACTGCATTTGGTGCTCCTCTGGATCAGTGAGACCAAGCAGAGACTAGGTGATAGGTTCAAAGGGCATCTGTGCTCCATTCACAATGGTCATCCAGAGTTCTAGCTGGCAGCTCCCCTTCCTATTGTTTGTCCTCAGCCTTCCCCACTGCCAATGCACACGAGAGGAGCAACCCCTCATATTGTGCCTGGGAGGCTTGCGACCCTATGATATAAACCCTTCTTTCCTGTGATTGCTCTTCCTCCTCATAATCCACCTCCGATCCTGATGAAGGGTCTTGGCCTGAAACGTTGACTGTTTATTCCCCTCCACAGATGTTGCCTGACTTGCTGAGTTCCTCCAGAATTTTGTTGGCATTGCTCAATATTTCCGGCATCTGCAGAATCGCCGGTGTCTCCGGCCCTCCCATTTCTGTTCCCTTTCCTATGCTCTGCCGCAGCTCCCCATCTCTCATTGCCATCTCCCTGTCCCTCCTGGTTCCATCTACCTCCTATCCACACACTCGATTCACTAGATCCCCTCCATCATCTGATTCCATCTCCCCCCTAATGGTTCCCAATGTCACCTTCTTTACGTACCAGGTTCCATCACTGGTAGCCTTAGAGTACACACTTACCACATTCCGACCTTTATCTTCACTCTCCCCATGTCCCACCTGACTCCATCTCTACTTCCTTCCCTTGCTCTCTTCCACCTTTCACCCAACTACCTCTCCGTTCCATCTCACCTGGGCCTCTCTGCCTTCACCCCTCCTTTGTCCACCAGCCACCGCTATATCACTTCCGTTCTCCTCTTCGCACTGGCTATCTTCCCTCTCCTCTCTCAGTCCTGATTGTAAGATCTTGACCTGAAATATCAACGTCTCTCTTCTCCTTTTACTGTTGCTGCTCGACCCAGGGAATTTCTACAGCAGGTTGTTTTTTGGTGCTCCAGAATCCAGCGCCAGCAGTCTCCTCTGCTTCCTTAAGTATATCTGGCCCAGTGACTTCAACCATTCCTGGCAGGAGCGAGCTCCACTTTCTCACAAGTCTCTGCCGGAAAACGTTGCTCCTGAATAACCCGCTAGCTTTCCAAGAGTACAACACAGAGCGTCCGATTTTTGTCACTTTGCAAGAGTCTTCTGGAAGTGGCATGTTAACATACCAGATAGTGCAATGCCAGAGTCCAGAGTCCATAAGACATAGGAGCAGAATTAGGCCATTCAGCCCATTGAGTCTGCTCCGTCATTCCATCATGGCTGATTCCGGATCCTACTCAACCCTATATACCCTCTTTCTTGTCATATCCTTTGATGCCCTGGCCGAACAGGAAACAATCAACTTCCAGTTTAAATATACCCGCGGACTTGGCCTGCACCGCAGTCTGTGGCAGAGCATTCCGCAGACCCACTACTCTCTGGCTAAAAAAATTTCTCCATGCCCTGTTCTAAAAGGTCACCCCTCAGTTTTGAGGCTGTGCCCTCTAGATCTGGATACCTCCACCACAGGAAACATCCTCTCCACATCCACCCCATCTAGTCCTGGGTGCAATTCCTGCCGCTGTCTGTAAGCAGTTTGTACGTTCTCCCTGTGACGGCATGGTTTCCTCCAGCTGCTCCGGGTTCCTGCACATTCTAAAGAAGTAAGGTTTAGTAGATTACTTGGTCACATGGGTGTAACTGGGTGACATGGGCTCGTTGGGCTGGAAGGGCCTGTTACTGTGCTGTATCTCTAAAAAAATAAGAAGCACTCTGTTTCTTTGTGTTTATTTGTCTTTGTTTCTATCCGACCAAACTGATTACCATGGAAGGTGCACTGTTGAAATTTAGTGAAGGATATTGATTTAAAGGAGGCATGGAAACATAGAAACATAGAAAACAGATGCAGGAATAGGCCATTCGGCCCTTTGAGCCTGCACCACCATTCAGTATGATCATGGCTGATCATCCAACTCAAAACCCTGTACCTGTTTTCTCTCCATATCCCCTGATCCCTTTAGCCACAAGGGCCATATCTAACTTCCTCTTAAATATAGCCAATGAACCGGCCTCAACTGTTTCCTGTGGCAGAGAATTCCACAGATTCACCACTCTCTGTGTGAGACCTCATCTTGGTCCTAAAAGGCTTCTCCTTTATCCTTAAACTGTGACCCCATGTTCTGGACTTCCCCAACATTGGAAACAATCTTCCTGCATCTAGCCTGTCCAATCCCTTTAGAATTTTATACGTTTCAATAAGATCCCCCTTCAATCTTCTAAATTCCAGTGAGTATAAGCCTAGTCGATCCAGTCTTTCTTCATATGAAAGTCTTGCCATCCCAGGAATCAATCTGGTGAACCTTCTCTGTACTCCCTCTATGGCAAGAATGTCTTTCCTCAGATTAGGGGACCAAAACTGCACACAATACTCTAGGTGCGGTCTCACCAAGGCCTTGTACAACTGCAGTAGAACCTCCCTGCTCCTGTACTCAAATCCTTTTGCTATGAATGCCAACATACCATTTGCCTTTTTCACCGCCTGCTGTACCTGCATGCCCACCTTCAATGACTGGTGTTCAATGACACCCAGGTCTCGTTGCACCTCCCCTTTTCCTAATCGGCCACCATTCAGATAATAATCTTGGTCTGCAGGACGGTCTGCACTTGGGCTGGACTGGAACCAATGTCCTAGGGGGAGCGTTTGCTACTGCTGTTCAGGAGGCTTTAAACTAATAATAAGGCTTTTAACTAATAACAGATAATAATCTGTTTTCCTGTTCTAACCTCACATTTATCCACATTAAATTGCATCTGCCATGAATTTGCCCACTCACCTAACCTATCCAAGTCACCCTGCATCCTCTTAGCATCCTCCTCACAGCTAACACCGCTGCCCAGCTTCGTGTCATCCGCAAACTTGGAGATGCTGCATTTAATTCCCTCGTCTAAATCATTAATATATATTGTAAACAACTGGGGTCCCAGCACTGAGCCTTGCGGTACCCCACTAGTCACTGCCTGCTATTCTGAAAAGGTCCCATTTACTCCCAATCTTTGCTTCCTGTCTGCCAACCAATTCTCTATCCACATCAATACCATACCCCCAATACCATGTGCTTTAAGTTTGCACACTAATCTCCTGTGTGGGACCTTGTCAAAAGCCTTTTGAAAATCTAAATATACCACATCCACTGGCTCTCCCCTATCCACTCTACTAGTTACATCTTCAAAAAATTCTATAAGATTCGTCAGACATGATTTTCCTTTCACAAATCCATGCTGACTTTATCTGATGATTTCACCTCTTTCCAAATGTGCTGTTATCACATCTTTGATAATCGACTCTAGCATTTTCCCCACCACCGATGTCAGACTAACCGGTCTATAATTCCCCGGTTTCTCTCTCCCTCCTTTTTTAAAAAGTGGGGTTACATTAGCCACCCTCCAATCCTCAGGAACTAATCCAGAATCTAAGGAGTTTTGAAAAGTTATCACTAATGCATCCACTATTTCTTGGGCTACTTCCTTAAGCACTCTGGGATGCAGACCATCTGGCCCTGGGGATTTATCTGCCTTTAATCCCTTCAATTTACCTAACACCACTTCCCTACTAACATGTATTTCCCTCAGTTCCTCCATCTCATTAGACCCTCGGTCCCTTACTATTTCCGGAAGATTATTTATGTCCTCCTTAGTGAAGACAGAACCAAAGTAGTTATTCAATTGGTCTGCCATGTCTTTGTTCCCTATGATCAATTCACCTGTTTCTGACTGTAAAGGACCTACATTTGTCTTGACTAATCTTTTTCTTTTCACATATCTATAAAAGCTTTTACAGTCAGTTTTTATGTTCCCCGCCAGCTTTCTCTCATAATCTTTTTTCCCTTTCCTAATTAAGCCCTTTGTCCTCCTCTGCTGGTCTCTGAATTTCTCCCAGTCCTCAGGTGTGCCGCTTTTTTTTTTGCTAATTTATATGTTTCTTCTTTGGACTTGATACTATCCCTAATTTCCCTTGTCAGCCACGGGTGCACTACCTTCCCTGGTTTATTCTTTTGCCAAACTGGGATGAACAATTGTTGTAGTTCATCCATGCGATCTTTAAATGCTTGCCATTGCATATCCACCGTCAACCCTTTAAGTATCATTTGCCAGTCTATCTTAGCTAATTCACGTCTCACACCTTCAAAGTTACCCTTCTTTAAGTTCAGAACCTTTGTTTCTGAATTAACTATGTCACTCTCCATCTTAATGAAGAATTCCACCATATTATGGTCACTCTTACCCAAGGGGCCTCACACAACAAGATTGCTAACTAACCCTTCCTCATTGTTCAATACCCAATCTAGAATGGCCTGCTCTCTAGTTGGTTCCTCGACATGTTGGTTCAGAAAACCATCTCGCATACATTCCAAGAAATCCTCTTCCTCAGCACCCTTACCAATTTGGTTCACCTAATCTATATGTAGATTGAAGTCACCCATTATAACTACTGTTCCTTTATTGCACGCATTTCTAATTTCCTGTTTAATGCCATCCCCAACCTCACTACTACTGTTAGGTGGTCTGTACACAACTCCCACCAGCGTTTTCTGCCCCTCAGTGTTATGCAGCTCTACCCATATCGATTCCACATCCTCCAGGCTAATGTCCTTCCTTTCTATTGCGTTAATCTCCTCTCTAACCAGCAATGCTACCCTACCTCCTTTTCTTTCCTGTCTATCCCTCCTGAATATTGAATATTCCTGGATGTTGAGCTCCCATCCTTGGTCACCCTGGAGCCATGTCTCTGTGATCCCAACTATATCATATTCATTAATAACTATCTGCACATTCAATTCATCCACCTTGTTACGAATGCTCCTCGCATTGACACACAAAGCCTTCAGGCTTGTTTTTACAACACTCTTAGCCCTTATACAATTATGTTGAAAAGTGGCTCTTTTTGCTTTTTGCCCTGGATTTGCCTGCCTGCCACTTTTACTTTTCACCTTACTACTTTTTGCTTCTACCCTCATTTTACACCCCTCTGTCTCTCTGCACTTGTTCCCATCCCCCTGCCACATTAGTTTAAAGCCTCCTGAACAGCAGTAGCAAACGCTCCCCCTAGGACATTGGTTCCAGTCCAGCCCAGGTGCAGACCGTCCTGCAGACCCAGGTGCGTATAAAGGGCCTGAGGGATCACTGGGGACCCGAGTCACCCCAACCACGAACTGTTCCAGCAAACCATCCTGGAAATGGTATCATAGCATAAAAGCCAGAACCAAAAGGCTCTGGGACAGCTTCCTCTGCCAGGCTATCAAACTGATTAATTCATGCTGATACAATTGTATTTCTATGTTATAGTGACTGTCCTGTTGTACATACTATTTATTATAAATTGCTATAAATTGCACATTACACATTTAGATGGAGACTTAAGGTAAAGATTCTTACTTCTCATGTATATGAAGGACTCAAGTAATAAAGTCATTCCAATTCAATTCAATTCAAGTTAACCGGTGACACTTCAAATGGAAGAAGCTGTTTCCCATCCTGACTCTTCTTGTCTTTATGCATTTGAGTCTCCTGGCTGATGGTGGAAAGTCAAAGAGGATGTTGGATGGATGGTTGGGATCCTTAATAATACTGAGGGCCTTGTGTATGCAGTGCTCCTGATAAATGTTGCCAATGGATGGTTGGGAGACTCCTCTCAGCTGCTCTCGCAGTCCTTTGTCGGGACTCCTGGTCCGATGCTCAGCTGCTCCCATACCAGCTGGAGGTGCAATCTGTCAGGATGCTCTCAATAGTGCTCCTGTAAAATTCAGTTAAGACGGGGGGAACCTTGCTTGCCTCAGTCTGCTTTGGAAGTGGAGGTACTGTTGCATCTTCTTATTCAGGGAGGTGATACTGAGGGACCAGGTGAAGTCACCTGTGATGTGAATTTCCAGGAATTTGGTGCATTTAACTCTTTCTATGGAGGAACCATGGATTCGTAGAGGGGGATGGTTCATCTGCACCTTCCTGAAGTCCACAGCATTTCCTTGGTCTTCTGCATGTGCAGACTTCGGTTGTTCTTCTCACACCACTTCACCAGCCACTCCAGTTCTTCTCTGTCCTCTGACTCATCATTGTTGCTGAGGTGGCCAACTACCATTTTGATGTCTGCAAACTTGATGACACGGTTTGAGCTGAATCCTGCAACACAGTCGTGCGTCAGCAGTGTGAACAGCCCTGGGGAGCACCAGTACTCAGCATAATGGGACTAGAGACGTTGCTATCCACACGGACTGTCTCTGGTCTTTCTGTTTAGAAGTCCAGGATCCAGTTACAGAGGGAGTTGTTGACCCAGCAAGGGGCAGTTTTCCCCGCCAGTTTCTGCAGTATGATGGTGTTAAATGTTGACATGAGAAAATCTGCAGACGCTGGAAATCCAACGCCACACACACACAATGCTGGGGGAGCCCAGCAGGGCAGGCAGCATCTATAGAAAAGAGTAAACAGTCGATGCTTTGGGATGAGACCTTTCTTCCATAGATGCTACCTGGCCTGCTGAGCTCCTCCAGCATGTTGTGTGAGTTGTGTTAAATGCCGGACTGAAGTCTATAAACAGCAGTCTGACATATGAGACCCCATTTTCCAGGTGGGACAGGACAGAGTGGAGGACAGAGGCTACAGCACTGTCAGTGGATCGATTCGAGCGAAAAGTAAACTGGAAAGGGTCCACCGTAGCCAGGAAAAAGGCTTTGATGCGGTCCATGACCAGCCACTCCAAGCATTTCAAAATGGTTGATGTTAATGCCACTGGACGATAGTCATTTAAACAGTTTACTGTCATCTTCTTTGGCCCTCAAATGATGATTGGCATGTTGTAAACCGAAGGGACAATGGATTGATCCAGAGAGATGTTGCATATATCCATCAGCACCTCAGTTAGCTGGGCTGTGCAGTCTTTCAGAACCCGACCTTGTATAAAGTCAGGCCCCGCAGCTTTGCGTGGGTTAACTCAGGTCAGGGTCCTCCTCACTTCAGATAGAGTGTCTGCTCCCCTGAGGAGAGGGGTGCTTCCTCACCAGCACTTTGTTCTGCGCATCAAAATGGGTTTAAAAGGCATTCAGCCACTTCTTCTCCCAATTCCCCAATGTCTAAGTCCTTCTGTAACCTTCATATTTCCTCAAAACTACCTGCCCCTACACTTATATTCAAATCGCCTGCAAACTTTGCAACAAAACCGTCAGTTCAAAGTCATTGACATACAACGTAAAAAGAATTGGTCCCAACACAGACCCCAGTTGAACGCTGCTAGTCACTGGCAGCCAAGCAGTGAAGGCTCCATTTATTCCCATTCTTTGCCTCTGGCCAATCAGCCACAGCTTTATCCATGCTAGAATCTTTCCTGAAATACCATGGGTCTGTAGCTTGTTAAGCAGCCTCATGTGTGGCACCTTGTTCAAGGTCTTCTGAAAATTCAAGTACACAACATCAACTGATCCTCCTTTGTCTATCCAGCTTGTTATTTCTTCAAAGAATTCTAACAGATTCGTCTGGCAAAAATGTGCCTTGAGGAAACCATGCTGACTATGGTCTATTTCATCAGGTGTCTCCAAGTACCCTGAGACCCTCATCCTTACTAATCGTCTCCAACATCTTCCCAACCACTGAGGTCAGACTAACTGGCCTATAATTTCCTTTCTTCTGACTCTCTATTTTCTTTAAGAGTGAAGTGATGTTGGCAATTTTCCAATTTTCTGGAACCAATCCAGAATCTAGTGATTCTTGAAAGGACTTTACTAATATCTCCACAATCTCTTCAGCCACCCTTTTCAGAACCTTGCTGTGTACACCAAGTTGTCCAGCTGACTTAACTACCTTCAGACCTTTCAGTTTCCCAAGAACTTTCTCTCTAGCAATGATAATTTCACACACTTCATGACCCCTGATTCCTGGAACTCCCACCAGACTGCTTGTGTCTTCCATAGCGAAGACTGATGCAAAATGCTTATTCAGTTCATCCACCATTTCTTTGTCCCCCCTTACTACCTCCCCAGCATCATTTTCCAGTGGTCCGATCCCACCCTCACCTCTCTTTTACACTTTATGTATCTGAAGAAACTTTTGGTATCCTCTTTAATATTATTGTCTAGCTTACTATTGTATTCTATCTTTACCTTCTTAATGACTTTTTAGTTACCTTTTGTTGGTATTTGAAAGCTTCCCAACCCTCTGACTTCCCACTAAATTTTGCCCTATTATATGCCCTCTCTTTGGCTTTTATGTTGGCTTTGACTTCTCTTGTTAGCCATGGTTATGTCATCTTGCCTTTAGAATACTTCTCTCTCTTTAGGATGTATATATCCTGTGCCTTCCAAATTGCTTCCCGAAATTCCAGCCATTGCTGCTCTGCCGTCATCCCTGCCAGTGTTCTTTTCCAATCAAATCTGGCCAACTCCTCTCTCATGCCTCCGTAATTCCCTCTACTCCACTGTAATACTTTTGACTTTAGCTTCTCCTTCTCAAATTTCAGGTGAATTTGATCATATTATGATCACTGGACCCGAAGAGTTCCTTTACTGAAAGCTCTCTAATCAATTCCAGTTTATTGCACAACACCCAATCCAGATTAGCTGATCTTCTCGTGGGCTCAATCACGAGTTGCTCTAAAAAGCCATCCTGTAGGCAATCTAGAAATTCCCCCTCCTGGAATCCAGCACCAACCTGATTTTCCCAATCTACCTGCATATGGAAATCCCCCATGACTATTGTAACATTGCCCTGTAAGCAGGCATTTTCCATCTCCCATTGTAATTTGTAGACTGCATCCTTACTACTGTTTGGGGGTCTGTATACAACTCCCATCAGGGTCTTTTTACCCCTGCAGTTCCTTAGCTCTATCCACAATGATTCAACACTTTCCAACCCCATGTCACTTCTGTCTAATGATTTGATTTAATTTTTTACCGACAGAGCAATGCTGCCCCCTCTGCCTTCCTGCCTGTCCTTTTGATACAATGTGTACTCTTGGTCATTAAGCTATAATCTCTTTCAGCCATGATTCAGTGATGCCTACAACATCATATATGCCAATCTGCAACTGCACTACAAGTTCATCTACTTTATTCCATATTACTGCACACATTCAAATATAACACCTTCAATCCTGTATTCACCCTTTTCAATTTGGTCCACCTTTTACGTTGCAGCTCATCCTGTTAACTGCAATTTCGCCCTATCGACAGCCTCTTTTCACTACACCTTGCCTCTGCTTGTAAACCAGCTACCTCATCTCCAGCACTATCATCCACCTTTCCGACGATACTTCTCGCAGTGAAGTACAGGCAGCTCAGGACACTGGTGGCACCATGCCCAACATTTTGATTCCTAACTTTATCTGAGGTCTTACCAACATCTGCCTCTATTCTTCCTCGGCTGTCCATCGATTTCGATGTTGACTGTGCTGAGAGTTCTATCTACTCCGACACGCCTTGCGCAGTAATAAGACAGACAGTGTCGTGCCCCCAGTCTCTCTGGGCTTCCAAATCTGATGCTAAGTGGTACACAGGAGTGTAACAGACTTAGCGGATAAGGAAGCTGCCCCGCAGTGACAACTAACTAGTCTGGTGATGCCATCCGTTGACTGGCACTCTGGTTCCTCCGCATGCCACCACGGTGGCTGTACCATTGACCCTTTTGGATTCATCTGCCACAGACACCATCACACGCCCTGCTGCCGGCGTCCTCGTTGGGTGCAGCCTTTGCCTGAAGAGGCATAACCTACAAAGTAGCAAAGGCATGCTTACCTCCTTGACTTAGCCAGCCACGATCTGACTGCTAGATCTAGTCTAGTAGTGTACCGATGGAACATCACCTTCACGGCTAGGTTAGACCTGCCAGAGAACGAATCTCCCCTGCACTTCGCTGATGTCCGGCCAGTGTCACTCCTACACCACGGTGAGGCCTCTATAACCCCTCTACTAACTGCTCTGGCACTCTGGTTCCCATCCCCTTGCAACGCTCGTTTAAACCCCACCATGCAGCATTAGCAAACCTTCAGGTCCAAGAAGGCATATGGTGTGTTGGCCTTCATTATTGGGGGATGAAGTTCACGAGCCGCAAGGTAATGTTGTAGCTCTATAAAACTCTGATTAGACCACACTTGGAATATTATGTTTAAATCTGGTCCCCTCATCATAGAAAACATATGGAAGCTTTGAAGAGAGTGCAGAGGAGAATAACCAGGATGCTGCCTGGATTAGAGAGCATGTCTTGTAAGTGACCTAAGACTTTTCTCTTTGGAACAAAGGAGGATGAGGGATGATGATAGAGGAATATAAGTTGAGAGGAGTCATTGATAGAGTGGGCAGCCAGTGTCTTTACCTCAGAATGGCAATGGCTAATATGAGGGTCATAATTTTAATGTGATTGGGTGGTGTTGGAGGTAGGTATTTTACACAGAGATTGGTATATGCATGGAATGCACTGCCAGGGGTGGTGGTAGAGGCAGATACATTAGACACATTTAGGAGTCTCTTACACAAGCACATGACGATAGAAAAAAGGAGGGCTATGTGGGAGGGAAGAGTTAGATTGAGTTTGAAGTAGGTTAAAAGGTCAGCTCAACATCATGGACCTGTACTGTGCTGTACTGTTCAATGTTAATATTCCTTTGGTGACCAGAATTGTGCACAATATTCCAAGTGCAGCCTCACCAACATTTTATACAACTGCAACATAATTCCCCAACTACTACAGCATATTTCAAGTTCTCCAACTCCTATACTCAATGGCCTGAAACTGGATCAAAAGGGAATAGCTGGGGGGTGGGGGGGGGGATCAGAGCTCAGAGTTCAATTCTGACATCATCTGTAGGAGTCTGTACGTCCTCCCCTTGCAATGCATGGGTTTTCTCCAGGTGTTCTGGTTTTTGCCAGCAGTCCAATGATGTACCGGTTATTTGGTCAATTGGTCGTTGTGATTAGGTTAAGGTTCATCGGGGGTTGTCGATCACTAGGCGATGTGGTTCGAAGAGCAGGAAGGGCCTGTTATGATCCGCACTGTAACTCTGAAATAAAATGAACGCTCTGACAGAAAATTATGGTAGGCCTTCTTTATTCCACTAGATGGCAGCATTTTCCATCCTGTACAAAGGTGCTTTGCTCTGCCACTGTTCGAGAGCGAAAAAGCAGTTGAGAGAAGTCTTTGTGACTTAGGTGATGTAAGGCTCTGGAAAAATAAAGCATGTATCATCAGGTCCTCACTTGAGAGATCTTGCTGGTTTTTGTCTTTTGCATAGATGCTAAAGATCCAGGGTTGCGTAGCAGTTAGTGAGAAGCTATTTCAGCGCCAGAGACCCGAGTTCAATTCTGCTGCTGCCTGTAGGAGTTTGTGTGTTCACCCCATTACTGTGTGGGGTTTCTCTAGGTGCTCCGGTTTCCTCCCACATCCCACAGATATTTGGATTAGGTGAGGAAAAGTAGGAGGCCACATAGACCAGTTGGGCTGAATGGACTGTTTCTGCACTCTAAATCCAATGTAATACACAAGCACTTAGCAAGTATTACAGAACAAGTCTAAGAACAAAGTAAAACAATCGATGCATTACTTGCAGCACACATATCTCATAAATGAATAAAAAAGTGTTCTTGCCGTAAGGTCATTCATCTGAAATTTTAAATTGGTTTCTCTTCCCACAGTTGCTGCCTGATCTCCTGCGTACTTCTAACAGGTTTCACTTTGATTGCCAGTTTCTTCAGGAAAACTTTGCTCATGATTAATATGGACTGAGATAACTTTATCTTTCCACTTTGTAATCTCGTTTTACAAAGTGTGGGTGATTTCCGTTCCTTTTTGAAGTGGTTTTTGTAATACATCATTAATTGCTTCTTTCACATACTCGTTGTTTGGTATTGCTCACCCAAGTCTTATTTTCCATTAAACATTAACAATCGTGCATGGAGTCTAAATTAATTTGGCTGCTTACCGTTGTTACGAAGGATGAACAACTCTGATGGGCAGAAGGGTACAGAGTCGCCCATGACCCCCCTTTTGGAGAATCGCAAATCGCTACTATTTCAATGTTGTTATCAAGGAAGTAAGAGAGACAAAGAAAATCTGTCAGGGCCGTTGTTATTGATAACAGCTCATGAAAGTTAATGAGAGAGAGACACAGCTAAGAGTTACCCAGGGTGGATCGTCTCCTAGTGACAAAAGCAGAGATTTACTTCTATTGTCTTTTGGAGAAGGATTGTTTACTTGGTACTGTTCTATTCATTGAAACCCCTCAGGGGACAACCAGAGTGGGCTGGTTTGATGGGTTACATCATCCCAACCTGATTGACACCTGAGACCCCGTGAGTGGGGATAAAAGTGAGGTCTGGGGTAACACCCCTGAGATGCACCAGGAGAAACGCTAGTGAGCATCAGAACCCCCACGAGACAGGGTGGGAGATCGGAGACTGAACAAAGGGTCGGTAAATTTTAACTCACAGTGTTTTGTAGCGAGACCAGTGGGGGCTTGTGTGTGTGTCCACCCTTGCCTGGGTGACGAGTCCACCACGGAAGAACGGTCTAGCTAAAGGACGGCGGGGTCATACCTGAATTGCCACAACAACAACGCATTGACGGATCAAAATCGTAAAGGAAGGTTGGCAAGACAATAGCTGTTACTGCTTACACGTTTTTTCTCTCTCTCTCTCTCTCTCTCCAACAATTGAAACACGGCGACCAACAACTACTGCAGCCTGCATGAACTGAACTGAACTGAACTTTATATTTCCATCTGACAATTCATTATCCCCTAGACAATGATAGAGCTTGTTTCTTATTGATTATTATTATACTCGCACTTTTAGGTTTAGTATTGCTGACGTATATTATCTGTATATTTGCATTGATATTATTTTTGTATATCTTTACTAATAAATACTGTTGGAAATAGTATCACCAGACTCCAATGGACACTTCTATCTTTGCTGGTAAGACACTCAGTTATGGGGTTCGTAACAAATTGGGGCCTCGTCTCGAGATTTGATACCAAATTGGAGGGCCAGTGAATCGGGCTTTTAAGTCCAGACTTGGATCTGTTTGCGCGGGTAACCAGACAGGAAACCAGCAAAGATGGACGTAGACGAATTTACACAAAACCCGACTTTGAAGGCGCTAGAGGATGCCACAAAGACAGACTTGGTAAATACTACGAAAGGATTAAATCTCACAGAGGTGAAGTCGTCAATGAAAAAGTGGGAGATGCGGAGGGCCATAACTCAGTATTATATTGAGAAGGATGTGTTTTCGGCTGAGGCATTGGAACATAAGCCTGAAAAGGTACCAGCTATTGAGATGGTTCAGTTAGAATTGGAAAAATTAAGGTTGGAACAGAAGAAAAGGGAGTATGAGCTCCAGTTACAGGAGAAAGAGAAACAGAGGGAGCATGAACTTAGGTTAAAACAGCTGGAAGCAGAGGAAAGGGAGAAGGAAAGAGCTGAAAAGGAGAAGGAGAAACAGAGGCAGCATGAGCTGGAAATAGAGAAGTTAAAGCAAGAGAGAAGAGTCCCAGGGGCAGACCGAGAGGAGAGGTTTAATGTTAGTAGGGAGTTTAGGTTAGTACCTCCATTCGAGGAGACAGATGTTGATAGTTATTTCTTGCATTTTGAAAAGGTGGCAGTGAATCAGAAGTGGCCCAGAGATCAGTGGGTGGGGTTGTTACAAAGTGTGTTAAAAGGGAAGGCTCAACGGGCATATGTGGCATTGTCCATGGACGTGTCTGTGGATTATGAGGAAATAAAGCGGGCCATCCTTCAGACCTATGAGTTAATCCCTGAAGCATATAGACAAAAGTTCAGAGATTTAAAGAAAGTGTGGATTCAGACGTATGCAGAGTTTGCCTATGAGAAGGGTGTGCTCTTGGATCGTTGGTGTGCGGCAGAAAAGGTGGAGGAGGATTTCCGGCGTTTCAGAGAGTTAATTCTGATTGAGGAATTTAAAGGTTGTGTTTCGGATGATATCTGGACGTATTTGAACGAGAAGTCGAATAAGTCTATATCAGAATTTGCCAGGTTCGCAGGTGAATATGCCCTAACCCACAAGACAAAGTTTTCCTTGAATAAGAGTTACCAGAAAGACCGTAGGGACGGTAGAGAAAGCCCACCGGCTGAGGTAGAAAATAAGCCGGGAGCTTGTGGTAAAGGTAAGGAGGAAGAAAGGCAGGCTGGCAGGAGGGTTCCTGGCGTGACCTGTTTTAATTGTGGGAAGGTTGGTCATATTGCATCTAAGTGCTTTGCTCCGAGGAAGGAGACAGGAAAAGGGAACGCAGCAGTCCCTACAGGGTGTATTGTGTCGATCAGCAAATCGACGAGAAAGGCCCAGGTAGATAAAATATGAGAGGGGCGTGAGAAATTTATTTCAGAAGGGACCATGTCTGTGAAAGAGGGAGAAACACCAGTTCCAGTGCGGATCTGGAGAGATACTGGAGCTGAGCAGTCATTGATTCTCAGTAAGGTACTAGATTTTGGTCCTGAGACTGGAGAGGTAGTTTTGAGAGGCATAGGAAAAGGGACAGAAGCTGTACCTTTGCATGGGATCATTATAAATTGTGACCTGGTATCTGGACCAGTTGAAATAGGGGTACGGTCAGAATTACCGAGAGAAGGTGTGGACGTCCTCCTTGGTAATGATTTAGCAGGTGGTGAGGTGTGTTCAGCCGTGAAGCTGACGAGCAAGCCTGTAAGTGTTGAGGACCCGCCCCTAGGTTCCAAGATCTATCCCGCATGCGCGACCACTCGCAGCATGTCGAGAAAGGCAGCTGAGAAAGAGACCAGTTTAAATCAGTCCAGTGTCGATTTGGCTGAGACGTTTTTACCGACCCTGTACCAAGATAGATAGATAGATAGATAGATACTTTATTCATCCCCATGGGGAAATTCAACTTTTTTTCCAATGTCCCATACACTTGTTGTAGCAAAACTAATTACATTCAATACTTAACTCAGTAAAAAAAATATGATATGCATCTAAATCACCGTCTCAAAAAGCATTACTAATAGCTTTTAAAAAGTTCTTAAGTCCTGGCGGTAGAATTGTAAAGCCTAATGGCATTGGGGAGTATTGACCTCTTCATCCTGTCTGAGGAGCATTGCATCGATAGTAACCTGTCACCGAAACTGCTTCTCTGTCTCTGGATGGTGCTATGTAGAGGATGTTCAGAGTTATCCATAAGATAATCCATAAGATAAGATAATCCATAAGAGGGGTTAGGGGATGGTAAAACGGAGAATAGTGAGGTGAAAGAGAGTAAAGGAGAGGAGGTAGACCTACCCTTAGCCAAGAGGGAACTTATAGAGGGAAAGAGTAAAGATGAGAAACAGATAAGGCAGTTAGAAGGTCCAGGGTTGGACATGGATTATCTGTCTGGCTTGACGGAACTGTTTGAAGAAGTTGAAAAATTGAAATGTGTTCCTGATAATGATATAAGGGCAGTCCTAGATGAAAAGGATGCCGTTACCTTGAAGGAGTCTGCTGGGTTAGCAGATGAAATTGTTTTAACCCGCAGGGTTGAGTTTACTCCGGATGGGAGTTGCCCAGAGAGTAACTGGGAGGATCAGGGAACTTAGAATTTGAAAAAGAGACTGGTATGGAAAGCCTGGAAGAGGTAGATGTCCCGGTTGAGTGTGTTCAAGATGTGGATGCACATGGTACTGAACCTAGTAATGAAACTCAGGAAAAGTCTGAGGTATCTGATTTAGTTGAAAAGGAATGCAGTCCTTTTGGGTCAGATGGACTTGGTTCAGTGAAGAAAGGGTTAACCTTGGTACCAGTGGGAAGTGAGAATTCTCAGTTGTTTGTGTTAGAAGGTGTGTTAAAAGTTAGTGAGGAGATGGGAGCTGGTGATGTGAATATTATTATTGAAGGAGAAGGGAAAAGTGTAGTTCCTAAATTGAATAAAGAAAATTTAAAGTCTGGATTGGTGTCAGAAGCAGTAACCAGGCTGAAGGAACAATGGCTTGTTAACAAGGTGCCTGTGAATCAATTACAGTTTGTTTTGGAATTTAAAGGTAAACAATTTGCAGATGTTAAACTGAAAACTAATAGAATGAAGGGTCCTGAAGATAAAACTAATGACTTGCTTAAAAATAAAGAATTGTGTGGAAGTTCAGAAGATGGGCTAAGTTTGGAAAACATTGTTGATAAAATAATTCCTATGAGAGGAGTATGCGAAAGCCTATTCCACACTGGTGAGCAAGCTAACGACATGAGAGTTAAGTGGAAAAGAGGCAAAGGTTGACAATGTGCCACTTTAAATAACAGGATCTGGTTTTGAGGGATTTCGACAAAGCATGTAAATAATAAAGACAACACCATGGAAGATTGACTGTTGAGTTTAAAAGTTTAAAAAAAGTATTTGCATAAACTTTTGTAATGTACTACAGAATAATCACACATGTATTGGTTCACATTTTGTAATATACACTTAAGCTAAGATCACAACTCTTTAGTTTTGTTTTTGCTGAAGAAAAGGAATAAAAATAGGTGGTTATTAAATTGGAGTCTGATGCTACAGGAATTTATTAAGGTACAAGATATTAAGATATTAAAAGAAGTGACAATATAATCGCTGTTTAGATGCTAAGTTGAACGTATATCTGTATTACTCTGTAGTTAAAAACTCTTTTGTATTGTGTTAGATTCTGTAAGACTCTGTATTAGTTAATTTTCCCCTTTGGTGAAAATTCTTAGAAGGATGGGGGTGTTATGAAGGATGAACAACTCTGATGGGCAGAAAGATGCAGAGTCGCCCATGCCCCCCCCCCCCTTTTGGAGAATCGCAAATCGCTACTATTCCGATGTTGTTATCAAGGAAGTAAGAGAGACAAAGGAAATCTGCCAGGGCAGTTGTTATTGATAACAGCTCATGAAAGTTAATGAGAGAGAGACAGAGCTAAGAGTTACCCAGGGTGGATCGTCTCCTAGTGACAAAAGCGGAGATTTACTTCTATTGTCTTTTGGAGAAGGATTGTTTACTTGGTACTGTTCTATTCATTGAAACCCCTCAGGGGACAACCAGAGTGGGCTGGTTGAGGGATTGCATCATCCCAACCTGATTGACACCTGAGACCCCGTGAGTGGGGATAAAAGTGAGGTCTGGGGTAACTGCCCAGTCCATCAGGGCTAAAACCCTCCTCACCACTGAGCACATCTACATGGAACATTGTCACAGGAAAGGACCATCCATCATCAGGGACTCCCACCATCCATGTCATGCTCTCTTCTCACTACTACCAGCAGGAAGAAGGTACAGGAGCTTTAGGACTCACACCACCAGATTCAGGAACTGTTATTACCCCTCACCCATCAGGCTCTTGAACTTCACTCAACTTTACCTAACTTATCACTGAAATGTTCTCATAAGCAATAAACGCATTTTAAAGGACATGTTCTCAACATTTATTGCATGCTTGTTTATTATTTTTATTTCTTTCTTCTTGTATTTGCACAGTTTGTTGTCTTCTACACATTGGTTGAATGAATGCCCAAGAATCTTTCATTGATTCTGATATGGTTATTATTTTATTATGAATTTATTGAGTGTGCATGCAAGAAAATGAATGTCAGGGTTGTAAATGATGACATATATGTACTTTGATAATAAATTTACTTCAAACTTTGAATTTTGAACTTTAGTTAAAGGAGAGATTGGCAAAACTTGGATTGTTTTCTCTGAAGTCTTGGAGGCTGAGGGAATTACCTGATTGAAGTATATAAAATTCTAAGAGTTACAGGGAGGGTAGATTGTCAGCACATTTTTCCCCAGAGCGCAAATGTCAGATACTAGAGAGCATAGGTTCAAAGTAAGATGGGAGAAAGTTTAAAGGAAGTTTACATAGCGAATTTATTTTACACAGAATGTGTTAGGAACCTGGAGCAGGCTGTCAAGGGAGGTGGGTAGAAGCAGATACTGGGTCTATTACTGGACAATGAATATAATCAGCTGAGAGACCCCTCAGTGAGTGAGCATGTCGAAGAAAGTGGCCACAACTCCCAATCCTTAGCATAGCCACAGAGAAAGCCAGGAGCTGACAATATGGGAATATATTTAATTATGGGAGGACTAATTATGATAGCATTAGGCAGGAATTTGAGAGTGTAAATTGGGAACAGATGTTCTCAGGGAATTGCACAGTGAAATGTCGAATTTGTTTAGCGAGCTCTTCCATGGGGTTATGGATAGGGTTATCCCACTGAGACTGGGAAAAAATAAGAGGATAAAGGATCCTTAGTTGACAAGAGAGATGGAACATTTAGTCAAGAGGTAGATGGAAGCATACTTAGGAATTGGGCAGGGCTTCTGAGAGTTGTAAGGTAGCCAAGAATGAACAAAAGAAAGGACTTAGGAGAAGGGACATGACAAGGCCTTTGGAAGCAGGATTAAGGAAAACCTCAAGGTATTCTACATATATGTGAAGAACAAGAGGATGACTAGAGTGAGGGTAGAACTGATCAGGGATAAAAGAGGAAACATGAGTCTGCTTTTAGAGGAGGTAGGGGAAGTCTTTACTGAATACTTTGCTTCAGTATTCATTGGTGAGAGGGATCTAGATGAATGTGAATTCAGTACAGAACAGGTTAATATGCTCGAGCATGTCAAGATTAAGAAAGAGGTAGCATTGGGGGATCTGAAAAACATCAAGGTAGGTAAGTCTCCAGTGCCAGATACCATACTAGGAGAAGTGAGGGAAGAGATTGCTAGGGCTTTGACAATGAATTTTGAGTCCTCACTGGCTATGGGAGTAGTACCAGAGGATTGCAGGGTGGCAGATGTCTGTTCCATTGTTCAAGAAAGGTAATACTGAAAATCCTGGGAATTATAGACCAGTGAGTCTTACATTGTGTGAACTAGAGCTTTTCTCTTTGGAGCACCAAAAGACGAGAGGTGACTTGATCAAGGTGTATACAATTATAAGAGATACAGATAGAGTGGTCAAAATGATGGCACCTTTTTCCCAGGGCAGCAATGGCCATTGCCAAAGTATATCCATTTAAAGGCGGTTGTTCAAAATTCAAAAAGTTCAAAGTAAATTTATTATCAAAGTACATGTATGTCACCGTATACAACCCTGAGACTCTTTTTCTTTTGGGCATACTCAATAAATCCATAATAGAATCAATGAAAGACTTCACCACCTTGGGTGTTCAACCAGTGTGCAAAATAAACAGACTGAGCAGGTACAAAAATAAAAGGAATAATAAGAGTAATAAATAAGCAATAAATATTGAGAACATGAGATGAAGAGTTCTTGAAAGTGGGTCCATAGGTTATGAGAACATTTCAGTGCTGGGGCAAGTGAAGCTGAGTGGAGTTATCCCCTCTGGTTCAAGAGGGGTAATAACTGTTCTGGAACCTGGTGGTGTGAGTCCTGAGGCTCATGGCAGCAGCAAGGAGAGAGCATTTGCAGCTTGGTAGGGGTCCATGATGATGGATGCTGCTTTCCTGTGTTGGATCTAGATGTAGATGTGCTTATTGTTGGGGAGGGCTTTACCCGTGACGGGACAGGTCCTCACTAATAATAATAACAAGAAATTTTAAGTTGCTTACCCTCTCCACCTCTGGCCCCCTGATGAGGACTGGCTCAGGGACCTCTAGTTTCCTATCCTGAAGACAATAATCAGCCCCTTGTTCTTGCTGACGTTGAGTGATAGATTATTGTTCGGCACCATTCAACCCAATTCATAATCTCCCACACGCGCATGCGTGTGCGCGCACGCGCACACACACACACACACACACACACACACACGCACACACACACACACACACACACACACACACCAGAATCAAAATACATGATAAATTGTGAATCAATGATAATTAATCCCTGGAGCATCCCATTGTGCTAATCTCATAACATGAAAATAACTGATATATTCTAACATCAAAAAGCAAAAGAAATACAGATGCTAGAGAACGGAAATTAGAATAGAAGATTCCAGAAGTACACGACAAGTGACCCATCCATAAAGATAACATTTCAGGTTGGCAATCTTTCATCAGAGAATTTCAATTAATAGTTAGCAATATTTCTCCCTCCACTAATGCTACCTGTTCTGCCAAGTATTTCCAGCATTTTCTATTTTTATTTACACTCTATTGTTTTATTTTCAAAACAAAACCCTTTACCCACCCAAATATATTACTAACCCCCACCCCTATGAGCTGGCTTGCTCACAGAAGGCAAAGAGTGGTTGTAGATGGGTCATATTCTGCATGGAGGTCGGTGACCAGTGGCGTGCCTCAGGGATCTATTCTGGGATCCCTACTCTTCATGATTTTTATAAATGACCTGGATGAGGAAGTGGAGGGATGGGTTAGTAAGTTTGCTGATGACACAAAGGTTGGATGTGTTGTGGATAGTGTGGAGGGCTGTCAGAGGTTACAGCGGGACATTGATAGGATACAAAACTGGGCTGAGAAGTGGCAGATGGAGTTCAACCCAGATAAGAGTGAGGTGGTTCATTTTGGTAGGTCAAATATGATGGTAGAATATAGCATTGATGATAAGACTCTTGGCAGTGTGGAGGATCAGAGGGATCTTGGGGTTCTAGTCTATAGGACACTCAAAGCTGCTATGCAGGTTGACTCTGTGGTTAAGAAAGCATATGGTGCATTGGCCTTCATCAATCATGGGACTGAGTTTAAGAGCTGAGAGGTATGTTGCAGCTATATAGGACCTGATCAGACCCCACTTGGAGTACTACACTCAATTCTGGTTGCCTCACTACAGGAAGGACATGGAAACCATAGAAAGGATGGAGAGGAGATTTACAAGGATATTTTTACTTACTTACTTACTTACCCCATCCCTGATATATTTAGATTTTTATCCCCCCTCCTTTTTTTTCTCTCTTTCTGCCCATCGCTCTGCCTGTTCTCCATCTCCCTCTGGTGCTCCCCTCCCCCTTTCTTTCTCCCTAGGCCTCCCGTCCCAAGATCCTTTCCCTTCTCCAGCTCTGTATCCCTTTTGCCAATCACCTTTCCGGCTCTCAGCTTCACCCCGCCCCCTCCGGTCTTCTCCTATCATTTCACATTTTCCCCTCCCCCTCCTACTTTCAAATCTCTTACTATCTTTCCTTTCAGTTAGTCCTGACGAAGGGTCTTGGCCCGAAACGTCAACAGTGCTTCTTCCTATAGATGCTGCCTGGCTTGCTGTGTTCCACCAGCATTTTGTGTGTGTTGCTTGAATTTCCAGCATCTGCAGATTTCTTCATGTTTGCTTTACAAGGGTGTTGCCTGGATTGGGGAGCATGCCTTATGAGAACAGGTTGAGTGAACTTGGCCTTTTCTCCTTGGAGCGACGGAGGATGAGAGGTGACCTGATTGAAGTGTACAAGAATATGAGTGGCATTGATCATATGGATAGTCAGAGGCTTTTTCCCAGGGCTGAAATGGCTAGCATGAGATGGCAAAGTTTTAAGGTGGTTGGAAGTAGGTACAGAGGAGGTCAGTCAGGGGTAAGCTTTTTACGCAGAGAGTGGTGAGTGCGTGGAATGGGCTGCAGGCAGCGGTGGTGGAGGCGGATACGATGGGGTCTTTTAAGAGACTCCTGAATAAGTACATGCAGCTTAGAAAAGTAGAGTTCTATGGGTAAGCCTCGGTAGTTCTTAGGTAAGGACATGTTCGCACAGCTTTGTGGGCCTGTATTTTGCTGTAGATTTTCTATGTTACTGAGAAATAAAGTCAATTTAATTATCTAATACCTTTTCCCAAACCCAGATATACTATATCCACTGGTTCCCCTTAGTCCACCTTGCCAGTTACCTACATAACAGTGCTTTACCTTCACAATTACAATTTTATAAGTGCCATGTTCTCATTGATCTATTCCATGTAATTGGCTGACTAATTATGCTAACTGAATAATTCTTCCTATTTTTCTTTACTTCCTTAAATAGTAACATTATGTTTACTTCTTCTACTCTGTAGAGATATTTTAGAGTATAGGGAATTTAGTAAGTCCAGTACTTATGCATTCACTATCTCTGCAGCCACCTCTTTATAAACTTACAAGTATAAAGCCACTAGGTCCAGGGAGGTTATTTGACTTACAGTATTGTGCAAAAGTCTTAGTCACACATATATAGTCAGAAAGCCTAAGGTTTTTGCACAATAATGTAGTGATTTTATGTGTTGCTCTATACTGCTGCCACAAGAAAAGAACAATTTTTCTGACATAGAACATTACAGCACAGAAACAGGCCTTTTGGCCCTTCTTGACTGTGCCGAAACGTTTTTCTACCTAGTCCCACTGACCTGCACCTGGCCCATATCCCTTCATGCACCTCTCATCCATGTACCTGTCCAAGCTTTTCTTAAATGTTAAAAGTGAGCTCGCATTTACCACTTCATCTGGCAGCTCATTCCACACTCCCACCACTCTCTGTGTGAAGAAGCCCCCCCCAATGTTCCCTTTAAACTTTTCCCCCTTCACCCTTAACCCATGACCTCTTTTTTTTCTCCCCTAGCCTCAGTGGAAAAAGCCTGCTTGCATTCACTCAATCTATACCCATCATAATTTTATATACCTCTATCAAGTTTCACCTCATTCTTCTATGCTCCAGGGAATAAAGTCCTTTCTCTGTAACTCAAGTGTCTCAAGTCCCAGCAATATCCTTGTAAACCTTCTCTGCACTCTTTCAACCTTATTAATATCCTTCCTGTAATTAGGTGACCAAAACTTCACACAATACTCCAAATTCGGCCTCACCAATGCCTTATACAACCTCACCATAACATTCCAACTCTTATACTCTATAGTTTGATTTATAATGGCCAATGTACCAAAAGCTCTCTTTACTACCCTATCTACCCATGACGCCACTTTTAGGGAATTTTGTATCTGTATTCCTAGGTCCCTCTGTTTTACTGCACTCCTCAGTGCCCTGCCATTTACCTTGTATTTTATACCTTGTTTTGTCCTTCCAAAGTGCAATACCTCACACTTGTCTGTATTAAACTCCATCTGCCATTTTTCAGCCCATTTTTCCAGCTGGTCCAGATCCCTCTGCAAGCTTTGAAAACCTTCCTCACTGTCCACTACACCTCTAATCTTTGTATCATTAGCAAATTTGCTGATCCAATTTACCACAATATCATCCAGATCATTGATATAGATGACAAATAACAATGGACCCAGCACTGATCCCTGTGGCACACCACTAGTAACAGACCTCCACTCAGAGAAGCAATCCTCCACTACCACTCTCTGGCTTCTCCCATTGAGCCAATGTCTAATCCAATTTACTACCTCACCATGTATACCTAGCGACTTAACTAACCTCCCATGCGGGTTCTTGTCAAAGGCCTTACTGAAGTCCATGTAGACAACATCCACTTCCTTCCCTTCATCCACTTTCTTGGTAACCTCCTCGAAAAACTCTAATAGGTTTGTTAAACATGACCTACCACGTACAAAGCCATGTTGACTCTCCCTAATAAGTCCTTGTCCATCCAAATACTTGTAGGTCCTATTTCTTTGTACTCTTTCCAATAATTTACCTACTAGAGATGTCAAATTTACTGGCCTATAATTTCCTGGATTACTTTTTGAGCCCTTTTTAAACATTGGAACAACATGAGCTATCCTCCAATCCTCCAGCACCTCACCCGTGGATACCGACATTTTAAATATATCTGCCAGGGCCCCTGCAATTTCAACACTGGTCTCCTTCAAGGTCTGAGGGAATAACCTATCAGGTCCTGGGTATTTATCTACTCTGATTTGCCTCAAGATAGAAAGCACCTCCTCCTCTTCAATCTGTATAGGTTCCATGACCTCACTACTTGTTTGCCTTATTTCCATTGACTCCATGCCAGTTTCCTTAGTAAATACAGCTGCAAAAAACCCATTTAAGATCTCCTCCATTTCTTTTGGTTCCATACTTAGCTGACCACTCTGATGTTCAAGAGGACCAATTTTATCCCTTACTATCCTTTTGCTCTTAATATACCTGTAGAAGCTCTTTGGATTATCCTTCACCTTGACTGTCAAAGCTACCTCATGTCTTCTTTTAGCCCTCCTGATTTCTTTAAGTGTTTCTTGCACTTTTTATACTGCTCAAGTACCTTATTTGCTCCCTGTTTCCTATACATGTCATACATCTCTCTCTTCTTCTTTATCAGAGTTCCAATATCCCGAGAGAACCAAGGTTCCTTATTCTTATTCACTTTGCCTTTAATCCTGACAGGAACATACAAAATTTCTTCACTCTCAAAATTTCTCCTTTGAAGGCCTCCCACTTACCAATCACATCCTTGCCAGAGAACAACCTGTCCCAATCCACGCTTTTTAGATCCTGTCTCATTTCTTCAAATTTCACCTTTTTCCAGTTTAGAACCTCAACCCGAGGACCAGATCTATCTTTATTGATGATCAAGTTGAAACTAATGGTGTTATGATCACTGAAACCAAAGTGATCCCCACACACACTTCCATCACCTGTCCTAACTCGTTTCCTTCTATTATTGCATCCTCTAATTATCTAATATTACATCCTCTCTAGTCGGTACCTCTATATATTGATTTAGAAAACTTTCCTGAACACATTTTACAAACTCTAACCCATCTAGACCTTTAACAGTATGAAAGTCCCAATCAATATGTGGAAAATTAAAATCCCCTACGATCACAACTTTCTGTCTCCTGCAGTTGTCTGCTATCTCTCTGCAGATTTGCTCCTCCAATTCTCGCTGACTATTGGGTGGTTTATAATACAACCCCATTAATGTGGTCATACCTTTTCTGTTTCTCAGCTCCACCCATATGGCCTCGGTAGACAAGCCCTCTAATCTGTCCTGCCTGAGCACTGCTGTAACATTTTCCCTTACTAGCAATGCCACCCCCCCCATCCTTCATTCCTCTGCCTCTAGCACATCGGAACCCTGGAACATTAAGCTGCCAGTCCTGCCCCTCCTGTAGCCAAGTTTCACTAATGGCTACAATGTCACAATTCCATGTGTCAATCCACACCCTCAGCTCGTCAGCCTTCCCCAGAATACTCCTCACATTGAAATAGACACACCTCAGAAGATTATTACCACCACACACAGCCCTTCTATTTGTGACTTTGCATGAAACTTCAACATAATTTATTTTCAGCCCCGCTCCACTATCTACTTTGTCACTCTGGTTCCCATCCCCCTGCAAATCTAGTTTAACCCCCTCCCCCCCCCCCCATAGTACTAACAAACCTCCCTGCAAGGATATTGGTCCCCCTGTAGTTCAGGTGTAACCCATCTCTCTTGTACAGGTCCCACCTGCTGCAGAAGAGGTCCCAATGATCCTGAAATCTGAAACGCGGCCCCCTACACCAGTTCCTCAGCCACGTGTTCATCCTCCAGAGCATCCTATTCTTACCCTCACTGGCACGTGGCACAGGTAGCAATCCTGAGATTACCACCCTCGAGGTCCTGCTTTTTAACTTCCTACCAAGCTCTCTATACTCACTCTTCAGGACCTCCTCATTCTTTCTTCCTACGTTATTGGTACCGATGTGTAACATGACATCTGGCTGCTCACCCTCCCATTTCAGAATGCTGTGCACGCGATCAGAGACATCCCTGACCCTGGCACCCGGGAGGCAACAAACCATCCCGGAGTCTCTGTCGCGACCACAGAACCTCCTGTCTGTACCTCTGACTCTCAAGTCCCTTATCACTACTGCTCTCCTCTTCTTCCCCCCTCCCTCCTGCACTGCAGAACCAGACTCAGTGCCAGAGATCCGGCTTCCACAGCTTGTCCCAGATAAGTCATTCCTCCCAACAGTATCCAAATCGGTATACTTGTTGTTGAGGGGAATGGCCACAAGGGAGCCCTGCTCTGCCTGACCTTTCCCCTTCCCTCGCCTGATGTTAACCCAATTACCTGTGTGCTGCTCCTTTGGTGTAACTGCCTCCCTGTAGCTACTATCTATAAACTCCTCATTCACCCGAATGATCTGGAGGTAATCCAGCTCCTGCTCCAGTTCCCTAACGCGGTCTGTTAGGAGCTGCAGCTGGATGCACATCTTGCAGGTGTCGTTGTCAGAGACACCGGAGGTCTCCCTGACGTCCCACATCCTGCAAGAGGAGCATTCCAACATCCTGCCTGGCATTCTCTCTACTCTACGTACGTGAGTGATGATAAACCTGATTCTGATATGGGTCTCTATTGTGGACTGAGAGTGGGAAGGGGTAGGGAGAGGAGAATCACGGTTAGGAAAGGGGGAAGGGAGAGGGGACAGAGCAGGATGCACCACAGAGACGTTCTGTTATGATCAACAAACCAATTATTTGGAATCAAATAGCCTTGCCTGGCATCTCAGAGCTGGATGTGTCTACTCCCGCGCCACACCCCACCCCTGGCACTCCTCCTCTGCCACCTGTCCCACACCCCTCCCATGGCACTCCCTCACCATTCCCAACATCCTTTATACCCGCCAGGTTTACAAACTCATTCTCCACTCTACTTTGATAAATACAGGAGTATGCAAAAGCTTTGGGCACTTTGGCTATATATATATACACATGTGCCTAAGACTGTTGCACAGTACTGTACTTTAACCTTGTATAGACTGGAATTGATTTTTTCTGATATTACTCTTCATTATATGTGGGGAATTTCTTGCATGGCTTGCTCTTAAAGACAAATGTAAAATCCATGTAGCCTGCACTACTGGTCACTGTGAAGATGTAGCAGGACTCTAAGTCAAAGGAAGTGAACAATTATGCCAAAGAGAAGCAAAGACTTTGACATGTGTTTAATAATTCACAGAAAAAGATACAGAACATGATTTGCGCACGTTTGTTTATTACAGCAAGCTCCCATTTTTCATAAGACATAGGTCTTCCAAACAAGAGCCTGGAGAATGCGCCAAAGTCTTGAGTCAACTGGATTAAGCACAACACAGATAAAGGTTCTCTGGAGACTGGTCTTCTCGTGGTTCAGAATGTAAACTGGAGAATTCTTCCCTAAATGAGAAGAAGAATTCAGGTGGGATAAGACTCAGCTGAAGCATTGTAGATGACCGGACATTTTCCCAAATTAAATATTTTTTCTGTTAGCTTCGGTAGGCAGCAGTTCAAGTGGAATTGCAAACTATGACAGCCGACCACAAATAAATAGATTTATCCCACAGTGGGAATGAACTTTCCCATGGCATTCTGGCTGAAGGGAGGGATTTGTAGGTTCATCACAAGTCATAGAAATTGCCTGAGTTTCTGATTTTCTGGAACCAATAGAATTGAAATTCAAGCAATTTCTTCAACATCAGAGCCAAGGGAATACCCCAGACCTTCAGCTGAAGAGCTGATTCCAGAGACCTATATTAGCGAGACAACTTCAGTCAGAAAAAAAATTACACATCTTAAAAAATACATTTTTCTTTTAAAACAGAAGTTTTCTTGAGTGAAACTAGCATCTTCCCTGACCTAGAAATTACTGATTGAAATATTACAGTGTTCCTGCTGTATACAGATGCGATTCAAACAGGAGCCTCTAGCAGTCTAGTGGTGAGGTTAAAATCACTGCCCTAGGAATGTGACTTAGCTTCAGTGGCTTCTGCCACGTTTTCTCCTGGGAACAAAAGAAAGGGTGTTTTTTTGGAAGTCCATTTGTCAAACTCTGCTGTAGCAACACAGACTTGATTACAGAGCAGTTTCATCCCGTCCGTTTCAGCTTCTAGGCTATAGAGGGAGGGGGAGAGAAACAAAAGGCTTATATTAAGTCAAAGATTCAAAGTTCAAGGTAAATTTATTATCAAAGCACATAT
The DNA here is from genome assembly GCF_048418815.1 of Hemitrygon akajei. NCBI lineage: Eukaryota > Metazoa > Chordata > Chondrichthyes > Myliobatiformes > Dasyatidae > Hemitrygon > Hemitrygon akajei. Next base: position 185,838,704 of record NC_133126.1, on the reverse strand, counting down.
ATGTAATCATATCTACTATCTTGAGACTTATTTTCTTGAAGGTATTTGCGGGGGGGGGGGAAGAAATACAATACAATTAATGAAAAAAAGTACTAAAATATATAAATATACTAAAATATACTAAAAAAGTAACAATGTACAAACGAAGACCATAAGACTATAAGACATAGGAACAGTTTTAGGCCATTTAGCCATTGAGTTTTCTCTGCCATTCCATCATGGCTGATTTATTATCTTTCTCAACCCCATTCTCCTGATTTCTCTCTATATCCTTTGATGTCCTGACTAATCAAGAAACTATCAACCCCTGTATTAAATACACTCAATGCCTCGGCCTCCACAGCCGTTTGTGGCAATGAATTCCACACATTCACCAGCCTCTGGCTAAAGAAATTCCTCCTCATCACTGTTCTAAATGGGCATCCCTCTAATCTGAGGCTGTACACTCAGGTCCTAGACTCATTCACTATAGGAAACACACTCTCCACGATCACTCTAGCCAGGCCTTTCAACATTCAATAAGTTTCAATGAGATCCTCCCACATTCTTCTAAACACCAGCAAGTACAGGCCCATGACCATAAAACATTCCTCGCACGTTAACCCTTTTCATTCCCAGAATCATTCTCATGAACCTCCTCTGGATCCTTTCCAATGCCAGCATACCCTTCCTCAGATAAGTGTCCCAAAACTGCTCACAATACTCCAAGTGCGGCCTGATCCTTGTCTTATAGATCCTCAGCATTACATCCTTGCTCTTGTATTCTAGTCCACTCAAAATGAATGCTAACATTGTATTTGCCTTCCTTATCACTGACTCAACCTGCAAGTTAACCCTTAAGAATCCTGCACAAGGACCACCAAGTCCTTTTTGCCCTATCATCAGCTTGTTCTTCTTCACAGTCTCACTATACACTGTATTTATTTGTATACCAACTGCCCCATATTTAGCCCTGCCAATCTGGTTCCCGGCCTCCTGCCAAATTAGTTTAAACCCTCCCCAGCAGCTCTATCAATTGTGCCCCCTAGAATATTGGTCCCCCTCGGGTCCGGTGTAACCTGTCCTCTTTGTACAGGAATTACTTTCCCTAAAGAGATCCCAATGATCCAGAAATATGAAACCCTGCCCCCCTGCACCATTTCCTCAGCCACTCATTCATCTGTACTATCATCCTGTTCCTGCCCTGACTAGCACCTGGTACTCTTCAGCCTCGTCCTTAACTCCCTATACTCACTGCACAGGACCCCTTCCCCTTTTCTACCTGTGATTGGTGCCAATTTGCACCACAACCTCCTGCTGCTCACCCTTGAGAGTGTTCTGCAGCCACTCTGAGATGCCCTTGACCCTAGCACCTGGGAGTGTTTCTTGCAGCCACAGAATCTCCTGTCCATCCCCCTAATTATCGTGTCTCCTATTGCTATCCCACTACCTGCCTTTACCCTTCCCTACTGAGCCTCAGATTTGACCACAGTGCCGTTGGTTGGCTGATGCTGCTGAGTTCTGATAGGACATCCCCTCCCAGCAGTTGCCACCAGTACACATATTGCAGAAGGGAATGGCCACAGAGGAACCCTGCACTTACTGTTTACTCCCCTTACTTCTCCTGATGGTCACCCATCTACTATCTGAAGCCTGCCCTCTCAGTCTGACCACCTCAGTAAAGGTCTCATCTATGAGGTTTTCAGCCTCCTGGATGACCTTGAGTCCATCCAGTTCCAGCTCCAGTTCCTTGACCTTAGAATACGTACACAACGCTGCTCTGCAGTTGTATTTTTGTGCCTCGACCTTGTCAGTCAGGAGCTGAAGTTGGGTACACTTCTTGCAAATGTAGTCATGATGGAGACCATTAGGTATCCTGCATTTCACTGCCTTAACTACCTACAGTGGTTATAACTTCGGGTCCAATTTCTCAAGCTCAAGTTCTATAATGAACTGAATGACTCCAAAAGACTCTGCCTCTGCCTGTTCTTGCCAAAGCTTGACCACTCTAACACTGAAGAAGACAAACTGTGCAATATAAAAATATTGAGAATACTGGTTGTATAAAAAATATAGATTGCTGTTTATAAAACGTGCAGTTACTCTTATTATTTGCATTCTGGATTTTTAAATTGTGAGGTATATTGGGAGAAAGGTGTGTGAGGACAGGGAACTTCTCTGGTAGATCAGAACTCTGAGGCCTTAACATAGATCCTTTCTTATCAAGTGTATTGATGTTAAGGCAGAGCTCTAGGAAAGGACATTGCAATGGACATTTGGACAAACCAGGCAGCAGCATTTCAACAATCAATTCCATTCCAGGCTCAACCTTCAGTCACAATGGATTCAATATCAAAGATTATAAGAAGCATAATGGCATTGTAGTATATTATTCTCATTGAAAATAACAGGCTAAGATGTATTCAATGTTCACTCAAGAGGATCCATTTCCATCTTGTGAATTACATTTGTATTCTAGTGCAAACAATGAGCTGATTTGTTTTAAGTATCAGGGTTCATCCACTTGGGGATGCAACTGGGGCAACGAAGAACAAGTTTGCAACTTTCACTCACTTCCAGTGTGCCAGGGAAACCGGTAGGCCAATCTTTCCCCTTACATTTAGTTTGGGAATTGCAAAAGTTAAGCATGGCCCTATTAAGTTGTCTGCCACCAGTAGCAAACACGGTATGTTTCTTGTTGAGTTCAGCGCTTTGTGAAGAAAAGCAGCACACGTTATTGGTAATGCAACCTGCAAGGTTAATGGAATCACACACCAAATACGAAGACTGTTTGACCAATTGCAGCAATGCTAGTCCTTTGAATGTACTATCCAAATTGGTTGCTCTATTTGTCTGCATTTTCAAAAATTCTTTTCCCGTTCTCTTCTGTCATTTTCCATTGAACACACTTCCATCCCCCATTTTAGACAGAACTTCACTCGTGCTTTATCAAAATCATCAGCAACATCAGCATTTATTCTCCAACCGAATCACTTCTGAATTGAGGCCATGGTTGACAGTCAATCACATTAGCAGCTCTGCAAGTAAGAACTGAAGGTCTTTAGTGAATGAGGTGTGCCTTTATAACAAGTCAGTGGCTTCATTGTTGCTGTATTGTTTATTTTTCCTTCATAAAGACTGCCCAAGTTTCAGATTTTTAAAAATTTAACTGCTTGTAAATTTCAAGTTCATTGTAACTGGCATGCATACACTCAGTGATCACCTTGTTAGATACCTCCTGTACCTAATAAAGTGGTCACTGAGTGTATGTTCATGGTTTTCTGCTGCTGTAGCCCATCCACTTCAAGGTTTGTTGTGTTGTGTGCTTGGAGATGCTCTTCTGCACACCACTGTTGTAATGCATAGTTATTTGAATTAATGTTACCTTCCTGTCAGCTTGAACCTTTCTCCACTGACCTTTCTCTTTAACAAGGGATTTTCACACACTCAATTGCCATTGTCTGGAATTTAGTTTTGTTTGTTGCACCATTCTTGTAAACTCTACAGACTGGTGTGCATGAAAATCCTAGGAGATCAGCAGTTTCCAAGATACTGGAACCACCCCATCTGACACCAACAATCATTCCACAGACAAAGTCACTCAGATCACATTTCTTCCCCCATTCTGAAGTTTGCTGTGAACAAGTGAACCTTCTGACCAGGTCTGCACGTGCTCATGCATTGAGTTGCTGCCACGTGATTGGCTGATTAGATATTTGCAATAACAGGCAGAGATGCAGGTGTACCTAATAAAGTGGCTATTGAGTGCAAATACCGTGCAAATTAGCTTTTGCTCAGCTTCAGAAGTGGGATTTGAACTCATCATTTACTCTGACTGAGCATAGCAACTTAACCATTATATCCATGGTATAAGGGGAAAAAACAAAGCACCTATCAACAGTATGCTAGTTGTCATCAAAGCCTTATGGTTCACAGTCAATGGCTTGAACTCAATGTTGTTTCCAATCAGTAACACTTCAGGACGATAGTCATTATTTCATTGAAGGTCTCAACTGTTTGCCTTTAATCCTATAAAGACAATGTACTGCAGATAATGGAAATCAGGAATAAAAGCTAATAAATAATGCTGGAAATCTTGAGCAACACAGATAAAATGCTGGAGCAACTCAACCAGTTAGGATGAGATGCTGAGTTCCTCCAGCATTTTGTGTGTGTGTGTGTGTGTGTGTGTGTGTTGCTCAAGATTTCCAGTATCTGTTGAGTTTATGAACAGTTGCCATCATCTTTAAGAGTAATAAAGTGGATCACCTGAATCGCAGCAGGAACAACAGCTGCACTCGCCACAGATAAAACCAATCAGCCCATTGATCACTTGAATGGCACAGAGCACGAGCTGGACTCCACTCATCACCAGCAGGAGAGCGAACAACGTTACGTGCCAGGGGACGATGCTGGGCGGCTCTATGCATACATCCCACATCGTGTGATTCTGCAGGTAATCACTGGTAAGACAAGGAGACAAAACATAAACCCCATGAAACTATTGGCGGACATTTCACAGCAGGAATGGAGGCCATTTGGTACATCAGATCATCCTGTCCCATTAGTCCAGCATTTCTTCACTTTTCCAACAGTTCTGGAACATTTTCTTCCATACCAACATATACAGCTGACTCTTTTCATTTCTGCTTTATGTGTTATGGAAATGAGCCCTTGCAGAATTCATAAGTTACTACCTAGAAGAATTGAGGAATGGAGTAAAATTCATACTCATGGAATTAATGTGAAAATAAAGTAAATTAATAAATGCAGTATTAATTTTCTTTCAACTTTGTTTTTTTTTACCCTTACACAGATGATGGGCTTCACATTACAGACAACTGTGGTACGGACTGACTTCCTTCACTGTGATTCTGAGGTTGCCTGAATAATAAAAGTTACACCCGAATCTTTTCTCATTGCTCATTCAAGCTCTGTATTTCAGATAATGACAACTCCCAATTTATCAAACTCAGACTGGAAGCCATTTGGCCTATCGTGCCCATGGCAACTCTCTGTCCCGGCCATTCAAAATGGTCATGGCTATTCTGCCAGAGGCCTCAATACCTCTTCTGTGCTAGTTGCCCTCAGCCTCAACTCTCCAGAACTAGGCCTATTTCTAGGACCTCACCTTCACAACGCTCTGTCGGGAGACAAAACCCAAAGACTCACCATCTTTTGTGAGAGTGCTTTACAGAGCTACGTGTAATATGAGAGGCAGATTTAACTGATCCATGAGAGAGGACTTGAGCTGGTGGAAACAAAATTCTGGTCAGCGTAAAATGGCTCAGTGACAAAATGGCTGAATGAAAACACTAATTCTGTAGTAAAGGTTGACTAGGAGTTGAGAGCAGGGAGGTTGTCATGGTTTATGATGATGTTGGCTATCTCTTTGTAGATTATACTTGAGTGATTAGTCAGCTGCCATGTCTAATTGTTTGGAGCAGACGGGAAGTAGTCAGTTATCTTTACTTCAGGGCTTATCAGACCTAAGTAAAGAGACAACACTAATGTTTATTTTGTTTTATTGTTTCTCCTTAATTGTACCTGGACTTGAATGCAGCTGGTATGTTTGGGTTTATATGGCTAGGTGTATAGTGAGTTTAATTCAACCATACATGAATATAGTCAAACAGAACAGTGTTCTTCTGGCGTCAAGGTGCAAAGCATATCACCAACAGCACACTGCACATTGCACGTAGCACAAATAGCATATATGGTTACTATTTCAGAGGAATATACAGTCACAAAGAGACAAAAAAATGTATATAGCCCAAGTCTCTGTGTTTTCCTGGTGCAGCTTCCACCAGGTGAACACCAGAGGGCAGCACCAAGCAAAGAGATGTATACGGACAGATATGGAAAAGTTCTCCCGCTGTTTTGTCAGTGTTGTGTCCAAATCCAGTAAGAAATCCTCCCCTTTGTTGGAATGGCACACTGCAGTCAAAGGGGAATTTTTAACTCCAAATTAGGGACCATTTCTGTATGGGATTGGCAGGGGAGGTTTGCTGCATTGTTGTACTAGGCTGGGATGTCTACCCTTAAGTTGCTGATCTATAGACAGAGGCCTGGACAATGGGTCCAGGAATATGATTAGAAATCCTACCACAGTAATGCTGGATTCCATAATACACGGGCAGATTTAGGCCATTTGGCCCATTTATAAGGTGGCATGGTAGCATCGGGGTTAACACAACGCTATTACAGCTTTGGACATCGGAGTTCGGAGTTCAGTCCTTGCGTCCTCCGTAAGAAGATTGTACGTTCTTCCTCACACAGGAAGAGTCTGTGTGGGTTTACTCTAGTCTTCTCCCACAGTCCAAAGACCGACCGGTTAGTAGGTTAAATGGTCATTGTAAAGTGTCCTTTGACTAGGCTAGGGTTAAATAGATGGGTTGTCTGGGTGACATGGCTCATTAAGACGAAAGGATCAGTTAAGCGCTGCATCTCTAAATAGATGAAAAATTAAATAAAAGATTCTGTTCCACGATGGCTGATTTATTTTCCTTATCAATACCATTCTCCTGCCTTCTCGCCCTTACTAATTAAGTAGAATTTGTGGAAGTGGGTGGTTGATGGTCAGCATCGACTCAATGGGCCAAAGGACCTTTTTCTGTGCTCTGTCTACTCTTTGATGCAATGATCCTTTGAGAACTATTCCAACACCAAAGGTGGTGATTTGGCCCTTCAATTATACGGGGGCCCCTAGAAGGCGGTCTCATTGGTTGCCTTCCGCCATATTTTCCTCGTGGCCCTGTAAATTATTTTAGTGAGTACTTGGTCCATAATGACAGATGAGGAAGCTTGTTAACTCAACAACCATTTTACTGTGATAAATACAAAACAGACCAGGCACCATGACCCAGAGAGTGAACCCTACCAGACCCATACAGACAGGGGAGGTGACTATCACACAACCCAGTTACAGTTAGGGTGACCCACAAATACACAAGCAAATAACTGCATAACCCAAGCTAAATTGTAACAATAAATGAACTGGAACTTCCCACTGTAATCCCACAAAAGCATTTTAACACAAGGACAATAAACGGTGCTGGTCACTAGACATGCAAGGGCAGGCTGTCGATACACCCCCTGGAGCGTCACATTATATTCCCATAAATGGCTATCCAGTTGCATTTTGAAAAGGCCAATTGAAACTGCTTCACCATCCTAACAGACAGTTAACCCCAGATCATCTCAATAAAGCAAGGGGAAAGTACATTGAAGCATGCTAAGATCATAAAGTTGGAACACAGAACATTACAGCACAGAATGTTTGCGTCAATGACTCTCAATGTGTATAAAGTGATATTAAGGTCACCACTTTAAAATAGTCACATTCACTTAATCCCAGAGTAGCTGTAATAAAGGATGCCAGCTCACATGAGTAATGGTTGTTAAGTCCCCTTGGCTGAATTTATGTCTCTAAGAGTCACATTATGTTTTGAATCTCACAAGGATATACCTTCAGTCAGTTCTGTATGACACTACACCATCATTGCCATGGAAGGCTGTGGAGGCCAAGTCATTGGGTATATTTAAAGCGGAGGTTAATAGGTTCTTGATTAGTAAGGATGTCAAAGGTTACAGGGAGCAGGTAGGAGAATGGGGTTGAGAGGGATAACAAATCAGCCTTGATGGAATGGAAGAACAGACTTGACAGGCCGAATGGCCTTATTCCGCTCCTATGTCTAATAGTCTCATGCTCTTATGAACTAAAAGAATATCCTTGGGTGAAGCTCCTGTTTCTCCAGACTGGTATAATGAGGTCATCAAACAGTGAGGTCTCTTACCCGTTAATGAAGGGGTAGATATAGCTACTGTTGCTCTCTGTGGTGATACATTTTGGTCCAGTGTTGAGACCCACTGCGGAAACAATGAAACAATAAGCAGCTCCTGCCACTCCGATCCCGGCAAAGATCACAGAAGAAAAATTCTAGATGAAGACAGAACAGAAAGTTGATTAAAAGATGACGTTAGTAAATGGAACGGTTCAAGGAATTTCTTTTGGCATTCAAAATTTATCACTGTCTCAGTAAGCAGTTGACATAATCAAAGACCCCACTCACCCAGGACTTCCTCCCTTCTCCCCCCACTCATTGGGAACTTTCTCTGGTACTGCAACACTTAATTCTGCATTGTGTTATTGTCTTCACTTGTCCTACTTCAATGCAGAGATGTAGTTAAATGAACTGTATACAGTAGGCTGACATGCAAAACGAAGTTTTCCCACTGTACCTTGGTACACGTGACAACAAAAAAAACTTAATCATTTACCAAATGATCTTTCCTGTTAGAACAAGTCTTTTTAAACTGTTTTGTTAAAAATGCCTGCTAATGTGACCTTGTTGTGGTGGAGCAGCTTGCGAATTCCTGAGAGCTGAAGATTCGAAGATTCCAAGCACATTTATTATCAAAGAATGTATGAATTATACACCTTGAGATTTGTCTGCTTACAGGCAGCCACAAGGCAAGAAATCTGAACCCAATTCAAAAAAAAGAGACCAGAAACCCCTGCGCAGAGAAAGGGAGAATAAAAAACGCAAATCATACAAACAATAGAAGTGAGCCAACAGCATTCCAAACCAGACTGAGTCCCGGACTCACTCCTGGAATACCCAGAGTAGACCGAAGCCTCGGTCCCAGTTCATCATACAGTGGGGCAAACGCAGAGTAGCCAGATCAGTTCACAGCTTCAGCGCTGCAGAGAAAGGAATGAACGTTCGCGGGAGAGTGAGCGAAATCAGCCCGACCTTACCCCCCCCCCCCCCCCCAGTCCCAACACTCGGGCTTCCAGTCTATTTGGGCTGGTGCTTAAATTGTCCAAGCACCGGGTAGTGCCTCGTTCTAGGATCCTGATCCTGGCTCCACGTTTCGCTTGGGTCACCCAGCCCAAAGCCATTCTCGATCTCACCAAATAAGCTTAGCGCTTGGAGCGATCCAACCTTGCAGCCGGGTTAGGTGGACGGGCATCGAAACTCCTGTGCATTGACTCTTCTCCAAATTGCTCACGTCATCTCCGGCAGTGATGCCAACACCGACAGGCGACCTCGACGCGAACACATTGAGCCTCACAATACCCCAGCATGGCTCATCCCCCATTTCAGCCTCGTCTCACTCTCTGCGGCAATAGTTCAGCACAATTTACTTCAGTAAAGATGTTATAAGTAATGTTTTTGGTCGAATCTCTTGGCTTTCAATCTGCCGGTAAGCTGTTGCGCGCCTTTGGTAGCGCCATCTTAAACCGGAAAGTCGACGGCATCTGGGGTTTAGCCTATTGGTAAGGCCAAGATGGAGATTCCAGACAAAGAACAATCCAACCAAGACTTCAGCAGTGGCAGTGGCTCATCACAATGGCAGTGGAGGTGGAGGAAGGCAGCAGTAGTGAAGGGTCCTCAGTTGTCTTACATTCCATGCCGCTGGACCCTGAACCCGACTGTGTGATGGCCATTGCATATCACGTTAAACAATGTCACGCACTGACATTCTTCATTGAGGGAATCCACTCTAACATCTTAGATTATGTCCCATGGTAAACAGCAAGTGGCGAAGAGGACAGGATTGTGAGGTTCAGAAGCCCCTCATCAGAATATGTGGATTTCGGTTTGGTCTCTGCAGCCACCCGAAGACCCACCAATAGACAACCCTTAAGGAGAACATCATACTTGACTTGAGTGATCGCCTTACTATTACATACACATAAACTTGGTTTCTTCAGAAGTTCACTGGGGAGAGCCACATTCCTGAATTTCTGCAATGCACCTTGTGCAAAAATAATTGAACCTATGCTTCAAATGTTTAAGTGAAATTAGTTCTACCTGATTACATTTTATCTGATGACATCCAGCTTGCCTTGAGAAAAATTATTTGTTTCCAAACCTCAGTCACATCCTCTTCCATAATCCCACAAACTATTCTCCTCATTTGTATCAAAGTGCCTTTGAGTTCATATGAGATGTCTTTGATACGACTCTGTTTCTCTGTTCATAGATCAGGGGTTCCCAGTCTGAGTTCCACAGACTCCATGGTTAATGGTAGTGGCATAAAAAAAGGTTAGGAACCCCTACTGTAGATGCTGCCTGACCCACCAGGTGTTCCCAGCATTTTCTGTTCTTCTTTATATATCAGAAACCACATGAGCAAAATTTTGATGTAATGCAGCAGGAACTCAGAAGGTCAGGCAGCAGCTATGGAAAAGAATGAGGAGTCAATGTTTCTGGCCAAGATCTGTCATCAGGACTGGAATGAAAGGGGAAAAAGTGAAAATAAGAAGGTAGGAGGTGTAGAGTTTCCAACTGAAATGTTAACTTTATCTTTCCTCTTTTAGATGTTCCTTGACCCACTGACTTCCTCCAGCAGATTGTCTGCTATTCTTCAAATCTTTGATATTTATTGGCCTTTTGAATGTTTCCTTAGCAGCTGATTGCTTCTGGGCCTTATGGCTCAGTGTAGTTTCTATCCTTACTGGTTTAATACTGGGTATGTCCCTTCTTTAGGGACCATACAGTATATTAAACTGATTTTTGGAATAAAGAGTTGGGATAGGAATTTCTAGAGTCACTCTCAAGGACTTTACAACTCAGGTTCTCAGTTTACTTATTTACTTTTTAATTATTTGCACAAATTGTCTTTTATGTACACTGATAATAAATTTACTTTGAACTTTGAACCTTGATTCCCTTGCACTACCAGGCACTCTCCTAATCATAAACAGAACTTCTATTGTTCTGTGTAATAAATTCAGAGAAACTTCCAATAGTTTTTCACTGAAAACAAAGTAATAAAAGCACCATTATCTCAAGGATATATCCTGAATTTATCAAATTCTGGATACTACAAATTCATAAATTAATTGAGGATTTTATGCTTTCTAATTGGGCGTGCACCTCCTGGTGAGATACAGAGTGATTTGAACGAGAGAGGCCAGGATTTAATCAATTTGTGCATTGAGCAGTTGTTGATCATCCCCACGCCAGCAGTTGGGGAACAAGAATGGTGGTCTCAAAACCAAAATAAATTTATTACCAAAGACACAACATATCACCACATACTACACTGAGATTTATTTTCGTGCTGGCCTCCTATCCACATACCTGCCCAACTGTAACTGTGTTTAAATGTTGCTTATCTTCTGCCTCCCCTGAGTGCGTTTCATGTACATATCACCCTTGATTTAAAGAAACTTGCCTCATAAATCCCCTTTAAACTTTAAAGCCTAGTCGTGTAATAGTTGACATTTGCAACCAGGGAGAAAGACTTTACCCTATATGCCTCTCACAATCTTATATACTTTTATCAGGTTGCCCCTCAGTCTCTGACACTGAGGCAAGTCTGATGTGTTATGCAAATATGCCAGACATATTTCTATCAGTAATTAGCATGGGGTACAGGTCCTAAGTATCAGGAGCTGTGATAACAACATTTTCGACCGGTACAAGGATAACAAAGATTTAGAAGGTTGTGCCCAAATGCTGGCACATGGAACTAGCTTGGATGGGCACTGCGGACGTCAAGTACCAGTTGGGCTGAAGTGCCTGTGTCTGTCCTGTATGGCACTATGGTTGGGGTTAACAGTTGCTGAAGCTCTCCACCAGTTGGGAAATGTTTGTGGATTCATCGATGGAGACGGGTTGCTAGAGTTAGCTATTAAGTTGTATTCTGTAACCACATGCAAATCAGCTGATCTTCATCTGTCAATGTTAGCAACAAAAAGAAACACAGAAAATCTTCCCCCCCCCCCCCAGAATGAATTGGCCTCCTTGACAAGAGCCCGTGCCAGTAATATGGATCCCAGTGCACTGTTGTTGGTTTAGAATCATAGAAGCCCAGCAACACAAAAAAGACCATTCAGCCCTTTGAGACTCTGCCAGCAGTCTGGTCAATCTTGTTCTTCTTCTCTTTCCCCTATACCCACAAGAAAAGGGAAAAGAGGAGGCAGCCACCTAACCCCTCAAGCCTGTCCCACCACCCAATGTGATTGTGGCTAATCAACCTCAAGCCTTAAATCTCCCTCATTGTCAGATCTTCATAGCCTTCAATCTCTGATCTTACAAAAATTTGTCTACTTCCACAATTTGGGGGAATTCCATCTGCAAGAAAGAAAATGCCTACCTTTACTTTAAATGACTGGCCCTTCATTCAAAACTTTCCCCTTAGTGAAAATATCTCAATAACTACCCTATAATCCCCTCTTATGTGTCACATGTTTCAAAAAGAGAACATTTTATGAACAGCTTTTTCCCTTCTACCATCAGATTTCTGAATGATCCATGTGCCACAATGTGCACTGGCAATATCAGAACCCAAGTGCAGAAGAAAGACAGACTCCAACGTAGAGACGGTGATCAGAGTTTATTCAGAAGAATACCAACAGAACATCAATGGCTCGGCTGAGCGACACCATGAGATGCAACATTCTCAAAACCAGGTTCCCACAATTAGTGCCAATCAGACATCTGCTTAAATAATATAAGTACCACAGAATTCCTGAGCCTATCAAAATAACCTTAACAAGCTGAAACAGAAAACACCAGGAGACCGCGTTACTAAGAGCAAGTCGTTTGAGAAAAACACAAGGAAATCTAAATGAATAACGACTCTTGTTAAAGAACAATTATCAATTTCAGGTGCTCTGAAAGCATTGGAACCCAACATTCTCTGATACTCCACACAACTCCTTATACCATGAATTCATGACCACTACCTCATTATTTTGCTCTCTTTTTTACACTATGTATTTTTCTGCTTTTTCATTTTTAATGTATTTCTTATTGTGACATACAGTTTTTTTAATGTCTTGCACTGAACTGCTGCCACAAAACAACAAATGTCACAACTTATGTCAGTGACGATAAATCTCATTCTGATTCCTTCTGGCCTCTATTCTTGGACAGGCTCCTCTTGATGTTTTTCATATATTTAACTGATTTCCTTTTGAAATCCACAACTGAATCTGGATCCACCATCCTTCCATTCCTTGAAGGGCAAGGTTGTTTCCACTCATCTGTAGTCTTGGTCATCAGCTCACACAAGAACAGTTTCTCTGCACTTGCCCGCTCAAAATTCATTAAAACTTGGCACGCCATGACTAAATCTCACATCAGTCTTCCCTGGATGAACCTGAGATCCCTCAACCCTGAAACACTTCTAATCTTAAGCAACACACACAAAATACTGGAGGAACTCTGCAGGTCAGGCAGCATGTACGGGAATGAATAAACAGTCAACGTTTCGTGCCGAGACCCTTCTTTGGGACTGAGAAGACGCTCGAATCAAAAGGTGGGGAGGAAGGGAAGGAGACTAGCTGGAAGGTACAATTCTGCTGCTAACGCTTCCAGAGACCCAGCTTTGATTCTTTCCTCAGGGTGATTTGTGTGGAGTTTCTACATCCTCCCTGTGACTGTGTGAATTTTCTCCAGGTGCTCCAGTTTCACCCCACATCCCCAAAACAAGTAAATTGGTTCATTATTGTGACATCTACCAAAGTTCAATGAAAAGCTTTGTTTTGCCTGCCATCCAGGCAGATCCATAGAACCATAGAACACTACAGCACAGTACAGGCCCCTCAGCCCTCCATGTTGTGCTAATCCATATAATCCTTAAAAAAACTATTAAACCCACACTACTCGATAACCCTCAATTTTTCTTTCATCCATGTGCCTGTCTAAGAGGCTCTTAAATACCCTTAATGTTTTAGCCTCCACCACCATCGCTGGCAAGTCATTCCAGGCACTCACAACCCTCTGTGTAAAAAACTTACCCCTGATGTCTCCCCTAAACTTCCCTCCCTTAATTTTGTACATATGCCCTCTGGTGTTTGCTATTGGTGCCCTGGGAAACAGGTACTGACTATCCACCCTATCTATGCCTCTCATAATCTTGTAGACCTCTATCAAGTCCCCTCTTGTTCTTCTACGCTCCAAAGAGAAAAGTCCCAGCTCTGCTAACCTTGCTTCATATAACTTGTTCTCCAAACCAGGCAACATCCTGGTAAATGTCCTCTGCACCCTCTCCATAGCTTCCACATCCTTCCTATAATGAGGTGATCAGAATTGAACACAATACTCTAAGTGTGGTCTCACCAGAGATTCGTAGAGTTGCAACATGACCTCTCTTCTCTTGAACTCAATCCTCCTGTTAATGAAGCCTAGCATCCTATAGGCCTTCTTAACCACCCTATCAACCTGTGCAGCAACCTTGAGGGATGTATGGATTTGAACCCCAAGGTCCCTTTGTTCATCCACACTCTTAAGTAACTGACCATTTATCCTGTACTCAGTCTTCTGGTTTGTCCTTCCAAAATGCATCACCTCACACTTCTCCGGATTGAACTCCATCTGCCATTTTTCTGCCCAACTCTGTCTATATCCTCTTGTAACCTTTGACCACCTACAGCTCCATCCACAACTCCTCCAATCTTCATGTCATCCGCAAACTTACTCACCCATCCTTCCACCTCTACATCCAGGTCATTTATAAAAATCACAAATAGCAGGGGTCCCAGGACAGATTCCTGCGGCACTCCACTAGTCACCGACCTCCAGGCAGAATACTTTCCTTCCACAACTACCCTCTGCTTTCTTTCTTTAAGCCATGTTTTTATCCAAACAGCCAATGTTCCACTGGTCCCATGCCTCATGACTTTCCGGAAGAGTCTCTAATGAGGGACCTTGTCAAATGCCTTGCTAAAGTCTATGTAGACCACATTCACTGCCCTACCCTCATCAATTTCTTTTGTTACCTCTTCAAAAAACTCAATCAGGCTTGTGAGGCACGATCTTCCCTTCACAAAGCCATGCTGACTATCCATGAGTAGACTGTACTTCTCCAAATGCTCGTAAATCCTATCCTTAAGAATCCTTTCGAGTAGTTTGTAGACCACCGATGTATGACTCACCGGTCTATAGTTCCCAGGTTTCTCCCTATTACCTTTTTTAAACAAGGGAACTACATTTGCCATTTCATTACAACTGTGTTTTGAGGCAGTACAAAGGGAAACAGTAACAGAATGCAGAAAAGAGTGTTACAGTACAGAGATTGTGCAGTGCAGCCAGACAATAGGGTGCAGGATGATAGTGAGGTCTTACCGTACTAGTCTTATAAAATGTAGATTGTTGATTTAATGTTCACTGTAAATTGCCCCTAGTGTAGGTCTGTTGTTGGACAATCAGAGTGAAACTGAAGTGAGAGAGAATAGGTACAGGATATTAAAGGGGTCAATGGGAATCTAAGGAAGGCTAGTATAGACTTAAAGGGCTGAATTGCCATTTTGTATATCTTACAATACTTAAATATAACAATAAACTTCCTCTCTACCCTCATTTTCAATTTGTATTTTGTACCCTTCATTGTCCATGTATTAACAGCATGAAATATTCACACAATTTGATAGTAAGTCAAACAGTAATCAGGCAGGGAGGGAAGAGGGGGGTTTGGGGGGGTGGGAGGTGATAAAGGAGGTTTTTTGTCCTGAAAATGCCAGTGTTCCCTGCAATTCTCACCGCAAATCTTTTACCGCAGTCTTCATTTCCACAACACCCACAGCAGTCGTTGTTTTCCATTCCCATGAACACCAGGATTGGGAACACCATCTGTGAAAAGTTTCCAAAGGCAACATTAGACAGGCCAACAAAAGGTCTCAGCCTTTCAGAATCCGTGCAATAAAAGCAAAAGTCGACATTGAGAGAGTGCTATCAGAAATGTTCTGCATGGTCAAATAATTTAATTGCACTGACATTAACTCAATATATTTCCCTTAAAACTAAATGCTAATCTGAGTTATAGCATCTGTTAAAACAATACATAGAAAAGTGCGTGATGTAGAAAACGTTGACAGATTTCCTCTGAAAGTATTGAGACCACATTCTATGGAATGCCATTTAAAAAAATATATATATATTTATTCACAGAATGTAGATGAAACTGGCAATGCTACTCTTATGGTCTATCTCTGGACTGGATAGTGAAGAAGCTATTTGGCATTCTTGCCTTCATTGGTCAGGACATTAAGTACAGGAATTGGGATGCCATATTTCAGCTGTACTAGTGGTTGGTCCAATTCATCATAGGTAAAATCCTTCTCACCATTGGAGCATGTCTACACAAAGCGTTGTTGCAGGAAAACAGCATCCATCATCAGGGACCCCCACCATCCAGGTCATGCTCTCTTCTCACTGCTGCCATCAGCAAGAAGGTACAGGAGCCTCAGGACTTGCACCACCAGACTCAGGAACAATTATTACCCCTCAGCCATCAGACTCTTGAACCAAAGGGAATAACTTCACTCAATTTCACTTGCCCCATAACTGAACTGTTCCCACAATGTATGGACACATTTTCAAGGACGCTTCATTTCATTTCTCTATAGTTATTGCTTATTATTTGTTTATTTTAGTATTTGCACAGCTTTTTTAACTTTTGCACACAGGCTGGTGCAGTCTTTTGTTGAATCTATTATGGTAATTATTCTAAAATGGATTTATTGTGAATGTCTGCAAGAAAATGAATCTTAGGATTGTATATGGTCACATATATGTACTTTGATAATAAATTTACTTTGAACTTTGGTGAGACCCACTTGGAGTATTGTGCGTGGTTCTCATTGCCCAGCCATAGGAATGAGGTCCTTAAACTGGGAAAAGGGCAGAAAAGATACCAGGACTGGACAGTTTAAGTTTTAGGGAGAGGCCAAATAGGCTGAGGGTCTTTACCCTAGAGCGTAGAGGCTGAGGAATAACCTTATCGAGGTGTAAGAAGGACAGAGATGAGGGGGATGATTGCAAACATTTTCCCAGGTACGGATGGACACAGATTTAGGGTGAGACGGGAAAGATTTTACAGGGATTTAAGGGTATATTTATTACACAGAGGGCAGTGAATGTATGGAATGAGCTGCCAGAGGCGGAGGTACTTACTACATTGAAAGACTAGACAAGTACATCAATAGAAAAGATTCAGAAAGATATGAGACAAGCTCAGATAAATGATTTGGTCAGCATAAGAGGAGATGGACTGAAGAATTTGCTTCCATGTTGCATTACTCCATGACATCATTGTGACCATACTGAGGAGGTGGTTAAGACGTTGGTGGGTTTGGAATTACATATGGACCAACCTAGGTCAGGATGATAGGCCACCCACACAAACTGCTGGAGGAACTCAGCAAGCCAGGCAGCATCTGTGGAAAAGTGTACAGTCGATGTTTCAGGCCGAGACGCTTCAGGTTTTCCTCTCTAAAGAATATTAATGGGACCAGATGTCTTTATTTTGAGCATTAGCCTTTTGCCTTCTTTTAAAGAAAAGGTTTGCTTAGTTACTTTAAGCTGCCAGCTACCACAATAGGGTTCAAACTCAAACAGGTTGAGAACTGTGACTCTGAACTTAGTAATTTAGCCAATAACTTACTGCGACCCCTGCTAACATTGAATAAATCCAATCCATTATTAGTGATTTGCACACATTATCACTGGGATTAGTTTCAAAGCAAATTATTTGTTTCAATTTTAAATTATTAATTATTGGACATAGTTAATTCGAATAATGTTCAATACTTATGTCTAATCTTTAAAATAGCCAGCCCTGCACCTGCTCTACAAACTTTGAAAGATTTCCAAAATGTGGCTTACCAACAATCCCGAGCCCAAAATCCCACTGAAGCACCAGACACTGTCCGCCAGTTTCTCCGGAGTGTTATACCCCGTTTCTCCATTCGGGAAGAAAAGCAGGGTGTTTGCAATAATGCACAGAAGAGACAGAGGGATCAGGGTGATGCCAAGGCATCGTGCACACTTATTGTAACACATGCTGCCTGCTGCGGAATTTGGTTTCCCCACTGGCGTCAGTTCTGTCCTCGCTTGCGCTCCGACCAGGACACGGGCAAAGCTGCGGAAGGGTGTGTTTAGTCCCGCTTGGGCTGAGCCTGGATAAAAATGAGGCAGTCGCTTTTGCTTGGTGGTCCTTTTATAGGGCAGCTGCAGATAAGATATTGATGGCATTACGTTAGGCCAGACATTGCCCTGGTTACGTGGGGAGGAGAGCACGGTGCTGGAGAGGAGGTTGGCGGGGGAACCAAAAGGTCCTCATTTGCCATGGTAACTATCTGTTATAGGTTAATAATTCACTGGTGACCACTGGTACATTCAGAGTTCATATGGCCATCTGTGTAAGATTTATTAACTAACCCACAAAACTGAACTACTAGGGGCTCGGTTCATAGCTCCACCCAGGGCAGTCATTTTAAGGAATTAGTCATTTTCTGAAAACAATATCATTATTTACTCTTTCAGTGTCATCTTTTTCCCTGCCCGATCTTGGCGCCCAGCCTTTTCAAAGGTTGCCCATATACTGCGGGGGTTGATGGAGGGACTGAGATCGAAATGGTAGGATTGCGCCTTCAGAGTGACGAATCGATACTGTGTTAACACTGCAGGGGTAACAGGTAGAATAAGGAAACAAGTTCACAAAGTGCCGGCTGTTCTTTCCTCACTCAGCGTTATCTCCAGCTTTGAATAGATGCAATATTTCCATGAAACAGGCTGCTGATATGATTTATCTCTCCGAGATTCCCCCCCCCCCCCCCAACCCCCCGGGGAACTTTGAAGACTGCAGAATTTTGCTTCCAGAAAGGAGCAGATAGAAAATAAACATAGGACATATCATCACATCACAGAGACAAGCCCTTCTGCCCACAAATTCAGTGCTGAACATGATGCCAATTAAACTATTAAACAATTAAACCAGCTCATGATCTCTATCCGTCTACCCTGAATATCCATGAGTCTATCTGACGAGCACCACTGTCGTATCTGCTTCCAGCACCCACCCACCCCCCTGCGGCAGCCCGTTCCTGCCACCTACCACTCTCCGCGTGCGCCAATACTTGTCCTTTAAACTTTCCCCCTTTCGCCTTAGGTGCAAGTCCTCTGCAGCTAGACATTTCTAACCCGGGTAAAAGATCCTGGCTACCTTATCAACAATTGTCATGATTTTTAAACCTTGCCTCCGGTGTGGGTCTGCAGTTATGGATGTCAGAAGGAGCCTGACTGCACTCACGCTTCCTCTAGCGACCAAGAAAAAGGCCACTCGGCCCACTGAGTCTATGATATTGAGTCGGATCTATTCCTGTTAATCCCAGCTCTCCATTTCTTCCTCTGCGGTCTATTCTCTCTCACAAAGTCATTAACTCACAGCCTGATTTCCCAAGCAGGCACCCACACAAAAGGGGGTAACACAGAAACTGGTTTACTATTTCCTTGGGAATTGGGAGGAAACCCAGGGAGGACGTGCAAATTCCACCGGAGGTCAGATTGAGCTGTCAGGCAGCAGTGATGGAGCCGGGCTGGTGGGCAGCTCAGATCAGGAGCTGGAGACCATAGGCGGGGAGGAGAGTTGGGTTGGTGAGGGGGTGGGGGAATTGCTGAGAGATGAGAAGGGAGGGGTCAAGTGTTCATTTGCCTGAGAAGATGTGTGTGTGTTTGTCAGTGTTTGTATGGTGTGACGCACACGGGCATGGGTGTGTAGATAACTCATAAGTAATTTCATAGATTGCAATACATAGCTGCCGCAAAAAAACCATGATGTATGTGAGTGATGATAAACCTGATTCTGATCTGGGTCTCTATTGTGGACCGAGAGTGGGAAGGGGACAGGGAGAGGGGTATCACGGTTGGGAAAAGGGGAAGGGAGAGGAGAGTGAGCGTGAAGCACCAGAGAGACATTCTGTAAAGATCAATAAACCTATTATTAGCAATCAAATGACCTTGCCTGGTGTCTCAGAGCTGGGTGTGTCTGCACCTGTGCCACCCCCGTCCCTGGCACTTGTTCTCTGGCACCTGTCCTACACCCCTCCCACTGTGCTGCACCCTGGCCATCCCCAATGTCCTTTGCTCCAGCAGATTAACAAATTTGCTCTCCGTTCCACACTGACAAATGCAGTCTGGAGCAAAAGTCTTAGGCACCCCAGCCATATTATATATATACCTTAATTAGCAAAGGTGACAGGGAGAAGGCAGGAAAATGGAATTGAGAGGGAAAATAAATCAGCTATGTTTGAATGGCAGAGCAGAATCAATGGGCTGAATGGCATAACTCTACTCTTATGTCTTATGGCTTTTGTGTGTGTGTGTGTGCACACGCGTGTGCATGAACCAATGCACTTGTAGGTATGTGTATGTGTGTGAGAGTAATTACTTTATATCCTCCTATGTACTTTATGTACTGAGTCTGAGATGTCCCCGTCCCTGGCACCTGGGAGGCCTCAGGCCATCTGGGAATCTCATTCTAGTCCACAGAATATCCTGCCTGTTCCCCTAACCAATGTATCATGTCTGTCTACTGCACTCCTCTTCTTCCCCTTTTCCTTTCAGAGTCACAGACCTGACCACTGCAGTTTTCCCCTCCTAGGACATCCCCTCAGCAGTATCCAAAACAGTATCACCTGCCATTGAGGGGAATGGCCACAGGGGTACTCTGCACCGGTTCCCTACCATGATTTCCCCTCCTGGTGGTCACCCAGTTTCCCATGTCCTGCACCTTGGGTGTAGCTACCTCCTAGTATGTCCTGTTGATCAGCCCCTCAGCCTCCTGAATGATCCGGAATTCATCCAGCTCCAGCCTCCAATTCCTTAATGTGGTCTGAAAGAAGGTGCAACCGGACGTACTTCCAGTATGTGCACTGGTGGTCTCCCTGTCTTTCCACACCCTGCAAGAGGGGCATTGCATTGACTACCTGACTGCTCTAAATGTGCATAAATAAATAAATGAAAAAATCTACCTACGGCCTCCACCCCTCCCCGCTGAAGCCGCGATGAGCCAAAGCCTGAACTCCCCACTCTGTTGAAAGAACACCTCTTTTCTCTCATCGACCAGTACCCAGTACGACAGTTGACACGATGAAGCCATGGACAGCTTCCATTTCTCCAATTGTATGCAGAGTTGGGAAAGAGAAACAAACAAAAGACGACTGGGGCGAGAGAAACGTACAAAATGCTGGAGGAGCTCCACAGATCAGGGAACACCTCTGGAAGGGGATAAAGAGTTGCCACTTCACCTGCATTGGGCAACTCACTCGTTCTTTCCACAGATGCTGCCTACCCTGCTGAGCTGCTCCAGCATGTTGTACGAGTTACTCTGGATTTCCAGCATCTGCAGAATCTCTTGTGTTTAGACTTGCCAGCAGGGAAGAAGAGAATCTGAGACAACACACTTTTCTGAATTAACATTAATAGAAGAATCTCAAGGATAGAGGAATAAACTACAAAAATGTTAAGAAAGGTGAAGAATATACAAAATGACCAGCATTTATCCTCTAATTAAACTTACACAAACATTTAGAAGAGACCCTTCCATAATACTCAAATATTTGGCAACTTGAATGTAATTTTTCTGATTATTTAGCTGGTGTTTTTCTTTTTCTATGATGGTGGAAGCATTACCAGGGCTCTCTTCCATCTGCCTCCACACAATTTCACTTCCCACTTTAGAAGCGGTGGTTACTGGCATTGGTATTGGTTGCAGCAAACACAAAAAGCTGGAGGAATTCAACAGTCCAGGCAGCACCTATGGAAGTGAACAAACAGTCAACATTTCATGCCGAGACCCTTCTGCAGGACTCAATTGGCATTAGTTCACCATTTTGATATGTTCCAAGATATAGCGAGAAGTTTGTCTTGTTCACTGTTTATATCCATCAAATTATTACACTGAGTAAGAATAAGGTATAACAATAACAATACAGATTAAAGTGTAAAGCTACTGGAAATAAAGAGTCAACATTTTAGGCTGAGACCCTCCATCGGAATTGGAGAGGAAGAGCACAGAAGCCAGAATAAGAAGTTGGGGGAATGAGTATAGGACATCAGGCAGATGATAGGTGAGACCAGATGAGCAGGAAAGTAGGCGAGTGGGGTAAAATTGAGAAGCTGGGAGGTGAAAGGTAGAAGAGGTAAAGGGTTGTAGAAGAAGGAATCTGATAGGAGAGTCCAGTAGATTAAGGGAAGGAGGTAAGGAACCAAGGCAGGTGATGGGCTTGTAGTTAACCCCCTCTTTTCACCTTCTTATTCTGGTTTCTGCCTCCTTTCTTTGCAGGCCTGAAACGTAGACTATTTTAACCCATAGATGTTTCCTGATCTGCTGAGTTCTTCCACCATTCTGTGTGTTGCTTTGATTAGTGCCTTCCTTTCCAAGTAACCATTAACCGTTTGCCTCAGCATTTGTATGTTACCCTCCCTACTACAGTAGTCTCACAGGTCCATAATTGACAGGGTCCCCTTTTGTGCATAATCATTGACTTTAGAAAGAAGAAGTTGGGTGGCCATATGTGAGTTTGAATTAGTGGGTCATAGGTGGAGAGAGTTAACATCTCATCGAACCTGTCCTGGGCCTAGCACTTAGATGTAATAACAAAGAAGGTAGTGTCTGTACCTTTTCTGGAAGTTAAGGAAATTTGGGATGTCAACTAATACTCCAACAAATATTGATAAATGCACTTTTGAAAGTATCTTGATTGGTTGCAGTATGTTTGTAGTATCTCAATTCCAATGCACAAGAATGCAAGAAGTCACAGAGAGTGATGGACATAACCTGGCATAGCTCTCTCCACCATTGATGTCTAAACTGTAGGCAAACTTCTACAGCTACATGGTGGTTAATACATTGAATGGGTGCATCACAGCCTAGTATGGAAACACCAATGATCTTGAGCAGACAATCCAACAAAAAGTAACGGATGTAGCCCAGTCCATCACAGGTAAAGACCTCCCCAACATTGAGCACGTCTACATGGAGTGTTGTCACAGGAATGCAGCATCCATCATCAGGGACCTCCACCATCCATGTTCTCTTCTTGCTGCTACCATCAGGAAGAAGTACAGGAGCCTCAGGACTCACATCATCAGGAACAATTACCCTTCAACCATCAGGTTTTTGTACCAAAGGGGATAATTTCACTAAACTTCATGCCCCATTACAGAAATGTTCCCACAACCTATGGACTCACTTTCAAGAACTCTTCATCTCATCATCTCAATTTATTTATAGTTCTTATATTTACTATTATTTCTTTCTTTTTGTATTTGCACAGTAGCTGAACGCCCAGTTGGTGTAGCCTTTCGTTGGTTCTGTTATGGTTATTGGATTCATTGAGTATGCCTGCAAGAATTTCTGGGTTGTATATGGTGACATATATGTACTTTGATAATAAATTTACTTTGAACTGACCTGCACAACCCTTCAAAAATGGAATACCGATGGATCATATTTCTACTAACATAGAATTTGTGTTTTTTTTTGCACAAACATGTTGTTTTTATACAGTATTTTACTACCTTACGTTTGTTAAATTATTGGGTAGCTCTTCTTAACTTATGGAGATTCTGACTAGAATCTCACCTTGCCTCCCTCTGAGTTTCCCAGCAACAAAGTCCTTTTCTTTTGTGAATATGGATGAAAAGTATTCCTTAGGACCTCTTCAGGCATAGATTGGCCCAGTTGTCATGAATTAAACATACTTTTAAAATGTCTTAGGATTTATTTCAGCCTGTCTATCAGTGATATTTTATGATCATTCCTTGTCTCCCTAACTTACTTTATTATCTCTCACACGTTTTATACTTTTGATGGACTTCCCCAATCTTTAGTTCTCTCTACCTGCTTTATGCTTACTTTCTTCTTTCTGTCCAACCTTCAATATCCCCCAAGGATTGGGATTTGGGTAAGTGTTCTCAAGCTACTTAAATCTAAGGAGTAAGCAGTTTCTGGAAATAGTTCAGAAGGTGCAGGATAGATATGTACCATAGAGGAAGAAGTTCTCAAATGGCAGGGCTAACAAAAGAAGTTAAGGACTGCATAAAAGCCAAGGAAAGGGTATATAGGTAGCACGAGTGACTGGGAAGTTGGATGATTGGGAAACTTTTAAAATCCAACAAAAGGCAACTGAAAAAAGCTATAAGAAGGGAAAAGATGAAATATGAGGGCAGACTGGCTGATAATATAATGAAGGATACCAGAAATTTTTTCAGTTATATAAAGAGTAAAGGAAGGTGAGAGCTGATATGGGACCACTGGAAAATGATGATGGTGAAGTAGTAATGGGGGATAAAGAAATGACAGTAGAACTTTGCATCTGTCCTCACTGTGGAAGACACTAGCAGTGTGTGAGTGGTCTGTGAGTGTCAGAGAGCAGGAGTGAGTGCCATTGCTAATACAAAGGAAAAAGTGCTAAACAAACTCAAAGGTCTTAAGGTGGACTACATCCTAGAGTCCTGAGAGAGGTTGCTGAAGAGCTAATGGATGCATTGGTCATGATCTTTCAAAATTCACTTGATTCTGGCATGGTCCCGGAGGACTCAAAGATTGCAAATGTCACTCCACTCTTTAGAAAGGGAGGAAAGCAAAATAAAATAAATTATAGGCCAGTTAGATAGATAGATACTTTATTCATCCCCATGGGGAAATTCAACTTTTTTTTCCAATGTCCCATACACTTGTTGTAGCAAAACTAATTACATACAATACTTAACTCAGTAAAAAATATGATATGCATCTAAATCACTATCTCAAAAAGCATTAATAATAGCTTTTAAAAAGTTCTTAAGTCCTGGCGGTTGAATTGTAAAGCCTAATGGCATTGGGGAGTATAGACCTCTTCATCCTGTCTGAGGAGCATTGCATCGATAGTAACCTGTCGCTGAAACTGCTTCTCTGTCTCTGGATGGTGCTATGTAGAGGATGTTCAGAGTTTTCCATAATTGACCATAGCCTACTCAGTGCCCTTCGCTCAGCTACCGATGTTAAACTCTCCAATACTTTGCCAACGACAGAGCCCGCCTTCCTTACCAGCTTATTAAGACGTGAGACATCCCTCTTCTTAATGCTTCCTCCCCAACACGCCACCACAAAGAAGAGGGCGCTCTCCACAACTGACCTATAGAACATCTTCAGCATCTCACTACAGACATTGAATGACGTCAACCTTCTAAGAAAGTACAGTCGACTCTGTGCCTTCCTGCACAAGGCATCTGTGTTGGCAGTCCAGTCTAGCTTCTCATCTAACTGTACTCCCAGATACTTGTAGGTCTTAACCTGCTCCACACATTCTCCATTAATGATCACTGGCTAACCTCAGTGGTTGGGAAAGTGTTGGAGTCTATTATTAAGGATGAGGTTTGGGGGTACTTGGAGATTAATGATAAAATCAGTCAAAGTCAGCATGGTTCCCTTAAGATGAAATCTTACCTGACAAATCTGTTAGAGTTCTTCGAGGAAGTAACAAGCAGGGAGAGGCAGGTGATGTCATTTACTTGGATTTTCAGAAGGCGTTTGATAAGATGCCACACATGAGGTTGCTTAACAAGATAAAATCCTGTGGTGTTACAGGAAAGATACTGGCATGGATAGATGAATGTCTGATAGGCAGGAGGCAGCGAGTGGGAATAAAAGGGGCCTTTTCTGGCTGGCTGCCGGTGACCAGAGGAGTTCCTCAGGGGTCAGTATTGGGACTGTTACTTTTCACATTGTCGATGATTTCGGTAATTTAATTGACGGCTCTGTGGCAAAGTTCGCAGATGATAAGAAAATATAGAGGGGTAGATAGTGCTGTGCAAGCAATGTGATTGCTGCAGGACTTACATAGATTGGGCGAATGGGCAAAAAGTGGCAGACGGAATACAGTGTTGGGAAATGTATGACAATGCATTTTGGTAAAATGAACAATAGTGCAGACTATTATCTAGATGGAGAGAAGGTTCAAACATTAGAGGTGCAGAGGGACTTAGGAATCCTTGTGCAAGACTCCCAGAAGGTTAAATCACAGGTTGAATCTGTGGTAAAGAAGGCAAATGTAACATTGACACTTATTTAAGGGGGAATGGAATATAAAAGCAAGGAGATAATGCTGAGCCTTTATAAGACACTAGTCATGCTTCACTATGAGTATTGTCAACAGTTTTGGGCCTCATATTTCAGAAAGGATGAGTTGTCATTGGAGAGAGTCCAGAGGAGGTTCATGAGGATGATTCTGGGAATGAAGTGGTTAACATATGAAGAGTGTTTGACAGCTTTGTTTTGAACTCATTGGAATTTAAAAGAATGCAGGGGGATCTAATTGAAACTTACCGAATGTTGGAAGGACTAGATAGGGTGGATGTGGAGAGGATGTTTCCTATGATGGGGGTATCCAGAACAAGAGGACACAGCCTCAAAATTGAGAGGTGGTGGCGACCCACTTTCTGTGCAGGTGAACCGGTTCACAAATAGCCAGCGCGCGGGGGGAGACTTTGGTAATGCACCTCTGACGTCATTTCCGCCCGGAGAGGGCGGGCGCTAGGGATTTAAATGCCAGCGCCGCGAAGTTTGAATAAACTAGTCTCGAAACGACTTACCGACTGCATGTCGTTATTTCAGCGCTGTGTGTAGCACATCGCTACATTGGTGACCTTGACGGTCCAAACGGAATTTGGACCAAAGATGACCGACTCTTCATCTGTTCACGCAGTTTCGCTAAAACTGCCGACTTTCTGGACGCTGCGACCACGCGTGTGGTTTAGCCAAGCAGAAGCCTAGTCCCAGATTCGGCAGATATCCTCTGATTCCACGCATTACTACCACGTGGTGAGCGCCCTTGACCAGCAGACGGCCGCCCAGGTTGCGGATTTCATACAGTCGCCCCCGGAAGAAGGCAAATATGAAGCATTCAAAGCGCTGCTCATTGGGACCTTTGGCCTCTCACGGTGTGAGCGGGGTGCCCGCCTGCTTCACCTGGACGGTTTGGGAGACAGGCTGCCGTCAGCATTGATGAATGAGATGCTGTCCCTGGCTGACGGACACAAGCCCTGCCTCATGTTCGAGCAAGCGTTCCTAGAGCGACTGCCCGAGGACATACATCTGCTGCTGGCCGACGTAGATTTCAACGACCCCCGGAAGGTGGTGGCCCGGGCAGGCGTGCTGTGGAAAGCCAAGAGGGAGAGCGTGGCGTCCGTCCGTCAGATTACCAGGCCACGCACCCAACAGCGGACCAGACCAGGCCCGGCAGCGGGGTGCACACAACACAGAGGCAGGAGTGAGGAGGCCAGTGAACAGTGGTGTTTCTACCACTAGCGGTGGGGCACAAAAGCCCGCCGTTGTCACCCACCCTGCAAGGGCCAGGGCCAGTGCCAGCTGCCGGTAATGACTATGGCGTCTGGCCACCAGGACAGCCTCTTGTACGTCTGGGACAAACAGTCGGGACGCCGCTTCTCAGTCGACACCGGAGCGGAGATCAGCGTCTTGCCCCCGACAGGGTACGACACCCGCAAAAGGAGGCCAGGACCCACCCTGAGGGCCGCAAACGGCAGCACGATACGGACCTACGGCACCCGCTCAGTGCAGCTGCAGTTCGGCGCCAGCCGGTTCACGTGGGACTTCACACTGGCCGCGGTGGCCCAACCACTCCTGGGGGCGGACTTCTTGTGAGCTCACAGCCTGCTGGTCCACTTGCAAGGGAAAAGACTGGTACATGCCGAGACTTTCCAGATGTTCTCCCTGGGTGAAGCCAAGTTGCCGGCCCCACACCTGGATCCCATCACGCTGTCGGACAACGAATTCACCAGAATCCTGGTGGACTTTCCATCGATTCTGGCACCGTAGTTCACGGTAGCCATGCCCAGACATGGGGTTCAGCACCAAGGGACCACCCCTCCACGCCCACGCATGAAGGCTCCCCCCAGAAAAGCTCCGCCTGGCAAAGGAGGAGTTCAAGAGGATGGAGGAATTGGGGATCGTACGGAGGACCGACAGCCCATGGGCCTTCCCCCTGCACATGGTGCCCAAAGCAGCCGGGGGTTGGAGACCATGCGGCGACTACCGCAGACTGAGTGAGGCTACCACTCCAGACCGCTACCCCGTGCCGCACATACAGGACTTTGCACATGCAGCAAACCTGCACGGGGCAAGAATCTTTTCCAAAGTAGACCTCGTCCGGGGATACCATCAAATCCCAGTGCACCCTGAAGACATCCCCAAAACAGCACTCATCACCCCGTTCGGCCTGTTCGAGTTCCTCCGAATGCCATTCGGCCTGAAGAATGCCGCACAGACGTTCCAGCGGCTAATGGACACGGTGGGACGCAACCTGGACTTTGCGTTCATCTTTTTGGACGACATCCTTATAGCCAGCAGTTGTCGTCAGGAGCATCTGTCCCACCTCCGCCAGCTCTACTCCCACTTGAGTGATTTCGGCTTCACGATCAACCCAGCCAAATGCCAGTTCGGTCTCGATACCATCGACTTCCTGGGCCACAGGATTACCAAAGACGGTGCAACACCTCTGCCCACCAAGGTAGACGCGATCCGCCACTTTGCCCGGCCCAACACGGTCAAAGGCCTACAGGAGTTCGTTGGTATGGTGAACTTCTACCACCGTTTCCTCCCCTCAGCAGCCCGTATCATGCGCTCTTTGTACACCCTGATGTCGGGTAAAGGCAAGGACATTACTTGGGATGAGGAGGCCGCGGCTGCTTTCATTAAAGCCAAGGAAGCCTTGGCAGATGCCGCGATGCTGGTGCACCCCAGAACGGACATTCCGACCGCGCTCACGGTGGACGCATCCGACACAGCAGTCGGTGGGGTGCTGGAGCAGCTCATCGAGGGGTGCTGGCAACCCTTGGCGTTCTTCAGCAAGCACCTACAACCACCCGAACTCAAGTACAGTGCTTTCAACCGGGAGCTGTTGGCACTGTATCTGGCAATCCAGCATTTCAGGTACTTCTTAGAAGGCAGGCCGTTCACCGCGTTCATGGACCACAAACCGCTGACCTTCGCATTCACGAAGGTGTCCGATCCCTGGTTGGCTCGCCAGCAGCGACATATGTCCTACATCTCCAAGTACATGACGGACATCCAGCACGTCTCGGGAAAGGACAACGTCGTGGCGGACGCACTCTCCAGACCAGCTGTCCAGGCCCTGTCCCTGGGGGTGGACTATGCAGCACTGGCAGAGGCGCAGCAGGCAGACGACGAGATGCCCAGCTACAGGACCGCAGTCTCGGGTTTGCAGCTGCAGGACTTTCTCATAGGCCCAGGTGATAGGACCTTCCTGTGTGACGTGGCTACCGGCCAACCTCACCCCAGCCTGGAGGCGGCGAGTTTTGGACTCCATACACGGTTTGGCGCACCCATCTATCAGGACAACTGTCCAGCTGGTCTCCAGCAAGTTCGCGTGGCACGGACTTCGCAAGCAGGTCAGTGAATGGGCCAGAACGTGCGCGCAGTGCCAAACAGCCAAGGTGCAGCGGCACACTAAAGCCCCGCCGCAGCAGTTCGAACCCCCCCACCAGAGGTTCAACCACATTCATGTGGATATCGTGGGCCCACTACCAGTGTCCCGAGGAGCGCGGTACCTCCTAACGATGGTAGACCGGTTCACGAGGTGGCCAGAGGCGGTTCCGCTCACCGACACATTTGCCGATTCATGTGCCCGAGCACTGATCTCAACCTGGGTAGCACGCTTCGGGGTACCGGCCCACATTACCTCTGACAGAGGCGCCCAGTTCACCTCCAGTCTGTGGTCGGCTGTGGCCAGTCTGTTGGGAACGCAGCTACACCACACAACTGCCTACCACCCACAGTCGAACGGACTGGTGGAACGCTTCCACCGTCACTTGAAGTCGGCTCTCATGGCCCACCTGAGAGGACCTAACTGGGTGGACGAGCATCCCTGGGTCCTGCTTGGAATTCGTACAGCGCCCAAAGAGCATCTGCACGCCTCGTCGGCCGAGTTGGTGTACGGCGTGCCCCTGGCTGTCCCGGGAGAGTTCATACCAGCCCCAAGGGGGCAAGAGGAAGAACCCGCAGCAGTCCTGGACAGACTACGCGAAAGGCTCGGCAACCTGGCCCCCGTACCAACTTCACAGCACGGATGGACCCCGACCCATATACCCAAAGACCTGCAGAACTGTAAGTTTGTGTTTGTACGAAGGGGCGGACACCGGGCACCACTACAGCGGCCGTACGAGGGGCCGTTCAAGGTGATCAACAACAACGGGTCCACGTACGTTCTGGACATTGGGGGGAAAGAGGAGGTTTTCACGGTGGACCGACTCAAACCAGCCCATGTGGACTTGGCGCAGCCGGTCGAGGTTCAGGCACCGCGGTGCAGAGGCAGACCTCCCAAACAGAGGCTGATCCAGACTGTGGACATTGGGGAGTGTATCGCCGGTTTGGGGGGGGGGTTATGTGGCAACCCACTTTCTGCGCAGGTGAACCGGCTCACAAATAGCCAGCGCGCGGGGGGAGACTTTGGTAATGAACTTCTGACGTCATTTCCGCCCGGAGAGGGCGGGTGCTAGGGATTTAAATGCCAGCGCCGCGAAGTTTGAATAAACTAGTCTCGAAATGACTTACCGACTGCGTGTCGTTATTTCAGCGCCGTGTGTAGCACATCGCTACAAGGTGTCCTTTTAGAATAGAGGTAAGAAGTATCTTTTTTTATCCAGAGAGCGGTGAATCTGTGGAATGCTCTGCCACAGACTGCAGTGGAGGCCAAGTCCATGAGTACACTTAAGGGGGAAGTTGATCGTTTCCTTATCGGTCAGGGCATCAAAGGATATGGCAAGAAAGCTAATGTATGGGGTTGAGTGGGATCCGGGATCAGCTTTGATGGAATAGTGAAGCAGATGTGATGGGCTGATTGGCCTAATTCTGCTCCTATGTCTTATGGTCTTCTGAGGATCTCAACCCACTAAGAACCTCCACATTGTTTGTCAATCTCAGTTAATATTTAGGAAACTGACATCTACTGCTACAATAAATCTTATTATATCTCTCAGCTCTGTACTCACATATCTGTGCTTCTCTCTCCTGTTGACTGTTAGGAGGTCTGTAATACTACCCAGAAAAGTGGCAACACCTGATTTGTTCTGAATCTCTACCCTCGTGCCTCGTTTTAGTGTCATCATGCGCAGTAGCCTCCATAGTATCCAGGACACCTTCAAGGAGTGATGCCTCAAAAAGATGGCATCCATCGTTAAGAACCCCCACTACCCAGGTTATGCCTGGTTCTCGTTGCTACCATCATGAAGGAGATGTGCCTGAAGGCACATATTCAATGAATCAGGAACAGCTTCTTCCCCTCTGCCGTCAGATTTCTGAATGGAAATTGAACCCATAAACACTAACTACCTCACTACATTTTTATTTCTACTACTTAATACTATTTACTATTTAATTTTAACTATTATATATATACACTTACTCAGATTTTTTTCTATTCTTATGTATTGCATAGTACTGCTGCCACAAAGCCAACAAAATTCACGACATATGCCGGTGATATTAAAACTGATCCTGGTATCGTTTTTCTGGACTGAAATAATGCATTTCCTGACCAATGCCGCCTCCTGTTTTACATCCCTGTCTCACCTGAAAACTCCACACCCTGGGATATTCAGTGATAGTATCAGTAATTCATCTTTGAAATTGTCTCCCACACCAGTTAATTTATTTACATTAAAATAGATGCAATGTTGCTCAGTGTTCTCCTTCACTAAGGCTGTCTACACGTCTGCTTCTCTAGCTCCCACTGATTGTAGGATTATGTGGTATCAACTGACATAGTGAGAGGTTCACTCCATTCTAATTTGTAAGTTTGAGCACTATGGCCTCTTTAAAAGAGACTTCCAAGGCATCCTCCCTGAGTACAACAGTGAGGTTCTCCTTAATCAATATATAGAGCAGTCATCTCTATAACATCTCCTCATTTCACCTGAAACTTCAAAGACTTGCCAGTCCTGCTCTTAGTTCAACCAGAGTTATGTGATTTTAATATAATTTCATGTGCTGAACAACTCTCCAAGTTCATCAGCCTCACTTGCTGCCTACCCCCTCTTGCCATGCTTCCGAGGGAACTGTTGGATCTGAAGGCTGTGCCTTGCGTTAAGTCAGCGGGTCAGATTGGGCCTTGGGCTCTACATTAGTTCAGGCATCATGCTGTGGTCACTGTAGCCTCTGTGGATCAGGCCAGACCTTGGGCTCCACATCAGGTTGGACCTTGGTCTTTGATCCTGCTGCCTTCATGGGCTGGACCTCATGTAAAGTGGGGCCTTGAGCCCAGCTGCCTATGATGACTGGGTGTCCTAGTGGTGAGGCATCTAGCAGGCCAAGTCTTCACTCCGGTAGATCTTGGGATTCTTTTTCCAGGAGCAGGTCTCGATGGTGGGGGTTAGCTGGGGTCGGTGCCAACTTCCACTTGAAGCAGCAACTCGAGTCAGTAGCTCAGCTCTTGGAGGACAGAAGATTGCCAAACATATAAGAAGATTTAAAAGAGCCTGTCTTAATTTGTAGGGCACCAAATGCTGTCCTTGCCCCTTCAAGACCTTCCTGAGCAAAGTACAGTAGCACAGCTGACAGAGCCACTGTTTTTGCAGCTCCTGTGACTCAGGTTTGGACCTGACCTCCAGTGTTGTTTATTTATTTAAAGATACAATGCGCAAAAGGCCTTTCTGGCCTACTGAGCCACACCGGCTGCCAAACCACTAACCCTAGCCTAATCACAGGACAATTTACAATGACCAATTAACTTACTAACCGGTCTGTCTTTCGACTGAGGGAAGGAACTGATACACATGGAATAATGTACAAACTTACTTACAGCGGATGCCAGAACTGGTCTCTGAACTCTGATGCCCCAGGCAGTAATATTGTTGTGCTAACCACTAGGCTACTGTGACACTGCAGAGTAGTGAAATCTACCATGTCTGTTTTTCTGTGTGAAGCTTCTACAATCTCCTCATATCTGTGTGGCTTTCCTCCAAGGTCTCCAGATTCTGTCCACATTTTCAAAATATACAGGCTGATAGGTGAATTGGCAACTGTAAAATTACCCCTACTGCGCAGATCGGTGATTAAACCTGACAGTGGACAAAACCCTGGATATACCCTCTTCTTTTCGCTACCATCAAGGAAGGGGTGCAGGACCCTGAAGACACACATTCAATATTTAAGGAACAACTTCTTCGTTGCCACCATTCAATTTCTGAATGGGCAATACGCCATCTACACTACCTTACTATAGTTTATGTTTTTTGCTCTCTTTTTGCACTTCTTATTTAATTTTATTTATATATATTCTTGTTGTAACTTGTCATTTTTTATTATTATGTGTAACCTTCTCACGGTAGGTTCATAAGTTGAGTTAGCTATTACTGTGAATACAAACTAACAGCAAACTAACTCGATAAAGCATGGGAAATAACAATGTAAAGGTAATTTCCATTAAATAAACATGTCAAGGGTAAATATGATTCTGGTAAACACAACTATAAAAGTTTGAGTGAACTTTCTAAGGGAAGGTGAAGGCAATTACTTGTATGAACACTGACATACCCATACAAATATGCCATTCGCCAGGAAGCAATAATTTAACTCACACCAATATAAACTTAGATTGAAATTGTATTGATAAAATATTCTATGCTATAACAAACAGAATAATATTATATAATACAAAACAAAGGTAAAACCCCATCACCTATATATAACTATTAGTCTATATCATGCAGCTTATTCATGGAGCTTATTGTTGTATACTCAGTCTAGCTTGTTTCACTTCATTTACTCACGGTAACAAAATGGTTTTGACAGAAAACCCAGTCCAAGCGAAACATAAATAAAAATCCATGCCATGTCCAAGGAAAAAGGGGTTGAGCTTCCTCCAATGGCCCGTGCTAACTAAAATTTATCTGCACGTTCTCCGTGAGACCATTGTCTACATGAGGATTTTTCGACAGCAGGTGGGTTCTGTGAGCATTTCACCACGTCCTTCTGCTATGTCGGTTGTCCATTTCCATTCTCCTTCTTCAATCCCACGACCCCCATAGAAAATGGTCCCTCCTTTTTCCCGCACTCTCTCTAGAACGTTCCCAAGACAAATCCTATTGACTCATTTAATAAGCCTAACTTAATCAACTGAATTTTTGTTTTAAACAATTGTATACAGTAATTAAAAGAAGGCTTTCCATTTTGAGAAAATCTGCAGAAAATAAAATATCCAAGTGCATAAATGTATTAATAAAATAATGCCTGGTCTTAAACCAGGGTATTACCTATATTTTGCACTGTACTGTTGCTGCAAAACAACAAATTTACCAACATACGCTGGTGGTATTAAACCCAGTTCTGATTCTGAGAATGTGAAGAGAATACACTGTCTGAGGGAATCAGTGGTCTGAAAAACCCGCTTCTATGCTGTATCTCTCTATTGGTTTTGTGCGTTGAAGTTACTAAATAACACATTTGCTATGATACATTACGGAAATCCCCTTACAGCATTCCAAAGTGCAATATAACCTCAATATGAGTGTCACGTACCCTGTGACGGGTTAAAGAACCAGCAGAAATTGAAAACACTTTTGAGTCTGGTATTGCTATAAAGTAATAGTGTTTATTAGTAACTATGCAATACAGTAATATAAATGCAGATATATCAAACAGGTTAGCAATGATATATATGTACATATGTGTGGAAATGGGAACAAAACTAGGCTCTTTCAAACCTAGGGGTGGATGGATACAGTCTTACGATGATGAAGAGAGTTCAGGTCAGTTCGAGATAGTTAGTTGAGTAACGTTGGAGAGAGAGAGAGAGAGAGAGAGAGGTGAGCTGATGCCGTCGGTCTTCCCGTTGTCTTCCGAAATCCTGTTGTAGTCACCGACTATGACCGTAACATGTATGACCATTCTTCAGTGATGGAATTATCACCCAGGCGAGGGCGGACACACAAATAATTCCCCACTGGTTGCACCTTTTCACACTGCTAGAGCCACTGATCGATTTCCCCGAATCAATCCTCCAAAACCCCACCTTCCTGTGGGTGCAACAAAGCTCGTTCAGTGTCCGAAACCGTGTGCTTCTGTGTCCACCAGCTGACCTGGTATTGATTTCAGCATGCTGAACACCAGCTGTCCATAAAACTGCTCCACTCTCCTCTCTCTGTAAGAGCTTTACAAGCAGGCAAGTGTCCTTGGAAAGGTAAACAACTTGTAGAGAAACCATAACATCAATCTTTCGAGCAGTTTCTGTCGCTCTCTCTCTCTCTCACTGCATTGGACGCCTCTCTCTCTCTTAATAGCAGCACAGTTCATAGGGTCAATTCTGGACCCCATCACCAACTAGGGTCATTTCTGAACCCCGTTACATGAGATATACAGCGAAAAGCAGGCATGACATTTTCACTGACTGCGCTGGATAACTTACTCAGGCATAGAGTAAAACAGCATGGAAACAGGTCATTCGGCCCAACACATTTATGATAACTAGAAAACTAGCTCAATTTGCCCAGATTGGCACATATCCCTCGAAGCCTTTCCTATCCACCTATCTGCACAAGTTATTTTTAAATGTTGTTAGTGTACCTGTTTCAAACACTTTCTCTGACAGATCATTCCATATACAGACCAGCATCTCAGTGATTAAAATCCCCCTCAGGTCTCTAAACCCTTCACCACTAACCTTAAGCCTACACCCTCTGGATTTTAGTTACCCTTCTCTGGGAACAAGACTAGTGTGCTCATCTTGTCCATGCATGATTTTATACAGTTCTATCATGAGTCCTTTGGCTTCGGTCCCCAGGAATAAAGTTGTAATTTTCCCTAAGTCTCCCTACAACTAGGGCTCCCAACTTCTGGCAGCATCCTCATAAATCTCCTCTGCATTCTTTCCAGTTTAAATCGTGTCTTTAACAGGGTGACCAAAAATGTTCAAAATACTCCAGATGCAGTCTCAGCTCCTCTACTCAAGCCCTGACTGATGAATGTTACTGCTTTCTGAGCACTAACCAGCCTACCTGAACTACTATTGGCTCTAAGCCATTGATGTCTAGCCCCTAAATGCCAGAGTAGCCTCCCTAAACATCACCACCATTTTTCTCTCCTGGAACCCAACTTTGATTAGCTTTTAGTCAGGTGACCTAACTAATATTTCTTCTTCCCTGATGACAATTTCTATCAACAATGACTGATGGCCAGTATGAGCCTAAAGGACTGCAATTACTGCAAGCGTGAATGACTGCAGTAGTTTGGGCCTTGGACAGATGGAACAGGATTGTTTGATTGGCGGCTCAGGCTTAAAGGGCCAGGTGAACTAGTCCATCTCCTATTGTGACCAGGTGAACCAGTCCAGCTCCTATTGTGACCAGGTGAACCAGTCCATCTCCTATTGTGACCAGGTGAACCAGACCAGCTCCTATTGTGACCAGGTGAACTAGTCGATCTCCTATTGTGACCAGGTGAACCAGTCCATCTCCTATTGTGACCAGGTGAACCAGTTCTTCTCCTATTGTGACCAGTTGAACTAGACCAGCTCCTATTGTGACCAGGTGAACCAGTCCATCTCCTATTGTGACCAGGTGAACCAGTCCAGCTCCTATTGTGACCAGGTGAACTAGTCCAGCTCCTATTGTCACCAGGTGAACCAGTCCATCTCCTATTGTGACCAGGTGAACCAGTCCTTCTCCTATTGTGACCAGGTGAACCAGTTCTTCTCCTATTGTGACCAGGTGAACCAGTCCATCTCCTATTGTGACCAGGTGAACCAGTCCATCTCCTATTGTGACCAGGTGAACTAGTCCAGCTCCTATTGTGACCAGGTGAACCAGTCCAGCTCCTATTGTGACCAGGTGAACCAGACCAACTCCTATTGTGACCAGGTGAACCAGACCAGCTCCTATTGTGACCAGGTGAACCAGTTCTTCTCCTATTGTGACCAGGTGAACCAGTCCATCTCCTATTGTGACCAGGTGAACTAGTCCAGCTCCTATTGTCACCAGGTGAACCAGTCCTTCTCCTATTGTGACCAGGTGAACCAGTCCAGCTCCTATTGTGACCAGGTGAACTAGTCCAGCTCCTATTGTCACCAGGTGAACCAGTCCATCTCCTATTGTGACCAGGTGAACCAGTCCTTCTCCTATTGTGACCAGGTGAAACAGTTCTTCTCCTATTGTGACCAGGTGAACCAGTCCATCTCCTATTGTGACCAGGTGAACTAGTCCAGCTCCTATTGTGACCAGGTGAACCAGTCCATCTCCTATTGTGACCAGGTGAACTAGTCCAGCTCCTATTGTGACCAGGTGAACCAGTCCAGCTCCTATTGTGACCAGGTGAACTAGTCCAGCTCCTATTGTGACCAGGTGAACCAGTCCATCTCCTATTGTGACCAGGTGAACTAGTCCAGCTCCTATTGTGACCAGGTGAACCAGTCCAGCTCCTATTGTGACCAGGTGAACCAGACCAACTCCTATTGTGACCAGGTGAACCAGACCAGCTCCTATTGTGACCAGGTGAACCAGTTCTTCTCCTGTTGTGACCAGGTGAACCAGTCCATCTCCTATTGTGACCAGGTGAACCAGACCAACTCCTATTGTGACCAGGTGAACCAGACCAGCTCCAATTGTGACCAGGTGAACCAGTTCTTCTCCTATTGTGACGAGGTGAACCAGTTCTTCTCCTATTGTGACCAGGTGCACCAGTTCTTCTCCTATTGTGACCAGGTGAACCAGTCCTTCTCCTATTGTGACCAGGTGAACCAGTTCTTCTCCTATTGTGACCAGGTGAACCAGTCCATCTCCTATTGTGACCAGGTGAACCAG
Source organism: Hemitrygon akajei (assembly GCF_048418815.1). Classification (NCBI taxonomy): domain Eukaryota; kingdom Metazoa; phylum Chordata; class Chondrichthyes; order Myliobatiformes; family Dasyatidae; genus Hemitrygon; species Hemitrygon akajei. Next base: position 185,801,112 of record NC_133126.1, on the reverse strand, counting down.
TCCATCTCCTATTGTGACCAGGTGAACTAGTCCAGCTCCTATTGTGACCAGGTGAACCAGTCCAGCTCCTATTGTGACCAGGTGAACCAGACCAACTCCTATTGTGACCAGGTGAACCAGACCAGCTCCTATTGTGACCAGGTGAACCAGTTCTTCTCCTATTGTGACCAGGTGAACCAGTCCATCTCCTATTGTGACCAGGTGAACTAGTCCAGCTCCTATTGTCACCAGGTGAACCAGTCCTTCTCCTATTGTGACCAGGTGAACCAGTCCAGCTCCTATTGTGACCAGGTGAACTAGTCCAGCTCCTATTGTGACCAGGTGAACCAGTCCATCTCCTATTGTGACCAGGTGAACTAGTCCAGCTCCTATTGTGACCAGGTGAACCAGTCCAGCTCCTATTGTGACCAGGTGAACCAGACCAACTCCTATTGTGACCAGGTGAACCAGACCAGCTCCTATTGTGACCAGGTGAACCAGTTCTTCTCCTGTTGTGACCAGGTGAACCAGTCCATCTCCTATTGTGACCAGGTGAACCAGACCAGCTCCAATTGTGACCAGGTGAACCAGTTCTTCTCCTATTGTGACGAGGTGAACCAGTTCTTCTCCTATTGTGACCAGGTGCACCAGTTCTTCTCCTATTGTGACCAGGTGAACCAGACCAGCTCCTATTGTGACCAGGTGAACCAGACCAGCTCCTATTGTGACCAGGTGAACCAGACCAGCTCCTATTGTCACCAGGTGCACCAGTTCTTCTCCTATTGTGACCAGGTGAACCAGTCCATCTCCTATTGTGACCAGGTGAACTAGTCCAGCTCCTATTGTGACCAGGTGAACCAGTCCAGCTCCTATTGTGACCAGGTGAACCAGACCAACTCCTATTGTGACCAGGTGAACCAGACCAGCTCCAATTGTGACCAGGTGAACCAGTTCTTCTCCTATTGTGACGAGGTGAACCAGTTCTTCTCCTATTGTGACCAGGTGCACCAGTCCATCTCCTATTGTGACCAGGTGAACCAGACCATCTCCTATTGTGACCAGGTTAACCAGACCAGCTCCTATTGTGACCAGGTGAACCAGTCCTTCTCCTATTGTGACCAGGTGAACCAGTCCATCTCCTATTGTGACCAGGTGAACCAGACCAGCTCCTATTGTGACCAGGTGAACCAGTCCAGCTCCTATTGTGACCAGGTGAACCAGACCATCTCCTATTGTGACCAGGTTAACCAGACCAGCTCCTATTGTGACCAGGTGAACCAGTCCTTCTCCTATTGTGACCAGGTGAACCAGTCCATCTCCTATTGTGACCAGGTGAACCAGACCAGCTCCTATTGTGACCAGGTGAACCAGTCCAACTCCTATTGTGACCAGGTGAACCAGACCAGCTCCTATTGTGACCAGGTGAACCAGTCCAGCTCCTATTGTGACCAGGTGAACCAGACCAGCTCCTATTGTCACCAGGTGCACCAGTTCTTCTCCTATTGTGACCAGGTGAACCAGACCAGCTCCTATTGTGACCAGGTGAACTAGTCCAGCTCCTATTGTCACCAGGTGCACCAGTTCTTCTCCTATTGTGACCAGGTGAACCAGACCGGCTCCTATTGTGACCAGGTGAACCAGACCAGCTCCTATTGTCACCAGGTGCACCAGTTCTTCTCCTATTGTGACCAGGTGAACCAGACCAGCTCCTATTGTGACCAGGTGAACCGGTCCAGCTCCTATTGTGACCAGGTGAACCAGACCAGCTCCTATTGTGACCAGGTGAACCAGTCCAGCTCCTATTGTGACCAGGTGAACCAGACCAGCTCCTATTGTCACCAGGTGCACCAGTTCTTCTCCTATTGTGACCAGGTGAACCAGACCAGCTCCTATTGTGACCAGGTGAACCAGTCCAGCTCCTATTGTCACCAGGTGCACCAGTTCTTCTCCTATTGTGACTAGGTGAACCAGACCAGCTCCTATTGTGACCAGGTGAACCAGACCAGCTCCTATTGTCACCAGGTGCACCAGTTCTTCTCCTATTGTGACCAGGTGAACCAGACCAGCTCCTATTGTGACCAGGTGAACCAGTCCAGCTCCTATTGTGACCAGGTGAACCAGACCAGCTCCTATTGTCACCAGGTGAACCAGTTCTTCTCCTATTGTGACCAGGTTAACCAGACCAGCTCCTATTGTGACCAGGTGAACCAGTCCTTCTCCTATTGTGACCAGGTGAACCAGTCCAGCACCTATTGTGACCAGGTGAACCAGACCATCTCCTATTGTGACCAGGTTAACCAGACCAGCTCCTATTGTGACCAGGTGAACCAGTCCAGCTCCTATTGTGACCAGGTGAACCAGTCCAGCTCCTATTGTCACCAGGTGAACCAGTCCATCTCCTATTGTGACCAGGTGAACTAGTCCAGCTCCTATTGTCACCAGGTGAACCAGTCCTTCTCCTATTGTGACCAGGTGAACCAGTCCAGCTCCTATTGTGACCAGGTGAACTAGTCCAGCTCCTATTGTCACCAGGTGAACCAGTCCATCTCCTATTGTGACCAGGTGAACCAGTCCTTCTCCTATTGTGACCAGGTGAAACAGTTCTTCTCCTATTGTGACCAGGTGAACCAGTCCATCTCCTATTGTGACCAGGTGAACTAGTCCAGCTCCTATTGTGACCAGGTGAACCAGTCCATCTCCTATTGTGACCAGGTGAACTAGTCCAGCTCCTATTGTGACCAGGTGAACCAGTCCAGCTCCTATTGTGACCAGGTGAACTAGTCCAGCTCCTATTGTGACCAGGTGAACCAGTCCATCTCCTATTGTGACCAGGTGAACTAGTCCAGCTCCTATTGTGACCAGGTGAACCAGTCCAGCTCCTATTGTGACCAGGTGAACCAGACCAACTCCTATTGTGACCAGGTGAACCAGTCCAGCTCCTATTGTCACCAGGTGAACCAGTCCATCTCCTATTGTGACCAGGTGAACCAGACCATCTCCTATTGTGACCAGGTTAACCAGACCAGCTCCTATTGTGACCAGGTGAACCGGTCCAGCTCCTATTGTGACCAGGTGAACCAGACCAGCTCCTATTGTGACCAGGTGAACCAGTCCAGCTCCTATTGTGACCAGGTGAACCAGACCAGCTCCTATTGTCACCAGGTGCACCAGTTCTTCTCCTATTGTGACCAGGTGAACCAGACCAGCTCCTATTGTGACCAGGTGAACCAGTCCAGCTCCTATTGTCACCAGGTGCACCAGTTCTTCTCCTATTGTGACTAGGTGAACCAGACCAGCTCCTATTGTGACCAGGTGAACCAGACCAGCTCCCATTGTCACCAGGTGCACCAGTTCTTCTCCTATTGTGACCAGGTGAACCAGACCAGCTCCTATTGTGACCAGGTGAACCAGTCCAGCTCCTATTGTGACCAGGTGAACCAGAACAGCTCCTATTGTCACCAGGTGAACCAGTTCTTCTCCTATTGTGACCAGGTTAACCAGACCAGCTCCTATTGTGACCAGGTGAACCAGTCCTTCTCCTATTGTGACCAGGTGAACCAGTCCAGCACCTATTGTGACCAGGTGAACCAGACCATCTCCTATTGTGACCAGGTTAACCAGACCAGCTCCTATTGTGACCAGGTGAACCAGTCCAGCTCCTATTGTGACCAGGTGAACCAGTCCAGCTCCTATTGTCACCAGGTGAACCAGTCCATCTCCTATTGTGACCAGGTGAACCAGACCAGCTCCTATTGTGACCAGGTGAACCAGTCCAACTCCTATTGTGACCAGGTGAACCAGACCAGCTCCTATTGTGACCAGGTGAACCAGTCCAGCTCCTATTGTGACCAGGTGAACCAGACCAGCTCCTATTGTCACCAGGTGCACCAGTTCTTCTCCTATTGTGACCAGGTGAACCAGACCAGCTCCTATTGTGACCAGGTGAACTAGTCCAGCTCCTATTGTCACCAGGTGCACCAGTTCTTCTCCTATTGTGACCAGGTGAACCAGACCGGCTCCTATTGTGACCAGGTGAACCAGACCAGCTCCTATTGTCACCAGGTGCACCAGTTCTTCTCCTATTGTGACCAGGTGAACCAGACCAGCTCCTATTGTGACCAGGTGAACCAGTCCAGCTCCTATTGTCACCAGGTGCACCAGTTCTTCTCCTATTGTGACTAGGTGAACCAGACCAGCTCCTATTGTGACCAGGTGAACCAGACCAGCTCCTATTGTCACCAGGTGCACCAGTTCTTCTCCTATTGTGACCAGGTGAACCAGACCAGCTCCTATTGTGACCAGGTGAACCAGTCCAGCTCCTATTGTGACCAGGTGAACCAGACCAGCTCCTATTGTCACCAGGTGAACCAGTTCTTCTCCTATTGTGACCAGGTTAACCAGACCAGCTCCTATTGTGACCAGGTGAACCAGTCCTTCTCCTATTGTGACCAGGTGAACCAGTCCAGCACCTATTGTGACCAGGTGAACCAGACCATCTCCTATTGTGACCAGGTTAACCAGACCAGCTCCTATTGTGACCAGGTGAACCAGTCCAGCTCCTATTGTGACCAGGTGAACCAGTCCAGCTCCTATTGTCACCAGGTGAACCAGTCCATCTCCTATTGTGACCAGGTGAACTAGTCCAGCTCCTATTGTCACCAGGTGAACCAGTCCTTCTCCTATTGTGACCAGGTGAACCAGTCCAGCTCCTATTGTGACCAGGTGAACTAGTCCAGCTCCTATTGTCACCAGGTGAACCAGTCCATCTCCTATTGTGACCAGGTGAACCAGTCCTTCTCCTATTGTGACCAGGTGAAACAGTTCTTCTCCTATTGTGACCAGGTGAACCAGTCCATCTCCTATTGTGACCAGGTGAACTAGTCCAGCTCCTATTGTGACCAGGTGAACCAGTCCATCTCCTATTGTGACCAGGTGAACTAGTCCAGCTCCTATTGTGACCAGGTGAACCAGTCCAGCTCCTATTGTGACCAGGTGAACTAGTCCAGCTCCTATTGTGACCAGGTGAACCAGTCCATCTCCTATTGTGACCAGGTGAACTAGTCCAGCTCCTATTGTGACCAGGTGAACCAGTCCAGCTCCTATTGTGACCAGGTGAACCAGACCAACTCCTATTGTGACCAGGTGAACCAGACCAGCTCCTATTGTGACCAGGTGAACCAGTTCTTCTCCTGTTGTGACCAGGTGAACCAGTCCATCTCCTATTGTGACCAGGTGAACCAGACCAACTCCTATTGTGACCAGGTGAACCAGACAAGCTCCAATTGTGACCAGGTGAACCAGTTCTTCTCCTATTGTGACGAGGTGAACCAGTTCTTCTCCTATTGTGACCAGGTGCACCAGTTCTTCTCCTATTGTGACCAGGTGAACCAGTCCTTCTCCTATTGTGACCAGGTGAACCAGTTCTTCTCCTATTGTGACCAGGTGAACCAGTCCATCTCCTATTGTGACCAGGTGAACCAGTCCATCTCCTATTGTGACCAGGTGAACTAGTCCAGCTCCTATTGTGACCAGGTGAACCAGTCCAGCTCCTATTGTGACCAGGTGAACCAGACCAACTCCTATTGTGACCAGGTGAACCAGACCAGCTCCTATTGTGACCAGGTGAACCAGTTCTTCTCCTATTGTGACCAGGTGAACCAGTCCATCTCCTATTGTGACCAGGTGAACTAGTCCAGCTCCTATTGTCACCAGGTGAACCAGTCCTTCTCCTATTGTGACCAGGTGAACCAGTCCAGCTCCTATTGTGACCAGGTGAACTAGTCCAGCTCCTATTGTGACCAGGTGAACCAGTCCATCTCCTATTGTGACCAGGTGAACTAGTCCAGCTCCTATTGTGACCAGGTGAACCAGTCCAGCTCCTATTGTGACCAGGTGAACCAGACCAACTCCTATTGTGACCAGGTGAACCAGACCAGCTCCTATTGTGACCAGGTGAACCAGTTCTTCTCCTGTTGTGACCAGGTGAACCAGTCCATCTCCTATTGTGACCAGGTGAACCAGACCAGCTCCAATTGTGACCAGGTGAACCAGTTCTTCTCCTATTGTGACGAGGTGAACCAGTTCTTCTCCTATTGTGACCAGGTGCACCAGTTCTTCTCCTATTGTGACCAGGTGAACCAGACCAGCTCCTATTGTGACCAGGTGAACCAGACCAGCTCCTATTGTGACCAGGTGAACCAGACCAGCTCCTATTGTCACCAGGTGCACCAGTTCTTCTCCTATTGTGACCAGGTGAACCAGTCCATCTCCTATTGTGACCAGGTGAACTAGTCCAGCTCCTATTGTGACCAGGTGAACCAGTCCAGCTCCTATTGTGACCAGGTGAACCAGACCAACTCCTATTGTGACCAGGTGAACCAGACCAGCTCCAATTGTGACCAGGTGAACCAGTTCTTCTCCTATTGTGACGAGGTGAACCAGTTCTTCTCCTATTGTGACCAGGTGCACCAGTCCATCTCCTATTGTGACCAGGTGAACCAGACCATCTCCTATTGTGACCAGGTTAACCAGACCAGCTCCTATTGTGACCAGGTGAACCAGTCCTTCTCCTATTGTGACCAGGTGAACCAGTCCATCTCCTATTGTGACCAGGTGAACCAGACCAGCTCCTATTGTGACCAGGTGAACCAGTCCAGCTCCTATTGTGACCAGGTGAACCAGACCATCTCCTATTGTGACCAGGTTAACCAGACCAGCTCCTATTGTGACCAGGTGAACCAGTCCTTCTCCTATTGTGACCAGGTGAACCAGTCCATCTCCTATTGTGACCAGGTGAACCAGACCAGCTCCTATTGTGACCAGGTGAACCAGTCCAACTCCTATTGTGACCAGGTGAACCAGACCAGCTCCTATTGTGACCAGGTGAACCAGTCCAGCTCCTATTGTGACCAGGTGAACCAGACCAGCTCCTATTGTCACCAGGTGCACCAGTTCTTCTCCTATTGTGACCAGGTGAACCAGACCAGCTCCTATTGTGACCAGGTGAACTAGTCCAGCTCCTATTGTCACCAGGTGCACCAGTTCTTCTCCTATTGTGACCAGGTGAACCAGACCGGCTCCTATTGTGACCAGGTGAACCAGACCAGCTCCTATTGTCACCAGGTGCACCAGTTCTTCTCCTATTGTGACCAGGTGAACCAGACCAGCTCCTATTGTGACCAGGTGAACCGGTCCAGCTCCTATTGTGACCAGGTGAACCAGACCAGCTCCTATTGTGACCAGGTGAACCAGTCCAGCTCCTATTGTGACCAGGTGAACAAGACCAGCTCCTATTGTCACCAGGTGCACCAGTTCTTCTCCTATTGTGACCAGGTGAACCAGACCAGCTCCTATTGTGACCAGGTGAACCAGTCCAGCTCCTATTGTCACCAGGTGCACCAGTTCTTCTCCTATTGTGACTAGGTGAACCAGACCAGCTCCTATTGTGACCAGGTGAACCAGACCAGCTCCTATTGTCACCAGGTGCACCAGTTCTTCTCCTATTGTGACCAGGTGAACCAGACCAGCTCCTATTGTGACCAGGTGAACCAGTCCAGCTCCTATTGTGACCAGGTGAACCAGACCAGCTCCTATTGTCACCAGGTGAACCAGTTCTTCTCCTATTGTGACCAGGTTAACCAGACCAGCTCCTATTGTGACCAGGTGAACCAGTCCTTCTCCTATTGTGACCAGGTGAACCAGTCCAGCACCTATTGTGACCAGGTGAACCAGACCATCTCCTATTGTGACCAGGTTAACCAGACCAGCTCCTATTGTGACCAGGTGAACCAGTCCAGCTCCTATTGTGACCAGGTGAACCAGTCCAGCTCCTATTGTCACCAGGTGAACCAGTCCATCTCCTATTGTGACCAGGTGAACTAGTCCAGCTCCTATTGTCACCAGGTGAACCAGTCCTTCTCCTATTGTGACCAGGTGAACCAGTCCAGCTCCTATTGTGACCAGGTGAACTAGTCCAGCTCCTATTGTCACCAGGTGAACCAGTCCATCTCCTATTGTGACCAGGTGAACCAGTCCTTCTCCTATTGTGACCAGGTGAAACAGTTCTTCTCCTATTGTGACCAGGTGAACCAGTCCATCTCCTATTGTGACCAGGTGAACTAGTCCAGCTCCTATTGTGACCAGGTGAACCAGTCCAGCTCCTATTGTGACCAGGTGAACCAGACCAACTCCTATTGTGACCAGGTGAACCAGACCAGCTCCTATTGTGACCAGGTGAACCAGTTCTTCTCCTGTTGTGACCAGGTGAACCAGTCCATCTCCTATTGTGACTAGGTGAACCAGACCAGCTCCAATTGTGACCAGGTGAACCAGTTCTTCTCCTATTGTGACGAGGTGAACCAGTTCTTCTCCTATTGTGACCAGGTGCACCAGTTCTTCTCCTATTGTGACCAGGTGAACCAGACCAGCTCCTATTGTGACCAGGTGAACCAGACCAGCTCCTATTGTGACCAGGTGAACCAGACCAGCTCCTATTGTCACCAGGTGCACCAGTTCTTCTCCTATTGTGACCAGGTGAACCAGTCCATCTCCTATTGTGACCAGGTGAACTAGTCCAGCTCCTATTGTGACCAGGTGAACCAGTCCAGCTCCTATTGTGACCAGGTGAACCAGACCAACTCCTATTGTGACCAGGTGAACCAGACCAGCTCCAATTGTGACCAGGTGAACCAGTTCTTCTCCTATTGTGACGAGGTGAACCAGTTCTTCTCCTATTGTGACCAGGTGCACCAGTCCATCTCCTATTGTGACCAGGTGAACCAGACCATCTCCTATTGTGACCAGGTTAACCAGACCAGCTCCTATTGTGACCAGGTGAACCAGTCCTTCTCCTATTGTGACCAGGTGAACCAGTCCATCTCCTATTGTGACCAGGTGAACCAGACCAGCTCCTATTGTGACCAGGTGAACCAGTCCAGCTCCTATTGTGACCAGGTGAACCAGACCATCTCCTATTGTGACCAGGTTAACCAGACCAGCTCCTATTGTGACCAGGTGAACCAGTCCTTCTCCTATTGTGACCAGGTGAACCAGTCCATCTCCTATTGTGACCAGGTGAACCAGACCAGCTCCTATTGTGACCAGGTGAACCAGTCCAACTCCTATTGTGACCAGGTGAACCAGACCAGCTCCTATTGTGACCAGGTGAACCAGTCCAGCTCCTATTGTGACCAGGTGAACCAGACCAGCTCCTATTGTCACCAGGTGCACCAGTTCTTCTCCTATTGTGACCAGGTGAACCAGACCAGCTCCTATTGTGACCAGGTGAACTAGTCCAGCTCCTATTGTCACCAGGTGCACCAGTTCTTCTCCTATTGTGACCAAGTGAACCAGACCGGCTCCTATTGTGACCAGGTGAACCAGACCAGCTCCTATTGTCACCAGGTGCACCAGTTCTTCTCCTATTGTGACCAGGTGAACCAGACCAGCTCCTATTGTGACCAGGTGAACCGGTCCAGCTCCTATTGTGACCAGGTGAACCAGACCAGCTCCTATTGTGACCAGGTGAACCAGTCCAGCTCCTATTGTGACCAGGTGAACCAGACCAGCTCCTATTGTCACCAGGTGCACCAGTTCTTCTCCTATTGTGACCAGGTGAACCAGACCAGCTCCTATTGTGACCAGGTGAACCAGTCCAGCTCCTATTGTCACCAGGTGCACCAGTTCTTCTCCTATTGTGACTAGGTGAACCAGACCAGCTCCTATTGTGACCAGGTGAACCAGACCAGCTCCTATTGTCACCAGGTGCACCAGTTCTTCTCCTATTGTGACCAGGTGAACCAGACCAGCTCCTATTGTGACCAGGTGAACCAGTCCAGCTCCTATTGTGACCAGGTGAACCAGACCAGCTCCTATTGTCACCAGGTGAACCAGTTCTTCTCCTATTGTGACCAGGTTAACCAGACCAGCTCCTATTGTGACCAGGTGAACCAGTCCTTCTCCTATTGTGACCAGGTGAACCAGTCCAGCACCTATTGTGACCAGGTGAACCAGACCATCTCCTATTGTGACCAGGTTAACCAGACCAGCTCCTATTGTGACCAGGTGAACCAGTCCAGCTCCTATTGTGACCAGGTGAACCAGTCCAGCTCCTATTGTCACCAGGTGAACCAGTCCATCTCCTATTGTGACCAGGTGAACTAGTCCAGCTCCTATTGTCACCAGGTGAACCAGTCCTTCTCCTATTGTGACCAGGTGAACCAGTCCAGCTCCTATTGTGACCAGGTGAACTAGTCCAGCTCCTATTGTCACCAGGTGAACCAGTCCATCTCCTATTGTGACCAGGTGAACCAGTCCTTCTCCTATTGTGACCAGGTGAAACAGTTCTTCTCCTATTGTGACCAGGTGAACCAGTCCATCTCCTATTGTGACCAGGTGAACTAGTCCAGCTCCTATTGTGACCAGGTGAACCAGTCCATCTCCTATTGTGACCAGGTGAACTAGTCCAGCTCCTATTGTGACCAGGTGAACCAGTCCAGCTCCTATTGTGACCAGGTGAACTAGTCCAGCTCCTATTGTGACCAGGTGAACCAGTCCATCTCCTATTGTGACCAGGTGAACTAGTCCAGCTCCTATTGTGACCAGGTGAACCAGTCCAGCTCCTATTGTGACCAGGTGAACCAGACCAACTCCTATTGTGACCAGGTGAACCAGACCAGCTCCTATTGTGACCAGGTGAACCAGTTCTTCTCCTGTTGTGACCAGGTGAACCAGTCCATCTCCTATTGTGACCAGGTGAACCAGACCAACTCCTATTGTGACCAGGTGAACCAGACCAGCTCCAATTGTGACCAGGTGAACCAGTTCTTCTCCTATTGTGACGAGGTGAACCAGTTCTTCTCCTATTGTGACCAGGTGCACCAGTTCTTCTCCTATTGTGACCAGGTGAACCAGTCCTTCTCCTATTGTGACCAGGTGAACCAGTTCTTCTCCTATTGTGACCAGGTGAACCAGTCCATCTCCTATTGTGACCAGGTGAACCAGTCCATCTCCTATTGTGACCAGGTGAACTAGTCCAGCTCCTATTGTGACCAGGTGAACCAGTCCAGCTCCTATTGTGACCAGGTGAACCAGACCAACTCCTATTGTGACCAGGTGAACCAGACCAGCTCCTATTGTGACCAGGTGAACCAGTTCTTCTCCTATTGTGACCAGGTGAACCAGTCCATCTCCTATTGTGACCAGGTGAACTAGTCCAGCTCCTATTGTCACCAGGTGAACCAGTCCTTCTCCTATTGTGACCAGGTGAACCAGTCCAGCTCCTATTGTGACCAGGTGAACTAGTCCAGCTCCTATTGTGACCAGGTGAACCAGTCCATCTCCTATTGTGACCAGGTGAACTAGTCCAGCTCCTATTGTGACCAGGTGAACCAGTCCAGCTCCTATTGTGACCAGGTGAACCAGACCAACTCCTATTGTGACCAGGTGAACCAGACCAGCTCCTATTGTGACCAGGTGAACCAGTTCTTCTCCTGTTGTGACCAGGTGAACCAGTCCATCTCCTATTGTGACCAGGTGAACCAGACCAGCTCCAATTGTGACCAGGTGAACCAGTTCTTCTCCTATTGTGACGAGGTGAACCAGTTCTTCTCCTATTGTGACCAGGTGCACCAGTTCTTCTCCTATTGTGACCAGGTGAACCAGACCAGCTCCTATTGTGACCAGGTGAACCAGACCAGCTCCTATTGTGACCAGGTGAACCAGACCAGCTCCTATTGTCACCAGGTGCACCAGTTCTTCTCCTATTGTGACCAGGTGAACCAGTCCATCTCCTATTGTGACCAGGTGAACTAGTCCAGCTCCTATTGTGACCAGGTGAACCAGTCCAGCTCCTATTGTGACCAGGTGAACCAGACCAACTCCTATTGTGACCAGGTGAACCAGACCAGCTCCAATTGTGACCAGGTGAACCAGTTCTTCTCCTATTGTGACGAGGTGAACCAGTTCTTCTCCTATTGTGACCAGGTGCACCAGTCCATCTCCTATTGTGACCAGGTGAACCAGACCATCTCCTATTGTGACCAGGTTAACCAGACCAGCTCCTATTGTGACCAGGTGAACCAGTCCTTCTCCTATTGTGACCAGGTGAACCAGTCCATCTCCTATTGTGACCAGGTGAACCAGACCAGCTCCTATTGTGACCAGGTGAACCAGTCCAGCTCCTATTGTGACCAGGTGAACCAGACCATCTCCTATTGTGACCAGGTTAACCAGACCAGCTCCTATTGTGACCAGGTGAACCAGTCCTTCTCCTATTGTGACCAGGTGAACCAGTCCATCTCCTATTGTGACCAGGTGAACCAGACCAGCTCCTATTGTGACCAGGTGAACCAGTCCAACTCCTATTGTGACCAGGTGAACCAGACCAGCTCCTATTGTGACCAGGTGAACCAGTCCAGCTCCTATTGTGACCAGGTGAACCAGACCAGCTCCTATTGTCACCAGGTGCACCAGTTCTTCTCCTATTGTGACCAGGTGAACCAGACCAGCTCCTATTGTGACCAGGTGAACTAGTCCAGCTCCTATTGTCACCAGGTGCACCAGTTCTTCTCCTATTGTGACCAGGTGAACCAGACCGGCTCCTATTGTGACCAGGTGAACCAGACCAGCTCCTATTGTCACCAGGTGCACCAGTTCTTCTCCTATTGTGACCAGGTGAACCAGACCAGCTCCTATTGTGACCAGGTGAACCGGTCCAGCTCCTATTGTGACCAGGTGAACCAGACCAGCTCCTATTGTGACCAGGTGAACCAGTCCAGCTCCTATTGTGACCAGGTGAACCAGACCAGCTCCTATTGTCACCAGGTGCACCAGTTCTTCTCCTATTGTGACCAGGTGAACCAGACCAGCTCCTATTGTGACCAGGTGAACCAGTCCAGCTCCTATTGTCACCAGGTGCACCAGTTCTTCTCCTATTGTGACTAGGTGAACCAGACCAGCTCCTATTGTGACCAGGTGAACCAGACCAGCTCCTATTGTCACCAGGTGCACCAGTTCTTCTCCTATTGTGACCAGGTGAACCAGACCAGCTCCTATTGTGACCAGGTGAACCAGTCCAGCTCCTATTGTGACCAGGTGAACCAGACCAGCTCCTATTGTCACCAGGTGAACCAGTTCTTCTCCTATTGTGACCAGGTTAACCAGACCAGCTCCTATTGTGACCAGGTGAACCAGTCCTTCTCCTATTGTGACCAGGTGAACCAGTCCAGCACCTATTGTGACCAGGTGAACCAGACCATCTCCTATTGTGACCAGGTTAACCAGACCAGCTCCTATTGTGACCAGGTGAACCAGTCCAGCTCCTATTGTGACCAGGTGAACCAGTCCAGCTCCTATTGTCACCAGGTGAACCAGACCAGCTCCTATTGTCACCAGGTGAACCAGTCCTTCTCCTATTGTGACCAGGTGAACCAGTTCTTCTCCTATTGTGACCAGGTGAACCAGACCAGCTCCTATTGTGACCAGGTGAACCAGTCCAGCTACTATTGTCACCAGGTGAACCAGACCAGCTCCTATTGTCACCAGGTGAACCAGTCCTTCCCCTATTGTGACCAGGTGAACCAGTTCTTCTCCTATTGTGACCAGGTGAACCAGACCAGCTCCTATTGTGACCAGGTAAACCAGTCCATCTCCTATTGTGACCAGGTGAACCAGTCCTTCTCCTATTGTGACCAGGTGAACCAGTTCTTCTCCTATTGTGACCAGGTGAACCAGACCATCTCCTATTGTGACCAGGTTAACCAGACCAGCTCCTATTGTGACCAGGTGAACCAGTCCTTCTCCTATTGTGACCAGGTGAACCAGTCCATCTCCTATTGTGACCAGGTGAACCAGACCAGCTCCTATTGTGACCAGGTGAACCAGTCCAGCTCCTATTGTGACCAGGTGAACCAGACCAGCTCCTATTGTGACCAGGTGAACCAGTCCAGCTCCTATTGTGACCAGGTGAACCAGACCAGCTCCTATTGTCACCAGGTGCACCAGTTCTTCTCCTATTGTGACCAGGTGAACCAGACCAGCTCCTATTGTGACCAGGTGAACCAGACCAGCTCCTATTGTGACCAGGTGAACCAGTCCTTCTCCTATTGTGACCAGGTGAACCAGTCCATCTCCTATTGTGACCAGGTGAACCAGACCAGCTCCTATTGTGACCAGGTGAACCAGTCCAGCTCCTATTGTGACCAGGTGAACCAGACCAGCTCCTATTGTGACCAGGTGAACTAGTCCAGCTCCTATTGTGACCAGGTGAACCAGACCAGCTCCTATTGTCACCAGGTGCACCAGTTCTTCTCCTATTGTGACCAGGTGAACCAGACCAGCTCCTATTGTGACCAGGTGAACCAGTCCAGCTCCTATTGTCACCAGGTGCACCAGTTCTTCTCCTATTGTGACCAGGTGAACCAGACCAGCTCCTATTGTGACCAGGTGAACCAGACCAGCTCCTATTGTCACCAGGTGCACCAGTTCTTCTCCTATTGTGACCAGGTGAACCAGACCAGCTCCTATTGTGACCAGGTGAACCAGTCCAGCTCCTATTGTGACCAGGTGAACCAGACCAGCTCCTATTGTCACCAGGTGAACCAGTTCTTCTCCTATTGTGACCAGGTTAACCAGACCAGCTCCTATTGTGACCAGGTGAACCAGTCCTTCTCCTATTGTGACCAGGTGAACCAGTCCAGCTCCTATTGTGACCAGGTGAACCAGTCCAGCTCCTATTGTGACCAGGTGAACCAGTCCAGCTCCTATTGTCACCAGGTGAACCAGACCAGCTCCTATTGTCACCAGGTGAACCAGTCCTTCTCCTATTGTGACCAGGTGAACCAGTTCTTCTCCTATTGTGACCAGGTGAACCAGTCCATCTCCTATTGTGACCAGGTGAACCAGTCCTTCTCCTATTGTGACCAGTTGAACCAGTTCTTCTCCTATTGTGACCAGGTGAACCAGACCATCTCCTATTGTGACCAGGTTAACCAGACCAGCTCCTATTGTGACCAGGTGAACCAGTCCTTCTCCTATTGTGACCAGGTGAACCAGTCCATCTCCTATTGTGACCAGGTGAACCAGACCAGCTCCTATTGTGACCAGGTGAACCAGACCAGCTCCTATTGTGACCAGGTGAACCAGTCCAGCTCCTATTGTGACCAGGTGAACCAGACCAGCTCCTATTGTGACCAGGTGAACCAGTTCTTCTCCTGTTGTGACCAGGTGAACCAGTCCATCTCCTATTGTGACCAGGTGAACCAGACCAGCTCCTATTGTGACCAGGTGAACCAGTCCAGCTCCTATTGTGACCAGCTGAACCAGACCAGCTCCTATTGTCACCAGGTGAACCAGACCAGCTCCTATTGTCACCAGGTGAACCAGTCCATCTCCTATCGTGTAGTGTTTTTATGCAATCAGGTGGAGGAGTTTCTTAGGGGGTAATTCCAGAGCAGCAGAGGGGTCTTGATGAACAGTGTTGGGAATATTAAATTCAGGATAAAGTGGGCAAGAATGGTTCATAGAAAATAGAACAGTCCAGACTCTCCTGTGTTTATCACTTCACTCTTCATCTTTTCAGCACAGTCTTCATCCAGTCTCTGTCCTGTTGTAACCTACGGCAGCCTCTACACCATCCATTCCATCACCAACCTTCATGTCATCTGCAAACCTACTAACCAATGGTTTCAATTCCTCTTTGAAGTCATTTATAAAAATCATAGAGCAGGGATCCCAGCGGATATCTGAGTGCTGCGGAAGCAGAGAGAAAATGCACACCCTCTCCCAGTTCCATCCGCCTCTCTCACCTCATTCTTGCTTGCATATATTGCTCCATGTTCCTCCGTGGATTTTCACTAGATGTTCTTTCTGCCTCTGACATGGAGAGCCTATTTTTCTCACTCTGTTGGTTTCCGTGAATACATACAACATTGGTGAGGAGATAGAGATTGAAAATAAAGATGTGGAATGGTCTTGGTAGAGTTTAAATTCAGGATAACAAGGGGCTGGGATCAGAGAGCAGCTATATAGTGGGGAATAAGGCCAGAGGAGATGCACACCCTCTCCCATTCTCAGCTCCCTCTCTCTCCTCGGCTGTGTGCTCGGTGAGGTTTGTTCCTTTCTGTGCTGAACCAGAGCCACAACTAATGGGCTCCTGGATCTGCTTTCACAGCTGTGGACTCACTTTCATGAAATTCAGTCGTCTGCTTGCTTTCGATGTTTGCATGATTTGTTTTTGTTTTGCATATTGGGTGCTTGGCGATCTTTTTTAATGGGTTCTATTGGGTTTCTTAGATTTGCAGCTGCCTGTAAGGAGACAAATCTCAAAGTTGTATATAGTATCGCAGACAAGAGAAAATCAGCAGATGTTGGAAATCTAGGTAGCACACGCAAAATGCTGGAGGAACTCAGCAGGTCAGGCAGCCTCTGTGGAAAAGAGTAAACAGTTGACGTTTCGGGCCGACACCCTTCATCAGGACTCACCATACATACTTTGTATACACACTTTGAGAAAAAATGTACTTTGAGCTTTGATCATTGTACCTCCACGAACACTTGGAGTGTGAGAAAAACTTGGAGGAGACCCGACTGAAATAAATGGATCATCATTAGTGACAGGTGAAATACTGTACTGGATGACTGTAGGGTTGCTAATGTTCTGCCTTTATTTAATAAGGACTACAAAGAAAAACCTGTAAACATCAGTGGTGGACAAGTTACTAGAGATGATTCTAAGGGATAAGATATATAATGCAAAAGGACCAATATTGATTAGGGATAGTCATCAAAATTATTTTGAGTAAGTAACCAAACAGTTTGATGAGGACTGGGCAGTAGATGTAGCCAATGCGTATGTACTTCAGGAAAGCCTTTGATAAGGTTCTGCATGGTAATTTGCAGGAAGTCCAGGGAGAGCTCTCTAACTGGATGTACAATTCACTCAATGGTAGGAAGCAGAGGCTGATGGTATCAGTTTCTTCTCAGAATGGAGGCCTGGTATCAGTGGCATGCCCCTTGCTTTTTGACATCTACGGAACTGTGCCAAAGTCTGAAGCACATTTATATAGCTAGGATGCCTAAGACTTTTGCACAGGACTGTTAATGTCAACGTGGAATTGAGAGTGAGTCAGTATATCTGGTGGGAGCAAAGGATGTTGGGAATGGTGAGGGTGGAGTGGGAGGGGTGTGGTACATGTGGCAGACAAGGAGTGCCAGGGGCCAGAGGGGAGGGGGCTTGCGGGTGCAGACCCCTCCAGTCCTGAGACACCAGGCAAGGTCATTTGATTCCAAACAATTGGTTTATTGATCATTACAGAATGCCTTTCTGGTGCTTCCTGCTCCCTCCCCACTCCCTCCTCTTTTTCCCCAACTGTAATTCCTCTCTCCCTGCATCCTTCCCACTCTCAGTCCACCATAGAGACCCAGATCAGAATCAGGTTCATCATCACTCACATGTGTCATGATTTTATGTCATGTTATGTGGAGATACATGTGGGCCCTGTCTCAGCGTCTGCCACAGCTCCAGGTGACCGTAGCAGACGCAGCTGCTGTAATGATGCCGGATCTTGCTTTGTTTAACACTGACAAGGGCCTTTAGTGAGGGACTGCCATGCTAGACATCGCGGAGATAACAAGTGACAGCTGTGGTGTCCTAGGCCAATCCGTTAGTGCCCTAACAGGGGAAGGACAGTCAACCACCAAGCCAGAGAGAGACCACAAAAGGAACTCAGTCCCCAACACCAACAGTGCTCTCTCTGTCCAATCTGACTGCTGACCAGACTATAGAGTTAGTAAAGACAGCCTCAAGGTCAGACAAACAGCTGGTAGCAACCCACATCGTCAGCACTGGTGACTAACAGATGTGTATAACAGCGTTGCTAGGGGGCAGGCGATGCAATATGTTAGTTTACACAGGAGCATTGGGATCGATAACCAACCTACCAATGACTGGAGAGGCTATTTATATTATGTGAGTGGGAGAAGGAACAGTGAAGGAAGTATGTCACAGGTATTCGAAATTGGCCGTGTGCATCTTCCAGTGGATTTATGGGTCTGTCCAAATAATGAGCATACTATCCTTGGAATAGACTTGCTGAGGGAGGCAGGGGCTGTTCTCGACTTCAGAAAGGGAAAAATAACATGGACATGTCAAGGGCAACGAACACGTAGAACAATAGAGTACACAACCTGTCCAGCATAGCGAGCAAGTGTTGTAATCAACAGGGACTGGAGCCACGATGGTGTCCACGGGCTACTTCGTCAGCAGTTCCAGTGTTGTGGGCTAGATAAAAGCAAGATTGTGGTCGGACAAAGATAAGCCCAGTTAAAATAGAGGGGGATCGGTATAAATCCCATAAACAGTACCCTATGAAAGCTGATCCACTGTCCAGAGCTTAGTGAAGGATTAAAACACCAGGGGATACTAAGAGTGACCTTGTCAACCATTAACTCGCCCTTATGGCCAGTAAAGAAACCAGTTGGATCATATCGGTTAACAATAGACTATAGCTCCCTCAATAAGACTACACTGAGATGCTAGTCCTGAATGGCCTGCTCCAGAAAATAACATTTTCTCAGTCCTGGGCATTGCTAATGGATTTTGGAGTTCCCAGTTAGCACCTGAGTTCCAAGACCAATTTGCCTTCGCCCTGGGTGGGCAGCAGTATACATGGACCACACTGTCCCAGGGAATCCACAATAGCCCAGCCATTTTTCATAGGGCCGTGGCACAGACTTTGGGACAGTCCAATTTAACACCCTACCTTTCGACCTTCTTAGAAAACATAGGAGATCTTCTAATTGCCTCAGAGGATGATGCAGGTCACTTAGGAGTGATAGCCAGTGTTTTAGACATTCTGTGGGACAAGGGGTTTAAAATCAGCCCCTACAAGGCACAGATAGGGAAATGAACTGTTCGGTATCTAGGATGCATGATTTTTGCAGAGGAAGAAGGACGTGTCAGATGACAGACGTTTTGCAATCAGCTCCATGCCCCACCCAGTCAACGTACGGGGTGTGAGGAAGGCAACAGGTAGAAATAATGCCTTAATTTCATACCAGAGATCTCAGCACTAGTGGATCCGATACAGGCCTTAATCAAAGGAGGGAAGCTCCCTCTGGAGGAAGTAAAATGGGGGCCAGATGAAGAAAAGGCTTTTACAAATGTCACTCAGGTCTTGGTTTCTGCACCTGCTCTACGGTTACCTGATGCAGCTCCCCCCCTTTCACCTTTACTGCAACAAATGAGGGCGGGGTTAACAACAGTGGTGGTGCAGGCCCACAAAGACACACCAGATCAGTGGCATATCATTCAACAAAGCAGGCACCCATTGTAGCAAGAACTCTCCAGAGTGCAGCAGCATTGGACTGTACGGCACGGGAAGCGAGTGTGAGGAAGTGAACCTATTGTGATGGTGGGACAACTCATGCTACACATGCCCCCTTACCATTGAAGAGATCCTGAACCAGGGAGGCAGAGGGCAGAAGGGCAGCTTGGGAGGCATCCCCAGAAGACAAATCAGTGGCAAAAGTAAAGGACTGGAATGAACCCCCAAAGCATCTCCCTAACAAAGGGGGGGGGCACATGAATGCCAATTATACCGGGGTCAGTGGGAGGAGCCACAGGAGCAGTCAGCGGGGGGCGTGTCCAGACAGGTATACGTAGTTCACCACAACACCACTGTGCAGGGACCATGGATCATTTCACCCGGTGGGGAGAGGCTTTCCCGAAGAGAGATTGTACTGCCCACACACCAGCTCAGGAAATCCTCCCCAGGAGGGCAACTCCAGTCCTGGCGGACTCGGACCAGGGAGCGCATTTCACAGGGAAAGTGACGAAGGAAATGTGCAACACACACAGAATGCTGCGGGCCCTCAGCAGGCCATGAGAAGGAAATGTGCAAACTCTTTGGGATTCAGCATGCCCTACCACCCTCCGAGCTCCGGAATGGTGGAAGGGATCAACTGAACACTCAAGGCAGCCCGAGCTAAAGCTGTGCCAAAGACGGGAAAGGCATGGGTTGACGCATTGCCAGGAATTCTGATGATATTGCAAAACCACACACTGCGTCAGAGTCCCTACGAATTACTGACGGTGCGAGCAATGCATTTCCCTTATAGGGTGATGTACCTGGAACTTACAGGGATAAAATGGCCCAGTATGTGAAGGATCTCTGTAACCAGCTTAAAGTGCTCAGTGACTGAGCAAAAGAACAGAAACACATTGCTGATCAGAAGGAGAAAAGATCATCTTCCCACAGCCGGGAGACCCAGTGATGATAAGGGAGCTTCCTGAAAAGGCAGGAGGCTTCTGAAAAAATGGCATTTGTGTTTGTGTACGTTCATGGCAAGGCAGCTAGTGGAAACACCGAACGCAGGTTAAACCATGCGACTCACCTTCTTGTTGCCCACAGACAGAACCAGGGATCAGGCCCCCGTTAACAGTGTCATTGCAGAGAATCTAAGTGAATCGAATACCAGCCTGCAGCTGCATCATATCTGACCACACCTGAATGAAATTGATAGAAGTTGACCCACAGATGAAAGAGCACAGAAATTCAAATGCAGGAGGCAGAGAGAGAGTGTCAGTGAATCGTGAAGAATGTTTGAAGTATAATGGTAACTATACTTTGCAATAAAGGCTGGCTATTGGAGGTAGATGATTAGTTATATAGACCAGAATAGAAAGATATTGGGGAAACTAGATGGGAAGGAATCCAAGTTCAGGCAGAGGCATCAAGTTCAACAACTTCAATAGCAAGGCAGACAGAGAAAGCGAAAATTATAGTTGGTGACTTTAACTAGGCCTGTTTGAAGAAAACCTTGCCCGATTATCATTAGCACATAACCTGGTGTACACGAGGTCCCAATGCACATGACCACTGCTCCACTACAATAAGAATGCCTTTTGTTCCTTCCCGAGACCACATTTTGATAAAGCAAATCATTTGGCTGTGCTCCTGCTAGCTGCAAACACACAGAGCCTAAGGAGCAAGGCTCCAGAGATCAAGATAATTAAGAGGTGGTTGCGGGAGGCTGAGGAACAGATACAGGATTGCCCTGAGTCTGTGGACTGGGCAAGGTTCAAGAATTCATGAGGACCTGAATGACAACACCAGGATTGTTACAGACTTCATTAAGACAATTGTGGGTGAGTGTGTCCCCATGAAATCGTTCAGGGTTTTCCCCAATCAGAAGCCCTGGATGAACAAAAAAATCCTGAACTTGCTGAGAGTCAGATCAGAGGTATTCAAATCTGGAGATCAAAAATGCTACAAGAGGTGCAGGTATGATCACCAGAAAGCCATGTCTCAGGCAAAGTGGAGGTTCTGGACTAAACTGGAATCAATATGTGATGCTCGACAGCTGTGATAGGATTTGAATGCCATAACCTCTTACAAAGCTAAATCTTGCGACATAGCGGACAGCAAACTTTCACTTCCAGATGAGCTCAATGCCTTCTATGCTTGCTTTGCCCACCAGAACAGGGAGGAACCACTGTGCATCCCCCATGTCTCCCGATGATCCTTTGGTCTCAGTATCTGAAGATGACATGCAGGTTGCCTTCAAGAGAGTGAATCCAAGGAAAGCGTCCAGTCTGGATGGAGTACCTGGCTGAGTACCGAAGACCTGTGCTGACCAACAGGATAGTGTATTCACGGGTATCTTCAACCTCTCGCTTTGGCTGTGTGTGGTAGCCACCTGCTTCAAGTAGGCTTCAATCGTACTGGTGCCAAGAGAGCGTTGTAACCTGTCTAACTGACTATTGCCCAGTGGCATTTACATCCACAGTGATGAAGTTTTGAGAGGCCGGTGTTGAAGCATATCAGCTCCTGTCTGAGTGGTGACTTGGACCTGCTCCAATTTGCCTACTGAAGCAACAGGTCTACAGCAGATGCCATCTCATTGGCTCTTCACTCAATCCTGGAACATCTGGACAGCAAAGGTGTATACATCAGGATGCTCTTTATTGATTACAGCTCAGCTTTTAACACCATCAACCCGTCAAATCTAATCAGTAAACTCCGAGATCTGGGCCTTAATACCCCCTTGTGCAATTGGGTCCTGAATTTCCTCACCTGTAGACAGCAGTTGGTTCGGATTGGCAAAAACATCTCCTCCACAATCTCCATCAGCACAGGAGTACCGCAGGGATGTGTGCTTAGCCCCCTGCTCTACTCACTTTACACCTACGACTGTGTGGCTAAGTACAGTTCTAACACCATATACAAGTTTGCTGATGACACCTCTGTTGTGGGCTGTATCAAAGGGAGTGATAAATCAGCATACAGGAGGGCGATTGAACATATGTCTGAGTGGTGTAATAGCAACAAACTTTCACACAATGTCAATAACAACAAAGAACGGATTGCAGACTTCAGGAGAGGGAAACCAGAGGTCCATGGGCCAGTACTCATCAGAGGATCAGAGATGGAGAGAGTCAGTAACTCTAAATTCTTGTGTGTCACTATCTCAGAGCATCTGTCTTGGACCCATCATATGAATATAATTGTGAAGAAAGCATGGCAGGACCTCTACTTCCTCAGTCGTCTATGGAGATTCGGCATGTCATCGAAAACCTTGACAAACTTCTAAGATGTTTTCTGGAAAGTGTGCTGACTGGCTGCATAATGGCCTGGTATAGGAACACTAAAGCCTTTGAATGGAAAATCCTACAAAAAGAAGTAGATTTGGCCTAGTAAAACCCTCCCAAGTATTGAGGACATCTACATGAAACGTTGCCGTAGAAAAGCAGCATCCATCATCAAAGATCCTCACCACCCAGGCTATGCTCTTTTCTCACTGTTGCCATCAGGTAGAAGGTACAAGAGTCTCAGGACTCACACCACCAGGTTCAAGAATAGTTGCTACCCCTCAACTATCAGGCTCTTGAACAAACGAGGATAGCTACACTCATTCAAGGACTCATTTAAGGACTCTTTATATTGTTATTTCATGCTTGTTATTTATTGCTATTTATTTATATCTGTATTTGCATAGTTCATTCACACTTTATAGTTCCTGGTGTTTACAGTTCACAGATTCTGTTTACAGTTATTGTTCTATAGATTTGCTACATATGTCCACAGAAACAGAATCTCAGGGTTGTATCTGGTGACATGTATGTATTCCGATAATACATTTTACTTAAAACTTTGAACTTTAAGAAATCAAAGTTTTGGAAAGCAACCACCACAGCTGAATAGGGAGTGAGCACAAATGAGCTGGGCCCTTTCAGTGGTGGGGCCAGTGATCAAAAGGACAGTCCAGGAGGGAGTGTCACCAGGGCAAGGTCCTTGCAACTAGTCAAATAGAGACCATCCCAAACCCTCCTGTAAATCGATCAAAAAGACTGGTTGCTAAGATCATTCTGATGATCTTCTGTCATGGCATGGAATGTGAACTGTTCTCTGTGAACCTGAAACAAAGTTACCTGGCTGTGATTAAATTTCTGGAAAGTTTTAAAATCAGGAGACAACCTGTAGTGGCTGGAAATCTAAAGCAACACATACAAAATGCTGGAGGAACTCAGCAGGTCAGGCAGCCTCTGTGGAAAAGATTAAACAGTTGACATTTCAGACTGAGAATTTTCATCAGGACTGAATGAGAAGTGGGGTGATGCCTGAATTAAAAGGGGGGGAGGGGGAAGAGGCTGGCGCGAAGCGGCTAGGTGGAACACACACAAAATGCTGGAGGAACTCAGCAGGCCAGGCAGCAACTATGGAAAAGAGTACAGTCGATGTTTCAGGCCGAAATGCTTTGGCAGAAATGGATAAGAAAAGCTGAGGCATAGATTTAAAAGGTGGGTGGTGGATAGAGAGAACCACCAGGTGATAGGTGAAACCTGGAGGGGGAGTATTGAAGTAGAGAGCTGGGAAGTTGATTGGTGAAAAAGACAAAAGGCCATGGAAGTAAAAAAAGTGGGGAGGGGAGGGGGAAGAGCACCAGAGGGAGGTGAAGGAGGGAAAAGGGGATGGGAAACGGAGAAGGGGTGGGTGGGTTGGGGAGCATAACCGGAGGTTTGAGGAATTGATCACCAGATGGCACTATAATCGATGTTGATTTGTGGTGGGAGATCTTGGGGATGGTGTTTGAAATTGCACACTGGACCACTGGGTCAGATTGCTAAATTTGTGTGAGAACTCCTAACTACATCACGGAAGAGATGCCATTGATATCGATCCCTTTGATAACAAAGAAAAGGCTGTTGGGGAAATGATCTAGCTTCTCAGTTTTTGACGTTCTGTTTTGGGAGAGCTGGGAGGGAGTATTCTATTCCAGCCAGCCTTGATCCGGAGTATGGTAACAGCCTTGAGGGAAACCCCTAATAGCCTCGGTGGAGTGAGCGTTTTAAGGGCTGGCATTTCCTCACATACCATTTGTTTAATTGGAAGGTCCTGACTCTTAAATGTGAATCCCCCACATGACAGAGTGTTGGTGTGGGCGGTATGTTGGGTAAGAACATGATAACATAAGAAACAGGAGCAGGAGTCGGCCATCTTGGCCCATCGAGCCTGCTCTGCCATTCAATAAGATCATGGCTGATCTGGACATGGCCTCATCTCCACCTTTCCTCCATAGCCCTTAACTCCCCTACTATGCAAAAGTCTATCCAATCCAGTCTTAACTACAGGTACAAGGTGCAAGGTGGATGGCAGGTGTGAGCAGGAACAGTATCCTGTGACGGCTGTGTCTATGCCACATGATGTTGTGAAGGTGGGCAGTTGTGGAACGCTTACTGGATGTGCGGTTCCTCGGCTTACCCGTGGTTCCCACAGGCTGGTGCAGCTGACCTGTGGTGCTGTATATATGCCACCCCAGTGCCCTGGGTGAGCAAATTCCCCATGCTGGTCAGTGAGAGAGCTATTACAGAGGAAGATTTTGAATGATAGCCTTTCTCAGCATGGTACGGCCGGACTGTCCCGGGAACCGACTTCAATGGCATTAGATCACTTGCTCACAAAGGAAGATGACACTACTACTGTTGTTGGTCAATAACGTTGCACCTACATTCCAGGTGGGTTGGGTAACATCACTCACCTGGTCGATCAAATCTGAGAGTCAGTGTATAAGATCAAGTGGGGGGAACCAGCTCGTTGGCTATTTGACTCCAGGGTGGGGCTGGTGGCTTTTGGGGATCAGGGAGACTGATGAACTACTGTAGTATCCTAGATAGATAGATACTGTATTGATCCCAGAGGAAATCGCAGTTTCACAATAGCATAAATATAAATATTAGAAGAGAAGTAGAAAGAATAAAAAAATAAGTTACCATAAACAGTCTAGCAGGCATGGGTCATCACTTCCCTGGTTACAGCTTGATTCATAATGGAGCCTAATAGCCAAGGGTAAGAATGAACTCATAGAGCACTCTGTAAGGCAACTGCAGCGCAGTTGTCTCAGTCTATTACTATAAGTGCTCCTCTGTTCAGCTAAGGTGGCAAGCAGAGGGTGAGAAACATTGTTCAGAGTTGCCAGGATTTTCCGTAGTGTCGTTGGTTCTATCACAGCCTCCAGTTTGATCCAACCTTTCTAATCAGTTTCTTGAGCCTGTTGGCATCACCTGTGTTGATGCCACTGCCCCAGCACACCACTGCATAGAAGATTGCACCGGCGAAGGCAGACTGGTTGACTATTGGAGGTGACTACTGGGTTTACGGTACTGGGTTTTGTACTTTTGTGTTTTGTAAGTGGGAGTTTGCAAGAGTCATGCTAGTCTGAAGTTTGGATCATCACGTTTGCACTTTTGAGGGGTGGAGTGTCCTGTGGAGGGGGGGGGGGGGGGAATGAGGCTTATTCTGATTGTTGAAAATCACTTCCATCATGATTGGTTACGTTAGATACTGCAGCTGCTTTTCCCATTGGATAGATGCCTGATGTTCAGGTATACAGAGGGAAGTTCTTTCTCTCTCTTCCTTTGTTTAAGGCAAGCGGTGCACATGACCATTGGGAAGATATGCTCTGTGCACATTTTTAGCTAAGTATGCTTGTTGAATATTCAGCCTTGTAGTTTCTGCAACTTGAGGAACATCAGAGTTGGTTT
Organism: Hemitrygon akajei; assembly: GCF_048418815.1. Lineage (NCBI taxonomy): Eukaryota > Metazoa > Chordata > Chondrichthyes > Myliobatiformes > Dasyatidae > Hemitrygon > Hemitrygon akajei. The sequence continues at coordinate 185,775,095 of NC_133126.1, read as the reverse complement.
GATTTTTAAGTAAATGATTAATATACTTTTCTGAAGTCAATGGTTTCTGTCTCAATTGCTAGACCATAAACCTGATTCAATATTACAGCTGCCTAGTAACCCACCTATTTATTACTAACCTAATCACAGGACAATTTATAACCAATTGACCTACTAACTGGTACACAAGACCATAAGATATAGGAGCAGAATTAGGCCATCTGGCCTATCAAGTCTGCTCCCCATTTCATCATGGCTGATCCATTTCCCTCTCAGCCCCAATCTCCTGCCTTCTCCCCATTCCCTTCATACCATGACTAATCAAGAATCTATCAACCTCTGCCTTAAATATGCCCTATGGCCTGGCCCCACAGCTGCCTGTGGCAATTAATTCTACAGATTCACCACTCTCTGGCTAAAGAAATTCCTTCTCATCTCTGTTCCGAATGGATGCCCCTCTGTTCTGAGACTGTGTCCTCTAGTCTTGGATCCCACACCATAGGAAACATCCTCTCCACAGCCACTCTATCAAGGCCTTACAAGATTCGATAGGTTTCAATGAGATCCCCCCTCATTCTTCTGAATTCCAGTGAGTACAGGCCCAAAGCAATCAATCAGTCCTCATATGGTAACTTTTTCATTACTAGAATCATTCTTGTGAACTTCCTCTGTATCCTCTTCAATGTCAGCACATCCTTTCTTAGATAAGAAGCCAAAAACTACTCACAAGACTCCAAGTGAGTCCTTACCAATGCCTTATAAAGCCTCAACGTTACATCCTTAAAAACATATTTTTTGAAATATAAAATGAGCTTTGTGACAGTGAGGTTCAACCCATGTTGGAGGGACATCTCCTCATCTTATAACAGGGCATGGATCAGGCATCCAGACTGACCATCAACTTCTCCGACTGCTTTTCTGTCTGTAGCAGAACGGGCCATTTCTGTCTGTCAACAGTCTGTGACTTGGCTCAGTTTGGATCTCACCATTAGTATTATTTCAAGTTTTGATCATGTCCCACCGTGCTACAAAGAGCACATGATATTACATAGCTGCTCCAGGAGACTTTCAAATTACTCTGAACCCCTCTCCCCGGGTCATTAATGATGGTGAACTCATTGACGACAATACCAACGAATATGAAGGGGTAGGCAGGAATTGGGATGGGAAAGCTACAGGTCACTTGTTACCCAAGACAAAGGTGTTTGAGAGAATTGTGTACCCGGAGAGAATGGTACAACACGTGTTCTCAAGGGTAGAACAACAGGAGGTAGAACAAAGCTGATTTTCTCAAGAACTAGAGCTGATGGAAGAATTTAGTTTTTTTCCCATGCAGCTCTTCCTGATACTTTCATTGACTGAAAGACAGACTCTTCATCCGAGATTAACTCGGCACTATATTTTTGTTCCCGGTTCCTTGCATTCTGATAGCCGAAGCTTGGCAGTGTCTGAGAGATACATCCACTCCCACTTTCCTCTGCCCTTTCTTTCAAATCCATCTTAAGAACTGGTAAGAAAGGGCTGAAAGTCTCACCTCGGCTGCCTTTATACCCAGGCATCTTCGAACTGTAGAGAAAATATGAGCACGCAGAGAAAACCCACTCAGTTCACGGGCAGAACGTAAAAACTCCATACACGAGGCACCAGAATTGAACTCAGAACTCTGAAACAAAATCCCTCTGAGCTGTAAAAGTGCCGTGCTAAACATTAGCACCCTAAATGAGTACTTGGATCGTAAAAGCATCCAGGACTATGATAAAGCAACAATAAATCAAATGGGTATACATGGGTACTTGATGGTCAATGTTATCTTCCCTCGAGAAAAGTAGATACATGGAGTGATACGGAATTGGGCCCCCCACCCCCCATGTCCAACTCCTTTTAGTTGCTTCAGCGAAAAGGAACAGAGGATGAGAGGGCAGAATTTAAAGGAGAGTGCGGAATGATTTGAAAGGGTCCTCAGAGATGACTTCTTCATTCAGAGGGTGATGCGTGTATGTGATAAACTGGCAGGCACAGTGATATTTAAAATACATTTTGACAAGTTTGTGGATAGGAAGGGCTTGGAGTGGTATGGGCGGGATGCAGGGAAATAGGGCTATATCAGCTGGGTGCCTTAGTTGGCATGGACAAGTTGGTCTGAAAGGCCTTATTCTTCAGACCGACTGATCCATGCCATCAAGGACATGCCAAACAAGGACAAGCAAGGACAAGTTTAATTACTCTGCTCTTTGACACCCCCACTGTGCCGAGGGTTGTTTTAATCAAACACTCCACAAGAAATTGATGGCATGAACCAGTGACAGATCTCGTTGGAAATGGGGAGCAAACTGACTGAAGTGTGAACCCGGATTTCAGTTTAGTTCCATGCACTCCTATCTGTTGAGTTAGGTTATATAATCACAGGGATGGTTTCATGATAGGAATTATCACTTCCTTCCTTCCTTAGCTATCTGATATGGTCACTGGGTGATGCTGTTTTTATCTGTTGCTGTCTTTTTCTGGTTGAGATTCTGCAACCAGCCATTGGTTTAGCAGAAAGGAATTTCCCCATCACTGAAGTTACAGCATTTCACTGGGAGTGAGGAGCAAGCATCCTCCAGAGAGTTGGGAATGCTTGTGGAAAAGACCTCCTAACCAAGAGGAGAAGTCAGAAGAGAAGGCAGATACTCAAGAACCCCGTTTTAGTTCAAACCGTTAAGCGGAGTCATTCTGTTTTCTCCTGTGGTTCTGTATTTAGTTAGCAAATCCAACTAAATTAGGGTGAGCAGAATTGGACCAGTTTAAGTCAGGTTCTTTAAGGTACATTATGGTGAAAAGTGTACTTACATCAGAATCGAGTTTATTATCATTGGCATATGTTGTGAGATTTGTTGTCTTTGAGGCAACCGTACAATGCAATACATAATAATAAAGAGAAAACGTGAATTGCAGTCAGTATATACAGTATACAATATATTAAATTGTGAAATTAAATAAGTGGTGCAAAAACAGAAATAAAGGCAGTGAGGCAGTGTTCTTGGGTTTAATGCCCATAAGATATAGGAGCAGAATTAGGCCATTTGCCTATTAAGTCTGCTCCACTATTTCACCATGGCTCGTCCAATTTTCCTCTCAGCCCCAATCTCATGCCTTCATCCTGTATCCACTCATGTCCTGACCAATTGAGAATCTATCAAACTCTGCCTTAAACATACATAAAGACTCGGCCTCCACAGCTGTCTGTGACAAAGAATTCCCCAGATCCAACACTCTGATGAAAGAAATTTCTCCTCCTCATCATTCTAAAAGGACACCTCTCTGTTCTGAGGCTGTGTCCTATCTTCTTAGAGTTTTCCATCAAAGGAAACATCTCCACATCCACTCTATCAAGGCCTTTCACCACTCAATGTTTCAATTTGGTCACTCATTCTTCTGAGTACTAGTGAACACAGGCACCGGCCCAGAGCCATCAAACGGTCTTCATATGACAAGCCATTTAATCGTGGGATCCTTTTTGTGAAGCTCCTTTGAACCCTCTCCAGTTTCAGCACATCCTTTCAAAGATAATGGCCCAAAACTGCTCATAATACTTCATTCAGAAACTGATTGGCAATGGAGAAGAAGCCATTTCTGAATCATTGTGTGTGCTCCTTCAGGCTTCTATACCTCCCTCCTGATGGTAGCAATGAAAACAAGTCATGACCTGGGTGATGGGGGTCCTTAATGATGGATGCTACCTTTTTAAGATGTCCTGGTGCCCACAATGGTGCTGATTAACTTTACAACTCTCTGCAGTTTACATCCAATGTAATGTCCACATTTACAATGCCACCATGACCTAGCAATTGATTCTGTGATATTGGTTGAGGGATTGTTAACAAAAACATTTTCAAAATTTGTGCCTTGTTCAGATTCAGCAGCAAGAAATATTCACAAAGGAGACACTTCACCTGGATTCAAGGTTATAAGAAATTATTTTATTACATTAATATAAAGAATAAATCCAGAATAAAAGAAAATATTAGAGGTAGTAAAAGACAAAATAATAATTATCATCCAATCACTAATCCACACTATACAATAAACTGCTGGAGAAAACCATAGGTTTCCAACATCTTTTCATCTCTCCCTCTAAACTCTAACTCTACACACTACTTATGACCCAGTTTAATAGAAAATTCCCATTTGCTTCTTGTTATACGCTTCAAAGATCTAACATTACTTTTACATCTTTTAAACTTAACACCTTACTAAAATGCCTATATGGCACATTCACAGCTCTACATCAATTTGATTGTCAATTCCACAAGGAATTCTTTCAGGCTTGTGAGCCATGACCTGCTGCTTGTAAAGCCATGCTGACTATCCCTAATCAGACTATGCTTCTCCAATTCGTTATAAATATTGTCTCTGACAATCCTCTCTAATAGTTTGCCCACCTTTGATGTCAACCTCATTTGCCTGTAATTCACAATATTATTGTTACTTCCTGTCTTCAACAAAGGAATAACATTTACCATATTCCACCCTTCTGGCACAAGAGGACACAAACAACATCACCAAAAGTACAGCTATATCTTTTCTCGATTCCTGTAGTAACCTGTGTATATCCAGTCCCCCTTCCCTCCCCTCTCAAACCCTGGGACTCATCTATTCTAATGCTTTTCCTAAACATTCCCTGTCTTAATGTCAGCATGTTCCAATATATTAACTTGTTGTTCTACACTGTCCTCACAACGATCAAAATAGTCAGAAACAGACAAAAAAAAAAGTGATTATTCTGGGAGAAGCTAAAGATAGCACCAGAGGGCAACTTTGAGTTCATCTGTGAAACAGTTTGAATTCTTCTCTTAATATCTCTTCTTTCCTTTTCAAAATGGCTGATGTGCAGTGGAAATCAGACTGGTTTCTTCATGGCAGTGAGTTCCTGTTCTCAGGCCCTTGCTGGGCGGCTGAGCATTTTCGATATCTCTAGGAACCGCCTGGAAGATCGCGCCTTCAGGGTGTGGTCCTGTGGATGACCCAATTCCTCGGCAGTCTCATGGATTGAAGCATTGTGGGAAATCGGAACATCAAGACAGCGGGAGCAGCTGTCGCAGGCCTCTGCACTTGGGCAATTGCTCTCTCCATGGTGAGAGAGAGCTTGTTGCTGCTCTTGAATCGGCGTGACTTGGACAAGCGACTGCGGACTGTAACATCGGAATGGCGAGCTGGTGGCCTCCCCACTCGCTGTGGCAGGAGTGATAGCTCTCTCTCCCTCGTTAGTGAGAGAACCTGTGGGGTGTTGAACTGTTAGGATGAAGAGTGTTTCTTGAAGGACTCTGGATCATGGTCTCTTTGTTGACTTTGCTGTTGCTTGCATGGTGGGTGGTGGGGGGGGGGCTGATGCTTTCTGCTGGAGCCAGTGGGGGAAAGAGAGGGGGGAGAGTTGATGTTTTGCTGCTGCTTGTGCGTGAGAGGGGGAAGTGGGCTTTGGGGTTCTAATGCTTTTAGGTCCTTCATTCTTTGGGGGTTTTCTTCTGTTGTGTGGATGCCTGTGAAGAGTAAGAATTTCAGGTTGTACACTGTATATGCTCTCTGATGTTAAATGGAACCATTGAACCATTGAAAAAGTAAAAAGTTTGTTGATACAAGTAGAATGCATTTCAGCCTGGAATGAGATGGAATGTTGCCCCTGTGGAGAGAGAAAAGTTTTATAATAAATTTGAATTATCTGTTGCTAAGTATGCGCCAAGCTTTCAACTGAAGCATTCAAACCAGATGAAGTGTAAATACCAGAGCAAAGCGGATCACCTACATATATCCTTTCTTCAACAAAGAAATTATATTTGCCACCCTCCAATCTTCTGATAATACTCCTGTGGCCAATGCGGATGCAAAGATCAACATCAATGGCACAGCTATCTCTTCAGTCACCTCCCATAGCAATCTGCAGCATATCCCATCTGTTCCAGGGACTTATCTGTCCTAATGTTTGTCAAAAGTCCCAGCACGTCCTCATTGTTATTGTTGACATGTTCCAGAGTATCAGCCTGTTTTATGGTGCCTGCACATTCGTCAAGGTCTCTCGCACAGGTGAAAACTGAAGCAAAGTATTCATTAATGAATTCCCCCTCCTCCCCCAACTCCAGGTACAGTATATTTTCTCTTTAATCACGATCAGTCCTACTCTCACACTACTCATCCTCCTCTTCTTCCAATGTAAGTAGGATGGCTTGAGGTTTTCCACAATCCTATTCGCTAAAACCTTTTTGTGTCCTCTTTGAACTTTCCTAACTCCATTCTTAAGTTGCTTCCTGGCTACCTTGTAAGCACACCAGCACCTCTACTTCCCCAGGAGGCAACAGAAATTTGTAACGTCCCCTTTTGACCCTGACTAATCTCTATTGATACACCATAGAAAGCAACCTGACTAAATATATCATGGCTTTCTATGGCAAGTGCTGTGTCCAAGATTGCTAGAAACTGTAGAGTTACAGTCACAGCTCAGCACAGAGTGGAAACCAATATTCTACCTTTGTGCTTGGTGCACACTTCTTGCTGTCTTGATAAAGCAGCCAAAATCATTAAAGAACACATCCACCTCAGAAATTCTCTCTTCTCCCTCTTCCTATTGGACGGGCAATATAAAACTCTGAAAGCACAATCCACCAGGCTCAAGGACAGCTTCTATCTCACTGTTATAAAACTATTCAACAATCCCCTATTATGAGAAGGTGGAATCTTGACCTCCCAATTTAGCATGTCATGGCCTTACAACTTGATCCCTGTCTGCACTGCCCTTTCCTTGTAACTGCAACACTTCATTCTACCTACCGTTCCATCCAACGACCTCCCTTTGGAAAATCCTCCTCCCGGCTTACAAACAGAAACTGAAGCGGGAGGTCACGGTGTCAAAAGTGGTGTCGCGTTGGACAGAGGAAACAGATGAGGTCCTTCGTGACTGCTTTGAATCGGTGGACTGGTTAGTATTCAAGGACTCGGCAGCTAACCTTGATGAGTATGCCTCAGCTGTCATGGACTTTATCTGGAAATGCACAGAGGACTGTGTGTCTCGCAAGATGATCCGGGTATTCCCTAACTGGAAACCTTGAGTGAATTATGAGGTCCAGTCCCCTTTGAAGGCTAGAGCTGTGGCTTTTAGGTCCGGGGATACCATTCGCTACATGGAATCCAGGTGTGAACTCCGTAAAGCCATTAAGGACGCCAAGAGACAATATCGAGCCAAGTTGGAAGCCCAGGCTAACCAGAGGGATACCAGTAGACTATGGCAGGGTCTAAATGAGATCACTAGGCGCAAAGAAAAGGCTGGGAATATCAATAACTGTAGCGCTTCTCTTCCTGACGAACTTAATGTATTCTACGCCAGATTCAAACAGAAGAGGAGCATCCTGCCCCCTCCGGATGAACCGGACTTGGTGGCATCAAGATTCATCGTCACCAAGGAAGATGTTAGAAGAGCCTTCCGGAATATAAATCCAAGGAAGACGACTGGCCCAGATGGCATCCCGGGACGGGTTCTCCGGGCCTGTGCAAGCGAGCTAGCTGGAGTGTTTGCTGACATCTTCAACTGCTCCCTGCTTCAGTCTAAGATCCCCTCATGTTTTAAGAAGGCAACGATAATCCCGGTGCCAAAGAAAAGCAAGGTGGCAGGCCTGAATGACTATCGACCTGTGGCTCTGACATCAATTGCTGTGACGAGCTTTGAGCGATTGGTTATGGCACACATCAGCCATAGCCTACCGGTCAACCTCGACGCTTTGCAATTCGCCTACCAGAGCAACAGGTCAACGGCAGATGCCATCTCTCTGGCACTACATTCCTCCTTAGAACACCTGGAGAATAAAGACGCATATGTAAGGCTCCTTTTCATTGACTACAGCTCTGCCTTTAATACCATCATTCCAAATAAACTGATTCCTAAGCTCCGGAACCTGGGTCTTAGCACTCAGATCTGCAGCTGGATCTTCAACTTCCTCACAGACAGGACCCAGGCTGTAAAAATAGGGGACAAGCTCTCCTCTACAATCACTCTGAGCACCGGTGCCCCACAAAGCTGTGTAATCAGCCCCCTGTTGTACTCACTGTACACCCATGATTGTGTAGCCAAGTTTCCATCAAACTCAATATATAAGTTTGCTGATGACACCACAATTGTAGGCCGTATCTTGGGTAATGATGAGTCTGAGTACAGAGAGGAAATTAAGAACCTGGTGGCATGGTACGAAGACAATAACCTATCCCTCAATGTCAGCAAGATGAAGGAATTGGTTGTTGACTTCAGAAGGAGTAGCGGACCACACAACCCCATCTACATCGGTGGTGCGCAGGTGGAACAGGTCAAAAGCTTTAAGTTCCTCGGGGTGAATATCACAAATGACCTGACTTGGTCTAACCAAGCAGAGTCCATTGCCAAGAAGGCCCACCAGCGTCTTTACTTCCTGAGAAAGCTGAAGAAATTTCGCCTGTCCCCTAAAACCCTCACTAATTTTTATAGATGCACCGTAGAAAGCATTCTTCTAGGGTGCATCACAACCTGGTATGGAAGTTGTCCTGTCCAAGACCGGAAGAAGCTGCAGAAGATTGTGAACACAGCCCAGCACATCACACAAACCAATCTTCCATCCTTGGGCTCACTTTACACCGCACGCTGTCGGAGCAGTGCTGCCAGGATAATCAAGGACACGACACACCCAGCCAACACACTTTTTGTCCCTCTGCCCTCTGGGAGAAGGTTCAGGAGCATGAAGATTTGTACGGCCAGATTTGGGAACAGCTTCTTTCCAACTGTGATAAGACTGCTGAACAGATCCTGACCCGGATCTGGGCTGAACCTTCCAAATATCTGGACCTGACTTGCACTACCTTACTTTCCCTTTTCTATTTTCTAAATATGGTTTATAATTTAAATTCTTATTATATTTAATTTGATCTGTACTTCAGGGAGCGCCAAGTGCAGAATCAAATATCGCTGTGATGATTGTACGCTTTAGTATCAATTGTTTGGTGACAATAAAGTACCTTTGTTATTGATTTCCCTTGAACTACCGCAATGCAGTGAAATCCACATTTCATAAAGAAATAATTTGCTCAGCTTTGGCGTGCTCTGAAAGAATGATGAGTTTGCCCAGCTTAAAGCATTGCTGTGCTGCAGAAGATGCCATTACTGGGCCAGCCCACGACACTTGGTGCTCTTATGAAAGTTTGGCCACTCCTTAAAGATTTTCACTGAGCTCACCATAGAACCATAGAACATTACAGTACTGAAACAGGCCTTTTGGCCCTTCTTGGCTGTGCCAAACCATTTTTCTGCCTAGTCCCACTGACCTGCACCTGGGCCATATCCCTCCAAACCCCTCTCATCCATATACCTGTCCAAGTTTTTCTTAAATGTCAAAAGTGAGCCCGCATTCACCACTTCATCTGGCAGCATATTCCACACTCCCACCACTCTCTGCGTGAAGAAACCACCCCCCCCCGAATGTTCCTTTTAAACTTTTCCCCCTTCACCCTTAACCCATGACCTCTGTTTTTTTTTCCCCCTCACCTAGAATCCTTTGCTCTCAATGCAGAGTATTCTGAGGAGAACACTAAAGAATACTGCGACACAAATAATGATTTCAACAGTACTGATCACCAAAAGCATGGAGAATAAATTGATGTGCCAAGGAATCACATTTTCCGGCTCCAAACACCTGTTCCATAAGTTGGAATCATTCAGGTAATCCCTGTCAAATGAGGATAAAGAATAGTTAGCAAATCTATAAAGACATGAACTGGGATCTGAAGTCAATGTAAAATTTTAAATTTGAAGTTTCAATTGTAAAAGGTTAATAAGGCACTGTGTCATCTTTTTATGTCCACTCGAGTGAGTAGATGTGTTAATTCTGTAACAGAGATCCCTTCGGTGTTGTATTTGGAATCCCAGCACAAATTCTGCAGGACTTGAACCAGTAACACAGAGTTGTGAGTGCGTGGAATGCACTGCCAGTGAAGGTGGAAGAGGCCGATACGATAGGGTCTTTTAAGTGACTCTTAGATAGGTACATGAAGCTTAGAAAAATAGAGGGCTATGTGGTAGGGAAATTCTAGGCAGTTTCTCGAGTAGGTTACATGGTTGGCATAACATTGTGGGCCAAAGGGCCTGTAATATGCTGTAGATTTCTGTTTCTATGTTTCTAATAACAATCAGAGACAGAAGTGTTCAGCACATGCTAAACCAATTTACGCTTTGCGCTACGCGCCGTCTTACCCTCTGTTGAAAGGATGCCTCCATTCTCCCAGCTCTGTTACACGGCACAGTGGACCAGTTTTTAATGCCACAGATGACACAATGAAGCCATATACAGCTCCCATCACCCCGACCACACTGAAAATTAGCATGCGGTTCTAAAAAAGAGAAATGAATTTAAAATAACCCGATAAGAATCTTGCAAGGAGGGAGGAAGACAATCTGAGACAACAAATTAATATTAATAGAAGATTTTTAATGATGGTAGAATAAACTACAAAGACAGTGAGAGGGGCAAAGAGTCTACAAAATGACCAGCACTTATCTTCTTCCCAAACTTACTCAAACGTTTAGAGGAGACTCTTTCATAGTATTCAAATATTTAGCAACTTGAATGCAACTTCTCTGATTATTTTGGTGACATTATCTTTCTCTATGTTGGTGGTACCTTGTGTTGGCGCGTGGATAAGGCATTGGTCTAGTGATCTGAAGGTCACTGGTTCAATCCTCAGCTGAGGCAACGTGTTGTGTCCTTGAATAAGGCACTTAACAACATATTGCTCTGTGACGACACTGGTGCCAAGCTGCTTGGGCCCTAGTGCCCTTCCCTTGGACAACATCGGTGGCGTGGAGAGGGGAAGGCTTGCAGCATGGGCAACTGCCAGTCTCCCATACCACCCTGCCCAGGCCTGCGCCCCAGAAACCTTCCAAGGTGCAAATCCATGGTCTCACGAGACTAACGGATGCTTAAGTGGTACCAATTCCAGGCCTCTTTTATTTCTGCTTCAACCTTTACCTCCACACAATTTCATTTCCCACTTTAGCACCAGAAAGAGTAACAGTGGTGTTGGTTTATTGTGATGAAGACCAAACATTGCACTGTACAATGAGAGAGAACAAGGCAAACAAATGACAATGCAGAATAAAGTGTAAAAGCTACTGAAAAAGTTCAATGCAGGCAAACGATAAACTGCAAGATCATATGAGGTCAAGAGTCTATCTTATTGTAAAAGAAGTCTGTTCAAGTGTCTGATAGCAATGGGATAGAAGTGGTCCTTGAGCCAGGTGCTATGTGGTTTTAGGCTTTTTTATGTTCTGCCTGATAGGGAGGGGAGAAGGGAGTTTGTCCAGGGTGGGTTTAGTTTTTGATTGTGCTGGCTGTTTTACTGAGGCAACAAGAAGTGTGATCAATGTTCATATACACAGAGTGCGGAGTCTGTACTTCCTTGGGGTTAGGATTACAATGGGACCACTCAGAGTGGTTACAGGGTCTTTGGCCTGTCGAGTTTATGCCCAGCACTAACTATTTCTCTGAGTGAAAATCCCTAATTCAATTTCGGGGTTCTCCGTGATCCCAGGAAAAAGTTGCCATTCCCAAAAAGCCATTTCTTCGTTTGCTCTTGGGCTGATGACATATAAGATAATATGATGCTAAAGCAGGAATATTGGTTGACAATTCTGAAGTCCCACACCATCAAATTCAAGAGCAGCTGCTTCCCTTTAACCATTCAGTTACTGAACCAGTCTAATCACTACCTCAATATACAACATAGTGGCCAACTTGCACTGCAATTCACTTTGACATTTTTTTAATTCTAATTTACTTCTGGAGTTTGTGGCCTAGCTGGTTGTGCAAAAGGTTTACCTGGGGTCAGTGCCAACATTTAACGTGGACATGGAAATAAAAAAGACTGTAGATACTTCAATAAGGAGCAAAAAGACAAACTGATGGAGGAACCCAGCATCTGTATCTGTGGGGGGAGAGATAGACGGTGGATTTACGGATCGAGACCCTTCATCCTGATCTAGATAGGAGATAGCTAATAGGTGATCAGAAGCAGTGGACAAGGAAGGATAATGGCTATGGTAGCAAATCTGGTCGCAGAGCAGGAGTTGGAGAGGAATGGAGAAGGAAGATGGCCAGTAGAAAGAGGAAAAGATACATTGTATAAGAGGAGCCCAAGGTAACTGGTGGACGGGGGAAGGGTGAAGGATGATGAACAGGTCGAGGCAGAGGCACATGGGTGATGGAAAGAGGCAGGATAACAGAAAAGGAGGGGCAGATGAAGCAAGGGATGAGGGGTAGGGTAAGGTTGGAGGCAGCTGATTAAGCAGGAACACAAAAGGATTTCAGTGCTGTAATCTGATAAGTAGAGGAGGTTGAGGAAGCTGGAAAAGGCAGATGGAATCTCAACCAGATGAGGGAGGTAGTGGCTGGACCTTGTGGGTGAAAAGTGAGTGTATGAGGGGGTAGGGGATGAGGATGGATGATGAGGACTGGAGGGAGGTAGGAAGGAGGACAAAATAGGAGGATCAGAAACAGAGAGAGGAGAGGGGTGAGGTGGGAGAAAGAAAACACATCAAAGATGAAGGTCACCTACAACTAGAAACTCAGTGTTCATGCCTTTGAGTTGTAGACAACCTGGGAAGAATATTAGGTGCTAGGTACAAATTGCTGGAGGATATCCATGGGCCAGAAAACTTCTTTGGGTGGAAGTGGACAGTTGGCATTTCACGTTGAGACCCTCGATCTGTATAGATACAGTTCACAGCATCTGCACTCTCTTGCTTTTCAAGAATGTGAGATTTTCCTGCTTAGTTTGTGTTGGGCCTCACCCTGACAGTGTTAGAAGGCCGAGGATGGAAAAGTACGTTTTTCTTTAGCGTGTCGCACCAGACAGTCAGCCGTTCGTGTCTGGCGCGTGGTGTCAGGATTGGTCTCCTTTCAGATTAACCGGGTCACGATATGAACACTCATGACTCGACCCTTGTATTGTTTATGAGGGCCGAGTGGCCAGCGCGACGCTCAACGCGGCACGGATGGAAAGCGTGCTCGGGGGTGGCCCGACTTGGATTCGAACTCGGGAGCCTTTGTTCCGGAGTCCAGCGCTGATGCCATTGCGCCACCAGCTGGCCAAGTACGTATTGGAACGGGAAGAGGCTATAGAATGGAATGTGCGAGTGGACTGGGGTCCTGGCTGGCAGAAGGTAAGGAGACGGCAATCATAGGGAAAGGCAGTGGTTTCCTGGCCTTGGGGGAGGGGTTACTTGCAGACAGGAGATGGACCATTCTGGAGCGCCCTCGATGGAAGATTTACATCAGATGTGTTAAAGACCAGGGAAAGCAGTGACTGAGGAAACATCGATATGTGATCTTCAGTCCCTCAAACTGACAGACTGTCCCCAAATACTGTTGGGGGGGGCACGGCCTACCTGGGGGAAGCAACAGTGGTCGTGCCTCTGGCACAGAGTGCGGCCCTGTGGCTCAGATGGGTAGGGAAAGGAAGAGAATGGCAGCAGTGATAGGGGACTCTATAGTTAGGGGCGATTCTGTGGACAAAAGAAAGAAACGCAGATGGTAGTTTGCCTCCCAGGTGCCAGGGTCCGGGATGTTTCTGATCGCGTCCACGATATCTTGAAATGGGAAGGAGAACAGCCAGAGGTTGTGGTACATATTGATACCAACAATGTAAGTAGGAAAAGGGAGGAGGTCCTGAAAGAAGACTTACAGGGAGTTAGGAAAGAAGTTGAGAAACAGGACCTCAAAGGTAGTAATCTCGGGATTACTGCCTGTGCCATGTGACAGTGTGTATACGAATAGAATGAGGTGGAGAATAAATGCATGGCTGAGAGATTGGAGCAGGGGGCGGGGATTCAGATTTCTGGGTCATTGGGACCTCTTCTGGGGCAGGTGTGACCTGTACAAAAAGGATGGGTTGCACTTGAATCCGAGGGAGACCAATATCCTGGCAAGGAGGTTTGCTAAGGCTGCTGGGAAGAATTTAAAAGAGAATTGCTGGGGGTTGGGAACCAAAATGAAGTGACAGCGGAAAGGGAGGTTGGCTCACAAACAGAGAAAGCTTGGAGACAGTGTGAGAGGGAGGATAGGCAGGTGATAGAGAAGGGACTTGCTCAGTCCGATGGTTTGAGATGTGTCTATTTTAATGCGAAGACTATCATGAATAAAGTGGATGAGCTTAGAGCGTGGATCAGCACTTGGAGCTATGATGTTGTGGCCATTACAGAGACTTGGATGGCTCAGGGGCAGGAATGGTTACTTCAAGTGCCGGGTTTTAGATGTTTCAGAAAGGACAAGGAGGGAGGCAAAAGAGGTGGGGGCGTGGCGCTGTTGATCAGAGATAGTGTCACGGCTTCAGAAAAGGAGGAAGTCATGGTGGGGTAGACATGGAGTCTCTGTGGGTGCAAGTTAGGAATAGGAAGGGGTCAATAACTCTATTGGGTGTTTTTTGTAGACCACCCAATAGTAACAGGGACATTGAGGAGCAGATAGGGAGACAGATTCTGGAAAGGAGTAATAATAACGGTCGTTGCAGTGGGAGATTTTAATTATTTCCCAAATATTGATTGGTATCTCCCTAGAGTGACAGGTTTAGATGGGGTGGAGTTTGTTAGGTGTGTTCAGGAAGGTTTCCTGACACAATATGTAGATAAGCCTTTGAGGGGAGAAGCTGTAATTTAAATGGTATTGGGAAATGAATCTGGTCAGGTGTCAGGTCTCTCAGAGGGAGAGCATATTGGAGATAGTGATCACAATTCTATCTCCTTTACCATAGCATTGGAGAGGGGTAGGAACAGACAAGTTAGGGAAACGATTAATTGGAGTAAGGGGAACTACGAGGCTATCAGGCAGGAACTTGGAAGCATAAATTGGAAACAAATGTTCTCAAGGAAACGTATGGAAGAAACGTGGCAGATGTTCAGGGGATATTCCTGTGGTGTTCTGAGTAGGTACATTCCAAAGAGACATGGAAAGGATGGTAGGGTACAAGATCTGTGGTGTACAAAGGCTGTTGTAAATCTAGTCAAGAAGAAAAGAAGAGCGTATGAAAGGTTCAAAAAACTAAGTAATGATAGAGAGCTAGAAGATCATAAGGCTAGCAGGAAGGAGCTTAAGAATTAAATTAGGAGAGCCAGAAGGGGCAATGAGAAGGCCTGGGTGGACAGGATTAAGGAAAACCCCAAGGCATTCTGTAAGTATGTGAAGAGCAAGAGGATAAGACGTGAGAGAATAGGACCAATCAAGTGTGACAATGGAAAAGTGTGTATGGAACCGGAGGAAATAGCGGAGGTACTTAATGAATACTTTGCTTCAGTATTCACTATGGAAAAGGATCTTGGCGATTGTAGAGATGACTTGCAGTGGACTGAAAAGCTTGAGCATGTAGATACTAAGAAAGAGGATGTGCTGGAGCTTTTGGAAAGAATCAAGTTGGATAAATCTCTGGGACCGGACAGGATGTACCCCAGCCTACTGTGGGAGGTGAGGGAGGAGATTGCTGAGCCTCTGGCAATGCTCTTTGCATCATCAATAAGGACGGGAGAGGCTCCGGAGGATTGGAAGGTTGCGGATGTTGTTCTCTTATTAAAGAAAGGGAGTAGGGATAGCCAAGGAAATTATAGGCCAGTGAGTCTTACTTCAGTGGTTGGTAAGTTGATGGAGAAGATCCTGAGAGGCAGGAGTTATGAACATTTGGAGAGGCATAATATGATTAGGAGTAGTCAGCATGATTTTGTCAAAGGCAGGTTGTACCTTACAAGCCTGATTGAATTTTGTGAGGGTGTGACTAAGCACATTGATGAAGGTAGAGCCGTAGATGTAGTGTATATGGATTTTAGCAAGGCATTAGATAAGGTATCCCATGCAAGGCTTATTGAAAAAGTAAGGAGGCATGGGATCCAAGGGGACATTGCTTTGTGGTCCAGAACTGGCTTGCCCACAGAAGGCAAAGAGTGGTTGTAGATGGGTCATATTCTGCATGGAGGCCAGTGACTAGTGGTGTGCCTCAGGGATCTGTTCTGGGACACCTACTCTTCATGATTTTTATAAATGACCTGGATGAGGAAGTGGAGGGATGGGTTAGTAAATTTGCTGATGTCACAAAGGTTGAGTGTGTTGTGGATAGCGTGGAGGGCTGCCAGAGGTTACAGTGGGACATTGATAGAATGCAAAACTGGGCTGAGAAGTGGCAGATGGAGTTCAACTGAGATAAGTGTGAGGTGGTTCATTTTGGCAGGCCAAGTATGGTGGCAGAATATAGCATTAATGGTAAGAATCTTGGCAGTGTGGAGGATCAGAGGTATCTTGGGGTCTGAGTCCATAAGACGCTCAAAGCAGCAGTGCAGGTTGACTCTATGGTTAAGAAGGCATACGGTGCATTGGCCTTCATCAATCATGAAGGGATGATGAAGGGATCAATCATCATGGGATTGAGTTTAAGAGCTGAGAAGTAATGTTGCAACTATATAGGACCCTGGTCAGACTCCACTTGGAGTACTGTGCTCAGTTCTGGTCGCCTCACTACAGGAAGGATATGGAAGCCATAGAAAGGGTGCAGAGGAGATTGACAAGGATGTTGCCTAGATTGGGGAGCTTGCCTTATGAGAATAGGTTGAGTGAACTTGGCCTTTTCTCCTTGGAGCGACAGAGGATGAGAGGTGACCTGATAGAGGTGTACAAGATGATGAGAGGCATTGATCATGTGGTTAGTCAGAAGCTTTTCCCCAGGGCTGAAATGGTTAGCACGAGAGGACATAGTTTTAAGGTGCTTGGAAGTAGGTACAGCTGAGATGTCAGGGGTAAGTTTTTTACACAGAGAGTGGTGAGTGCGTGGAATGGGCTGCCAGCGGCGGTGGTGGAGACGGAAACGATAGGGTCTTTTAAGAGACTTCTGAATGGCTACATGGAGCTTAGAAGAATAGAGGGCTATGGGTAAAGCTGAGGTATTTCTAAGGTAGGGACATGTTCAGCACAGCTTTGTGGGCCAAATGGCCTGTATTGTGCTGTATATTTTCTATGTTTCTATACAGATACTCAGGGCTTTGCACTATGATTTAAACTGAGATACAGTGGGGGGACTGAGATCTACAGCCAGTTCTTGGCAGGTTAATGAACTTGTAACCAGCAGTGACTGTGTTAAAATGGGAAATGAATTAAAATAAATGTAATTAAATCACCACAATATGTAGCTCTGCAGGGTGTTCCTTACCGGGGATTTTCTGTTGCACTCGCAGGAATCTGGAGAACAACAGCTGCAGTTTGGGCATTGACAGAGTTGAAAGATGGCACCCAGACATCCACCGAGAAACCGGAAGAAGGACTTGCAGGTACAGTCACGACAGCAAACACAGGGGGTACACGTGCATTCAGGGCAAGTCTTGCAGGTACAGTCACGACAGCAAACACAGGGGGTACATGTGCATTCAGGGCAAGTCTTGCAGGTACAGTCACGACAGCAAGTGCAAGGGGCACACTTGCATTCAGGGCAGGATTTGCAGGTGTTGTCATGACAGCAAGCACAGGGGACACATTTGCATTCAGGGCAAATCTTGAAGTTATAGTCACGACAGCAAGCACAGGGGACACATTTGCATTCAGGGCAAATCTTGAAGTTATAGTCACGACAGCAAGCACAGGGGACACATTTGCATTCAGGGCAGGTCTTGCAGGATGCATAGGGCAGATTCTTCCAGCAGGTTCTGCAGTTACATGTGGGGCAAGCTCTCGGTAGCTGGCATTTCGGGCACTTGGGACAGTCACATGGAGCACAGGAAGTGCAGTCTTGACAACGAGGCAATGAGCATTGACAAGCATCTCTCCAGTTGGCCCATTCATTACTATCCCACAGCTTTAGCAGCATGCATACCGGAAAGATCATCTGTGTCCGAGAAAGAAGAGATGTTAGCCTTTTATTCCATTTCTCTAATGAATCTATAATAGAATCAGTAAAATACCACTCCAACTTGCTCATTCACCAGTGTGAAAAAGACAACAAACTGTGCAAATACAAAAAGAAAGAAGTAATAATATTAATAAATAAATAAGCAATAGATATCAAGAACACAAGATGGAAAACATGGGAACATTTCAGCGATGGGACAAATGAAATTAGCCCCTTTGGTTCAAGAGCCTTATGGCTGATGGGTAGTAACTATTCCTGAACCTGGTAGCGTAAGTCCTGAGGCTCCTGTACCTTCCTCTTGATGGCACCTGCAGAAGGAGAGCACATACTGAGCAGTGGGAGTCCCTGATGATGGATGCTCCTTTTCTGCGACAATACTTCATATGGATCTGTTCAATGGTGGGTGCCGGTCTTTACCCACGATGGACTGATGGGATCAACTTTCTGTAAGATTTTCCATTCAAAGGCATTAGTGTTCCCATGCCAGGCTGTGATGCAGCCAGTCAATATACTCTCCACCACACATCTATAGATGATTTTCAAAGTTTTAGAAGTCGCATCAAATCTTTGCAAACTCCTAAGGAACTACAGATGCTGCCAAGCTTTCTTTGAAATTGCACTTACATGCTGGACCCAGCACGGGTCTTCCGAAATGATAACATGAAGGAATTTGAAGTTGCTGACCCTCCCACCTCTGGTCCTCCAAAGAGGATTGGCTCATGGATCTCTGGTTTCCTCCTCCTGAAGTCAATAATCAGCTCCTTGGCCCTGCCAACATTGACTAAGAGGTTGTTGACGTGACACTGCTCACTAGACTTTCAATCTCTCTCCTTTCTGCTGATTCATCACCACCTTGATTTCGGCCAATAACAGCGGTGGCATCAGAAAACTTAAATCTGGCTTTGGAACTGTGCTTAGCCTCACAGTCATAAATAGAAAGTGAGCAGAGCAGTAGATTAAGCACACAACCTTGCGGTGCACTTGGGCTGATGGAGATTGTGGACGAGATGTTGTTGCCAACTGACTAGGGTGTGCAAGTGAGGAAATCGAAGATCCAGTTGCACAAGGGGGTATTGCGGTCAACGTCTTGAAGTTTATTGATTAGTTTTGAAGAGATGATGGCCCAGCAGCGTCTCGACTTTTTGCGAAGGCTGAGGAAAGTCCATCTCCCACCCCCCCATCCTCATCACATTCTACAGGGGTTGTATTGAGAGCATCCTGAGCAGCTGCATCACTGCCTGGTTCAGAAATTGCACCATCTCAGATCGCAAGACCCTGCAGCGGATAGTGAGGTCAGCTGAGAAGATCATCGGGGTCTCTCTTCCTGCCATCATGGACATTTACACTACACGCTGCATTCGAAAAGGAAACAGCATTATGAAGGACCCCATGCACCCCTCATACAATCTCTTCTCCCTCCTGCCGTCTGGGAAAAGGCTCCGAAGCATTCGGGCTCTCACGACCAGACTATGTAACAGTTTCTTCCCCCAAGCTATCAGACTCCTCAATACCCGAAGCCTGGACTGACACCTTGCCCTATTGTCCTGTTTATTATTTATTGTAATGCCTGCACTGTTTTTGTGCACTTTATGCAGTCCAGTGTAGGTCTGTAGTCTAGTGTAGCTTTCTCTGTGGTTTTTTTTATTACTTAGTTCAGTCTACGGTAGTTTTTTGTACTGTGTCATGTAACACCATGGTCCTGAAAAACGTTGTCTCATTTTTACTATACACTGTACCAGCAGTTATGGTCGAAATGACAGTAAAAGTTGACTTGACTTGACTTGACTTGAATGCTGAGTTGTAGTCAATAAGTGGCATTCTGATGTGTGAATCTTCACTGTCCAGATGTTCGAATGTTGAGCGAAGAGCCAATGGGATGGCACCTGCTGTGGACTTGTTGCTCCGGTAGGCAACTTAGAGTGAATCCAAGTTATTTGTCAGGCAGGATTTGATATGTTTCATCACCAACTTTTCAAAACACTTTATCACTCTGGGTGCGGGTACTGCTGAACAGAAGTCATTGAGGCAGGTTGCTTCATAGGCACTGGAATAAATGAAATCAGCTTGAAGTAGATGTTTATCTCAGACTGCGGAAGCAAGAGATTAAAGATCTCAATGAACCCCCCCCCCCCCCCCAGCCTGTTGATCAGCACAGCTCTTCAGTACTAGGCCAAATGCATTTCTTGGGTTCTTCTTCCTGAAGGCTACTTGCACATCGGACTCAAAGACCAAATCACAGGATCACTGGGGGCTGCAGTAGTTCACGATGATTCCTCCATTTATTTGACAGTCAAAGCATGCAAAGAAGGTATTGATTTCATCCGGAAGTGAAACCTTTTGTCACCTACGTCATTTGATTTCACTTTATAAGAGGTTATAGCATTCAAGTTCTGCCACAACCATTTAGCATCGATTGTTGATTAAAGTTTAGTCCAGATTTTCCACTTCACCCATGAGATGAGTTACTGCACTTGAATGCCTCTAACTAGGCTGCAGCAGAATGAGTACCTCATGGTTCATCCAGGACTTCTGGTTGGGGAAGACTCTGGATAATTTTGTGGGGACACGCTCATCTGCAACTGTTTCAATAATATCTGTGACAACTATGGTGTATTCATTCAGATCCGCAGATGGGACCTTGAACGCACAGTTGAGTCAATGACTTGAAGCATTTCCAGAGGAAGCTCCTTTGCTTCTCCTTTGTTGTCCTAATCTCTGGAGCCTTGCTCTTTAGACTGCTGGTGTGCAGGTAGGAGAAGGACAGCCGAGTGATCAGATTAACCAAAATGCAGTCTGGGCATGGAATGGTAGGCATTCCTTATCTTAGTATAACAGTGGTCTAGTGTGTTGGGACCTCTAGTGCTATAGGTTATATGCTGATAGTAATTGGATGGGGTTTTCTTCAAACAAGCCTGGTTGAAACCCTGGACTATGATTTGAACTGTGTCAGGATGGACTGTTTCTTGTTTGGAGTATCTCAAGCATTCATTATAGTCAGCTGCTTGTGGTATGTAGACAGTGGTCAGGATAATGGAAGAGAACTCCCTAGGTAAATAGAATGGACAGCATTTGACTGCTTGCCTGCTCATGGTTGGGGGAACATGAGTTTGAAAAAACTGCCACATCCAGAGCATAACTAAGAGTTTATCATGAAATACACAGCTCCATTTTATGCCTTTTCCAAATCAGCAGTTCAGTCTAACCTGTGAATTGAGAAGTCTTTGGTGTGCTGGAAGCAAACCACACCTCGATTACCCTTAGCACACAAAAGTCTCTCATTTCGCTCTGATACACAGCAATCTTGCAAACAGTTCTTGATCTCCAGGTTTCAGAACAGGTAGGCTTTTCACAGTCTAGTCATGATACTATTCCTGCTTTTCTTTCCCTTTACCTTTAGTTAATTTGACCTTGTGTGGTCCTTTAGGTGTCAACAGATTTTTGTGCACTGGAAGGCTAGTGCATATGCGTTGACCCATTAGCATTTGGACTGATGAACGGTCCTGTCATCCATTTTGCACTTTCTTCATGAAACCCCTCAATACCTTGACCGTACTCTCTGCTGGGCCATTAGTTTTGGTTAATGTTGGCTTGAAGTTATATGTTGAAACCCCCAATCACTGGCAAAGGACTCAAATTCACAGCTTGAAAATTGTGGACCATAATCATTCACTCCATGAGCCTCATAATGGAGGCCTGGACTATATCCTCGTGATCAGTGAGCCTTTGCAGAAATTTCATATGATTCCTTTTCAATTCACAGAGTTCTTCCTGTTGGCTATGTATCATAGGTAGCAATTCCTCCTGTTGATGTGTTGAACTGATGCTGTTGTTCTGATCTTGGGGTCTGTGTAGTCTCCCCATCTTCTTTTAGTTTTTCCTCTTCAGCTTCGGAGAGGATCGTGGAAATATTTTTGATTTCCAGTCTTCAGCTGAAAGTCGATGAGAGACAGATCTGAACCATAGCTACATGATATGGAAGTAAGGCTGGCAACTTCTTCATCATGATAATTGTTTAGTACTGGCATCCTGTGCTGGTGTAGCTGCTATGGATGTCTCTGGAAAGCGGAGTTCTGCGCTTCTCTTGTATAACCTCTTTGGAGCTCTCATGGATGCTGTCACGAGTTTCTTGAGTTACATTAGGTAAGACATCTGTGTACTCTTCAATGAGTGTTGCATGGTCATCTTTGGTTTTTGAAGCCACTACGAAAACATTTTTCACCAAATTGAGCTTTTCATATGCACTCAGACCTACTATTGGCTGTACTCTTTTCTATAATCAGTAGCTGTGCCTTAAGGTGCTGCTCCTTCTGCTTGAAGATCACTACACAGCCCCTTACTGGAGTGTTCTCTTCCAATATAGCCTGTCACTTACAACTTCACTGAGTAAATCTTATTTTTTACTTTGAGAGTCATGTAATCATCGATGGACAACAGATTCACCTGAATGAAATTACTGTATTATTCACAGTCACTGATCAATTAATTCTATTTTACCAGATCCAGTAATCTGTAGAGAATCCACAAAGACTCCCACCACCTCCTCAGCAACCATGTGCACCTGTCTCTTGGTAGCTCAGCTTTGCAGCACTTTGTAAAATGATTCTTCTTCCCACAATTATAGCAGGACCTCCCATAAACGGGACATGTCTACAGCCACATTTGCAGCATGTGCTGTTCGAGCCTGCCTCTTTGCTGTTGCTTTGAGAAATGCCTTGTGCTATGCCCCCCTGTTCTTACTGCATGCACTGATGTTTTTGCCCTGTGCAGCTCCTTAGCTTGTGATCGTGTAGTCTCTGTTGCTCTGCACATATCCACGCCTTTTCCAGCATTAAATAATTTTCATGGAGCAATCTTTCTCTAAGCCCATTATCTGAAGTTCCAGAAACAACTTTGTCTCCAACTAGTGAGTCTCTCAAATCTCCAAACTCACAGGACTTAATGTCTATGAAGCTCAGCCAAGAATTGGTCCAAGCTAACACTTTATTTCTGTTCACAGGAAAAGGACTTATACCTTTCAAACAAAATGCTTTTACTTGGGACAAAATACCCCTCAAATTTTGTCATCAGAGTGTCCAATGTAAAGGCGGTCTCATCAGTTTGAAAGCTGTTGTAGATGTCCAAAGCATCTTTGTCAATTACATGTAGCAAGATAGATGCTTTCAATTTTTCCTCTGCCCCTCCGGCTCTACTTTCCATTAAATACATATTAAATCGCTGTTTGCAGTGCTTCCAGTTACCAGTTAGATGGCTAATAAACTGCATAGGTGTGGGAGGAGTTTGCTTAACATTTACAGGCTCTCATCTGGATTTCTCTGTGTGAATCCAGTGAACATCTGGACACAATGTGGTCTATCGCCTCGCTGGCCAATCTCACTTGCCGCGTCCTTTCTGTCCCCCATCCGAATTAGCATCTCTTTCTCAGTAGGGCATGGTATTCTTTTACTCTCCATGTTTAGACATCATGTCAACTTCTGACACCATGTTATGTTTGTTCTTAATGGCACAGGTAAAAGTGCTAGCACATTTGTATTTATAGGACATTCCTGTAGTGGCTTCAGTCCGACATGAGACATGACACCAGCTTACCAATGACATTTCTGGTTCCAGGTGAACCACCTGTTCTGCACACTGGGATCTGAAGATCTTTATTATGTACACACATCATAACACAATAAGTAAAACCATTGAGCAACATTTACATGAACACAATGCTGATTTGGCAGAAACCCCTTCTATGTGAATTACCTCTTAAAGTATTTTAACGGACAAAATAAGATGCATAATCAAGTCTTTCCAAATACAAAATGTTGCCTTTATTTTAAAATACTTTTTTATTTCGGTTTTCAAAATGCTCACTAGTGTGAGTGAGATGTACTCACCAGTAATCCAGAGCCAATGATTCCCCCGAGGTAGAACACAGTAGGAGAAATGTTTGTGGTGTGGCCTGTCTTGAAATTTGGGAAAAACAGCAGTATATTGGCAGTGAAACTGAAAATGGCAGATCCGAGAAGAACTATAGCGAGAAATGCTGCAGTCTTCCTGGAAAGCATGATTGCTATGAATTTCAGCTGCAGGTCTGTGATTGGAAATTAGCGGAAAGTCTTCAACCTGATACTGCAGTTTGATGAAACCTTTATTCAATTGTCCTAATGTGAGCTCCAGCCAAAGACAGCTTTTTTCCACTTCACTTTAGTGCTTGTGCTAACAGTTGCTAGGTAAAATAAAATGAGCGATCCGGCCACAGAGGAAGCTTTGATTTCTTTATGACATCACTGAAGTGACTCTGATATCACAGCAACTTCTTGTCATCACCAAGCACTTCAAAGCTCAGATGCTAAGTGGTGAAGTACTAAGATGTTAGGTGCCAGTGATACAATCTTCAGAGAAACCTTTTCTTATTTGTTTACTAACTAATGTTGTGATTAGTTTTGGAACACAGTGCTGCCACACTTGCGTGTGACATCATCACAATGTAAACTATAAATGAGTCATAGAACAATACAGCCCATCTTGTCCATGTTGAAACCATTTAAACCGTCTACTCCAATTAACCTGCAGTGGGACCTTAGCCCTCCATACCCCTACCATCCATGTACCTATCCAAACTTAGGTTAAACATTGAAATCAAGCTCACATGCACCACTTGTGCTGTCAGTTCGTTTCATACTCTCGCGACCCTCTGAGTGAAGAAATATCCCCTCATTCCCCTGAAACTTTTCAACTTTCACCCTTAGCCCATTACACTGGTTGTAGTCCCAACCAACCTTATGGAAAAAGCCTGCTTGTAATTACCTTACCGATAACCCTCAAAATTTTGTATACCTCTATCAAATCTCCTCTCAATTTTCTACATTCGAAAGAATACAATCCTAACCAATTCAACCTTTCCTTGTCAGGTCCTCCAGACATAGCAACATCCTTGTAAATTTTCTCTGGACTCTTTCAACCCTGTTTACATCTTTACATCTTACATAGGTGAACAAAACTGCACTCCAAATTAGGCCTCACCATCTTATACAACTTCAACATAGTGTCCCATCTTCTGTATTCAATACATTAATTTATAAAGGACAATGTGCCAAAAGCTTTCATTATGACCCTATCTGCATGTAGCATCACTTTCAATGAATTTTTATCTGTATTCCCAGAACCCAATTGTGGGAAAGTTTTTGGAAAGTATTTTTTGGAACTGGATAAATACCACTGTAATTATTTGGATGTGTTGGCGTGTGGCCTAGTGGGCAAGGCATCAGACTAGTAACCTGAAGGCCACTGGTTCGAGCCTCAGCTGAGGCAACGTGTTTGTGTCCTTGAGCAAGGCACTTAACAACACATTGCTCTGCGACGTCACCGGTGCCAAGCTGCATGGGTCCTAGTGCCTTCCCTTGGACAACATCGGTGGCGTGGAGAGGGGAAGGCCTGCAGCTTGGGCAACTGCCGGTCTCCCATACAACCCTGCCCAGGCCTGCGCCCTGGAAACTCCAGGCGCAGATCCATGGTCTCGCGAGACCGACAGATGCCACCACTGTAATTATTTAGATAGACATGGACTGATTAAGGATCATCAGCATGGGTTTGCATATGGCAGGTCATGTCTAACCAATCTTATAGAGTTTTTTGAGGAAGTTACCAGAAGTGTGGATGGTGGCAGGGCAGTGGATGTTGTCTACATGGACGTTAGCAAGGTAATTGACAGGATCCCTGCATGGGAGGTTAGTCCAGAAGGTTCAGTCACTCAGCATTCAAAATAAGGTAGCAAATTGGATCAGCGATTGGCTTGATGGAGAAGCCGGAGAATGGTAATAGATTGTTGACTTACCAACTGGAAGCCTGTGACTAGTGGAGTGCCACAAGGATGGGTACTGAGCCCTTTGTTGTTCGTCATCTATATTAATGACCTGGATGATAGTGTGGTTGACTGGATCAGCAAATTTCTGGATGACACCAAGGTTGCGGTGTAGTGGACATCGAGGAAGGCTATCATGGCTTGCAGAGGGATTTGGATCAGCTGGAAAAATGGGCTAAAAAATGGCAGGGTGGAATTGAATGCAGACAAATGCAAGGTATTGCACTTCAGTAGGACCAACCAGGTTAGGTCTTACACAGTCATGGGAAACACTGCAGATGCTGGAAATCCAACGCTCCACACACAAATGTGATGAAAGCAACATGTCAGGCAGGCAGCATCTCTTGAAATGACTAAACAGTTGACGTTTCGGGCTGAGACCTAGGGTCTTGGACTGAAATGTTGACTGTTTATTCATTTCCATAGATGCTGCCTGCCCTGCTGAATTCCTCCAGAATTTTGAGTGCAAAGTCTTACACAATGGACGGTAGGGCACTGAGGAGTGTGGTAGAAACAAGGGGTCTGGAATACAGTTCCAAATATCATTAAAAGTGGCATCACAGGTAGATAAGGATTTAAAAATGCCTTTGGAACATTGGCCTTCACAAATCACAGTATCAACTGCTGGAGATGGGATGTTATGCTGAAGTTGTATAAGATGTTGCTAAGACCTAATTTAGAGTATAATGCTTGTTCCTGCCCCACTGAATCTGTTTGTTCCTGCCCCACTTATATCTCCATACCTGAACTCAATTTCATCTCCCCTCCCCCCCCCCCCCCCCCCCCCGGGTCAGTCCCTTTCTACCTACATCCATGACACTTCACACGGTGTAGTGTCACTTCAATGATTTCCAGTTCCCTAGCCCCAGTCATCTTAGTTTCACTATGGATGTCCAGTCCCTATGCACCTCCATCCCCCACCAGGAAGTCCTCAAAGCTCTCCATTTCTTCCTGGACACCAGATCCAACCAGTTCCCCGCCACCACCACTCTCCTCCATCTGGTGGAACTTGTCCTCACTCTTACTAATTTCTCCTTCAGCTACTCTCACTTCCTTCAAATGAAAGTTATAGCCATGGGCTCTCACATGGGTCCCAGCTATGCCTGCCTGTTTGTCAGCTACGTGGAACAGTCTGTGTTCCAAGCTTACACTGGTATCACTCCCCAACCTTTCCTACGCTACATCGAGGACTGCATTGGTGCTGCTTCCTGCACCCATGCAGAACTCGCTGACTTCATCAACTTTGCCTCTAACTTCCATCCTGCTTTCAAATTTACCTGTGTCTTCCCGACACCTCCCTCTCCTTTCTCAACCTCATTGTCTCTAACTCTGGAGACAGCTTATCTACTTTTATAAATCCACTGACTCTCACAGCTACCTGTACTCTACCTCTTTTCACCTTATTTCTTGTAAAAGCACCATTCCCTTCTCTCAGTTCCACTGTCTCCACCGCATTTGCTGCCAGGATGAAGTTTTTCATTCCAGAATGAAGGAGATGTCCTCCTTCTTCAAAGAAAGGGGCTTCCCTTCATCCGCAATCAATGCTGCCTACAACCATATCTCTTAAATTTCACACTCGTTCTCCCTCACCCCATCAGGGATAGGATTCCTCTGCTCCTCACCTACCACCCCACCAGCTTCTATGCCCAGTACACAATTCTCCATTACTTCCGCCAGCTCCAACGGGATCCCACCACCAAGCATATCCTCCCCCCCCACCTCACTTTCTGCTTTCCTCAGGAATTACACCCTAAACGAGTCCCTTGTCCGTTCAGTCCTCCTCGATGATCTCCCTCTGGCGCTTATCCTTGAAGGCAGACCAAGTGCTATGCCTGCCCCTACACCTCCTTCCTCACTACCATTCAGGTCCTCCAATAGTCTTTCCAGGTGAGGTGACACTTCACCTGTGAGTCTGTTGGGGTCATCTACTGTATCTGGTGCTCTCAGTGTGGCCTCCCGTATATTGGTGAGACCTGACATAGATTGGGAGATTGCTTCCTAATATTCCATTTGGGTAGCCTCCAAACTGACGGTGTGAACATAGATTTATCAAATTTCTTGTAATGCACTCCCCTCCCCACCACCTTCACCATTTCCCATTGCCATTTCCTTCTCTCACCTTATCTCCTTTCTGTTCTTCCTTTTCTTACATGTCCTTGTCCTCTCCTATCAGGTTCCCCCTTCTCCACCCCTTTATCTCTTTTGCCAATCAACTTTCCAGCTCTTCACTTCGCCCCTCCACCCTCCCAGGTTCTTCTATCACCTTGTATTTTCCATCCCCTCCCCTCACTTTCTTACTCTGACTTTTCATCTTTTTTCTCCAGTGCTGATGAAGGGTGTCTCAGCCTGCAATGTCAACATTTACTCTTCCTTAGATGCTGCCTGGCCTGCTGAGTTCCTCCTGAATATTGTATTTGTTACTTTAGATTTCCAGCATCTGCAGATTTTTTGTGATTGGAGTATTGTGTACAGTTTTGATCGCCTGCCTACAGGGAAGATATTAATAAGTACAAAGAAAATTCACAAGGATGTTGCTGGGTCAGGAGATCCTAAGTAAAGATTGAATGGGTTAGGACTTTATTCCTTACAGCGTAGAAGATTGAGAGGAGATTTGATAAAGGTATACAAAATTATGAGGGGTATAAATAGGGTAAACTTTTAAGAGATGTTTGGATAAGTACACAGATAGTAAGGAAATGGTGCTCGTGCAGGTCTTCAAAAGGAGGCAATTTAATTGGTTTTGGCATAGACTAGATGGGCCAAATGGCCTGTTTCTTTGCTATCCTTCTCCATGACTCTATGAATCTGATTTCATTAGAGAGAAGACAATTGTTCTTCGTGATGATATTTAACCTTTTAACAATGACCAGGATCCCACCTGAACCCCTTATTTAATAGAATCTGTCTCTCTCTTTCGTGAATTATTCAGGTACCTAGGGCCTCCACAACATTTGGAGTAGAGAACTTCCACAGAATCTCTACCCTGTGGTGATTCTAATCTCAGTTCCAAACATCTGTCCTCGTATCCAGAGACTGACCCGGGCCCTAGACCTCCGCCCGGGAAAGCTTCTTCCTTGGTTCTAGCCTATTAAGCCTTGTCAAGATTGTGAATGTTTCAATGAGATCTTCTCTCATTCTTCTGATCTTGTGTGAATAGAGGTCTTGCTAACCCCATTTCTCTTCATCCAGCAGATCTGCTGTTTCAGGAAGCATTCTGGTGTGCCTTTGTCCCATTGTCTGCATGCAAATCCATTGCTGTGCAGAGACTAAAACTACAAGCAGTCAACCAAACGTGGCTTCCCAAGTGCAGTAGTGTTTTGGTAAGGCATCCATGTTCTGCATTTAAAAGCTCTTGTATTGAAGTTCATCGTACCATTCACCCTCTTTATTGAAGGGCTGCATCTGCTTGCTCGTTTTCGGTGACAGGTTTATGGAGACACACAAATAAGTTTTCATCTGGCATATTTCTCACTTCCACAGTTCCACCTCTGCCTGTGATTTCGCAGATTTGACCTTTTTTTTAAACCTTTAAGGCCCATCTTTTAGACTTCAGTTGCACAACAAAGAAATATATTAATTTCTACAGCATATTGTGCTTCCACCTTGCCCCCAGGGGAGTGCTGTTTCATTTGGCTGTATTCATGTGTAAAACTCTGGAACTAGAATCTCCAAGGCAGTCCTACGTTGAGTGCGATGCTGATGAGCAACTCCTGCGACACCGTTGGTGCCAAACTGTATCGGTCTCTGCCGGTTCTTCAGCTGTGTGGAGAAGGAGAGTCTGCTAGATGGGCAACAGGTAGTTCTCCATGTAGTATTGCCCTGGCTTGTGTATCATGCAGACAGCTGGGATTTAACATCCATGGCTGGACACAGCCAACAGAGGGTCAAAATAGGAGGGTTTCAGGGCAGTGCAGCTCATTGGGCCGGAAGTGCATGTTCCACACTGTATCTCTAAATAAAATATAAGATAATACTGAATTCAATGTCAACTGGGAACTGAGATTCTGTCCAAATATTACTGATTATTCTGCTCAGTTACGGAAATTGCTTGAATGTTGGATGGTCATTCAGCCCTGTTACCACCCTCAGATGATAACCAATGCATGTGGCCCAGACAAGAAAACCATTGTCTCCCAGGGCCATAGACCCAGGTTCAACCCTGACCTCGGGTTCAGTCTCTGCAGAGTTGGTACATTCTTGCTGTGATCACCTAGGCTATCTCTGGATTTTCCAATTTGCTTTCACATCCCAAAGGATGCATCGGTTAGTCGGCTACTGTAAGTTGCTGCTGGTGTGCAGATGGGTGTCAGAATATGGAAAGAGTGTTTCAAAATGTGGGGAAAATTATAAGTGAGATTAATGTAGGATTGATGTACTGTAAATGGTCAGTTGGTAGTTAACAAAGGTCTGTTTCTCTCTGTATCTCCTTATACTAAAAGTAAGTTGCTGATTCCAGGTTCTGGTGCACGCTGGCAACCTCTTCTGCTGGAATTTGCTAACCATTTTAAATGCAAAAGGATGGACTGAGAATATGAAGTTCTTCCACCTACCCAGGTGGAATGTTACTGAAGAGTTGTGAGGTGGCATTTACTTTGAAATCACTGGCCCTCTCTGGAGGGAAACGACTGCTACATATTTTGTTGACAGGATTCCAGAGATAGCAAAGCAAGAGCTTGCCTCCCACCGATCACCTTTTGTCTGTGCACTGGAGACTGCATCTCCAGCATCCAAACACAAGCTACAGGTGCAGGGGTCGGTAAGGATCCACTTTCATAGAAACATAGAAAACCTACAGCACAATACAGGCCTTCGGCCCACAAAGCTGTGCCAAACATGTCCTTACCTTAGAATCTATAGAGTCTACGAATAATCAATACTTGTTCTTCTGAAATGAGTCATGGTCAGCTTGATACTCAGTCAAATCAAATGACAGCCATGGGGAAGTGAGTGAGTTTACCTGGATGATTCAGAGTTTGCTCTGGTGCAAGGTTGGCAGAGTTTAGGTGGGGTCCACCATTGATGTACACAGACAGGATTTGTACTGGATTTCCACTGAATCCATTGCAGTGACACTATACTGTGAAATCCACCAGGAAATTTGGCAGTCAGAATACCCAGCTTCAGGACAATGTTTAAAAACTATGTACAGTATTGTATTTTATTTAGTGGCACAGAGTGGAACAGACTCTTCTGCCCACCCAGCAACTCACCTATTTAACAGTAGCCAAGTTACAGGACAATTTACAATGACTGATTAACCTACTGATGCACCATCAATAACTCTCGGAGACACGAGTCGAGGTAGGCTTTTATTAACTGGAAGAAAAGCACTGTCAGCAGCAAGAGACCATCACACAACATCCTGGAGACTGAGGGAGGAGCAGTGCCTCCAATCACCTTTATACAGGGATCTGTGGGAGGAGCCACAGGAGCAGTCAGCAGGGGGGGGCATGTCCAGACAGGTATATATAGTTCACCACATTCTCCCCCCCCCCCTTTGTTTTAAAAGAGAGTCCCCATGGGGCGAAGTTTCCTACAAGTATATTTACAGGTTAAGTCTATCAGGTGGTCGAATCTGTCGCTGCGATCTACGTAGCACCGGTGGTGATTGCACAGGTGCCGGTGGTGATTGCACAGGTGCCGGTGGTGATTGCACCGGAGACGGTGGTTGTGCTGGTTCTGGCCTGACTTGAGGTGTCAGCCCATTAGGCGTCAGTGATCCCTCATGCGTGTGCGTGGCGCCCGGTATGGGAGTGTTGTGAGGAGTCTGTGTAGGGCTTGGTGTGTGCGGTGTCTCGTGGGTATATACATCAGTGGGTACGGGGTTCATAGTCACCGTGGAGTGTTCGGGGTAGGGGTCTGCTGCTCCTGCGGGCGCCAGGTCGCGGACGGAGACCGTGTCCTCCCGCCCATTAGGTAAGACCACGTAGGCATACTGGGGGTTCGCATGTAGAAGGTGAACCTCTCAACCAGCGGGGAGTATTTATTGCTCCTCACATGTTTCCGGAGCAGCACTGGCCCTGGGGACGTCAGCCAAGCTGGTAGGGTGGTCCCAGTGGCAGACTTCCTGGGAAAAGAAAAGAGTCGCTCGTGAGGGGTGGCATTGGTGGATGTACATAACAGGGAGCGGATGGAGTGGAGTGTCTCGGGGAGGACCTCCTGCCAGCGAGAGATCGGCAACCCCTTTGACTTAAGGGCTAAAAGTGTGGCCTTCCACACTGTGGCATTCTCCCTCTCCACCTGTCCATTTCCCCGGGGATTATAACTCGTGGTCCTACTAGTAGCAATGCCCCTAGCCAGCAGGTACTGGCGCAGCTCGTCACTCATAAACGAGGACCCTCTATCACTGTGGATATGGCAGGGATATCCAAACAGAGTGAAGAGCTGGCGTAGGGCTTTTATGACGGACGTGGCAGTGGTGTCGGGGCAGGGGATGGCAAAGGGGAACCGCGAGTACTCATCAATTATGTTGAGAAAGTAGACATTGCGGTCAGTGGAGGGAAGGGGGCCCTTAAAGTCGACACTCAGTCGCTCAAAGGGGCGGGTGGCCTTGATAAGTTGTGCCTTTTCAGGACGGTAGAAGTGCGGTTTGCACTCAGCGCAGACTTGGCAGTCCCTGGTCATCGTCCTGATGTCCTCAAGAGAGTAAGGCAGGTTCCGGGCTTTCACGAAATGGTAAAATCGGGTGACCCCCGGGTGGCAAAGATCTGCATGGAGGGCGTATAGCCGGTCGAGCTGCGCGCTGGCACACGCTCCCCGGGATAGGGCATCAGGGGGCTCATTGAGCCTTCCAGGCCGGTACAGGATTTCATAGTTGTAGGTGGAGAGTTCTATTCTCCACCGCAAAATTTTATCATTTTTGATTTTGCCCCGCTGTTGGTTGCTGAACATGAACGCAACTGAGCGCTGGTCGGTCAGCAAGGTGAACCTTTTGCCGGCGAGATAGTGCCTCCAGTACCTAATAGCTTCCACTATGGCCTGGGCTTCTTTCTCCACCGCGGAGTACCGAATTTCAGGGCCTTGGAGGGTATGAGAGAAGAATGCTACTGGCCTGCCTGCCTGATTGAGGGTAGCAGCCAGCGTGAAATCGGAGGCGTCACTCTCTACTTGGAAGGGAATGGTCTCGTCCACCACATGCATCGTTGCTTTGATAATGTCCCCTTTAATGCAGCTGAAGGGGAAATGTGGTAGACTTGACCAGGGGGTGGGCCTTGTCTGCGTAATGAGGGACCCATTGGGCGTAATAGGAAAAGAAGCCCAGGCACCGTCTGAGGGCTCTGAGGGTGGTGGGAAGAGGGAGTTCTAACAGGGGGCGCATACGGTCGGGATCAGGGCCAATGACCCCATTCTCCACGACATACCCAAGGATAGCGAGTCGGGTGGTTCCGGACACACACTTGTCCCTGTTATAGGTAAGGTTCAGGGCTTTGGCCACTTGGAAAAATCGTTGGAGGTTGGCGTTGTGATCCGACCAGTCGTGACCACAGATGGTGATATTATCCAGATAGGGAAATGTGGCCTTCAGTTGGCACTGGTCCACCATCCGGTCCATTTCCCTCTGGAAGACAGAGACACCATTTGTGACACCGAAGGGGACGCATAGGAAGTGATAGAGCCTGCCGCCCGCCTCGAAGGCAGTATAGGGGCGGTCCTCTGGGTGGATGGGGAGCTGGTGATAAGTGGATTTCAGATCTATGGTCGAGTACACCTTGTACTGAGCTATCTGGTTGACCACATCCGCGATGCGGGGTAGGGGGTACGCGTCAAGCTGCGTGAACCTATTGATGGTCTGGCTATAGTCCACGACCATCCTATTTTTCTGCCCGGTCCGAACAACAACCACCTGGGCCCTCCAAGGACTTGTGCTTGGCTCAATGATCCCCTCCCTGAGCAGCCGCTGCACCTCTGACTGAATGAAGGCCCTGTCCCCCGCGCTGTACCTCCTGCTTTTAGTTGCCACAGGTTTACAGTCGGGGGTCAGG
Organism: Hemitrygon akajei; assembly: GCF_048418815.1. Classification (NCBI taxonomy): domain Eukaryota; kingdom Metazoa; phylum Chordata; class Chondrichthyes; order Myliobatiformes; family Dasyatidae; genus Hemitrygon; species Hemitrygon akajei. Next base: position 185,741,375 of record NC_133126.1, on the reverse strand, counting down.
TTGGCAAACAGTGGTGGGGGAGGGATCTTGAGGGTGGAGAGGCTGCAAGTGGTGTCAGTAGCACAGCTGTCGGCATGGTGCTGGGTGGGATGTGTGGGTCGGTGTGTGTGTGTGGTCAGTAGCGGGGTATATGACGAAGTCCCACAAAACTGAGGATTCCTGACAGTGAGTGGTGGGAGGGGCCCGTCATATGCCATAGTCACACTTTCGAGGTGGCTCTGGAAGTCCAGCCCCAATAGCACAGGCGCGCAAAGTTCCGATATTCTGTGCCCTGCACCACCAATGTCGCTACACAACCCACCCGGATGTCTGTGGAATGCGACCCAGAAGCCATGGTGACCTTCTGGCTTAACAGCTGTGTCACGAGTCCGCAGCTTTGCACCGTGTCCGGGTGAATAAAACTCTCAGTGCTGCCCGTGTCAAACAGGCAGCTAGTCCTGTGCCCCTCCACCAGGATGTCCATCATTGACCTTGCAAGCTGGTGTGGGGCACTTTGGTCGAGGGTTACGGAGGCCAAAGTTGAACCGCCGTCTTGGTGCCCGGTAAGCACCCGTGGGTCGGGGGCGGGGCGAGGTGGCGCCAACAAAGATGGCCGCCCCCATGCCTCGCACGAGGCGGGCAGGCAAGATGACGGTGACCAAGATGGCGACCCCCATGCCTCGCACGCGGCGCTGCCCGACCCCGCTCGTGGTTTAGACTTACAGACCTTGGCGAAATGGCCCTTCTTTCCGCAGCTGGAGCAGGTAGCTTCTCGGGCCAGGCAGCGTTTTCGGGGGTGCTTTTCGAGTCCACAGAAGTAACACTGCACGGACTTGCAACTGGCAGGAGCCGAGGTCGATTTGCCGGCGGGTGGCGGGGTCTGCAGCGTCCACGGGACCGGCAGGAGATCACGCAGCTGGACAGCATCAGCGTTGTGCAGGGCAGCCTCCAGCGTGTCGGCCAGCTCGATCGCCGAGTGTAAGGTAAGATCGGCGTTTTCCATCAGCCGCTAGCGCACGTACACTGACCTGATCCCTTTAACGAAGGCGTCTCGTACCTGGAGCTCCGTGTGCTATTCCGCCATCAGTCCCCTGCAGTCGCAGGCCCGCACAAGTGTCTGTAGAGCCCGGACAAACTCAGTGCTCAACTCTCCGGCCCACTGCCGCCGTGTCGCTAAGCGATGTCTTGCGTAGACGGTGTTCACCAGCCGCAGGTACTGTCTTTTGAGGGCGTCCAGTGCCCCTTGGTAGGTCGGCAGGTCCCTGATAAGGGAGAATACCTTCAGACTGACCTTGGAGAGGAGGATTTTGTGCATAATAGCGGGCTCAGTCACGGGAATCTCTTCCAGGTATGATTGGAAGCATGCAAGCCAGAGTTCAAAGGCAAGAGCTGCTTCTGGGGCTTGAGGATCAATGTCCAGTTTTTCCAGACGCAAAATACTTTCCATTCTTCCAGTTAATAAAATTGATGCACCATCAATAACTCTCGGAGACACAAGTCAAGATAGGCTTTTATTAACTGGAAGAAAAGCACTGTCAGCAGCAAGAGACCATCACACAACATCCTGGAGACTGAGGGAGGAGCAGTGCCTCCAATCGCCTTTATACCGGGGTCAGTGGGAGGAGCCACAGGAGCAGTCAGCGGGGGGGGGGTGTCCAGACAGGTATATATAGTTCACCACACCTACTAACTGGTATATCTCTGGAACAAGGAGGAAACAGGAGCATCTGGAAAAACCTAAGCTGTTCAACGGGAGAAGGTACACAAACTCCATACACCCAAGCTCGTGCATTGCTATCTTCAGGGTCCTGTCAACAAAATACGCACCAGTCTTCTGGTTCGTATTCTGCATGGAGGACGGTGACCAGAGATGTTCCTCAGGGATCTGTTCTGGGACCTCTCCTGTTTGTGACTTTTATGAATGACCTGGATGAAGAAGTAGAAGGGTGGGTTAGTGAATTTGGTGATGATATAAAAGTTGGGGTGTTGTGAATAGTCTGGAGGGTTGCTGGAGGTTACGTTGCTACATCAATAGGATGCAGAACTGGGCTGAGAAGTGGCAGATGGTGTTCAACCTAGATAAAGTGTGAAGTGGTTCATTTTGGTAGGTCAAATTTGAAGACAGAATATAATATTAAGGGTCAGACTCTTGGCAGTGTGGAGGATCAGCAAGATCTTGGGGTCCGTGTCCACAGGACACACAAAGCTGCTGCACAGGTTGACAGTGTTGTTAAGAAGGTGTATGGTGTGATGGCCTTGATCAACCATGGGATTGAGTTCGAGAACCGTGAGGTAATGTTACAGCTATATAAGACCTTAGTTAGACCCCACTTGGAGTACTGTGTTCAGTTCTGGTCACCTCATTACAGGAAGGATGTGGATGCTATAGAAAGAGTGCAGAGGAGATTTACAAGGATGTTGTCTGGATTGGAGGGTGTACCTTATGAGAGTAGGTTGAGTGAACTCGGCCTTTTCTCCTTGTAGCGACAGAGGATGAGAGGTGACCTGATATAGGTGCATTAGATGATGAGAGACATTAATTGTGTGGATAGCCAGAGACTTTTTCCCAGAGGTGAAATGGCTAAGATGAGGGGGCATAGTTTTAAGGTGCTTGGAAGTAGGTACAAGGGGGATGTCAGAGGTGAGTTTTTCACACAGAGAGTGGTGGGTGTGTGAAATGCAGTGTTAGCGAAGGTGGTGGAGGTGGATACAATAGGGTATTTAAGAGATTCTTAGATAGCTACATGGAGCTTAGAAAAATAGAGGGCTATGCGGTAGGGAAATTCTAGGCAGTTTCTAGAGTAGGTTACACGGTTGGCACAACATTGTGGGCCTAAGTGCCTGTAGATTTCCACGTTTCTTTGTTTCAGTCATTTTCCTCCAGATGATGCCAGTGATTTCAAAGTAAATCCCTCCTTACAACCCTTCAATAACATTCCACAAGTAGGTAGAGGGAAGAATTTCATATTCTCAGTCCATCCGTTTACATTTAAAACGGTCAGCAAATTGAATTCCTAACTCTGAAACAAAATGTCCCTGAGCTGTAATAGTGTCACACTAAAAACTATGTTACCATGGCGCCCTAAGTGAGTATTTGAATCCTAAAATCATCCAGGGTTGTGATAAAGCAACAATAAATCTGATGAGTAGACATGGGTACTTGATGGTCGATGTTATCTTCACTCGAGTAAAGTAGGTAAATAGAGTGATGCAGAATTGAGACCCCCAGCTAACCATGTCCAACTCCTTTATATTCCTTCAGCGAAAGGGAACCCGGAATGAGAGGGCAGAGTTTAAAGGAGAGTGGGGAAAGATTTAAAAGCATCCTCAGAAGTGACTTTATCATGCAGAGGGTAATGTGTGTATGTGGTAAACTGCCAGATAAAGAATTTGAGACTGGACTTGTGGCAACACTTAAACGACATTTGGACAAGTTTGTGGACAGGAAGGGTTTAGAGTAATATGGGACTGACATAAGTCAGTACCTTGGTTGCTATGGACAAGTTGGTCTGAAAGGCCTTATTCTTCAGACCGACTAATCCAGGTCAAACAAGGACAAGCAAGGGCCTGTTTAATTACTCTACTCTTTGTTATCCTCTTTGTACAGGGGGTAGTTTTAATCAAACACTCCACAGGAAATTGCCAGTGCCAGATCTATATACAGTTGTAAGTGGGGAGCAACGCTGATAGTGATTTCAGAATAGTTCCATCACACCTACGTGTTGAGTTAGGATATATGGTCACAGGAATGGTTTCATGATAGGAATTATCACATTAAGTATATATTGCGCATAACTTCCTTCCTTCCTTACTATCTGATATGGTCACTGAGGGATGCAATAACCTTTATCTGTTGCTTTCTTTTCCTGGAGGTTGTGTTGGAGGATTCATCCGTCCCTCTGTGGAGTAGGGTTAATCACTGTGCTGCATTTTCTAACGGTGTTTCCCTGCTCCTAGTTCTCTCTCCTGCAACCAGAAAGTGGTTGCCCCGTGATTGTCACTGGGAGGGAGAAGCAAGCGTCCTGCAGAAGGCTGGAAACCCTCATGGAAATGAACTTCTGATTGAAAAAAGTCCAAAAAGTGATCAGACATTCCAGTGACCCCTTTTAGCTCAGACCATTAAAGTGAGTCATTTTGTTCTCTCCTGTGGCTGTTTGCTTAGTTAGCAAATCCAACTAATTTAAAGTGGGCAGAATTAGACCATTATAAGGTCAGATTCTCCAAAGCAAATTATGGAGTGGTGTAGTTCCATTAAGCTCCACAAACTACAACACAACCATAACCTGATAATTGACTCTGTGATATTGGTTGAGGGATGCTTAATGCAAATATTTTAAAACCTATCCCTTGTTTTTTTCAGTGCAACAAAAAATATTCACAAAGAAGGCACTTTACATGGATTCAAGGTTATAAGAAATTACTTTATTAGATTGTTATAAAATAAATAGAAAATAAAAAGAGAAAGTATTACTGAGGTAGTAAAGAAAAACACAAAATAAATGTTATCATTCAATCACTAATCCATGCTACACAATAAACAGCCAGAGAGAGCCACAAATTTCTGACATCTTTTCATCTCTATCTCTACTTCTAACTTGAACTCCATTTCTCTCTCCACCTCGAGCTCTAACTCTACGCATCACTCGTGACCCAATCTCATAGAAAATTCCCACTTGCCCCTTTTTGTACCCTTCAAAAATCTAACACAAGCTTTACATCTTTTAAATTTAGCACCTTACTAAAAAGCATATACACCACATCCACTGCTCTACCTTCATCAATTTGGGTGTCATTTCCTCAAAGAATTCTTTCAGGCTCTTGAGCCACGACCTGCTGCTTGCAAACCCATGCTGACCATCTGCAATTCCTGATAGATTCTCTCTCCTACAATCCGCTCCAATAGTTTGCTCACCACTGATGTTAGCTTCACTAGCCTATAATTCCCAGTATTATCCCTGTTTCCTTTCCTCAAATAATCAATAACATTTGCCACCCTCCAGTCTTCTGGCACTAGTCCTGGACACAAAGAACACCACCAAAGGCATAACAATCTCTTTCCTCACTTCTGCCCCCAGGACTCATTTATCCTAATGTTTTCTAAGCTTTCTCTTTGACATGTTCTACGCTGACCTCACAATAGTCCAAATAGGTAGAAACAGACAAAAAAAATGGTGTTAAAGAAAAGAGTCAGTTGATATAAGTAGAATGCATTTCAGCCTGGAATTAGTCAGGATCTTGGCTCTGTGGAGAGAGAAAAGTTTGATAATAAATTTAAATTATCTGTTATTCAGTACATGCTGTACTTTCAACTGAAGCATTCAAACCAGATGAAGTGTAACTAACAGGGCAAAGTGGGTCACCTATGTCCTTCCGCACCCTGGAGTTCTGCAACTTTGCACCATTTAGATGAAGTGTTTTGTTATTTTTACTGCCAAAGTGGGCTGTCATAAAATGCTTGCTCATTTAACTGATCTCTACAGCCTCCCGTTGTCCTGTTCACAACCTACTTTCCTAGTTATTTGTTGGCAGCAAATTTAGCAACCACACTTTTGGTGCCCTCATCCTAATCACTTGACAACCAACGACTTGTCAGTCCAGCACACAACGACTTGTAGACTTCTACTGCCTTAAGCAAGTGTAGCTTTCCTGACTTCCACCTTCCCTCCATTTTCAATAGACAATAGGTGCAGGAGTAGGCCATTCGGCCCTTCGAGCCAGCACCGCCATTCACTGTGATCATGGCTGATCATCCACAGTCAGTATCCCGTTCCTGCCCTCTCCCCATATCCCTTGACTCCACTATCTTTAAGAGCTCTATCTAACTCTTTCTTGAAATTATCCAGAGAATTGGCCTGCACTGCCTTCTGAGGCAGAGCATTCCACAGATATTTATACCCAACATATTCTCACAGGTGTTCCCAACCTGGTGTCCATGGACACCTCGGTTAATGGCAGGGATTCACGGCATAAAAAAGATTGGGAAACCCTCCTGGAGAACATGGAGCATTAAACAGTACTGCACAGTACAAGCCCTACGGCTCATGATGTTGTATCAACTTTTTCAAGTCAAGTCAATTGTCATTTAACTGTATACATTTATACAACATAAATAATCATATAATATAGATAGAAACCAGACGTTTCTCTGAAACTTAAGTTAACTTATCACTTGATAATTTACCACATAATTTTAACCTACTCCAAGATCAATCTAACAGTTTCCTCTTGCATAACCTTCCATTTTTTTTTCTTCCATTTGCCTATCTAAGGGTCTCTTAAATGCTCCTGATGTATCTGCCTCTACCAGCACCCCTGGCAGTGCATTCCATGCACCCACCACTCTGTGGTAAAAGAGACCTACCTCTGACGTCCTCCATATACTTTCCTCCAATCACCTTAAAGTTATGGCCCCTTGTATTAGCCATTTCTGTTCTGAGAAAAAAGCCTCTGGCTGTCCACTCTATCCAAGCCTCTTATCGTCTTGTACATCTCTATCAATTCACCTCTCATCCAAAGAGAGAGCCCTAGTTCACCAAAACTATCCTCTTAAGACATGTCTTCTAATCTAGAGAGCATCTTGGTTTATCTCCTCTGCACCTTCTCTAAAGCTTCCACATCCTTTCTATAAAGATGGGAACAAGAGTGGCCTAACCAGAGTTTTACAGAGTTGTAATATTACCGTGTGGATCTTGAACTCAATTCTGCCTGCTCTTGGCTAGCCCAAAAATACCTTCTTAACCACCCTATCGACTTATGTTGCAACTTTGAGGCATCTATGATCATGGACGCCAAGATCCCTCCGTTCCTCCACACTGCTAATATTCCTGCCTTTAACCTTGTATTCTGCTTTCCGGTTTGATCTTTTAAACTTCTCATATTTTCAGATGTAACTCCACCTGCCGGTTCTCAGCCCAGCTTTGAATCCTATAAAAGTCCCGTAGTAACCTACCACAACATTTGACAACACTGCCAACCTTTGTGTCATCTGCAGACTTACAAAACCACTTTCCACTTCCTCATCCAAGTAATTTATAAAAATCACAAAGAATAGGGGTCCTAGAACAGATTGCTGCAGAACACCAGTGGTCACCCATCTCCAAGCAGGATATGCTCCATCGACTACCACACTCTACCTTCTGTGTGCGAGGCAATTCTGAGTCCATGAGACCAAGTTTCCCTGGATCCCATGCCCCCTGACTTTCTGAATAAGCCTACCATAGGGATTGTCAAATGTCTAACCAATATCCAAATAAACCACATCCACTCCTCTATTAATTTTTGTCACTTCCTCAAACAATTCAGTCAGGCTGGTGAGGCACAAGCTGCCTTCACAAAGCCATGATGACTATCCCTAATTAAACTTTGTTTCTCCAAATGTGCCTAAGAATCTTCTCAAATAGCTTATGCACCACTGACATAAGACTCACTGGTCTACAATTCCAAGGATAGTCCCTGTTACCTTTCTTGAACAAAGGAATAATATCCACCACACTTCAAACTTCTGCTGCTTCTCCTGTGGCTAATGAAGATACAAAGATCAATGTCAAAGGCTCAGAAATCTCTTTGATCACCTCCCGTAGTTATCTGTAGTATATACCATCCAGTTCCAGGGAAGTATCTACCCTAATATTCATCTAAAGCTCTAGCACATCCTTGTTCATACCATTGACATGTTCCTGATTACCAGCCTGTTTTATGCTGTCCTTACTTTCATCAAGGTCCCAGTTGCTGGTGAATACTGAAGTAAAGTATTCATTAAGGACTTCCCCTACCTTTTCTGACATCAACCATGTTTCCACTTTTATGCATGATTGGTTCTACCCTCGCTCTACTCATCCTCCTGTCCTTTGCATGTATGTAGAACGCCTTGAGTTTTCCATAATCCTATTCACTAAGACCTTTTTATGTCTTCTTCGAGCTCTCCTAAATCCATTCTTATGTTCCTTCCTGGCTACTTTGTAAACACACCAGCACCTCTACTTCCCCAGGAGGTGACAGAGATTTGTAATATCCCCTTTGCCCCTGACTAATCTCTACTGATGCACCATAGAAAGCAAACTAACTGAATATATCATGGCTTTCTATGGTAAGTGCTGTGTGGAAACCATCATTCCACCCACGTGCTCTGTGCACACTTCTTGCTGCTAAGGTAAAGCACTCAACAACATTAAAGAACATACCCACCTCAGAAATTCTCTCTTCTCTTCTCCTCTTCCTATTGGAGAGAAGATATGAAATCCTGCCAGGCTCAAGGACAGCTTCTATCCCACTGATATAAAACCATTCAACAGTCCCCTACTATGAAAAGGTGGAATCTTGACCTCTCAATCTACCATGTTATGGCCTTACAACTTGACGCCTATCTGCATTGCCCTTTCCTTGTAACTGTATCACTTTATTCTACCTTTGTTATTGATTTCCCTCGAACTACCGCAATGCAGTGAAATCCACATTTCATAAAGAAATAATTTGCTCAGCTTTGGCGTGCTCTGAACGAATGATGAGTTTGCCCGGCTTAAAGCATTGCTGTGCTGCAGAAGATGCTGTTACAGGACCAACACGTGATACTCTTATGAAAGTTTGGCCACTCTTTAAAGATTCCCGCTGGGCTCACCTAGAAACCATTGCGGTCAGTATGGAATATTCTGAGCAGAACATCAATGAGGAGTGCAACACAAATGGTGATTTCAACAGTACTGATCACCCACAGAACGGAGAATAAACCCAAGTGCCAAGGGATCGCATTTTCCGGCTCCATACACTTGTTCCATAGGCTTGAATCATTCAGATAATCCCTGTCAAACAAGCAAACAATAATTAGCAAATCTATAAAGACATAAACTGGGATCTGAAGTCAAAGTAGGTTCTTAAAATTTGAATTTTCAAGTGTATAAAAGTTCTTCAAGATAATACCATGGCATCTTTTTAATTCCAATCGAGTGAGTAGCTGTACTATTTATAAAACGGAGATCCCTTCGGTGTTGCATTGGGAATCCCACCACAGATCCCGCAACAGGACTTGAACCAATAACGTTACAATCAGAGACAAAAGTGTTCAACACACACTAAACCAACTTATGCTTCTGCGCAAAGCGCCGTCTTACCCTCTGTTGAAAGGATGCCTCCATTCTCCCAGCTCTGTTACACGGCATAGTGGACCACGTTTTAATGCCACAGATGACACAATGAAGCCATATACACCTCCTATCACCCCGATCACACTGAAAACTAGCAGGCGGTTCTGAAAAGGAGAAATAAACCAAAAATAACCTGATAAGGGTCTTGCAAGGAGGCAAGAAAAGAATGAGACAACTTCTCTGAATTAATATTAATGGAATATTTTCAATGATACCAGAGGAACTGTGGGTGAAATGTGTGTGAACGAGCTGGAATGGGATGAATTTGGAGGGTGGGGGTTGGAGGGTGGTGGAAAAGAGGGCAAAATAGAACTGGTGGAGGATCAGAGGGAGAGAGAGGGCAAGGGATGGGAGAGGGAAAATACACCAAAAACATGCTTTATCTACAACTGGAGGCCTCAGTGTTCATGCCTTTGCCTCTGTAGCAGGTCCTGGCAGTCAACGAGGTGCTAAGCACAAACTGCTGGAGGATCTCAGCAGGTCAGGCAACATGGGTGGAGAGAAATTGGTGTTTTGGGTTGAGATCCTTCATCTGTACTGGATCCAGATTCCAGCCCCTGCAGTCTCTTGAGTGTCAAGTATATGAGGTTTTCCTGCTTTAAATTGTGTTGGGTCTCACCTGGGCTGTGGAAGTATGAATGGGAAGGGGATCTGAAACGGAATGTGAGAGTGGAATGGGGTTCCTGATGGCAGAAGATTGAGGTCTCAGCTGTGGCACTGGCGTTTGGAGGGGAAAGCAGTGGTTTTCCATCCTCGAAGGAGGGGATCCTGGCAGACAGGAGATTGAGCGTTCTAGCAGGACCTCGGCTGCAGCTTTGCATCTTTGCATTAAAAGACCAGGGGAAGCAGTGACTGAGGAAGCATAGATATGTTATCTTCAGTCCCTCAGACTGACAGACTGTCCCCAAATACAGATACTCAGGACCTTGCACTGTGACTTAAAGCAAGATACAATGGGACTGAGATCCACAGCCAGTTCTTGGCAGGTTAATGAACTTGTAGCCAGCAGTGACTGTGTTAAAATGGGAAATGAATTAAAATAAATGTACCGGTAATTCAATCACTATAATATGTAGCTCTGCAGGGTGTTCCTTACCGGGGATTTTCTGTTGCATTGGCATGGCCTGCACTCGCAGGAATCTGGAGAACAACAGCTGCAGTTTGGGCATTGACAGAGTTGAAAGATGGCACCCAGACATCCACCGAGAATCCGGAAGAAGGTCTTGCAGGTACTGTTGCGACAGCAAGCACAGGGGGTACACGTGCATTCAGGGCAAGTCTTGCAGGTACAGTCGCGACAGCAAGCACAGGGGGTACATGTGCATTCAGGGCAATTCTTGCAGGTACAGTCACGACAGCAAGCACAGGGGGTACATGTGCATTCAGGGCAATTCTTGCAGGTACAGTCACGACAGCAAGCACAGGGGGCACACGTGCATTCAGAGCAAGTCTTGCAGGATGCAGAGGACCCACAGGCAGGAAGCTCGCGGCAGGGTTTGCAGTTACATGTGGGGCAAAGGCTGGGTGGCTGGCATTTCGGGCACTTGGGACAGTCACATGGAGCACAGGAAGTGCAGTCTTGACAACGAGGCAATGGGCATTGACAAGCATCTCTCCAGTTGTCCCATTCATTACTATCCCACAGCTTTAGCAGCATGCATACCGGAAAGATCATCTGTGTCCGAGAAAGAAGAGATGTTAGCCTTTTATTCCATTTCTCTAATGTGGGTTTCTTTCCTTCCTTTTAACAAAACAATCCACATTTTTAAGCTTAGTAATAAAAGAATAAAAGATAGGGCTCCTAGCACCAATCTCTGTGGTAAATCAATAGTCACAGGCTCCTAATCACATAATAAAATACTTTAGTGACCATCACCTTTCCTAATGATAAGTGAGCTTCAAAGTTCAGAAAAGTTCAAATTAATTTTATTATCAGAGTACATAAATGTCACTGTATACAAACCAGAGATTCTTTTTCCTTTCAGAAGTACTCAATGAATCTATAATAGAATCAGCAAAATACCACACCAACTTGCTCATTCAACCAGTGTGCAAAAGACAACAAACTGTGCAAATACAAAAAGAAATAATAATAATAATAAATAAATAACCCACAAATATCAAGAACATATGATGATGAGTCCTTGAAAGTGAGTCCATAGGTTGTTGGAGCATTTCAGTGATGGGGCAGGTGAAGTTCTCCTCTTTAGTTCAAGAGCCTGATGGCTGAAGGTTAGTAGCCATTCCTAAAGCCGGACGTGTGGGTTCTGGGGCTCCTGTACCTTCTCCCTTATGGCAGCAGAGCATGTTTTGGGCCCCTGATGATGGATGCTGCTTTCCTGCTCTAATGATCTGTGTGAATGTGCAAAATGGTGGGAAGGGCTTTACCCATGATGGACTGGGCCATATCCACTACTTTTTGAAGGATTTTCCATTTAAGGGCATTGGTATTTTCATACAAGGCTGTGATGCAGCCCTTCAATATACTCTTCACCACATACCTATAGAAGTTTGTCGAAGTTTTAGATGTCATGCTGAATATTTGCATGACTCTTAAGGAAGTAGAGGTGTTGCTGTGCTTCCTTCGTAATTGCACATACATGCTCGGCCCAGGACAGTCACAATGAGAATCAGGTTTAATATCACTGGCATATATCGTGAAATTTGTTAACTTTGCAGCAGCAGTACAATGCTATACATAATTAATATAGAAAAATGAATTATAGTAAATATATATATATATATATATAGGATGTACATGGTAAATGGTAGGGCATTGAAGAATGCAGTAGAACAGAGTGATCTAGGAATAATGGTGCATAGTTCCCTGAAGGTGGAATCTCATGTGGATAGGGTGGTGAAGAAAGCTTTTGGTGTGCTGGCCTTTATAAATCAGAGCATTGAGTATAGGAGTTGGGATGTAATGTTAAAATTGTACAAGGCATTGGTGAGGTCAAATTTGGAGCATTGTGTACAGTTCTGGTCACCGAATTATAGGAAAGATGTCAACAAAATAGAGAGAGTACAGAGGAGATTTACTAGAATGTTATCTGGGTTTCAGCACCTAAGTTACAGGGAAAGGCTGAACAAGTTAGGTCTTTATTCTTTGGAGCATAGAAGGTTGAGGGGGACTTGATAGAGGTATGTAAAATTATGAGGGGGATAGATAGAGTTGATGTGGATAGGCTTTTTTCATTGAGAGTAGGGGAGATTCAAACAAGAGGACATGAGTTGAGAGTTAAGGTGCAAAAGTTTAGGGGTAACACAAGGGGGAACTTCTTTACTCAGAGAGTAGTAGCTGTGTGGAACGAGCTTCCAGTAGAAATGGTAGAGGCAGGTTTGATATTGTCATTTAAAGTAAGATTGGATAGGTATATGGACAGGAAAGGAATGGAGGGTTATGGGCTGAGTGCAGGTTGCTGGGACTAGGTGAGAGTAAGCGCTCAGCACGGACTAGAAGGGCCAAGATGGCCTGTTTCCGTGTTGTAATTGTTATATGGTTATATGGTATATTATGTAGTTAAATTAAAATAAGTAGTGCAAGAATAAAAATAATAAAAATTTAAAAAGTAGTAAAGTACTTCATCAGTTCAATGTCCATTCAGAAATCGGATAGTAGAAGGGAAGAAGCCGTTCCTGAATCACTGAGTGTGTGCCTTCAGGCTTTTGTACCTCCTTCCTGATGGTAGTAATGAGAGGAGGACGTGCCCTGGCTGGTGGTGTCCTTAATGATGGACGGCACCTTTCTGACACACTGTGTCTGAGATGAAACATTTTTTTAACAAAACTATAAAAGTGTATTTACATAACATATACACAAGGTACAGACATTCAGTATTTACAAGGCAGTAAGTATACTCAGATTAAAATATGGTTACTACCGTCTATAAAGCAGTCAATACCTTGGGGGGCCTACCATTCCTAAAAGTCCCCGACTATACCCATTGTGACCTCATGCTCTGTCTGTGAGGACAGCCGGGGCCCAGGAGCAAGCTCACCATGAGATCCTCCTCACAACCTGCCCCCACCCCCTTCCGAACTGGGTACCCGTATACGAGGAGCGTGAGAGTAATGTGCAGCCAGCACCTCAGCAGCAGCCCCTTGAGAAACTCAAAGAGGGGCTTTCAGACAAAGCCAATTTGGCAGACATGTCGTACAGGTGAATTAACTAAAGTGCTTGAACTCCTATCTTGACAAACAGAAGAAAATACATTAAATCTTTCCAAATACAAATTGTTGCTTTTGCTTTAAAATACTTTTTGCCTTATTTCAGTTTTCAAAATGCTCACCAGTATTCCGGAGCCAATGATTCCTCCGAGATAGAACACAGTAGGAGAAATGTTCTTTGTGACGTACTTCGTCTCAAAGTTTGGAAAGAACAGCAGTAAGTTGACACAGAAACTGAAAATGGCAGCTCCAAGGAGAATTACAGCAAGAAATTTTGCTGTCTTCCTGGAGCATAAAAACATGATTGCTGTGGATGTTAGCTGCAGACCACAGTCTGTAATCAGAAAGGAGCTGCAGGTCTTCAACCTGTTGTTGCAGTTCAGTGAAATGTTTATTGGATTGTCTTGACGTAAGCTCTAGCCAAAGGCAGCTTTCTTGCACAGCACGTTAGTGTCTGTGCTAATCGTTGCTAGGTAAAGTAAACCTGGCCAGCCGGCCAGAGTGAAAGACCTGATTTCTTTATGACCCCACCAAAAGGTCTCTGACATCACAACAACTCCTTGACATCACCAAGCACCTCAAAGCTCAGGGGCTGAGTGGTACAGTGCTAAGGTGTTAAATTCCAGTGGTACAGCCCTCAGGAAAACCTTTTCAGAAACCTTTTCTTGTTCGTTTGCTAAATAATGTGGTGATACAAGATGTCTCAGAGCACACTGCGGCCATATTTGTATGTGACGTCATCACGACTGAAACTATGAATGCCTTATCTGCCCTCTCCCTTTCTTAAATAAAGTTTTATATTTATCTATATGAAGGGTCCAAATAATTTAGTCAAATTAGTGGATTTATTTGTACCTTGACTTCCTTTATGTGTTCTCCCGAAACGTTAGGGCCCTTCAAGCTGTGCCACCCAGCAAACCCTGATTTAATGCTTAGGGACAATAACTTCTCATCAAAACTTTAAATGAAGAGAGGAAGACTTTTATTTTATTATCTATTATCTATGGTTTTGTTGTGGAACAGAATGAAGACAAGTGTGGTCCTTAGGTAAAACAATATTAAATGGCAAAGTTTATTGGAGCTATTGCATTTGGGCCAATGTTATTACAGTTCCTTGCGTCTATAAATCAGCAATATTCTTTCCTGGGTATCAATTTGTATCCTCAAATCTCTCTTTTCAGAATCAGAATCAGGTTTAATATCACTGGCACGTCGTGAAATGTGCTAACTTTGCAGCAGCTGAAAAAATGTGATACATAATTACTGAGAGAAAAAAAATTGATTGACTCTAATTATATACATTAAATAGCTAAATTAAATAAGTAGTGCAAAACAAAAGAAATAAGAAAGTAGTGAGGTGGTGCTCATGGGTTCAATGTCCATTCAGAAATCGGATAGCAGAGGGGAAGGAGCTGTTCCTGAATTGTTGACTGTGTGCCTTCAGGCTTCTGTACCCCCTTCCTGATGGTAACAGTGAGAAGAGGGCACGTCCTGGGTGATGGGGGTCCCTAATGATGGACACCACCTTTCTGAGGCTCCACTCCTTTAAGATGTCCTGGTTACTATGGAAGCGAGTGCCCATGATGGTGCTGACTAATTTTACAAAGCTTTGCAGCTTATTTCAATCCTGTGCAGTAGCCCTCAACCCCCTGACCCCCCCCCCATACCAAACAATGATGCAGCCAGTTAGAAGCTCTCCGCAGTACACCCGTAGAAATCTGAGTGTTTTTTGTGACATAACAAATCTCAAGCCGCTAATGAAATAAGAAGAAACATAACAAGGTGTCAGATGGCAGTGTGAGGTCTAAACATGGAAAGTACATGAATTCTGTGCACCTCTGAGAAAACGACTGCCTGAGTACGGAAGGTACCAGCAGCAAGTGAAGTCGGTCGGCCAGCGAACCAAGAAAGCACGTTGTGCCCTGAGGTTCACTAAGAAATTCAGCTGAGACACCAAGAGTTCCCATCATAGATAACCTAAGTACTTCCACATCTATGCAGATTTCTGACAATTTGATGGATAATCGGAACCCCTTTAAACTGAGATTCGATATGTATTTAGTGGCTAGCAGAGTGGCAGAGGCTGATGGAAAATTGAAAGCATTTAGTTTTCTGCAAGTAATTAGTGAAAATGCTTTGGACATCTATAATAGCTTTCAATCTGGTGAGACAACTTTTACATTGGGCACTTCGATGTCAAAATTGGAGTGGTATTCTGTCCCAAGTAAAATCATCGTGACTGAGAGATTTTTTTTCCCCCTGTGACCAGAAACAGGAACTTAGCTGAGTTTCACACGATAAGTCTTGTTAGCGTGGAGATTTGAGAGACTCACTAGTTAGAGACAGAATAATTTGCAGAATCCTAGATAATGGGCTCAGAGAAAGATTCGACACTGGAAAAGGATGTGGATAGGTGTAGGGTAGAAGAGACCACATGAGCACAAGCTCAGGAGCTGCACAGGGCAGAAACAGCTATGCAATGTTGTGAAAACAGAGGGGCCGCGCACAAGGTCTGGCCCAAAATAACAGCAATGCAATGAGGTGGGCTCAAACAGTAACTGCAGCAAATGTGGAAGTAGGCACATCCCAGAGAGGTGTCCTACTTATGGAAAGTCCAGCAATAATTGTGGGAAAAAGAATCAATTTTTCACAGTGCTGCAAAGAATGGGCTACCAAGAGAAAGGTGCACGTGGTTGCTGAGGAAATGGAGAAAGTATCTGCGGATTCTATACAAACCGCTGGTGCTGGTGAAACAGGGTGGACTGCTCCAGTAATTGTGAATGAGACAGTAATTCCATTCAAGCTTGATACCAGGGCCCAGGTGAATCTGTTATCTAAGGATAATTGCAAGACTATCAAAATAAAGATCAAGATTTACCCAGTGAAGTTAAAAGTGACAGGCTACACCGGAGAGAATGTTCCAGTAAAAGGGGGCTATATAGTGACCTTGAAGCACAAGAGACAGCACTTAAAGGCACAATTACTGGTTGTAGATAAGAGAGTACAGCCAATATTAGGTCTGAGTTCATATGAAAAGAACATTCGTAGTGGCTTTACAGACCATGGATGACTACACCGTGCATGGAAGTTTGGATGCCTACTTGATGTAACTCGAGAAACTCATAACAACATCCATGAGAGCTCTAGAGAGGTTATGCATGAGAAGCACAAGAACTCAACCTTCCAGAGACGTCCATACCAGCTACACCAGCGTGCCAGTCAGGATGCCAGAACAAAACAGTGTGATCATGAAGATGTTGCCAGTCTTGCTTCCACATCATCACATCATGCAGCTTTGATTGGAAATCTGACTGTCATCGACTTCCAGTTAAATATTGGAAATGAAAAATGTCTCCACCATCCGCTCCGAAGTTGAAGATGAAAAATGAAAAGGAGTATGGGGAGATCACTCAGTCCCCGAGGTCAGAACAGCAACAGATCAACACAAACCAACAGAGGGGTTGTGGAACTTGTACAAAGACTCATTGAACACATGGATGCAGTCCAGGGCTCCATTATGGGGCATGTGAAGCAGATTATGGTCACACAGCAAGAACAAGAACTGAGATAAACAGATAAGATCGTGGCAGAAGGATGTGAAAAAAATGAACAAGTTGATCAGAGTTCTCAGAAATACATTAATATTAACACAGCAAATGAAAGCAAGACAACTATAGAAACAACAGTAGACCAAAAAAGATCACTAAACCATCTCACAGACTGATTGAGAGTTGATAAGCGAATTAGGAACTGTATTTACTCATTACAATTGAAGCCAATGTAGATATCTTTGTTGAAAAGGAATATTGTTCCTTGCAGGTTTATGAGGACATAGTAAATAGGGAAGATGTGTAATTGTATGTGCATAATAAAGAACTCAGTGCTCAGCTGGAACCATTCACTATAAAATGTGCTAGCATTTACTCGCGAGACCATGGATCTGCACCTGGAAAGTCTTGCTTCAGTCCCCCTCCAGGCCTGGGCAAGGTTGTATGGAAGACCGGCTGTTGCCCATGCAGCAAGTCTCCCCTCTCCACGCCACCGATGTTGTCCGAGGGAAGGGCAAGGGTCGATACAGCTTGGCACCGGTGTCGTCACAGGAGTTGCCAGAGTGAGGTTGAAGGCAACGTCGGACTGCCTTAGGGACTCCAGCTCCGGATTTGTCCTCAGGGTTTACTCCCGAAGCCTTTCCCATGAGTGGGTATGGCCGCAAGGCAGCAGAGGTTTGAAATCAGTTTTCCCTGTCTTAGATGGACTGCCTTCCCAGGCTGACGAGCTCCATCTACCCGAAGCACTGGTTTTAAGGCACCAGGGCCCGTCTTCACCCCTTCTCCTGTTAGTAGAAACAGTTCTGCCGGCCTTAGAGGCTAAGCCACACGAGAAGGTCGGAGGGTATTTGAGGCACATGCCGTGAGGAGCACTTTTAGGTAGTGGGAGCTTGTCTCCACTACCACTCCTCAGCTTGACAACCTTGGAACTATTAAGGCATTAGTTAGTTAGGCATCTGTTAGTCTCAAGAGACCATGGATTTGCACCTTGGAAAGTTTCCTGGACGCAGGCCTGGGCAGGGTTGTATGGGAGACTGGCAATTGCCCATGCTGTAAGTCTTCTCTCTCCATGCCACCAATGTTCTCCAAGGGAAGGGCAAGGGCCGATACAGCTTGGCACTGGTGTCGTCACAGAGCAATGTGCGGTTAAGTGCCTTGCTCAAGGACACAACACGCTGCCTTAGCTGAGGCTCGAACTAGCGACCTTCAGATCACTAGACCAACGCCTTAACCACTTGGCCACGCACTAACAATTAAGACATTAAGACTGTAAAATATAGGAGCAGAATTAGGCCATTTGGCCCATCGAGTCTGCTTTGTCATTTCATTACGGCTGATCCATTTCCTTTCAGCCCCAATCTCTTGTCTTCACCCCATATCTCTTCATGCCCCCACTAATCAAAAATCTATCGACCTCCGCCTTAAATATACCCAATGACTCAGCCTCCACATTCGCTTGTGGCAACGAATTCCACAGATTCACCAGCCTCTGGCTAAAGAAATTCGTCCTCATCTCCAGTCTAAGTGGATGTCCCTCTGTTCTGAGGCTGTGTCCTCTACTCTTAGGTTCCTCTACCATAGGAAACGTCCTCTCCACATCCACTTTTCCACCATTCGGTAGGTTTCAATGCGATTTCCCCCCCCCCCCCCCCCCACAACCCCTTCTGAGTTCCAATTAGCACAGGCCCAGAGCCATCAAACACTCCTCATATGATAAGCCTTTCAATCCTGGAATCATTTTCGTGAACCTCTATTGAACCCTTCCCAAAGTTAGCACATCTTTGCTTAGATGTTGATAGATGTGATATCTCAGGTTGTGCCTCCACCACTAAGTCCTTCCCTAACCATGGTTTCCTCCAAGGTGTCAAATCCATTATCACCAATTGTCAATTATTAATGATGCTCAGGTGACCACATAAATTTGAATTGAATGCAATCCAAGGTTAAAATAAGAGTAACGAATAGAAAGTACTGTAAGTCAGTCATATATTTGCATTATTCCCTCAAATGTTTATCAGTTAATAATTTGAATTATTTCCTTTTTATTGCTTGCAATTCATTTTAATGATACGTGCCACAGTTAATATTCAGGTGCTTTAATGCCGTCCCATGAAGTTATCCAGTGCTCATAAAGCAAGTGTATCAATAGAAGCAAATTAACTGTGAAGAGGAAATGGAGAAATTAAATAGGACCATTATGAAGCTGGAATAGAATCTGCGTTGGAGTTGGAGACATGTGCCAGAATTCTTGCTCAAAGTTTAACCATGAGTTGGAAGTCCTATTGTAACTGTGAGTGGGCTTACCATTGAGATCTGCGAACAAGGAGGAAGGGATCCATGAGTGATAAGTAGGTTGTAGATAATTAAAACTTAAGTGCTCTGGGAAGAAATGAAATTGATACAAATATTGAATTGCAGAGACAAGAAGGTCCATGAACTCTCTCAGTTCCCTTTACTACACACCCTCCCTCCCTGCTGCTTGCATGGACCCCTTCCCTGAATCTGAGTTTCTTTTGTGTTATGAAAACATTACCTTCCAAACTAATAATTCCTACTTATCTCCCTTTATCCTCAACAATGGATTCATCTCCAGTCAGCTTTCAACCACGCCGCTTCCATTTCCATCAGCTCCCAATGTCTCCTTGGGTGCACCTTTACGTACATTGCATTGGTCAGGTCAAGGGAAGGAACTTAAGTCTTCCCACTGTTACGTTCCCCAGTAACCGGGTAATTTACCAGCAAAGATAGATAGGTCCACTGAAGCCTGGTGCTACTATTTTCAAATGTTTTATTTATAAAGGGGCACAAACGTATGGTTAATACAAAACATTCAGATCATATACGTCATCACAACTCAATCTAAAGCACAGGTATAGTAATAATCAATCAGAAATAAGCTCTATCATTGTCTAGGGGTAATGTATATATGGTTCGCTGTATATCTAAAAGTCTCTTGTGGCCACTGCAGTTCCACCAGCTGCCGTCTGTTGTGGTGTCGCGTTGGTGCACTTTTGTTAGAAAGAGAGAGATTGAATGAAACAGTTACTCGACAGATTTTCCAACCTGTAGGAGTTCGGTTCGTCGGACGTCTCGTTGGGGAATGGACTCTCATCTGTGGCCTCCCCTGTAGCTAAGCCGTTCTTCCGTGGTGAGGTCGCCAATCCCAGGCAAGGCAAAGACGCACACGAACCCCACCACCGGCTGTCGCTATCAAAACGCTGTCGCAGGATTTCTAGCGTGTCTTCTGGTGCGTCTCAGGCCCCGCCTCGGCAGCCCACCTTTTATCTGGACTGGCAGGGTTGTAGATGTCCATCAGGGTGGGGGGCGAGGCAATCCTTCCCCCATCACCCATCTCACATTGCCCTGAGAGTTTGCATGTAGGCCAGTTCCTTATTCCACAAAGGTGTCTCCCAAGACAATGGCTATGTCCAAGGCTTTTGTCTTGTTGAGCGACCAACCCACATTCCAAACCGTAAGGCTCTCTCTCTCTCTCTCTCTCTCTTGCGATTCTCACAAAGGAGGGGGCTGAGGTCATAACACCACAGACAGAACCTTGAATGGATATAAGAACAAAGTCACCAAATCTATCACTGATTGGAATAAAGAGTTTGCAAGATGAGTCTGGACCTCCTGCAAGAACCAGTAAGTCCATAACAGGAATAATGGTGGTTGTATAGAGCGCAGAGGAGATATAGAAGCAGTACTAATTGTTCTTGAACAGTAACTGTGTCACTGTAAGAGTCAGGGGATCAAATGGTTAATAGTCTTTGAGTTGGTTACCTTGCAATGCTTGTGCATACTGTTATGGTACACGCCCGACCACACCAGCCTCCCCGGTTGAGATGCTCTGATTCTCTGGCGTATGGATAGCTGGTGTGGTCCCTTTAAAGATTTTGGCTGCACCGCTAATTGCCGGACATCTTTTGGCGCCAAGGTTCAGACATTTAAAGAGCATCTGAACTCCGGTTTGGGGCTCAATCATCAGCTTAAATTTAGTTCAGTTTGTGATTGTGTTTAGGATTTTTGCCTCATTTGTATTCTCTGCTCGTCTTGTCAGATTCTTGTCTAGCATCTAGCCAATAACCCTGTTCTCATCTTAGTCTTGAAATCATGTCTCAATTCTAGTCTCAGATACTCTGGCACTTGGCTCCTTACCACCCTTGCCTAGGCCTCTTGTCCCTTATACAGTCAGAATCTGGTTTATAATCACTGGCATATGTTATGAAATTAGTTCTTTTGTGTTTGGCAGCAGTAAAGTGCAAGGCATTAAAATGTTTCTATAAGTTGCAATATAAATAAATAGTGCAAAAAGGGAATAGAGAGCTAGTTTTCATGGACAGTTGAAGAATCTGATGATGGAGAGGGAGAAGCTGTTCTTAAAACATTGAATGTGATTCTTCAGGATCATATACCACCTCACTGGTGGTAGTAATGAAAAGAGGGCATGTCCCAGAAGGGAAGGGTCCATAATGGGCAGTGATGATCAGAATGCCCTCCGCATTTTCACATCCAGTCTTTGGAGACGAACTAAATCGTCTCAAACTTCTACTGAAGTAAAGCCACTGGCATGCCTTCTTTACGTCTGCATCACGTGTCAGGCCCGGATTAGATCCTCTGAGATCTTGACACTCTGAAACCTCAAGCAGCTCACCTGTCTTCCGCCGCTGACTTGTCAATGAGGGCTGGTGTGCAGGAGGCACTGGAAATTCAGTCAACTTGTGGCGACCCACCTTCTGCGCAGGCGAACCGGCTCACAAATAGCCCGTGCACGGGGAGAGACTTTGGTAATGCACCTCTGACGTCATTTCCACCCGGAGAGGGCGGGCGCTACGGATTTAAATGCCAGCGCCGCGAAGTTTGAATAAACTAGTCTCGAAACGACTTACCGACTGTGTGTCATTATTTCAGCACTGTGTGTAGTACATCACTACATTGGTGACCCCGACGGTCCAAACGGGATTTGGACCAAAGATGACCGACTCTTCATCTGTTCACGCAGTTTCGCTAAAACTGCCAACTTTCTGGATGCTGCAACCACACGTGTGGTTTAGCCAAGCAGAAGCCCAGTTCCAGATTCGGCAGATATCCTCTGATTCCACGCGTTACTACCACGTGGTGAGCGCCCTTGACCAGGAGACGGCCGCCCAGGTTGCGGATTTCATACAGTCGCCCCCGGAAGAAGGCAAATATGAAGCATTCAAAGCGCTGCTCATTGGGACCTATGGCCTTTCACGGCATGATCGGGGTGCCCGCCTGCTTCACCTGGACGGTTTGGGAGACAGACTGCCGTCAGCATTGATGAACGAGATGCTGGCCCTGGCTGACGGACACAAGCCCTGCCTCATGTTCGAGCAAGCGTTCCTAGAGCAACTGCCTGAGGACATACATCTGCTGCTGGCCGACGCAGATTTCAGCGACCCCCGGAAGGTGGCGGCCCAGGCAGACGTGCTGTGGAAAGCCAAGAGGGAGAGCGTGGCGTCTGTCAGTCAGATTACCAGGCCACGCACCCAACAGCGGACCAGACCAGGCCCGGCAGCGGGGCGCACACAACACAGAGGCAGGAGTGAGGAGGCCAGTGAACAGTGGTGTTTCTACCACCAGGGGTGGAGCACAGAAGCCCGCCGTTGTCGCCCGTCCTGCAAGGGCCAGGGCCAGGGCCAGCTGCCGCTAATGACTATGGCGGCTGGCCACCAGGACAGCCTCTTGTACGTCTGCGACAAACAGTCGGGCCACCGCTTCTCGGTCGACACCGGAGCGGAGATCAGCGTCTTGCCCCTGACGGGGTACGACACCCACAACAGGAAGCCAGGACCCACCCTGAGGGCTGCAAACGGCAGCACGATACAGACCTACGGCACCCGCACAGTGCAGCTGCAATTCGGCGCCAGCCGGTTCACGTGGGACTTCACACTGGCCGCTGTGGCCCAACCACTCCTGGGGGTGGACTTCTTGCGAGCTCACAGCCTGCTGGTCGACTTGCAAAGGAAAAGACTGGTACATGCCGAGACTTTCCAGACGTTCTCCCTGGGTGAAGCCAAGTTGCCGGCCCCACACCTGGACTCCATCACACTGTCGGACAACGAATTCACCAGAATCCTGGCGGACTTTCCATTGATTCTGGCACCGCAGTTCACGGCAGCCATGCCTAGACACGGTGTACAGCACCACATTCCGACCCAGGGACCACTCCTCCACGCCCGCGCACGAAGGCTCCCCCTGGAAAAGCTCCGCCTGGCGAAGGAGGAGTTCAAGAGGATGGAGGAATTGGGGATCATATGGAGGTCCGACAGCCCATGGGCCTCCCCCCTGCACATGGTGCCCAAAGCAGCTGGGGGTTGGAGACCATGCGGCGACTACCGCAGACTGAACGAGGCTACCACTCCAGACCGCTACCCCGTGCCGCACATACAGGACTTTGCAGCAAACCTGCACGGGGCAAGAATCTTTTCCAAAGTAGACCTCGTCTGGGGATACCATCAAATCCCGGTGCACCCTGAAGACATCCCCAAAACAGCACTCATCACCCCGCTCGGCCTGAAGAATGCCACACAGACGTTCCAGCGGCCTAATGGACGCGGTGGGACACGACTTGGACTTTGCGTTCATCTATTTGGACAACATCCTTATAGCCAGCAGTAGTCGTCAGGAGCATCTCTCCCACCTCCGCCAGCTCTACTCCCGCCTGGGTGTTTTCGGCCTCACGATCAACCCGGCCAAATGCCAGTTCAGTCTCGATACCATCGACTTCCTGAGCCACAGGATTACCAAAGACGGGGCAACACCTCTGCCCACCAAGGTAGACGCGATCCACCACTTTGCCCGGCCCAACACGGTCAAAGGCCTGCAGGAGTTCATTGGTATGGTGAACTTCTACCACCATTTCCTCCCCTCAGCAGCCCGTATCATGCGCCCTTTGTACACCTTGATGTCGGGTAAAGGCAAGGACATTACTTGGGACGAGGAGGCTGCGGCCGCTTTCGTTAAAGCCAAGGAAGCATTGGCAGATGCCGCGATGCTGGTGCACCCCAGAACGGACGTTCTGACCGCCCTCACGGTGGACGCATCCGACACAGCTGTCGGTGGGGTGCTGGAGCAGCTCATCGAGGGGCGCTGGCAACCCCTGGCGTTCTTCAGCAAGCACCTACGACTACCCGAACTCGAGTACAGTGCTTTCGACCGGGAGCTGTTGGCACTGTATCTGGCAATCCGGCATTTCAGGTACTTCTAGGAAGGCAGGCCGTTCACCGCATTCACGGACCACAAACCGTTGACCTTCACGTTCATGAAAGTGTCCGATCCCTGGTTGGCTCGCCAGCAGTGACATCTGTCCTACATCTCCGAGTACACGACGGACATCCAGCATGTCTCGGGAAAGGACAATGTTGTGGCGGACGCACTCTCCAGACCAGCTGTCCAGATCCTGTCCCTGGGGGTGGACTATGCAGCACTGGCAGAGGCGCAGCAGGCAGACGACAAGATGCCCAGCTACAGGACCGCAGTCTCGGGTTTGCAGCTGCAAGACTTTCTCGTAGGCCCAGGTGAGAGGACCCTCCTGTGCGACGTGGCTACTGGCCAACCTCGCCCCATCGTCCTGGCAGCCTGGAGACGGTGAGTTTTCTACTCCATACAGGGTTTGGCGCATCCATCTATCAGGACAACCGTCCGGCTGGTCTCCAGCAAGTTCACGTGGCACGGACTTCGCAAGCAGGTCAGTGAATGGGCCAGAACGTGCGCGCAGTGCCAAACAGCCAAGGTGCAGCGGCACACTAAAGCCCCGCCGCAGCAGTTCGAACCCACCCACCGGAGGTTCAACCACATTCATGTGGATATTGTGGGCCCCCTACCAGTGTCCCGAGGAGCACGGTACCTCCTAACTATGGTAGACCGGTTCACGAGGTGGCCAGAGGCGGTCCCGCTCACTGACACTCTGCTGATTCCTGCACCCGAGCACTGATCGCAACCTGGGTAGCACGTTTCGGGGTACCGGCCCACATTACCTCCGACAGAGGTGCCCAGTTCACCTCCAGCCTGTGGTCGGCTGTGGCCAGCCTGTTGGGAACGCAGCTACACCACACAACTGCCTACCACCCACAGTCGAACGGACTGGTGGAGCGCTTCCACCGTCACTTGAAGTTGGCTCTCATGGCCCGCCTGAGAGGACCTAACTGGGTGGACGAGCTTCCCTGGGTCCTGCTTGGAATTCGCACAGCACCCAAAGAGGATCTGCACACCTCGTCGGCCGAGTTGGTGTACGGTGCGCCCCTGGCCGTCCCGGGAGAGTTCATACCAGTCCCAAGGGGGCAAGAGGAAGAACCCACAGCAGTCCTGGACAGGCTATGCGAGAGGCTCGGCAACCTGGCCCCTGTACCAACTTCACAGCACGGACGGACCCCGACCCATGTACCCAAAGACCTGCAGAACTGTAAGTTTGTGCTTGTACGAAGGAGCGGACACTGGGCACCGCTACAGCGGCCGTACGAGGGGCCATTCAAGGTGATCAACAACAATGGGACCACGTACGTTCTGGACATTGGGGGGAGAGAGGAGGTTTTCACAGTGGACCGACTCAAACCAGCCCATGTGGACTTGGCGCAGCCGGTCGAAGTTCAGGCACCGCGGTGCAGAGGCAGACCTCCCAAACAGAGGCTGATCCAGACTGTGGACATTGGGGAGTGTATCGCCGGTTTGGGGGGGGGGGGGGGGGGGGGGTGGGGGGTTATGTGGCAACCCACTTTCTGTGCAGGCGAACCGGCTCACAAATAGCCAGTGCGCGGGGGGAGACTTTGGTAATGCACCTCTGACGTCATTTCCGCCCGGAGAGGGCGGGCGCTAGGGATTAAATGCCAGCGCCTCGAAATGACTTACCGACTGCATGTCGTTATTTCAGCGCTGTGTGTAGCACATCGCTACAAACTAAGTTTATTTCAGTATTTACTAAGATAATGCGTGATTGTCTTCTGAATTCCATTGTTTCTTTGCTCTGCATCCCTTAATAACCTTGCCCAGTAGGATTCTATGTCTTAACCGTGTTTAACACAAGCACAAATATTTAGGGGAAATTGAGTTTCTCCTCCTCCCCCTCTCTCTTTTCTGAAAAAGCTCTTTCTAATCACACGACTAGGTGTTGTGTCTTCGATTTAAAGTATTATCTTCTCAGATAGATTCACTTTTCTGTATTGACCTTGTTCAATCCTGTGAGAATTTTATTCTAAAACTGAGTAACACCACCGTTTAACTGAGTCAAGAGGAAGCTCTCTGCTTTCAGAGCTGCATTTGCCTCAGCTGTCAGCAGGAGGTGCTAGAAAGATTGTGTTTGGTTGTGTTGCACTGTCACAGAGTACAACAATCTTCTCTCCCAAGTCACCTACACATTTCTTGGGTTGGTTAACCTTTTTTATGAGTCAAGTATAAACTGAAAAATAACACACAACCAAACTAGTGCAACAGTTTAAAATTATTTAATTCCTCAAACCTATGTTTTGATCTTTAAAAAATCCTTCTATATATCAACAGTATGGAACTAGATTTGAACAATCATTCTTTAGTGAAGGAGGTCATATGGCACATCATGCCTTTACCAGTTAACAAAAAATCTATATTTAGTTCTAATTCATTGACCTTTCCTGTAGAGCTTTCAGTATTTATTTGATTCCCATACTGAAATCACATTTGTGTTCATATGTATTCATTTCTCCATCAGTGCATTTATTATTGAAGGCTCAGCTAGACTCTTTGCTAATTGTCTTTAACCTATGTTCTCCCATTAATGATATATCTGCCGCCAGAAACAGCTTCTCGTTCTTAACGATTTTCTAACCCTTCATGAATTCTTTCCTGCCTGCGCTACTCTCTTTGTGTGGCTGAGCACAGCTCCAATGCCACATTCAGGCTTGCTGATGACACCACTGTCATAGGCCGAATCAAATTGACAAATCTGCATATAGAAGTACTGAAAATTTGGCTGAGCGGTGCCATAACAACAACCTCTTACTCAATGCCAGCAAAACCAAGGAGCTGATTTTGACCTCAGGGGGAGGAAACCAGAGATCCATGAGCCTGTCCTCCCTCATTGGAGGATCAGAGGTGGAGAGGGACAGTAATTTGTCATGTTGTAATTTCAGAGAAAGTGTCCCAGGCCTAGAATGTAAGTGCCATTATGAAGTAAGCGCTGCATCACCTCTACTTCCTTGGGAGGTTGTGAAGATTTGGCGTGACATCTAAAACTTTGAGAGTATATTGACTAATTGCTTCACTGGATTCACCAATGTCCTTGGATGGAAAATCCCACAAAAAATAGTGGATACAGCCCAGTCCATCACGGGTAAAGCCCTCCCCAACACTGAGCACATCTAGAACTGTCTCAGGAAAGCAGCATCCATCATCAGGGATTCCCACCACCCAGGACGTGTTCTCTTCTCGCTGTGGCCATTAGGAAGAAGGTACAAGAGCCTCAGGGTTCACACTGCCAGGTTCAGAAATGGTTATCAACCATCAGCCATCAGGTTCTTGAACCAGAGGGGATAAATTCACTCAACCTCACTTGCCCATCATTGAAATGTTCCCACAACCTATGGACTCACTTTCAAGGACTCTTTATTTCATGTTCTTTATACTTATTGATCATTAATTATTATTATTATTATTATTATTTCTTTCTTTTTGTATTTGTGCAGTTTGTTGCATTTTGCACACTGGTTGATCACCCAGGTTGGTGTGGTCTCTCGTTGATTTGATTATGGTTATTATTCTATTATAGATTTTTGAGGATGCCTGCAACAAAACAAATCTCAAGGTTATTCGTATATGGTGAGATATATGTAGTTTGATAATAAATTTACTTTGAGCTTCTGAACGTTGAGAACTGTGGTCTAATCCCGTGCCTAGTTATTTGGGAATCCGATGGTTTGGTATTTTGCTCATTAGTCTGGAGTACGCTGATAAATTATGGGTTGAGAACACTGGAAGATAAAGATTGACAAGCTAAAACTTACACGGTTCGATTTCTTGGAAGAGCGACAGGAAGAAGGCACAATGTATGAGGAAGGAAATTTGAAGACACGAGAGGTTCTGCTAACATTGGAAATCTTGAGCAACACACAGACGAACTGCTGAGGGAACTCAGCAGATCAGGAAGCATCCAGAGAGAAATAAACAGTTGATGTTTTGGGCTGAGAGACTTCTTCAGTTCTGGAATGGAAGAGGGCAGGAGCCAGCTGACAGAATTCCTGTGAGAGAATAAGTTCTTCAGGGTAGACATACCTCAAAGAGACTCTGCTGTTAACGAGATTCTGCAGAATGCTGCGAACTGTTCATTTCCTTCCATAGATGCGTCCTGACCTGCTGAGATCTCCCAGCATTTTGTGTGTGTTTTGCAGGAAGGAAATTTGAGAGCTTTGGACCTTGATGTCGAAGCATAACTGCCAATGGTGAATACATTCAACGATTAAAAGGTAATGATCATATATACGCTGAAACAGACAATGAAATCTGTTGTTTTGCGTCTTTCCCAACAACATGCTGGGAGCGGCCCCCAAATGTTGCCACAGTTCCGCCTCCATCAAGGCATGCCCACAATTAACTAATCCTTACCATACTGTACATCTCTGGAATATGGGAGGGAACTCGAGGACCCAGAGGAAATCCTGCAGTCACAGGGAGGAAATACAAACTCTTTACAGACTATGGCGGGAGTTGAACTCCAATCTTGTAGCTGGCACTACAAAGTGTTACGCTAACCTCTACGCTAGAAGATCAAGAAGTCAGAATTTGAAGGAGTACAGAGACCATGTAAAAATAGGCTTCAAGCTTTGAGCTGTGTCTTCAAGCATGCTGCAGTACTTTGCGGATTTTGAGTTCTGTTACTTTTAAACTCACAATGTCAGACTATGGGGCATAAGTACTCAAAAGATTGGCTCAAATGCTGGTACTGTTTGCAGCACAAA
This sequence comes from Hemitrygon akajei, assembly GCF_048418815.1. Taxonomy (NCBI): domain Eukaryota; kingdom Metazoa; phylum Chordata; class Chondrichthyes; order Myliobatiformes; family Dasyatidae; genus Hemitrygon; species Hemitrygon akajei. The sequence continues at coordinate 185,712,602 of NC_133126.1, read as the reverse complement.
GATAAGAAGTGTTGATTAACCTGACTCATTTCACTCAAAATTCTCTAGCTTAAAGGTGTTGCTCAACGTGACGGAATTTGGGATGAGTCCACAGCATCATAGAGTCTTAAGAGTCATAGAACACCACAGTATGGAAACAGTTAGGGTAATTCCAGTTCATAGCACAACACCCAGTCCAGAATAGCTGATCCCACAAGCTGCTCTTAAAAGCAATCTCTTAGCCACTCTCGAAATCCCTCTCCTGGAATCCGGCACCAACCTGATTTTCCCAATCTACCTGCATATTGAAGTCCCCCATGACTATTGCAATATTGTTCTTTTGGCAATCATTTTCTATCTCCCATTGTAATTTGTAGACCATGTCCTTACTACTATTTGGAGGTGTACCTTCAGACGCTATGGAAGGCAAGTGGCGAAATTGCCGGGGGCCTAACTGAGATATTCAAAACATCCTTAGCGATATATTGTTCTGCTGTTTAAAAAAAAGTCTCTAAACAGAAACCAGGAAATTATAAGCCGCCGAGTCTGACATCAGTTGTGGGAAAGCTATTGGAAGGTATTCTAAAGGGCCAGATATATAAGTATTTTGATAAACATGGAATGTTTGAGATATTCAACATGGCTTTGTGTGTGGTAATTCATGTCTAACCAGTCTTAGAGTTTTTCAAGGAAGTTACCATGAAAGTTGTTGAAGACAAGGCAGTGAATGCTTCCTACTTGGACTTTAACAAGGCCTTTTTACAAAGACCTGCATAGGAAGTTGGTCTGGAAGGTTTAGTCACTTGGCATTCAAGATGGGGTAGCAAAACTGGATTTGACGATGGTTTTTTGGAAGAAGCGAGGGAGTGGTTGTAGATGGTTGCCTCTGTCGCTGTTGGTGTGGTGCAGAGATTGGTGCTGGGTCCGTTGTTGTTTGCCATCAACATCAATGATATGGATGATAATGTGGTAAACTGGATTAGCAAATTTGCAGATGACACCAAGATTGGGACAGCGAGGAAAACTAAGTAACACACACAATCCTCATAGAGGGATCAGAAGTGGAGAGAGTGAGCAGCTTCAAGTTCCTGGGTGTCAAGATCTCTGAGGATCTAACCTGGTCCCAACACATCGATGCAGCTATAAAGAAGCAAGACAGTGTCTATACTTCATTAGGAGTTTGAAGAGATTTGTCATGTCAACAAATACACTCAAAAACTTCTATATTTGTACCGTGGAGAGCATTCTGACAGACTGCATCACTGTCTGGTATGGGGAAGGGGCCACTGCACAGGGCTGAAAGAAGCTGCAGAAGGTTGTAAATCTAGTCAGCTCCATCTTGGGTACACGCCTACAAAGTACCCAGAACATCTTTAGGAAGCAGTGTCTTAGAAAGGAAGCGTCCATTGTTAAGGACCTCCAGCACCCAGGGCATGTCCTTTTCTCACTGTTACCATCAGGTGGGAGGTACAGAAGCCTGAGGGCACACACTCAGCGACTCAGGAACAGCTTCTTCCCCTCTGCCATCTGATTCCTAAATGGACATTGGATCTTTGGAGACAACCTCACTTTTTTTAAAATATACAGTATTTCTGTTTTTGCACATATTTAAAATCTATTCAATATACGTAATTGATTTACTTGCTTATTTAGTTTTTAATTTTTTTTTTCTTTGCTAGACTATTTATTGCATTGAACTGCTGCTGCTAAGTTAACAATTTTCACATCACAGACCGGTGATAATAAACCTGATTCTGATTCTGAGTATGCTGGAGGGACTCAACAGGCCGGGCAGCATCTATGGAAAAAAATAAACAGTCGATGCTTTGGACTAAGACCCTTCATCAGGACTGGAGAAAAAAAGATGAGGTCAGAGTAAGAAGGTAGGAGGAAGGGAGGAAGAAGTATAAGGTAGAAGGTGATAGGTGAAACAGGGAGTGGGGAGGGTGAAATAAAGAGCTGGGATGTTGATTGGTGAAAGAGATACAGGGCTGAAGAAGGGCAAATCTGATAGGAGAGGACAGAAGGCCATGAAAGAAAGGAAAAGGGGAGGAGCACCAGAGAGAGGTGATGGGCAGGTAAAAGGTGAAAGAGAGATGTGAGAATGGGGAATTGTGAAAGGAGGGACAATTACCGGAAGTTCAAGAGATTGATGTTTATGCCATCAGGTTGGAGGCTACCCAAGCGGAATATAAGATGTTGCTCCTCCAACCTGAGTGTGGCCTCATCGCAGTAGAAGAGGCTGTGGATTGACATATTGCAATGGGAGTGGGAAGTAGAAATGAAATGAGTGACTACCAGGAGATCCCGTTTTATTTTCTGGAGGCCGAAGCATGTGTGCTCAGCGAAGCGGTCTCCTAATCTACGTCAGGTCTCACCAATATACAGGAGGTCACACCTGGAGCACTGGATACAGTACCTGACTCCAACAGACTCACAGGGGATGTGCTGCCATTCCTGGAAGGACTGTTTCGGGCCTTGAATGGGGAGAAGCTGTAGGGGCAGGTGTGACACTTGTCCTGCTTGCAAAGATAAGTACCAGGAGAGAGATCAGTGGGGAGAGATGAATGGACAAGGGAGCTGCATAGGGTGTGATCCCTATGGTAAGCGGAAAGTGGGGGGAGTGGGGAGGGAAAGATCTGCTTGGTGGTGAGATCCCATTGGTATTGGGGGAAGTTACGGAGAATTATGTGCTGGACGTAGATGCTGGAGGACAAGAGGAAACCTATCTCTGGTAGGGTGGCGAATGGATGGGATGAGGGCTGTGTGGGAAATGGACAAGATGGGGGTGAGGGCTGTGTTTATGGTTGAGGAAGGAAAGCCCCTTTCTTTGAAGGAAGGGGACATCGGAGCTTGCAGCAGGAACTGGGCCAGCTGGAAAAATGTGCTGAAAAATGGCAGATGGAATTTAATGCAGACAAGTGTGAGGTGTTGTACGTTGAGTGGAGCTACCGGGGTAGGTAATACATGGTGAGCTGTAGGATACTGAGGAGTGCTGTAGAACAGAGGGATCTGGGAACACAGATCTGTAACTCCTTAAAAGTGGTGTCACAGGTAGATTGGGCTGTAAAGAAAGCTTTTGGCACATTGGCCTTCAGAAGTCAATGAGTTGAGTACAGGAGTTGGGATGTTACGTTGAAATTGCATAAGGCCTAATTTGGAGTATTGTGTCCAGGTTTGGTCACCTGCTACAGGAAAGATTAAGTCAGGGTGAAATGGTTCAGAAAAAAACTTACAAAGATGTTGCCTGGACATAAAGACCTGAGTTTATAGAGGAAGGTTGAATAAGTTAGGACATTATCACCTAGAGAGTAGGAGAATGAAGGGATATTTGATAGAAGTAATCAAAATTATGAGATGTATAGATAGTGAAACCTCCTTTTACTGGGCATTACAGCTTGTTAGCCCCTCACTAACAGCCAGCAGACTCGGCGGTGAGAAAACCACCCTTTTCAGATTCCGTACAGCTAGGGTCGATATGACTTGGGTCCCACCAAAACTAAGAGGTTGGGATGTCTCGACCACCTAAACCCCGATCTGTGTGAATACTGTCTAAGTACTGCCCCCGTGCAATTAGCCGTTGGCAAGAAATGACAGAGTGTACACTGCGTATACTTATAAAGAAAGTTTATTTATAAATGTCAGCTTTAAACATTAGTTGGAAAAAGAAAAGAAAGAAAATAATAAGGCCCATTACAGTTAGCCCAGTCCAATGTGCATGTAAGTTGGAGCTCATGTCAAAGTTGTCTTTAACTCATGCGCTGGACCCTCGGTCTGCATGAAAGCATGCACCACCTTCCGAATGTCGTTCAAAGTCCATCTCGAACAAACAGGCTCCGCCACGGGAGTACTGGTCCCTCCTCTCTTTGAAGTCATTCATCAGCACAAAGCACCTTGTGCAATAGGGACGGCACCCTCAGCCAATCTTTCCTCCTGTCCTCTCCCAACTCCTGCCAAAAAGACATCGACCCACTCCAGAGTCTGTCACAAAAACCTTTCTGCCCAGAGTTCTCTAGAACCTCCTGCAATTCAACCATCCTGACTGGATGACACTACGTTCCTAAGTGTAACTCTCGCTTCAGCTAGAGGCTTAATATAGGGGGTGATAGCCCCCGGCCTGGCCAAACTTAAGAAATCTCGCTTGGGTGGATGCTGCGCGATGTGTCCTCTGTTACAAATCAGTACCCCGAAATAGCAAACAGTACATAATGTGCGATTAAACGATTAAGCTTTATAATTCTTACTTTGACTATATGGTTAGTAAAGAAATGAAAAAAAAGAGAAAAAGAAGGGCCCAATCTTATTAAACAGTCTGTTGCACAATGTTGGAGCTCACTGATAAGCTGATTGTCCACCGTCGACCTCCGCCGATTGTTGCTGCCCTTCGGACCCTCGCTACAAGTCCACCCCATCCGGCCGTCTACCAACTCTGTCCATTCGCATCTTCTCTCATCTGTCCCTGGCAAAAGACAGCGAAAATCTCTCTTCCAGACTCCCAAGAAAGAACAACAGCATTCCAAACCCCGTTATCTCCAGTCATAACCCAAACATTGCTGCTACAGAGAAACCCTTACATTATCAGTGAAACTTCACAGCATGCTACACAGCAGTGAAACCCTACAGCATGTTACATAAGCACGAACTTCACAACCTCTTATCTTCAGCTGAAACCCAAACATGCTGAAAACAAAACAGACTGCTCTTATAGAACTGCTAAAATGAAACATTCACAGCATAGCAGTAAACATTTTAACCAGGGTGTTACAATAGGATAAATGCAAGTAGGTTGCTTCCAGTGAGGCTGGGTGAGACGAGAGCTAGCGGTCATGGTTAAAGGTGAAAGGTGAAATATTTAAGGGAGACTTGAAGAGGAACTTCTCCACTGAGAGGGTATTGTGAGTGGGGAATGACCTGCCAGCTCAAGCTGTGAATGTAGAGTTGATTTGAATTTTTAAGAGAGATTTGGGTAGGTAAAGAATGGAAGGGGTGTGGAGGGCTATGGTCCAGATGCAGGGTGATGGGACTAGGGAGATTGTTGGTTTGGCACGGACTTTGAGCCAAAGGGCCTGTTTCTGTGTGGTAGAGTTCTATGACTATGACTCTATGATATGTGGAGGGGCATACAGTGTTGAGGAAGCAGTGAGTCTGCAGAAGGACTTAGATTGGGGGAATGGGCGAAGAAATGAGAGTTGGAATATAATGTAGGGAAGTGTGTGGTCATATAGATAATATTTTAAATATTGAGAAAATTCAAAAATCAGAGGGCAAAGGGATTTGGGAGTCCCCATGTGATAGTCCCTGAAGGTTAACTTGCAGGTTGAGCTGGTGGTAAGAAAGGCAAATTCAGTGTTAGCAACACACACAAAATGCTGGATGAGCTCAGCGGGCCAGGCAGCATCTATGGAAAAGGGTACAGTTGACGTTTCAGGCCGAGACCCTTCAGTAGGACTGGAGAAAAAAAGACGTGGAATCAGAGTTAGAAGGTGGGGGGTGTGAAGGGGTGAAGTAAAGAGTTGGAAAGTTGATTGGTGAAAGAGATACAGGGCTGGAGAAGGGGGAATCTGATAGGAGAGGACAGAAGGCCATGGACAAAAGAAAAGGAGGAGGAGCAACAGAGGGAGGCAATGGGCAGATAAGGAGAAGAGGTGTGAGAAGGAAATGGGAATGGGGGAATGGCGAAGGGGAGCATTATCAGAAGTTTGAAAAATCAATGTTCATGCCATCAGGTTGGAACCTGCCCTGATGGGATATAAGATGTTGCTTCTCTAACCTGAGTGTGGCCTCATCGCAACAGTAGAGGAGGCCATAGATTCACCTGTCAGAATGGGAATGGGAAGTGGAATTATAATGGGTGGCCACTGGGAGATCCCACTTTTTCTGGTGGGTGGAGCGTAGGTGCTCGGCAAGGCATTCTCTCAATTTACGTTGGTCTCACCAATAAGCAAGAGGCCACACCGGGGGCTCTGAATAGTGGTGAGGAAGGAGGTGTAGGGGTAGGTGTAGCACTTGTTCCACTTGCGAGGGTAAGTGCCAGGAGAGAGATCAGTGGGGAGGGACAGATTGAGTGGCCCAGAATATAAAAATAAGGATTTAATGCTGAGACTTTATAAGGCAGTAGTCAGTCTGCACTTGGAGTATTCCAAGCAGTTTTGTGCTCCTCATCTATGAAAAGATATGCTGGCGTTGGAGAACGTCCAGATGAGGTATACAAGAATTATTCTGGTAATGAAAGAGTTAATATACGAGGACCGTTTGATGACTCTGAGCCTGTACTTGCATGAGTTTAGAAAGATAACGTGGGATCATTTTGAAACCAATCGAATATTGGAAGGCTTGGATAGAATGGCTGTGGAGTGGATGTTTCTGATAATGGGGGAGTTGAGGACCAGAGGTCACACTCAAAGTAGAGGGACAACCATGTAGAATAGAGATGAGGAAGAACTTCTTCAGCCAGAGGGTGGAATTCATTGCCACAGACGGCTCTGGAGGCCAAGTTGTCGTATATATTTAAAGCTACCATGATGGAATGGGGGAGCAGACTTGATGGGCTGAATGGCCTAAGTCTGCTCCAATGTCTTATGGGTACTATCTGTTTCCCTGGGGCCTTATTGAAAACCTTCTGAATATCCAAATGCAGCACATCTATCTGTTACTCATTATCTACTCCTCAAATAATTGCTGCAGATTAATCAAACATTAACTTCTCTTCTTAAAGCCACACTGACACTGCTCAATCATTTTATTATTTTCTCAATATTCTGTCATTATATTAGCATGATTGTTACTTTCTGAATTTTGCCCTTTCCTGAGAATGGGATGGTGATAGGAAGGGGAAGGACAACTCCATGAGGAGCAGTCATCAGGGGCACTTCTGAGGAGATTCCTCATGGTGATGGATCACTCTGAAATGGGAACACTGGCAATCTTTTGCACTCCCTTAAAAAGCCAAGACTATCTGTTTCCATGGCTGAAGTCAACTTGGGACGAAGTAGAATTTGGATTTTGTTGGTTTGTTGAACTCAGTGCAGTGACAAATGGTGGATTTTACTCACTGAGTCATCAGTGGGGATAGGGAATATTGGATCTGTGCCTATTTCAAATGTTGAAGGCTTCAAGGCTATTCAGTTTTGCATCCATATAGTCACTACTTGCATTATGGAACCACAGATTTTCAACTACACACCAGAGGAACTGATTAAGGCACACATCAATTTCTCCTTCTGATTAAATGTTCTTCCCTCTGCCCCCTATTCCCCATTCTAGCCTTTTACCTCTCCTAACCTGTCTATCACTTCCCTTCTCCTTCCCTTTCTCCTATGGTCCATTCATCTCTCCTATCAGGTTCCTTCTTCTCCAGCCCTTTACCTTTCCTACCCACTTGGCTTCACCTATCATCTTCTAGCTAGCCTTCCCCTCTGCCCACTTTTTTAATCTGGCATCTTCCCCCTTCCATTTTAGTCCTGAAGAAGGGTCTCAGCCCAAAACATCGACTGTTTATTCATTTTCACAGATACTGTCTAACCTGCTGATGTCCTCCTGCATTTTGTGTGTTTGGAATTCCAGCATCTGCAGACTTTCTTGTGTTCAAGACTCAGGAAAGTATTCCCAAATGAAAGCTTTTAGGAGATTTTAGGAGATTTTAGTCCAGCAATGAAAGCTTTTAGGAGATTCTAGAGTGGATTCCATGCTAGGCAGCTGCTGATTACAAAGTGTGGTGAACAGTTACATGGAATGTACTTCAATAGCATTTATACAATAATGCTCTGGAATGTTGTGGCCGAGATACGTTCCACAAAGTGTTTCAGTCACAGCTAGCATTCCTTAACCAACAAAGGATCTAAGATTAAAGAATTATTAACTTTATGCACAAATCTCTGTCTTAAATCTCTATTCAGTGGAAACCAAACAATTCCCTCAACAATAGAGATACTGTTTAGTTTCCATTTATAAACTTGGTCTTGGCTGTGAGGTCGTCTTACAGATAATTCATTGAATTATAGAGAGAAGAACACAAACAGAGAGAAAAACAGGCTAATTTTGAACTCTTCAACTATGGCCTTTTAAGCTTTGCCTCCCATGTGCTTACCTGACTTTTTCCATATGTGACTGAGGGTCAAAGCCTTGACCACATTTCAAATGGTGATTTTCAGACCCACATCCGGCTTATTTGTTATTGTGTGAAGTATTTTCTTCTCAGCCTTCAATTTCCTTTGTACCTTCAGTTACAAACCCCCCTGCTTAGGGAAATAAGTCCTTTGTGATACCACCTCGATTACATCTACCCCAATTCTCTCCGTTGCAAAGCTACCAGCTCCAGTCAAATCAATTGCATAACTTTGGTCCTGCCATCAGCTTCTGTAATCTTTCCATTTTGGTGGTGATGCACGTAGTTAAATTACCGGTAACCCAGAAACCAGGAATAACAATCTTGAAGAAGTGAGTTCAAGTTCCACTGAGGTACATTTCCCTCAAAGGTTCATTAGTCAGGGGATTGAGTGCAAGATCTGTAAGGTATTGTTGCACCTCTATAAAAGGCCTGGTTAAACTACACTTTAATATTGTGTTCCATTCCAGTCAATTACAGGAAGGATATGGAAGCCTCAGAGATGAGATTTACGAGGATGCTGCCTGTATTAGAGGGCATGTCTTATTAGGATAGGTTGAGCGAGCTTACTCTTTGGAGAAGATGAGGGGTGACTTGATCAAGGTGTAAAAGATGATGAGAGGCATAGATTGAGTTGATAGCCAGAGGAGGTGTAATTTTAAGGTGATTGGAGGAATGTATAGGGGGAATGTCAGAGGTAAGTATTTTACACGAGTGTGGGCTGCATTGGTGGTAGAGGCAGATACATTAGGGACAACTCACTCAAAATGCTGAAGGAACTCATCAGGTCAGGCAGCATCTACGGAAAAGAGTACACAGTCAACATTTCGAGGTCTCAGCCCAAAACATCAAATGCTTATTCCTGCTGAGTTCCTCAAGCACTTTGTGTGTGCTGCTCCGGATTTCCGAAATCTGCTGAATCTCTTGTGTTTACAATAGGGAGATTTAAGAAACTCTTAGGCACATGGCTGATAGAAAAATGGAGTGCTATGTAGGACTGATTTTACAGTATATTAAAAGGTTGGCACAATATTATGGGCCGATGGCCCTGTACTGTGTGCTAATATTCTATGTTCTATGTTCAGTCAATAATTTTGTTTTGCATACAGATCATTTAATGACATCAATACATTGAGGGCAATACAAGGAAAAGGCAGCAACAGAATACAGAGTGTAGTGTTACGTTCACAGAGAAAGTGCAGATAGTCAGTAAGGTTGTCTTGAATTGGATAAATCTAAGGTCCACCTTTTTGTACAAAGGTGGATTCAGTAGCCTTATAACAGCAGGATAGAAGCGGTCCTTGAACCTGGTGGTACTTGGTTTGGGGCTTTTATCTTTGCATGATGGGAGTGGAGAAGAGAGAATGTCTAGGGTAGGATGGGTCTTTGATTTTGCTGGCTGCTTCACTGAGGCAGCAGGAGATATAGGGGAAGTGCTGTGCTGTACCCACAACTCTCCAGTTACTTGTGGTCATGGGCAGAGCAGTTGCATACCAAGCTGCAAAGCATCCATCGAGCTTACATTCTCTACTTAGTTTCTTACTGCTCATTACGCCATTTGACCTTAGGGCAGCGATGAAGGTCCTCTATCTCTGTATGTACTCGGCCATCTTCTCTGTTGTTGCCCCAGGAGTGGTTCAAGGTCCTCATTTCCGCCTGTACGATACGGTGTCAAGTGTCCTTGGTCTCCCACGTTTCCTCTGCCCTTCAGGGCTCCAATGAACTGCAGTCCAGATGATGGAGTTGACCTCTCTACTCAATGCATGCCCAATCCATTTCCAATATTGATTATGACCATGTCCTCTTGATTAAACTGGAGAAAGGCATGGTCAGTTCCCTGATGGGGAGGTGCATTCTATGCTGCATCTTTAACATTTGGTGAGGGTGAATGGAGATCTGCCAGCTTGCAGATTTTCAATGTTCAAAGTTCAAAGTACATTTATTATCAAAGTAAGTGCAACCCTCTCACCAGGATCGTATGTAAACTTGGCTTGACAGCTAACTCTGCTAACAGCTACGTGACTCAGCAGTGAGAAAGCCACCTTTCATAAACAATGTATGACTAGGGTCAGTATGATTTGGGGTTCAACCAAATAGGAACACTGTGATGTTCTGATTAAAGAAACCTCGATTTTGCTTTATTGCTTTATTGTCTCAATTGATACTAGAGCGTACAATCATCACAACGATAATTGATTCTGCACTTTGTGCTCTCTGGAGTACAAATTGATAGTAAATATAATAAAAATTTAAATTATAAATCATAAATAGAAAATAGAAAAGGGAAAGTAAGGTAGTGCAAGTCAGGTCTGGATATTTGGAAGGTTCAGCCCAGATCCGGGTCAGGATCTGTTCAGCAGTCTTATCACAGTTGGAAAGAAGCTGTTCTCAAATCTGGCCGTACGAATCTTCATGCTCCTGAACCTTCTCCCGGAGGAAAGAGGGACAAAAAGTGTGTTGGCTGGGTGGGTCGTGTCCTTGATTATCCTGGCAGCACTGCTCCGACAGCGTGTGGTGTAAAGTGAGTCCAAGGGCGGAAGATTGGTTTGTGTGATGTGCTGGGCTGTGTTCACAATCTTCTGCAGCTTCTTCTGGTCTTGGACAGGACAACTTCCATACCAGGTTGTGATGCACCCTAGAAGAATGCTTTCTACAGTGCATCTGTAAAAATTAGTGAGGGTTTTAAGGGACAGGCCAAATTTCTTCAGCTTTCTCAGTAAGTAAAGGCGCTGGTGGGCCTTCTTGGCAGTGAACTCTGCTTGGTTAGACCAAGTCAGGTCAGTTGTGATATTGACCCTGAGGAACTTAAAGCTTTTGACCTGCACACCTGCACACCACCGATGTAGATGGGGTCGTGTGGTCCGCTACTCCTTCTGAAGTCAACAACCAATTCCTTCGTCTTGCTGATGTTATTGTTTTCGCACCATGCCACCAGGTTCTTAATTTCTTCTCTGTACTCAGACTCATCATTACCCGAGATACAGCCTACAATTGTGGTGTCATCAGCAAACTTATATTTAAGCAAATGCTGTGTAAGTACTGCCCATACACAATTATCAGTCAGCAAGGAATACTAGATTGCACACTGCATGATGTTATAAAGTAAGTATATTTACTAATTTTCAGATTCATCAAGAGAAAGGAAAGAAAAAAAGATATGTGCCCCATTACAGTTAAACCAGTCTAAATGTGTACATAACCGTTAGAACTCTCTGTTCTAAAGCTGGGTACAACTGTTACTCACAGCACCAAACCCACAGTCAGCATGAAAGTACAAGCCACAGATCAAACTTCCCTTGAAGTCCATCTCGAACAAACTGGCTCTCTCTCAGGAATATTGGCCCTCCTCCCTGGTGCCATTCACCTGCACAAAGCACTTCTTGCAACGGGGACTCTCCTTCCCACCACATTCTGCGGCATCTTCCCCTCCGTCCCACTCCGCAGCTCCCGCCAAAAAGACCCAAACCAGACCACTGCCCATCTCAAATCTCTCTCCTCCCCACTCTCTCTAGAACCTTCCCCAGATCCCATCATGCTGATTGGCTGACACAACATTCCTAAGTTGAGCAGCAGGGCTTCTTATCTTTAGCCGAAACCGAAACATTCTACCAGCAGGACACACTGCTTTTGCAGAAAACTGCTAAAATGAAATGCCTTCAGCATAGCAGTAGAGATCTTAACTAGGGCTTTACATCCTTCACCCACTAGCAGTAGTCAAGTCCTCATGGCTGTGGAGCTCATCAAACCATTATTAATAACACAGTATTCAAATGAATTTCATGGTTTCAGGACCCACAATCCATTTGTAAATGGAAGTAGCATATCTCACCATGGGGATGAACACAACACTCTGTTTCCCAGGTGCATCCTTTGCCAGCCTATCTAGGGGTTTCCTGACTCTCCAAGATCTCCTTATCTGATCTTCAGCTTCTCCAGCTTCAGCCACTCCTTGTGAGATTTCCTTCCAACTTGGGGCATTACATATGTACAGCCAGCTCTCCTTATCTGCGAGGGATTGGTTCCAGGACCTCCCGCGGATACCAAACTCCGCGGATGCTCAAGTCCCTTGTATAAAATGGCGTATTATTTGCATATAACCTATGCACATCCTCCCGTATACTTTAAATCATCTCTAGATTACTTATAATACCTAATACAATGTAAATGCTATGTAAATAGTTGTTATACTGTAATGTTTAGGGAATATTGACAAGACAAAAAAACTGTGCGTGTTCCTCTCGCTCACAACACAAGCAGCAAACGAACGAGACGCGAGATGAACAATGATCAAACAACCAGTACAACTTGTAATACCTGTACAGTAGTTGTTACACTGTCTTGTTTAGGGAATAAGGACGCTTTGGAGCAGGCTCAGTAATACTAAGGTCAGGAACTGTGGAGGTTGAGGGCTGAGGATCTTCAAGCGTTGAACGTCGAGGCTTCAGAATTGCAGATGCTTTAGTTAGAAACATTGTTATAGGAAGCTGTCTCTTCTTTTTCTTTGCATCATCAAACAAATCTTGCAGTGGTTGTAGGCATGTTGTTAACCCTCGGGTGACATGGAGGCTTTGTTCCCTCGAAGGATCGTAGTCGAGGTTCATATGCCGTTGTAGGGGCAGCACTAACACTTCCACAAATTTCAGCTTCTTTCTGCTTTATTGTGCAAATGCTCGATTCATTCCTACCGACCTTACGGCCCACTTCGGAATGCGACATGCCACTTTTCCAAAGTTCTACGCTCCCTCTTAGCCTTTGAGGAATTGCTTTGACCACCTAATTGCTTCTTAGGAGCCATTTTTCACAGGAACAAAGTAGCGAGCGAACGAGACGCGGGGCGAACAATGCTCGAATGACAAGCGCTGGAAGAGCACTTCCGGGTTTCTTCGGTTCGCGGTTGGTTGAATTCGTGCACGCGGAACTCGCGGATAAGGAGGGCCGACTGTATATAGTATGGATACATCTCAATACAGGCAGCCACACAACATGATGTGGGTTCGGGTCCTTGTGGATATTCCATTTGGCTAATCTGGAATTGTCTATAGAAAACTAGTAATGGGGACCAGGAAACTTTCAGACTGCTGTAAAAAAAATTCTTCTTAAGCTTCTTCAGGTAAAGAAATTGAGGTCTGGTCTTTTTGTGACTCCTCACCAGTAGCAATATGGCTGGTTTTACTCTTTTCGCTGCCCTCTGGAATGGTCTGGTCAATATTCTGCTCAGTTATACCATGGCCACTGCACCCCTTCATCTGACGGCAGTTCACCATTATTTTGTCAAGAGCAGCAAGGGATGGACTGTCATGGTCCGGATTGGTTCCCCTTTAAATTTAGTTAGGTTGCGATCCAGACCATTGACTCCTTGTTCCCTTCTAATTCCGTTTCACGCATCCCTTGAGCTTGGCAATCAAGGTAATCTACCCTCAACCCGAACCGGCAGCTTATAAGCCCCTGGCTTTAGCCGTTTGGGATGAGAGTGTTAAGAAACCTTCGCAAGTTGCTGCCGCCACTACGTCAAGCCAGAGTGATCCAGCCCACATCGGAGTACCAGCAATTCACCTTCCATCACCAGAGTGACCCAGCCCGCATCGGAGTACCAGCAATTCACCTTCCGTCACCAGAGTGACCCAGCCCGCATCGGAGTACTAGCAATTCACCTTCCGTCACCAGAGTGACCCAGCCCGCATCGGAGTACCAGCAATTCGCCTTCCGTCACCAGAGTGACCCAGCCCGCATCGGAGTACCAGCAATTCGCCTTCCGTCACCAGAGTGATCCAGCCCGCATCGGAGTACCAGCAATTCACCTTCCGTCACCAGAGTGACCCAGCACACATCGGAGTACCAGCGATTCACCTTCCGTCACCAGAGTGACCCAGCCCGCATCGGAGTACCAGCGATTCACCTTCCGTCACCAGAGAGGGTCCGGGCAAGGTCAATCTACCAGGGGTGAGTTGAAGGCGAAATCCTGACTCGACGTTTATGCCACTTGTCCGTGTCTACCCCTGGAAGAGTCCGGGCTCGGTGCCTGAGTGGAAGGCGGAGTTCCGGCTCGATGTCATGCCCGTTGTTTGTGTTTACCCCTAGAAGAGTCCTGGCTCGATGCCTGATCTGAAGGAGTCCTGGTTCAAGATTCCTTGTCCTGTGTTTTGGTGTCCACGTTTCTGTCTGCAGCGATCCATGGTATCCAAGTGTCTGGCAGCGGTGAATCAAGGTCCCAGTCCCCAAGTCCAAGGTCCGCGGCGATCCCAGTCCCTAGTCCCCTAGTCCGAGGTTCGTGTTCCTCTTTGTCCTCGGTTTCCCGATCTGTGTAGCGAGAAATAAATGCTATTTTATTGTACCTAAGAAAGACGTGTTTGTGTCCCGCTTGTGGGTCCTCTCCCAGCACCCTTGTCCACACCTCGTGACATGGACAATAAATGTTGGTCCACCAGTGATCCCTTCATCTTGAAAAATTAATAATTTTCTTTTAAGAAGAGCAGAATGTTTATGGCAAGACTACATAAATCATCATTTGTGCCTCAAGTGAAAGAGCCATGGAAAAGTACAGCACAGAGACAGCCCTTCAGCCCATCTAGTCCTTCTCAGCTATTTAAACTGCCTACTCCCATCGACCTACACCAAGAACATCACCCTCCATACCCCTACTATCTTTGTATCTATCAAAACTTCTCTTAAACATTGAAATTGATCTCACATGCACCAGTTGCACTGGCAGCTCATTCCACCCTCTCACGGCACTCTGAGTGAAGAAGTTTCCCCTCATGTTCCCTTTAAACTTTTCACCTTTCACTTTAACCGATGACCTCTAGTTGCAGTCCCATGCAACCTCAGTGGAAAAAGCCTGCTTGCATTTATTGTGTCTATACCCCTCATAATTTTTATACTTCTATCAAATCTCACTTGATCTTCTACATTCCAGGGAATAAAATCCTAACCTATCCAATCTTGCCTTATAATTCAGGTCCTCCAGACTAGGCAACATCCTTGTAAAGTTTCCCTGTACTCCTTTAATCTTATTAAAATCTTCCCTCTATGTAGCTGACCAAAGCTGCACACAATGCTCCAAATTAGGCCTCCTCCTGTCGTCCACAATCAGCTCTTTGGTTTTTTGGACATTGAGCGAGAAGCTGTGTCAGGGTGTCACCCTGTGTCAGGGTGTCACCCTCTCCTCTGTAGGCTGTCTCATTCCACCCCCGGATTTACGATGGGCCCATGAACCCGTGATCACTACCTCACTAATGCTCTTTCGATTGCTTTATTTATTCCGTAACCAAGTAGTTTTTAATGCCTTGCACTCCACCGTTGCTGAAAAGCAACAAGTTTCATGGCATGTGTCACTGGTAATAAACTTAATTCTGATTCGGGAGGGAGACATGGAGGATATTCACCAGGATGTTTTCTGGCACAGTGCATCCTGACTGGATGTGCTGGGGTTTCTTTCCGTTGCATTGATGAAGGTACAGAAAATCATGACTGGTACAGACAACGTAAATAGGGAGCGATGTCTGTGACCGAAGAGCAGGTTTACGCTCAGGGATAGGAGGTGCAGAGAGAATCTGAGGAAGAATGCTTCATCCAACAATTAGTTGAAACCTGGAACGTACTGCTGGAGTGGGTGATGGAGAACAGTACTCTCACAACGTTTGAGGTAACAGATGATCTGCTGGAGGAACTCAGCAGGTTGGGCAGCATCTGTTTGTGGGGAAGGAATTGTCGACATTTCACACCAAAGCCCTGTACTGGGATTGCTCAGCTTGTGGTGTTTCTCCTGCAGATTATGTGCTGCCCCCGATTCCGGCATCTGCTGCCTCGCGTGCCTCACACAACATTTAGTAGGTATTTAGATGAGCATGTGAGATGCTGTGATTCTGACGATAATAGTCAGAAGCTGGGAAATGAGATTGGTAATTATCAGTACTTGATGGCTGACATGGTCTCAATGGGCTGAAAGGTCTTTTTCCATTCAATAACTCTTAGACTCTTGAATGACTCCTGACTCCACCCCACCAACCTTCCCAAGCAGATATTGTCTGATAGCATCCATTGATTGAACACTCATAGGAAACAATTACCTAACCGTGACCAAGAATATAAAAGCACATGAACTTTCAAGCTGATAACCTCCAGATTCCTTGCTGGTGGGGTCATTAATGTTTTAACAAGGATTTGTGAAACCTCGTACCACCAGTTATCAGTGGTATGGTAAATATTCTACGTAGTGCAATCTTTAAATAGATATTACATAGGTTTCAGGGATTGGTGTGAACAGTTTAGGAAATGTGTTAATTGGGTTGTGTTACCTGGCAGAAAGCATGTTCCACTGACTCAGCCTGGTGGTTACTCATCTGGAACTTTTGGAGGGTGACCACTCTGATCGAATTGTTTTGACTCTCACATGATCTGTGTGTTACCACTGAGGAGCTGCCCTACGTCGGTGAGTGATTCAGATTTCCCTGTGTTTACCCACTGCTGATAAGGTGAAGTAAAAGGAACAAAGAATTCAGCGTACAGCTCTGTGGCAGTTCATTCATTATTTAACTCTCAAAGTACCAGAATCAGAAACGGGTTTAATAGCACCGGCATATGTCGTGAGATTTGTTAACTTTGTGGCAGCTGTTCCTGATTCGCTGAGTGTGTGCCTTTAGGCGGCTGTACCTCCTCCCTGATGGCAACAGTGAGAAGAGGACATTTCCTGAGTGATGGGAGTCCTTAATGATGGATGCTGCCTTTTTGAGGAATCACTCCTTACTCACACCATGCATAGGGACACTTGTAACATGCTACTGTCCCTGTTGTTCGTCTTATTTGCAAAAAGGTGGCATGATTAACATGAAATTATATAGCAATCCCACGTGGCAGTCAATTAGTTGTCCCTCAGAGCACAAATTGATGTTTGATTATCACACGAGAGATGATCCTGATCCCATCTGACCATCTCTTTCTGATTTCTCTTTGTTCTCATTTCTCTTGGAAACAATGCCCCTCCTCTTCTCCCTGTACCACTCTCCACCTTCTAGAAGCCTCAGGCACAGGACTGTCCACTGGTCTGAGCCTATATTAATCTTAAGCACCTCTATTAAAACATGCATTGATATACTCTGTTCCAGTGAAAAAGAAAGTTCCCTAATTACAAGTTTCCTGCCACTAAGCACATCTACATGAAACAGTGTCACAGGAAAGCAGCATCCATCATCGGGGAGCCTCACGTCTAAGGCCATGTTTTCTTCTCACTGCTACCATCAGGAAGAAGGTAGAGGAGCCTCAGAACCCACACCACCAGGTTCAGGAACAGTTATTACCCATCATCCATCAGGCTCTTGAACCAAAGGAGATTGCTTCATTTGTCTCATCATTAAAATGTTCCCACAACCGATGGACTCACGTTTAAGGACTCTTCATCTCACGTTCTCAATATTTATTGCTTATTGTTATTTCTTTCTTTTCGTATTTGCAATTTGTTGTCTTTTACACGTTGGTTGGATGCTCAAGGGGTGGTCTTTCATTGAGTCTGTTATGGTTATTATTCTATTGTAGAGTTATTGAGTATGCCAGCAAGAAAATGAATCTCAGGGTTGTATATGATGACATATGTGTGCCTCGAAAAAAAATTAATTTTGCTTTACTTTGCTTGCCACACTAGACAGCAGCTAGGCCACCCTGCCAAATATTCACCCCCCCCGCCACCCCACCACCCTTTTCACATCGACTGAGTGGTGAACGTTGCTGCTTGTGGGAGCTTCCTTTTGGACAAGCAGCTCGGAACACTTACTTTAGAGCAGGACTTCAAGCTGCTTCACTCCGACATGGGAAACACAAAGTAAATACGAGTCTTTTATTCAATGGTGCAATCAGTTTTGCAGATGAAGCAGAAAGTCATCTACTGCATCTCCTTTGTCTACCCTGCTTGTAATTTCCTCAAAAAATTGCAGTAGGTTAGTCAAGCAGGGTTTTCCCTTCAGTAAAACATGCTGGCTTTGGCCTATCTAGTCATATAGCTCCAGGTACTCCATAATCTCATCCCTAACAATCGATTCCAACAACTTCCCAACCACTGATGTCAGGCTAACAGGTCTATAGTTTCCTTTCTGTTGCTGACCACCCTTCTTAAGTAGTGAAGAAACATTTGCAATTTTCCAGTCATTTGGAACAATGCCAGAATCTATCGATTAATGCCTCCGCGATCTCTCTAGCTACTTCCTTCAGATCCCAAGGGTGCATTCCATCAGGTCCAGGAGGTTTATCCACCCTCAGACCATTAAGCTTCTTGAGCACCTTCTCAGTCATAATTTTCACTCCACATACTTCACTTCCCTGACACTCTTGAATGTCTGATATACTACAAATGTCTTCCACTGTGAAGACTGATGCAAAATGTGCATTCAGTTCCTCTGTCATCTCTGCGTCTCTCATTACAATATCCCCAGTGTCATTTTGTATTGCTCATATATCTATCCTCAACTCTCTTTTACCCTTTATATACTTAAGAAAGCTTTTAGTGTCTTCTTTGCTATTAGTCGCCAACTTCCTTTCATAATTCATCTTTTCCTTCCTAATGATCTTCTTAGTTTCCTTCTACAAGTTTTAAAAATCCTCTATCTTCCCACTAGCTCTGGCATCCTTGTATGCCCTCTTCTTTGCTTTTACTTTGGCTCTAACTTCACCTGTCAGCCATGGTAATGTCCTTCTTCCTTTCGAAAATTTCTTCTTATTTGGAATATATCTGTCTTGCACTTCCCTCATTTTTCACAGAAACTCCAGTCATCGATGTTCAGCTGTCCTTCCTGCTGGTGTCCCTTTCCTATCAACTTCGGCCAGTTCCCCTCTCATGCCATTGTAATTTCCTTTATTCCATTGAAATACTGACACATTGGAATTTAGTTTCTCCTTCTCAAATTTCAAAGTGAACTTGATCATATTGTGATCACTGTTCCCTAAGGGTTCCTTAACCTTAATCTCTCTTATCACCTCTGGATCATTGCACAACACCCAATCCAGCACAGCCGATTCCCTAGTAGCTTAACAACAAGCTGTTCTAAAAAGCCATCCCTTAGACATTCTACAAATTCTCTCTCTTGAGGTCCAGTACTGGCCTGGTTTTCCCAATCCACTTCCATGTTAAAATCCTCAGTGATTATCATGACATTGCCTTTCTGACATGTCTTTTCTATCTCCTGCTGTAATTTGTAATCCACATCCCGGCTGCTGTTCGGAGGCTTTAGGGTCCTTTTACCCTTGTCATTTCTTAACTCAACCTATACTCTACACCGTCCGATCCTATGTCATCCTTTTCTAATAATTTAATATTATTTCTTATACACAGGGCTTCACCACCCACTCTGCCTACTAACCTATCTTTCCGATACACTACATATCCTTGGACGTTCAGCTCCCAATGGCAACCATCCTTTAGCCAAGTTTCAGAGATGGCCACAACGTCATACTTGCTAATCTGCAGCTGAATTTCAAGATCGTCCATTTTGTTTCTTATGCTGCGTGCATTCAAATACAACACTTCCAGTCCAGTATTTGTTGCTTTCTGTTTTAACTGCACCATGCCCCTATTGCCCTGTAACTCATCCCACCGGCTGTGATTATGCCTCATCTCCTGCCTGTCCTTTCTATCATCTCTATCTTTGATTTATTTCTGTTTTCCCCTTCCTCAGCCCTATCACTCCGGTTCCCAACCCCCTGACAAATTAGATTAAATGGTCATTGGAGCAGAAGCAGGCCACTTGGCCCATCGAGCCTGTTCTGCCATTTACTCATAACTCATCCTTTTTTTATGACACATTGTCAATGTGAAATGTGAATCATTGATGGTTAAGACCATATTTTTCACCTTTAAAGAGCAACAGATGATGTAGGCTGAGGTGGGTTTGTATTCACTTGTGTGGTGTGTCTATATCTGAAGCTATTTTCGGCCACTGAGAGTCAAAACTGACTTACTAAGCAATTCCATTTCCCAGCTAGTCTGTTCTCCCCATATTCCCATCCACTCCACCACCATCAACCCCCCACCAGATTTTACCACTCCCACAGGCAACTTAGAGAGGCCAGTCAACTGACCCACTTGCATGGATTTGGTGTGGGAAACCGTGTGGTTTTAGGATGAAAATGCAAGTTTCAGACAGACAGCAGGTGAAATCAGGACTGATCCTGAGCCCCTGTATCTGTGAAGTAGCAGCCCACGAGCTCAGCTTCACCACCGTGCCGTCTCAGGGGGTCCTTTTGTTGCTCGCATTTTCTGGGGCCCATTTTATGCTACAATGGCCAAGTAGATGCAAGCATCAAGGGCAGGTCCTTGTCTGACTGCCAGGGAGCACACTCCAGGCCTGTCAACACTGGAAATTGCCTAACACCCAGAAGTTCTTCAGCACTTCATTTCGATCATGGAAATAGTGTCCTTTTCCAGCTTGCCTGATTCACTGAACACCCAAACTTTTCAGCTCCACAGGGCACTAACACCAGTTGCGGTATCTTACACATTATCGGCAGAGCTGTTTTCAATGACACGGCTGACAGGTTTACTCTGGCAGTGACACGCCTTTGCAGCCAAACACCCTTAAGTGCTCAGCTCCTAGCTGAGTTCAAACGCAGTTCCACATCTCGGGAAGGTCGCCTGTCCACTCTGACTCTCTCCGCTAGAGCAGGACGAGGGCTAAGAAAGAAGAAGTCTTCGTCAGGAGGATAACACGATGTGTTTTGAAAAGTGTGCACGGTGCATTGGTGCTACACTGATACCTCTGGCTGTTCTGGCTGTTGCGGCTAACATTTTGCTCTATTTCCCAAATGGTGAGACAAAGTATGCAGAGAGAAACCAGCTCACCAATTTGGTGTGGCTCTTTGAAGGAATCATTGGGGCAGGCATATTGGTAGGTATGTTCTGTCAAAGGCTTTCGCAGTTAAAGTCAAGATGAAAAATAATACTAGAAGTAAAATTTAATGCTTCTGCTAAGAAGGGCCTTGAGTATTTCATTTAATTATCTTTCTAATATGTTAGATTTTCTTATGCAGAGACAGTATGTACTAGATGACTATCCCTGTGTCCTGGATGTGACTTTTTATTGTTTATACTTAAGAAACTGCTGGCCAGGCCTCCAGTCCAGATCCAAGAGGTTTTGGTTTTACTGCTTAAACTGAAGGATAGGGATTTAATTGCAACTTTGATTTGTGTAGCGCCTTTCCTGTAATAAAGAATCTGCGTTGAGCTTGGCTCTTTTCCCAACGACAAATGTGTTTTTCTTCTGCGTGCTCAGGTTTCTTCCCCCAATCCTAAAGACACGCAGGTTAGTAGGACAAATGGCCAATATAAATTGTCATTTGTATTCATGGCTGGCAAGAGAATCAGGAAAAAGCGGAGAAGGTGCTTGCAAGAGGAAATCTAAGATGTAATCTAAGATGTGTAGATGAATAATGCATTCAAAATGCTGGAGGCCCTCAGCAAGCCAGGCAGCATCTGTGGACTGAAGTAAGAGGGCTTTGTCCCAAAGCGTTGATTGTTTAAATCTCTCCAAAGATGCTGATAGTCCTCCAGCAGTTTGGCTGTATTGCACAAGATTACCAGCATCTGCAGAATCTCTTGTGTAGATGGGTGTTTGACGGCCAGTATGGACTCAGTTGGCTAAAGGGGCTGTTTCCGTGCTCTAACATAACAGGAGAGGTATCAACTACAAAGCTACGGGGATATCAGGAGAGACGAGCAAGGGCCTGGGTCAAGGTGGCTTTTGAACAGCTTCTTAGAGAAAAGAGGCAGTGATGATTGGGAAAAGAAACCTGGTGCTAGGGCTGGAAACATCTCGTCATTGATGAAAATGATACCTCAAAAAGACAGCATCCATCATTAAGGACCCCCATCACCCAGGACATACCCTCTTCTCATTGCTGCCATTGGGAAGGAGGTACAGGAGCCTGAAGGCACACACTCAACTTCTTCCCCTCTAGCATCAGATTTTGAATGGACATTGAACCCATGAACACTACCTCACTGCTTTTACTTTTCTCTTTTTGCGCTACTTATTTAATTTAACTTTATATGTGTGTGTGTGTGTGTGTGTGTGTGTATAAATGATTAAAATTATGAAAATTAAGCGGAACAGGTATGGGAGCTGCAGCAAGATAAGGATATAGGATCGTTTACAGTGTACTCCATGGGGAAGTCTAGTAATTTCTAAGGTAGGGACATGTTCGGCACAACTTTGTGGGCCGAAGGGCCTGTATTGTGCTGTAGGTTTTCTATATTTTCTATGTTTTTCTATGTACAGTCAGCCCAGGCAAGCGAGGTCTTTGAAGAGCATAGTTTCCCTTTGCACAACAGGGAACGGGAGCCATTTGGCATAACAAGACAAGATAACGATGTAAATGAAGGATTCTTAACATTGGCACTTACTATTGTTCAGTTACTTTACCAATTTACTAATTCTGGAGTATTAATGGCTTTTAGATTCTATTGTCGATTGACAGCTGTATTATCTTAGTGTGATTGAAGAATTTGAACATCCTCAAGGCTATCGGAAAGTCAATATCTGTATCCAGCTCATCGATTTCTGCATTAAAGTGGCATTTCTTTGTCAATATTTTTGAACGGTGTGGTGACAGGGGCCGTGCTATTGTCTTTGTGTGCAAGTAAATAAGGCCTGATTGAGGAATGTAAGCTTTCAGAGCTGATTTAATTGGCGACAACACAAGAAGCCGTCAGGAGATCTGAGTTTTAAAAAAATGTAATGTAGTTTTTCTGAACTGGAGATCACCTTTGGAAGCAGTCACAGGAGTAATATTCAAAGGAGAATTGGACAGGTAGTTCAATGACAAAAAAGAGAAATTTTGCAGATGCTGGAAATCCAAGCAAAACACACAAAATTCTGGAGGAACTCAATAGGCCAGACGGCATCTACGGTAAAGAGTATAGTTGATGCTCCAGGCATAGAACCTTCATCAGGACAGGAAAAAAGCTGAGAAGTCAGCGTAAGAAAGTGGGGGGGGGGGGGGTGGAGGAAGAACCACAAAGTGATAGGTGAAACCAGGAGGGTGGGAGGGGTGAAGTAAAGAGCTGGGAAGTTGATTGGTGGAAGAGATACAGGGCTGGAGAAGGGGGAATCTGATGGGAGAGGACAGAAGGCCATGGAAGAAAAAAAAAGGGGAGAGGAGCACCAGAGGGAGGTGATGGGCAGGTAAGGAGATAAGGTGAGAGAGGGAAATGGGAACAGGGAATGGTGAAGGGGGGGGTGGACATTACTGGACATTTGAGAAATTGATGTTCATGCCATCAGGTTGGAGGCTACCCAGATGGAATATAAGGTGTTGTTCCTCCAACCTGAATGTGGCTGCATCGCGACAGTAGAGGAGGCTATGGACTGACATGTCAGAATTGGGATGGGACGTGGAATTAAAATGTGTGGCTATTGGGAGATCCTGCTTTTTCTGACAGACGGAGCGCAGCTCTTCGGCAACGCGGTCTCCCAATCTGCGTCAGGTCTTACCAATATACAGGAGGCTACACCGGGAGCACCAGATACAGTATTTGACAGGTATTTTGTAGTTCTATGGGGTGGGGGAGAGCACGACAGGGGGATTAACTCCTTTGCTGTCGTGAGGATGATGTGATGACTGGGGTCTACGCCGTAAGAATTTGTATTTTTCCTGTACTTCCATCAAAGTTCAAAGTTCAAATTTATTATCAAATTACGTATACAGCATAAAACCTTCAGAGTAATCTTTTTTTGAATCTGAAAAGATTGAGGATTGCAGCAATAGGAAACTCCAGCATTAGGGACTGTTTAGGTATCCTGCTTCTCCATGTTTGCAGCTTCCAAAATACCCAGTTGCAGGAAATGTCTTCCTTGAGGAACTTAATTTTAAAATGTTATCATTTGTCACCTTCTGGAATTATCGGTGAAGGAAATGAAACGCAACCTCCAGATGGTGTTTCCGTTGCTCTGTTCTCTCGCTGTAGCTAGGCATAGCTCAAATGGCATCTACAAATTTGTTGATGATCCAACCACTGTTGTCAGAGTTTCGGATGGGTGACAAGAGGGCGTAAAGGAGAGAGATATATCAGCTAGTTGAGCCGTGTCGCAGCAACAACCTTGCACTCGACATCAGTAAGACCAAAGGGTTGATTGTGGACTCCAGAAAGGGTAAGATGAGGGAACACACCCCAGTCCTTATTGAGGGATCAAAGGTGGAAAAAGTGAACATTTTCCAGTTCCTAGGTGTTGATATCTCCACGGATCTATCCTGAACCCAGCATATTGATGCAGCCACTACGAGGGTATGACAGCAGGTATACTTCATTAGGAGTTTGAGGAGATTTGGTATGTCAGCTAAAGCACTCACAAATTTCTACAGATGTACCGCGGAGAGCATTCTAAATGGCTGCATCACCGTCTGGTATGGGTGGGGTTGCTACTGCAGAATAAGTTGTAGAGAGTTGTAAACTTAGTTCTATCGTGGGCACTATCCTCTGTAGGATCCAGGACATCTTCAAGTAGTGAGGCCTCAGAAAGGCGATGTCCACCATTAAGGGCCACCACCACCCAGGACATGCCCTCTTCTCATTGCTGCCATCAGGTAGGAGGTACAGAAGCCTGAAGGTACACACTCAATGATTCAGAAACACTTTCTTCCCCTCTGCCATCAGATTTCTGAATGGGCATTGAACCCATGAACACTATCTCACTACTTACTTTATTTCTATTTTTACACTACTTACTTAATTAACTATTTAATATATATAATTGCTGCAATTCAGTTTTTTTCCTATTATTACGTATTGCATTTTACTGCTCTGTGAAGTTAACAAATATCACAACATATGCCTGTGGTCAGATTCCTCGTTCCGTTTTTCCCTTTGTGCTTGTACGCTGTGCACTGCAGGAATGTATCCAGCATAACAATGGACTGAAATCACTTGCACCCCTGGGACAGGTGTGCTGTTCTGCGCTTTTCCATGCAGGTAATGATATCCTCTGACTTCCTGGAGACCCTAACTTCAGTATGGGATATCGGTTCCATGATCACAAGTGGTTAGCTGAGGGAGAACAGCAGCACTCGTGGTGTTAGAATTCTATTATGACCCAACTTCATAGATCAGTATGAGCCAGCCATTCCCCATTAAATTCGTTATGTTTCATAAATTCAACACATTAAAACAATTCAAAGGAAGACTCGGAGTCCGAAATGTTATCCTAACCCTCATGTATATGTTAAGCGAGACACGTGTGTATCATATGGTAGCATGATGACATATTTCTACATGGTAGTGGAGTCTTGTGTCTTTGGCAAGGTTTAATCAGCGTGGCGCGTAGATTGGACTCTGTAGTTCATGCTCTGGTACGTTTCTGTCGCTCCTTTCCTTGTTGATACTTTGTGTGGTTTTGGCTCTCCGTCCTGCGGTCAATGAACAACGCAGCGCTCGATTGAACTGAACTGAGCTGAAACCGAACATTCCTGAACTGCTTTGTTGAATTTCTGGTTTGGAGTTTTATGTTCTGTTTCTTTTTCGCTCTGTTTTGCTGTCTGTGAAATTGGTTCCTTCCTTTGCGCATTGGGGGCTCGATGTTTTTCGTTGTATGGTCTCATGGTTTTTCTTTGTTTGGTGTCTGTCTGTGGGAAGATGAATTCAAGGTTGTGTACTGCATGCATACTTTGAATAACCCATAATGAATTACTTAAACATATAGGAATGTTTAATCAAACAATATAGATTCAAGATACTCAAATATTATTGAAATATTAAATACACCACAATATTAGCCCTTTTTTGTGTGTTTATATGTCACTGACTTGCAGAAATATTGCAGCACTGCTAATAAAGGGATATGAGGGCTCTACATGGTACCAGTGTCTGCTGCCTGAGTGTTTTGACCAGAGTTCACTCTGACCTTTGACATTGATAATTGAGGCATAATGTTTCCTGAGGTCTTTGCTACAGGCTTTCAACCCATTTGCCAAAAGTTTTTATTCAAGTGGTTGACAACCAAAGATGAGTGGCACACAGGCGCAGCGGGTAGTGCTGCTTCCTCACCGCTCCAGTAGCCTGGGTTCGATCCAGTATCTAATACTGCCTGCATGGAGTTTGCACGTTCTCCCTGTGACCACAGGGGCACCCTCCCACTACCTGTGCCTCATAGCACTGGTGCATCTCACCAAGAATCAAAGCGCGATTCAGATTACAGGGAACTCAAAAGGGGAATGGGATGAATGGTATTGTTCAGTTACAAGCCGGCATGGGCCAAATGGTAATCTTCTGTGTGGTTGTAAGTGTGGAGTACTGTCTTCAGTTGGGGGTATGGAAATGCTGTTGGGTGGGGTGGGGCAGTGGTTTAGAGATGAAGCTGGGTTGGAGTGGTGTATTAGAGCTGTGGTAGAGAAGGGTCTGAACTGGATCAGTGCTTCTCGTCTGGGATAATCCAGCGTTCGAGCCATGTGATACCTGTGCTGGGTTAGGATGGCACCTATATTGGGATTTTGTTCTGTAACAGTGACTGGGGCAGGTCTCCTGGGGTCTAGAGGGTCAGTAACAGTGGATGGCATCCAAGGCTAGGGGTGAGCTGTGTCTGGGGAATGGGTTAGGTCAGTGCCTGGGATCAGTGGTCTAGGAGTTGAACTGATAGCCTGGGCTGGGGCGGTATCCAGGCTCTGCGCCATTTCCATTACACTGGCTTGGACTGTATAATGCCTGGATAGCAATGGAGTCAGGATGGGTTAGGGTGATGCCTCAAATAGGTAACTGTGTAGAGCTGTGCTGATGCCTTGTTTGAAACAGTGTCTGGGAGGAACTAGTCCCTGAGAGCAGTGACTGGGTGAAAAGTGGATCTGAGTCTGGGACAGTATGCAGGAGCTGCTATAATGAATCAGGTCTGCATTATGGCAGAGTCCAGGGTCAGAGCTGGACTAATGTTCAGGGTGTGCAGTGGGGCAGTATCTGAGGATTGAGTTGGAGCTGAGGCTTAGTTGAAGGAGTGTATAGCAGCTGGGTTGAGTACTGCCTTGTGTCTGCAATGGGGCAGTGTCTAGGGGCTGGGTTTGTCAAGGAGCTAAGCTGGAGAGATTCGATTGTGCAATGACCAGGAACAGGGTTAGACCAGTGTTTGGAGACAAGGTTGGGCAATGTCTGGAGACAGTTCAGCAATGTCTGGTGACTGTGTTGGGCTATCCCTGTTTGGGTTGGGCAGCTTCTGCATCTGTTTGGGCACTGTCTAGAAATGGGGGTTAAGTCAATGTCTGGGTCTGTGTTGTACTGGTGTCTGGGTCTGGGTTAGACCAGTGTCTGAGAGAAGTGTTGTTTTATGTCTCCGGGAATTAACTCTGGGCTGGATATGTACATGAATTCCTGTCTCAAGAGGGAACATGCAACATCAAACATCTCACCTTCTTATAGATACCTTCAAGCAGGAAGTACAGAAGCCTGAAGTCCTACGTCACCATGTTCACCAGTAGCTACTTACCTTCAATCAGTTGGTTCTTGAACCAACTCCCACAACCCTAATCGCTACAGTTTAGCAACACAATAATCTCTATGATCACTTTGCTTTTTTTGTTCTCTTTATTTCCTTTCTCATAAAAATTGTGTATAATTTATGTTTGATTTGTATTTCTCTTGTGTGCTGTTTATAAAATGCTATGTGCCTGTGATGCTGCTGCAGGTAAGTTTTGCGTTGCACCTGTGCATGTATGACTGTGAATTTGAATTTCACTGGAATGGGTGAGGATGTGTAATTGGAGTTGGAGACCAGCAGAGGGCGGTGTTGCATGACTGAAATATGACATCTTACATTCAAAGATTCAGGACTGGTTAAGATACAAGCCTGAAAATTGTCTATTTATTTTATTTTATTGAGATTCAGTGTGGACCAGGCCATTCGAGCCGTGCCACCAAGCAACCCACTGATTCAACCCTTGCTTAATCACGTGACAATTTACAATGACCAATTAACCTACTATCCAGAACCTTTTGGATTGTGGCGGAGCACCCCGAGGAAACCCACGTGCACACGAGAAGGAATTCACAAACTTGCTTACGGAGGGTGCCAGAACTGAACTCCAAACTCCGGCATTGAGCTGTAATAGCGTCACGCTAACTACTACACTGTTTTAAAGTTCAAAGTTTCAAAGTTAATTTTATTATCAAAGTACCTATATGTCACTATATACAACCCTGAGATTCATTTTTCTTTAGGT
Source organism: Hemitrygon akajei (assembly GCF_048418815.1). NCBI lineage: Eukaryota > Metazoa > Chordata > Chondrichthyes > Myliobatiformes > Dasyatidae > Hemitrygon > Hemitrygon akajei. The sequence goes on along the minus strand of NC_133126.1, from coordinate 185,684,347 downwards.
ATACTCAGAAAATCTAAAGAAAAGTAACTATAACAGTATCAATGAAAAATCAACTAGAATGACAAAGACAAACTGTGCAAGTGCAAATATAAATAAATAGCAATAAATAAGGAGACCATGAAATAATGAGATAAAGAGTCCTTAAAGTGAGATCACTGGTTGTAGGAGCATTTCAATGATGGGGCAAGTGAGTGTAGCTATCCCCTTCTATTCAGGAGCTTGATGGTTGAGGGGTAGTAACTGTTCTTGAACCTGGTGATGTGAGTCCTGAGGCTCCTGTACCTTCTACCTGATGGCAGCAGTGAAAAGAGAGCCTGATCAGGGCAGAGGGGATCTCTGACGATGGATGCTGCTTTCCTGCGACAGCGATTCACATAGATGTGTTCGATGGATGGGAGGGTTTCCTTCAGTAACCAGGTGTAGTGGAGAACAAAATGATTGTTACTATGGATCCGATGCAGCATAACAAAACACAATAAAGATAAGTATTAAAGCAATCTTATATAAAACACAATGTGCAAGTTACTGTTGAGTGTGGCCATTCATACGAGATTAGCTTATATACATAGACTGATTGTATGTACATAAATCAACGCTAGGCACAGGAGTATCTGAACTTAAGGTGACTCTAACAGGAAACGATAAAGTGACAAAGTGACTCTTGGCATAGGAACCCTTCTGGGTAGCAGCGGGGCAGATGAAACCTGGCGTTGGGGTGTGGGTGGAGATGTTGATCAGCATGATGGCCTGGGAGAAGCAACTTTCAGTGGGGTAGTTTTGGTGTGGATCTTCCCTGACACGGGTGGGACAAACAGACCATGACCCTTTATGATATTGCTGGCCTTTCTGATTTGCTCGATTTTAAAACTTATTTATTGAGATACAGCGCAGAGTAGGCCCTTCCTGCCCTTCGATCTATACCGCCCAGCAATCCCCCAACAGCGCTAGCCTGATCACATGACAATTTACAATGACCATCCTACCAGCCGGCACGCCTTTGGATGGTAGGAGAAAACCAGAGCACCGGGAGGAAACCCACACGGTCACGGGGAGAACGTGCAAACTCCTCACAGACAGCAGCGGCAGTAGAACCCAGGTTGCTTGTACTATAAAGCGTTGTGTTAACCACTTCACCACTGTAGGAGTTTTATGTGCCTTTCTGTATGAACTGCCTGTCCTTGACGGCAGGCAGGCTGGTCCCAGTAATGTGTTGGCCAGTTCTAACTACCTTTTTGTAAAGGTCCAGCCACTTAACGATCTCTTTTTAAATTGCAGATGATTTTGCCTATCGTGGTATTTATTAGCCTTGAGCATGATGATTGCTGCGGTTGCTGTGGGAACCAGGACTGTGGCAAAAGCTGTGCAGTAAGAAACCACCAAAATGCTGTAATACTGGTATTTAATCAGGGCGAGAGAGCTTAGACATTGGGCCACTGATACTGCTCTCCTCTTTCTTTCAGATGTTATCTTCTGTTCTGGTGGCTCTGATTGGGATCGCCGGTGCTGGGTACTGTGTCATCGTTTCTGCTCTGGGTTTAGCACAAGGCCCGTACTGTCTCACTGACTTGGGATGGGAATACCCCTTCAACGACACCCATGGAAGGTTAGCGAAACCAGATTACTTCATTATTTCCACTGCAGAGTGCTGTGTTTCAGACGGAACATTGATGGGGGTGGTTTTGAGGATAAAGTGGGGTGATAATAAAAGTGGATGCCCTGATGATCCACTTTGTAATGTAAAAGGATTTGGATTTGAAGACTAGCTGTTAGAATAATTAATTAACAAAATTGTTTGGATGTGTTCCTGTTGAATGTTGACAGGCTTAGAAAGAATGGATGTTTCCTGTAGTGGGGGAGTCCAGGACCAGAATGAATCTGCCGAATTCACTGCCACAGATGGCTGTGGAACCCAAGTTACTGGAGATATTTAAAGTGGAGGCTGACAGGTTCTTGGCCAGTCAGGGTGTCAAAGGGTATGGGGAGAAGGCAGGAGAATGGGGTTGAGTTGGATAATAAATCAGCCTTGATGGAATGGCAGAGCAGACTCGATGGGCTTAATGGACTAATTTTGCTCCTGTGTCTAATGGAGCTTTCATGGCAGAATGTCACGCAGTCCCACTCAATGTAATCATCCTCAGGAGCCATAGTCGTCCCTCACCAGCTGGAAAATGAACAGCTTCTTCATGCCTTAGTTGCTTGACTCCTGTAGGATGGTGTCAAGGCTTGGTAAAAGGGTTCAGAGATTTATTACAATACCCTTCTTCCTTTAATCTTTGGTGTTTGGATTACAGAGTCATAGAGCATTACAGCACAGAAATAGACCCTTTGACCCATCTGGTTCATGCCAGTCTGATTATAGAAGACCATAAGACATAGGAGAAGAATTAGGCCATTTGGCCCATTAAATCTGCTCTGCCATTTCATCATGGCTGATCCATTTTCCCTCTCAGCCCCAGATCTCCTGCTTTCTCCTCATATTCCTTCATGTCCCGACTAATCAAGAATCTATTAATCTCTGTCTTAAATATACCCAATGACTTGGCCTCCACAGCTGCCTGTGGCAATGAATTCCACAGATTCACACTCTCTGGCTAAAGAAATCATTCATCATCTTCATTCTAAATGGACATCCCCCTATTCTGAAGATGTGTCCTTTGGGCTTAGACCCCCCCACCACAGGGAACATCCTCTCCACACTCACTCTATCTAGGCCATTCAACATTTGCTAGGATTCAATGAGATCCCTCCTCATTCCTCTGAATTCCAGTGAGTACCGGTTCAGGGCCATCAAACGCTCCTCATATGATAAGCCTTTCAATCCCGGAATCATTTTTGCGATCTTCCTTTGAACCCTCTCCAACGTCAGAATGAACAATGGGGTAGAGTGGAGGAGGAGGAGGATGTGTTGAAAGGGTTATATTCAGAATTCAGGAGGAAGCCTAACCAGCAGCACACGTCGGCTGATTCTGTCCTGTGGAATGAGGATGGGTGCGTCAGCTGTTGATTTCCACGGGACCATCTTGATGTAGACTTTAGAGTTGACCCAGTGAGGGTGTTTTCAGATAGGAACCACACTTGAGGAATTGACCTTCTGTCTTCTTTCCATTCCCAGCTACCTCACCAACTACACCAGCTGGAGTCAGTGCACTGAACCAAAACATGTGGTAACATGGAACGTGACTTTATTTTCCATCCTTCTGGGACTCAGTGGAGTCGAACTCATCCTGTGTTTTGTTCAGTTAATAAATGGCTTGGTCGGAGGGATCTTCGGAAGCTGTTGCCATTGCCAAGAGGTAATTACGCACCCCACTCTGATTTCTGCCGGGTGGAATTTTCACTCAGATGTGTGGTTCTTTTTCATAGAGCATTTCTCCTGAAATCAGTCATGAGTCACAGAGTCATAGAGTACTACAGCGCGGAAACAGGCTCTTTGGCCCATCTAGTCCATGCCGAACTATTATTCTGGCTAGTCCCATCGCCCTCCATATCCCTCCATCCAAACCTCTTAAACATTGCTATCAAACCAACATCCACCACTTACTCTGGCAACGGGTTCCACAGTCTTGCCACCTTCTGAATGAAAGGCTCCCCCTCATGTTCCTCTTAAATTTTTCACCGCTCACATTTAACCTTTAGTTCTAGTTTCACCCAACCTCAGTGGGAAAAGCCTGCTTGCAATTACGTAAGAACATAAGAAATAGGAGCAGGAGTAGGCCATCCGGCCCATCGAGCCTGCCCCACCATTCAATAAAATAATGGCTGATCTGTCCATAAACTCAGCTCCATCTACCTGCCTTTTCCCCATAACCCTTAATTCCCCTACTATGTAAAAACCTATCTAACTGTATCTTAAATATATTTAGTGAAGAAGCCTCAACTGCTTCCCTGGCCAGAGAATTCCACAGATTCAGCACTCTCTGGGAAAAACAGTTTCTCCTCATCTCCATCCTAAATCTTTTCCCCTGAATCTTGAGGCAATGTCCTCTATTTCTAGTCTCATATACCAATGGAAACAACTTTCCTACTTCTATCTTATCTAACCCTTTCAAAACTTTGGATGTTTCTATAAGATCCCCTCTCATTCTTATGAATTCCAGAGAGTATAGTCCCAGGCGACTCAATCACTCCTCATCTCTGGAATCAACCTGGTGAACCTCCTCTGCACAGCCTCCAAAGCCAGTATATCCTTCCTCAAGTATGGAGACCAGAACTGCACACAGTACTCCAGGTGCGGCCTCACCAGTACCCTGTACAATTGCAGCATGACCTCCCTGCTCTTAAATTCAATCCCTCTAGCAATGAAGGCCAACATTCCGTTTGCCTTCTTAATAACCTGTTGTACCTGCAAGCCAACTTCTCACGATTCATGAACAAGCACTCCCAAGTCCCTCTGCACAACAGCATGCTGCAATCTTTCACCATTTAAATAATAATCTGCTCTTCTATTATTCTTCCCTATCGATACCCCTCATAACTCTGTACACCTCTACCAAATCTCCTCTCACTCTCCTACAGTCTGGGGAATAAAGGTCTAATTCACCTTTTATGTTTATTTTCCCCACATCTGAAGATTCTACCAGTCACGTGCACACCAAGACCAAGTTACAGTAACTAATGAACCTACCGGCCTTTCCTTTTACATTCATTCAAGGGATGCAGGCTGAGCCAGCCTTTAATCGTTCATCCCTAGCTGTCCTTGAGAAGTTGGTGGGCATCTTGGGGACGTGGGACGAAACAAGAACCCCTGGAGAAAATCCGCCCAGTAACGTGCAAACTCCACACAGACAGCACCAGAGATCAGGACTGAACCCAAGTCTTTGACACTGGGAGGCAGAGCCTCTACTCATTGCATCATTATACAGACTTCAACAATGATTTATGATTACCTCACCCTCTTGACCCAACAATCTACCTGGTTACGATCTTACACCTTATTGTTCACCTGCACTACACTCTCTCTGTATCTGCTGTACTTTATTCTGAATTACGTTATTATTTTACGTTGTACTACCACAAGAACTGCGTCATGATTTTGATCTACAAGAACAGTATTAAGGCAGTGGTAGCGTAGTGGTTACAATGCTGTATGGGACAAGCGACCTGGGTTCAGTTCCCACTGCTGCCAGTAAGGAGTTTGTACGTTCTCCCCTGACCGCATGGGTTTCATCTTCTCACAGTCCAAAGATGTACCGGTTGGTATGTTAATTGGTTATAGTAAATTGTCCTGTGATTAGGCTAGGATAAAATTTGGGATTTCTGGCTAGCACGGCTTGATGAGCCAGAAGGACCTATTCTCTGCTATATGTCAATCAATAAGTAAATAAATAAATATGAATAGTATGCAAGGCAAGAATTTTACTCTATCTTGGTAATAATAAACAAACTCCAATTCCAATTCCGATTCTATCAATCAATCGCCTCTTTACTCTCTGGCATTTTTGTTTGCGGGGAAGTTGCAATGAATTAATTCGCTAGTACCTCACATCCTGTCCTGCTCACAACATTGTCCAAATAATTGATCGCCTTCACTTGGAGGGAAATTCTGAACAGTAGTTAACTCAAAACAGGAGATATTTTAATTGGGTTTCTTGGGTTTTTTTTTGCTTGGTGTCGGCACCAAGTTTTGAAATGAGCATCCGCATCCTCGTGAGGTAAGAAACAAAAAGTGAGTGAAAGATTTCTGGTTATAGATTTTAGGTGCTGTGGTAGGGCTTTGCTGGAGTCTTAGTTTCACTGATGAGCCAGGCTGTGTTGGATCCTCACTGGAGATCATTGGGCACAGAAGGGCTGCGGGCAACGGACCTGCAGTCCTCAGGTAAATACAATAAACCTCCTCCATCCCACTGTTGAAAACCTTCCATCTTCACCCCCTACATCCTCGTCCCAGTCCCCCTTCATCCCATTATGATGCGACCCCTATAGAATGACCTGCAAGTGGTAGAAAAGGGCTGAAAGTGATCTTACGTAAAGTGTGGGGGCAACATACTTAATGTGGAAGGAAATTAATAACACGTTTTCATCTCTTCCTTGAAGTGGCTGAAGCAGCCGCCATTTTTTGTGGTCCCTGCGGGCTTCTGCTTTCTTGGGTACCTCAGTCTGAGAAATGGAGCTGCAGCACATCCCCACCGCTAACCCAATTCTCCCTTGGGGTGTGAGACCGATTGGGAATGGTGGAATGAATTCCTTCAGTTTAGTCATCTGGAACTGATAGTTCCTTCGCTGTGCTATCAGGTAAAAAGGTGAAGGTCAATAGTGAGGATTTGTGCTGAGCACTGAATATATAGTGAGGTCAGCTGAGAAGATCATCGGGGTCTCTCTTCCTGCCATCACGGACATTTACACCACACGCTGCATCTGCAAAGGAAACAGCATTATGAAGGACCCCATGCACCCCTCATACAATCTCTTCTCCCTCCTGCCATCTGGGAAAAGGCTCCGAAGCATTCGGGCTCTCACGACCAGACTATGTAGCAGTTTCTTCCCCCAAGCTATCAGACTCCTCAATACCCAGAGCCTGGACTGACACCTTGCCCTATTGTCCTGTTTATTATTTATTGTAAATGCCTGCACTGTTTTTGTGCACTTTATGCAGTCCAGTGTAGGTCTGTAGTCTAGTGTAGGTTTCTCTGTGTTTTTTTTTATTATGTAGTTCAGTCTAGTTTTTTGTACTGTGCCATGGTCCTGAAAAACGTTGTCTCATTTTTACTATGCACTGTACCAGCAGTTATGGTCGAAATGACAATAAAAGTTGACTTGACTTGACTTATTCTGACCAGAAAACACACTCAAATTGCTTGAGGAACTCAGCTGGCCAGGCAGCATCTATGGAGAAGAATATAAATCAACAATTTACTCATCTCCGTAGATGCTGCCTGGCCTGCTGAGTTCCTCCAGCATTTTGTGTGTGTTGACTGGGTTTCCAGCATCTGCAGATTTTCTCTTGTTTGGGATTCGGCATTTGTAACCAGACTGTGAGTTGTTGGACTGTGGCTGCAAGTCCACCACCTAGTGGTGAACAAGTCAAACTGCAATGCAGTGAGTTCCCTCTGAAACAAAACTTGGGGCATATCCCCTTATTTCCTTTCAATTCTCTGATACCTCATCCATGGAAAGATAGATTGACCTTACTCCTATTTAACGATATCTTATCCTTTGAGCATTCTAATTTGTTTACCATCCTGCTTGTCTCAGGCTCCCTTGCTCTCTTTGGCCAAATCTCCTGTCTGTGTGCCCTCGAGTGGATCTTACTGTTGTGTTCCAGTCCTTTGATCCAAACTTCTAATTCTGACTTTTTATTTAAAAGGACTCGAGTTGCGACAACGTTGAAGTCGATATGTACGAGTTTACAGGTTAGAGGTGAGTGCCAAGATTGGGCAGGAGAGGTCTTTCTGGAGGGGGGGGGATGAGGGTGAGGGTGAAGGGAGTGGATGTGAGTTGAAACTGGTGGGAAGGTGGAACAGCCATGGGCAGAACGTGAGAACTGGGTGGGTTGATTGTTCTGAGTAGCGTCTCAATGCACTCCATACACTGGATGCAGAAGAAGTTTACCAGGAAGCTATCTGGATTATAGTTCATGTGCAAGGAGAGGCTGGACACACAGCATTTATTTTCCCTGTAATGGTGAAGAGTGAGGGGAAAAAATTTGTGAGAGGCGTAAGTAGACAGCTGATATTTTTCCTCATGGTCAAACCAGATGATATTCATTTAGGGTGAGAAGGGGAAAGTTAAAAGGCAATCTTGTTTGCTCAGTGGATGGTGGATGACTGAAATGTGCTGCCAGGACTGGTGGAAGAGGCAAATATGAAAGCAGACAAGAACGTAAGAAACAGGAGCAGGAGTCGGCCATCTGGCCTGTCGAGCCTGTTCCGCCATTCAACAAGATCATGGCTGATCTGGCCACGGACTCATCTCCACCTACCTGCCTTTTCCCCATAACCCTTAATTCTCCTACTATGCAAAAATCTATCTTACCTATCTATCAATATATTTACTGAGGTAGCCTCCACTGCTTCATTGGACAGAGAATTCCACACATTCACCACCCTTTGGGAAAAGCAGTTTTTCCTCATCTCCATCCTAAATCTACTCCCCCAAATCTTGAGGCCACGTCCCCTAGTTCTAGTCTCACCTGCCCATGGAAACAACTTTCCTGCCTCTATCTTATCTATCCCTTTCATAATTTTATATGTTTATATAAGATCTCCTCTCATTCTTCTGAATTACAGTGTCTGCTTAATCTCTCCTCATAGTCTAATCCCCTCATCTCTGGAATCAACCTGGTGAACCTCCTCTACACCACCTCCAAAGCCAGCATATCCTTCTTCAAGTAAGGAGACCAGAACTGCACACATTACTAAGATGCGGCCTTGCCTGTATCCTGTACAGTTGCAGCATGACCTCCCTGCTCCTAAATTCAGTCCCTCCAGCAATGAAGGCCAACATTCCATTTGCCTTCTTGATAGCCTGCTGCACCTGCAAAACAACTTTTTGTGATTCATGCACAAGCACTCCCAAGTCCCTCTGCACATCGGCATGCTGCAATCTTTTACCATTTAAATAATAATCTGCTCTTCCATTTTTCCTTCCAAAGTGGATGACCTCACATTTACCAACATTGTATTCCATCTGCCAGACCCTTGCCCACTCACTTAACCTATCTATATCTGTCTGCAGACTCTCTGTATCTTCTGCACAATTTGTTTTTCCACTCAATTTAGTATTATCAGCAAACTTAGGTATACTACTCTCGATCCCCTCTTCCAGATCGTTAATGTATATTGTGAACAGTTGTGGGCCTAGCACTGACCCCTGCAGCACACTGCTCACCACTGATTGCCAACCAGAGCAACATCCATGTATCCCCAGAAGCATTCAAGAGGCTTTCAGATGGACGTAAGCAGAGAACAGAGGGATATGTGCAGGCAGAAGGGACTAGGTGTCATTAGTTGAATGGTTTGGGACAATGTCACGGGCTGAAGGCCTGTTCCTTTGTTCTACTAGGAGAGAGTTGATGGTCAGAGATTTGGGAGATCACAACATTGGGAGAATGGTAATGGATTATATTTGTGTAGAGTATTTGGGCATTTGCTATGTGGAGTATTGCATAAACTCTCTTTGACCAGAAGCATCATGAACACACCTGACAAGCGACTCATGACAGGCCCTGACGAGTAACGCACACCATGTTACAATCTTTATATTGTTTCTTAAACTTGTACCAACCCAAAAGCTAAGATCACACTTGAGACGCATGAATGTGGACGAACCTCAACTTGAAAGGAGAAGTGACCCCAGATTTTGGAGTTTGGTTTCGAACTGGAAGGTGAATAAACCTGGGGATGGACAGCTCTGAAGGACGGAGAATGGTTAGACACAAAGATCTGGGAAGAGCCACGGAGTTTGAAGGGTGGTGGAACTTGGCTGGGAAAGGATTTGAGTTGGAGGTGAAGTTATAGGACTGTCGGTCTGCTGTAATGGCCTGCTCTGTGGTCTGTTGAGAACCTGAGCAAGGGCTTCTCCTTGTTAAAGCATATTTGTCTTCGGTGGGGAATTGGGGCTATGTCGGAAGATTTCACAATGCTGCCCATTACAAAGGTCGCTGCTCAACAGAGGAGTGATCTGGTTAGGTCTAGTTACATGAACAATACTCGAATCTGCTGAAAGATGATGGTCTGCTCTCTCCTTCCAGTGTAGCCACTCGGTGTCGGAATGGAAGAGGATATGAACTGCTCTGCACTGCAAGTCCTTGCTGCTGCTGTCTTCTTGTCCGAAATCAAGCCCCTAAATTTCCTCAGACTCTCCTCCCACTTTCTGTTCAACGGGGTTCCACCAGGCTTCTGGTTAAAGTCCAAGGAACTTCAGATACTTTAATTTATTCTTAAATATTTGATAGTGCTGTGCATACGATTTTCCATCTGCACACAAAGTAGTGCTGCACACTGTTGTGAAAACAGAAAACAGTTATAATAATGAACACCTAGCCTTTTCAGGGCATCTAATTGGATAGGTCAATGAGTTGAAAATTTTTCAATTCACAACGGTGTTTGTACATATATAGCAGGAGTTCCCAACCTTTCTTATGCCATGGACCCCTACCATTACCTGGAGGGGTCTGTGGACCCTGGGTTGGGAATGTCTGCCTTATAATCACTTTGTGGCATTTTTCTATATGTCTATATGTTGTGGTTTGTTTCGTTCCATTTTATTAATTGCTATTCATAGTTGCAATGGATACTTTGATAATGCTTGTGTTCCATAGGCTGTTGCTTGGTAATCAGCTGAATTGCTGGGTTGGAAGAATTTGAAAGACCACCTGCCATTTATGACGATGCCATAATCACTGGAGCTTTGAATTATTATTAGATCAAGGTTGATCTGTATCTATCTGCCTCAGTTCCATTACCTTCAATATTCTTGCCTAACAAAGCCCTGTTAATCTCCGTTTGGGGATGTTAAATTGGCGGCAAACTCAACAGCTTTCACGGGGGTTGGTCATCAGACAAAAAACAAGCTGCTGGAAGAGCTCAATGGGTTGGGCAGCTTCGAGGCGAAGGGGCGGTCAACGTTTCAGGCTCAGACCCTGCATCGGAAAACATTGACTATCCTTTCACCTCCACAGATGCTGCTTGACCTGTTGAGTTCATCCAGCACTTCGCTTCTTACGAAAAATCCCCCTCATCCATTTTCCCCAAAACGCTCACTGCTATATTTTGGGACCTAGTTTTGTACTAAAGAGGAGCTTTTCTTTCCGACATTACGTTTGGCTGATGGGAGTGGAGGCTGATTTTAAAACCAACCAGTTGGTGCTGTCCCAGTTTATATGGTGCTTGATGCTGTAGAGATGTAAACCAGGGTTTGAATTCTGCAAAACTATCTGTTGAATAATGGAAAAATCAGGCAGTAAGAAGCAGCCTGGAAGCATCAGTTTTATCCAGGAGTTAAACCCTGTGCAACTCACACAAAATGCTGATATATGGAGGGGAATAAACATTCCGGGCCTCGGTCTGAAACATTGACAGCGTGAGACCTGATGAAGTGTCTCAGTCTGAAACGTCGACTATTTATTCCCCTCCATAAATGCTGCCTGTTCTGCCGAGTTCCTCTAGCATCTTGTGTGGGGTGCTCAATACTTCCAGCATCTGTGGAATCTCCTGTATCACTAATAATCAATAAAGGGAAGAGATATCTGGCTTCTCATATTCCACACAAAATCAATGAGCATTGAGAGATTCTTGTGGATTCATCCCAAATTCTGTGCTGCCAATAAATGTCAACATATATTTCATGAACCGTACAGTGTGGCGGAGCGGTTTGCATCTTCACAGCTCCAGCAGTCGAGGGTCATTCTTGGATTCTCACTATGTAGACTTTGCACTTTCTCCCAGTGACCATGATGGTTTCCTCTGGGTGCTCCATGGCCCAGAGATACACTGTTTAGTTAATGGGTTACTTCAGATCAACTCTGGAGTGGGTCAATGACATAAGAATAAACAGGCATTTGATGGGCATGTGAGGGAGAAGAAGCAGATAAGTTGTATAGCACTAAGGATCTCTGGGTAAAGGGGCTAAGTGCAGGTAGGCAACTTGGTCAACTTGGACAACATGGAAAAGTTGGACCAAAGTGCTTGATCCCATGCTGTGTAAGTCTATGAATCTTCCTATGACTCTAAGCTGCAGGGTTATAGGGGGAGGAGAGATGGGATTGCTCTGTTAAGAGCTAATATGAGCCTGATGGGCTGAATGGCCTTTTGTTTAATAATAAGGGAGTAAGAATGATGCATGTGGCTTTCAAATTGTTTATGCGGACTATTGAGTGATCCCACCAGTTTGCCAGATGTGTTAGCCATTGGCACAATGATGGTAGATGCTGGTACAATAAACTGACATAATACTACATGTGCACTTGCTGTTTTTTCGTACCAATTTCAATTGTTATTTGTATTTTATAATGACTGAATGAACATGAGAAAGTAGGAGCAAGAGAAGGCCACTCAGCCCTTTAAGTCTGCCCCACCATTCATTGAGATCATGGCTGATTTTCTAACAATGCACCTTTTCCCACCGCTGGAGCATGTCCCCATATCACTTGGTTGAGTATGCCCTCAAGAAAATAAATCTCAGGGTTGTATATGGTAACAAGTATGCACTCCGATAATAAATTTACTTTGAGCTTTGATTAATGTCCAGAAACCTATCAACCTCTGCTTTGGATGAAAATACAAGAGCCTCCAACAGCTTCCAGGTTAGAGAACTCCAAAATTTCCCTTGACTCTGAGAAAAGAAATTTCTCCTATCTCAGTCCCAAATGTTTGGGGAAAATATGTCCCCAGCTCTTGCCATTGAGGGGGAAACATCTTCCCCGCAGCCAGACTGTCAATTGCCTGAAATTTCAATGTGATCCCCTCTCGTTTACCTACAGCTTAGAGAATATACCCATAGTCAACTCAGTCTCTCTGTGCGAAGCAAATCAATTACCGATGGAACCAGTAAAAATTCCTGTAAAGCTGCTACAAACTTTCTCAGGTTGGAGACCACGACTCTACACAATAATTCCCCGATAGATCTCACCAAGGTTCTCTACAAATGCAACAAAAAAAATGGAAAGCAATTGATGTTTCCTTTCCTCATACAGATGCAGCTCAACCCATTGAGGTTCTCCAGCCTATTTGGTGTTCTTCCAGATTCCAGTGTCCACCATCTCTTGCATCTTCCCTATAGAAGTGCATTAAGACTTCCCCATTTCTGTAATCATCTCCTCTTGTACCTTATTTACCCTCTAACTAACTCACTGCACCTCTATGTTGGTCTTCAGTGTTGTGTACAAGCACACCCAGGTCACTTTGAACATCAATACTACCTGATATCTCATGATTTTCTGTTACATACAGTGAAGAAAATGATCTCCTGCTTTACCATCCACCCACCTTGCCCATATTCCCTCAATATCCCTTTACATCCTCCCCCACACTCACATTTCCCCTTGGTTTTGTATCATCATCAAACGTGGAAGTATGTCATTTGGTTCTCTCAGCAAAATTTTTGTTATAGGCTGTGAAAAGCCAAGGTTCAAACGCATACCCCTGTTAGTCACAGAGTGCCAGCTTGCAAAGGACCCATTCATTCCCATCCATTGCTTCCTGTCCATTAGCCAGGTCAGTTTATAAACCCCAATTCCCCTTGATCGATATTTGTTAATTAAACACATATACAGGACCTTATAGGGCTTAAGTTGCAAGTCCAGATATGCCATATCCACAGGTTTCCTTCTTGTCTAATGTATTGATCACATTCTCAAAGATGGGTAACTTGTTTGACATGAGCAACACACGCAAAATGCTGGTGGAACGCAGCAGGCCAGGCAGCATCTATAAGGAGAAGCCCTGTCGATGCTTCGGGCCGAGACCTTTCGTCAGGACTAACTGAAAGAAAAGATAGTAAGAGATTTGAAAGTAGGAGGAGGAGGGGGAAATCCAAAATGATAGGAGAAGACCAGAGGGGGTGGGGTGAAGCTAAGAGCTGGAAAGGTGATTGGCAAAAGTGATACAGAGCTGGAGAAGGGAAAGGATCTTGGGACGGGAGGCCTAGGGAGAAAGAAAGGGGGAGGGGAGCACCAGAGGGAGATGGAGAACAGGCAAGGAGTGATGGGCAGAGAGAGAAAAAAAAGAGGAGGGGGAAATAAATAAATAAGGGATGGGGTAAGAAGGGGAGGAGGGGCGTTAATGGAAATTAGAGAAATCAATGTTCATGCCATCAAGTTGGAGGCTACCCAGACGGAATATAAGGTGTTGTTCCTCCAACCTGAGTGTGGCTTCATCTTGATGGTAGAGGAATTTCCAGCATCTGCAGATTTCCTCATGTTTGCGTTTAATTCATCTGTGTTAATTCTGTTCAATCCTATTATTCTTTTGCAGGTGTTCCTTGATCACATCCTTCATTATTGGTCTTGTCTTGGTTTGTTTTTGTCACATGTACCAAGATCCAGTGAAAAGCTTGTCTTGTACAGTGTTCATACAGTGCAATAAACTAGAATAAGTGTAACCCCCTGGGTCACCTCAGGCTCACTCAGCTCGTTCTCGTCTAAGGGGAGCAGCCTTCGGCCCCGCCAAACTGGGTAATCAGCTTGTGTGGATGCTGTGTGATGTCCCCGCCTCGCCCAAAGAACAGACAGCACACCATATGCGATTAAATGAGTACAATTTATAAAGGTTACTATAACTAAGTGATTAATAACGATACAGTAAATATGAAGGGAAAAAAAATAAAGAAAAGGCACCAAACTTATCAAAGTCCAAACCACTTCGTGCACAACCGTTGGAGCTCAATTACTGAAGTCTTCTGGCCACCATTCGATCCCCTCCGAACTCCTCGACTCGCAGCTCAGGACCACCTGAAGTGGTCAACCAAGCACATCTATCTTCGTCTCCTCTCCTCGGGGTACCTCCTGGCCTCGGACCCCCGCTTGGGGTCCGTTCCTCGCCCAGCTTACAGCATCGCGTCCTCTCTCTCTCACCCCCTCGCGCCGACTCCCCAAAAGCCCGCCAACAATAGCTTACAGACTCAGAAGAAAGAACAACATTAATCCCAATTGGTTTACAAAGGAATACAATTCTCGTTATCAGTAAATTTTAACCCAAACAAGCTTCCAGCACTCTCTTGCAACAAAGAAGCATTCCTACTTTTAACAAAACAAAGAAGCCATTTTGATTACATACACAGTAACAAAGAAAAAGAAGAAACCCCCTTTACATAAGGTACATCAATAACAAAGCAGAATAAAGTGTAGAGGCTAGAGAAGAAAGTGCAGTGCAGGGAAACGATAAGGTGCAAGATCACAACTGGTTGGATTGTGAGGTCAAGAGTCCATCTTACCAAACCAGAGGTCCGTTCAAGAGTCTGTAACAACGTAAGGTCTGCAAGTAAATTGCCAAGATCGGTGAACAACCCGGCCCAAGCATCACAACCACTATTTTGGGTCATAAAGTAAGTTCCTACCTGCCAATGCTTTCTGCTGTTTGCAGTTTCTTAGCTTGGTGAACATTGATGGGAATTCTACGCGATGATGTGTCATGGTGAAATAATTTCTCACTGTACTGATCTCATCCCTTATTTTTAGCACAGCATCATGCCTTTTACTTTTTATCTCTCTTTCCTAAAGACCCAGGAATACTTATTTCCCAGTGATCCTCACCTTGCAGCCATGTTTCTGTAGTGGTATTGCAACAATACCCATTTACTACCATTGTTTTATTAATTCATTAACCATGCGCCTTGCTGCATTTCTCTGCACCTTTGACCCCTCCTTGCCGCCTCAATTTGTTTTTGCTATTGCATTATTTTGTTCAACAATTTTCCAGCTTCTAACCTGTTAATGCTCCTTTTTATTAAAGTTTTTATAATAAATTATCTTATCAACCAACCACAACCTGAAAATTCACACCCTGAGTATAAAAAAAATCTACTGTGCGATATGTGCTTGAGGTTGAGCCGCTTTGGTTCATGTTTGCATCGACCTTCAAGTAGCCTTTGTTCAAAGCAACACAGACAAAATGCTGGAGGAACACAGTAGCTCAGGCAGCATCTGTGGAAATGAACAAACAACCGACATTTCAGGCTGAGACCCTTCTTGAGGTCTGAGAAGGAAGGGAGAAGGTGCCAGAATAAAAAGGTGCGGGGAGGGGAAAGAAGCTAGCTGGAAGGTGAGAGGTGAAGCTACATGGGTGGGAAAGGTCAAGGGCTGGAGAAAAAAGAATCTGATAGGAGAGATTTCCATGGAGTTCTGCATAGGTATGTTCCATTGAGACGAGGAAAAGATGCTAGGGTTAAAGAGCCATGGTGTTCAAAAGATGTAGAAAATCTAGTTACAAAGAAAAGAAAAGCTTACGAAAGGTTCAAGAAACAAGGTACGTACTGTTAGAGCTCTAGAAAATTACAAGGGTGCCAGGAAGGAGCTTAAGAATGGAATTAGGAGAGCCAGAAGGGGCCATGAGAAAGCCTTGGCAAGCAGGATTAAGGAAAACCCCAAGGCATTCTACAAGTATGTGAAGAGCAAGAGGATAAGACGTGAGAGAAAAGGACCAATCAGATGTGATAGTGGAAATGTATGCATGGAGTCGGAGGAGATAGTGAAGGTGCTTAGTGAATACTTTGCTTCAGTATTCACCAGGGAAAAAGACCTTGGCAATTCTGGGTATGATTTACAGCGGACTGAAATGTTTGAGCATACAGACATTAAGAAAGAGAATGTGCTGGAGCTTTTGAAAAGCATTAAGGTAGATAAGTCACCGGGACCAGATGAGATGTACCCCTGGCTACTGTGGGAAGTGAGGGAGAAGATTGCTGAGCCTCTTGCGATGATCTTTGCCTCATCAATAGGGACGGGAGAAGTACTGGAAGATTAGAGGGTTGCAAATGTTGTTCCCTTGTTCAAGAAAGGGAGGAGAGATAACCTAGGAATTTATAGACAGTGAGTCTGACTTCAGTGGTGGGCAAGTTGTTGGAGAAGATCCTGAGAGGCAGGATTTGTGAGCACTTGGAGAGACATAATCTGATTAGGGATAGTCAGCATGGCAGGTCATGCCTTACTAGCCTGATTGAGTTCTTTGAGGATATAACAGAACACATTGATGAAGATAGAGCAGTGGTTACAGTGTATATGGATTTCAGTAAGGCATTTGATAAGGCTCCCCATGCAAGGCTCCTTCAGAAAGTAAGGAGACATGGGATCCAAGGAGACCTTGCTTTGTGGATCTAGAATTGGCTTGCCCACAGAAGGCAAAGGGTGGTTGTAGATGGTTTGTATTCTGCATGGAGGTCGGTGACCAGTGGGGTCCCACAAGGATCTGTTCTGGGACCCCTCCTCTTTGTGATTTTTATAAATGACCTGGATGAAGAAGTAGAAGGGTGGGTCAGTAAATTTGCTGATGACACAAAAGTTAGGGGTGTTGTGGATAGTCTGGAGGGTTGTCAGAATTGACAATGGGACATCGATAGAATGCAGAACTGGGTTGAGGAGTGGCAAATGGATTTAAACCCAGATAAATGTGAAGTGGTTCATTTGAAGTGCATTCATCAAGTATGGAATTGAGTTTGGGAGCCGTGAAGTGATGTTACAGCTATATAAGACCTTGGTCAGACCCCACGTGGAGTATTGTGTTCAGTTCTGGTCACCACACCACAGGAAGGATGTGGATACTATAGAGAGAGTGCAGAGGAGATTTACAAGGATGTTGCCTGGATTGGAGATTCCTGCCTTATAAGAATAGGTTGAGTGAACTTGGCCTTTTCTCCTTGGAGCAACAGAGGATAAGAGGTAACCTGATAGAGGTGTATAAGATGATGAGGGTCATTGATTGTGTGGATAGTCAGAGGCTTTCTCCCAGGGCTAAAATGGCTAACATGAGGGGGCATAGTTTTAAGGTGCTTGGAAATAGGCACCGAGGGGATGTCAGGGGTAGGTTTTTCACAGAGAGAGTGGTGGGTGCATGGAATGCACTGCTAGCGACGATGGTGGAAGCAGATACAATAGGGTCTTTTAAGAGCCTCTTAGATAGGGTAGATGGAGCTTAGAAAGGTAGAGGGCTATGCACTAGGGAAATTCTAGGCTGTTTTTAGAGTAGGTTACATGGTCGGCACAACATTGTGGGCCGAGGGGCCTGTAATGTGCTGTAGATTTCCATGTTCTATGAGAGTAGAGTGGACCATAGGAGAAAGGGGAAGGAGGAGGGGACCCAGGGGGAAGTAATACACTGGAGAGAATAAGAAAAAGGTCAGAATAGGGATTAGAGAAGGGGAGAGGTGAATTTGTTTACAGGAAGGAGAAATCGATATTCATACCATCAGGTTGGAAGGTACCCAGATGGCATATAAGGTGTTGCTCCTCTTCCCTGAGGGAGGCTTCATCTTGGCACAAGAGGACACCATGGGCCAACATGCCGGTACGGGACCGGGAATGGCATTTGAACAGATTGTTCAAAGCAATCTGTTTTCTAGTGTAAAATCATAAAGGGTTATGTAAATATATCTATTTTTTCTGAGGGGAAAGCCAGTGATTTATTTGTTTGCAGGAGTTGGCATCATAGCAGAGTAGCTGGACAATCACCAGAGCCTCTCCCGGAACATTAAATGAATTGTCCTTTGGCCTTGGGAAGGAGGGTGTTTGAACAGTGGTAAATGAACCACCCACGGCCCTATTCCTGTAAACTCTAACTGCTGGGAAACTCTGAAAAAAGTATCAGATTGCGAGGAGACTTCCTTATCACAATACTGAGCTTTTCACAATTAGTTTTGTAATTGATTTCTTTGAATAAGTTTATCTTAGTTTAACAATCCTTTGATTAAAACTGAACTCAAAGCAGAAAATGGTGAAAACACTCAGCAGGCAGTATCTGTGGACAGCAAAACTGTTGATGTTTCTGGCCCAGGACCCTTAATCAGATCGGGGAGAGAAAGCAAGTATAGTTAGCGGAGGAGGTGAGGAGGGCAATGGAAGGAACAAAGAAGTAACCTCTGGTAGAGTGAGACTGGTGGTTAAAATAAAATTAAACTCCTTGTGTAATGTGTTGCGACATGCAAGGCTCTGGGACAACGATAAAAGGGCACCAAGTTAAAATGTTGGCAAGCTAAACTCGTCAATAATCATCATCATTATGTGCCAAGTCATATGACATAGGCGATCATGGTCTTGACTATGATGGTTCTTGGAAAATCTTTCTACAGAAGTGGTTTGCCATTGCATTCTTCTGGGCTGAGTCTTTACAAGACAGGTAACTCCATCCATTATCAATACTCTTCAGAGATTGTCTGTCTGGCATCAGTGATTGCATAACCAGGATCTGTCATATGCACCGGCTGCTCATACGACCATCTGCCACCTGCTCCTAAGGCTTCACGTGATTGGGGGGTTAAGTAGGTATTACACCTTGCCTAAGTGTGACCTGCGGACTAGCGGAGTGAAGGAGCCCCTTACTCCCACTTTGGTAAAGACGTATCTCCACCCTGCCACCTTAAAAACTAAAATAGCCAGAGCTGATAGAGCGAAAGAGAAAGTTATGGAATTCAATCTCAATCTTGTTTTCAGTGATACATTTTATTTATTTCTGATTCCATAATTTGTAGTTCTAACTGATATTCATTTGCAGTTTAAAATGGTCAATTCACAGACAATAGAGTTAGTGAAATGGTAAACTCCCGAGATTTACAACTAAATGCTTCTGCTATTTTCTGGCCTTAATTCTAACATCTGTCCTGCTCAAACACTGTACCTCCCTTTTCCAGTCGCAGCTGGATGCTTGCAGAGCAGATGTGTCCCAGCTTTTTATGCAAGCCTTTGGCAGAAAGAACCACCAGAGTGGAATGGAGCATGGAATTACGGAATTGTGAAGACTCAGAAGAAAGCAATTCAGTCCATTGGGTCCACATTGTCCCTTAATAGAACAAAGCCATCTGTTTCCCTAGTCACGATGTATTCCGTTCTGGCAATATCGGAACCCAAGTGTGCATGAAAGACAGATTTTCGATATCGAGACAGCCACAAGAGTTTATTCATAATAATTCCAAGAGAACACCAATGGCTCAGCCAAGGGACACTGCGAGAAGTAGCATTCTGAAAACTAGTGCTGTGATTAGTGCTAATAAGACAACCGCTTAAATAATACAGAATTCCTGAGCCTATCAAAATAAACCTAACAAGCTTAACCAGGAGACCACATAGCAAAGAGCAAGTCGCTTGGGAAAAACATAAAGAACTCTAACCGATTAACAACTGTCATTAAAGAAACAATTAACCAATGCCAGGAGCTCTAAAAACCTCAGAGCCCAGTGCTTTCTGGTGTCATTCACAGACCCAGAGAATTCATTACGCAAACACGAGGAAATCTGCAAAAAATGCTGGTGGAACGCAGCAGGCCAGGCAGCATCTATAGGGAGAAGCGCAGTCGACATTTCGGGGGTCTCGGCGTTCCACCAGCATTTTTTGTGTGTGTTGCTTGAATTCATTACGCCCCTGCTCCTGTTTCACAAGTGTTTATCCAAATACATTTTGAAGGCACCGTAGGCCACATTTGTGGGCAGGCAGTTTCTGGTCATAATTATTCTTTTCAGTAAGCAGTTTTTCGTCACATGGCCCTTGTAATCGTTGCTCAGATTTCTATACACCCAAAGACTCATGACTCTCTGATAGAAAGATGTTCAGCCTTCGCTTGACTTTAATTTAGCTTTAAATGTGTGGATATTCCTTTGATGCCCCAGTTTTCCTCCCAAGTCCCAAAGACTTGCAGGATAAAACATTAACTACCCCTGGTGTAGGTGTGTTTCAGAAGAACTGGGGGTTGGTGGGCCTGTAGGACAGAGCAGGAGAAATAAGTAGGGGAACAGAATTGATGAGAACAAGACTGGTGAGAATTCTGTGAGGGATCTCAGAGATTTGACGGACTGAATGCCCTGCTCCCAAATCATAAGGAAATATGGAAATAAGCAGTGCCTCCCAGTTCTAGAATCTCTAAGAGGAAACAATCTCTTCACATGCGTGTCATTAAGCCCCCACAGGATCTTCAATCAATGAAGGAAAACAACAGAAAAGATCTGAGTAATTTTCACTCTGGCATTTATTTAGTATGCCTACAAGAAAACAAATCTCAGTGTTGTATATGGTGACATATAGATAATAAATTTACTTGGAACTTTGCTTTAGCCTTTTGACACCATTGCAGAAAATTCAAACTATTGCGGTACACATGACAAATATTCACCAACACTAGGTTCAGCTGCATGCGTTAACACCTACAGGTTGCGCCTGCATCCACACCTTCCGTATGCATCAACATCGAAGTCTCAAAGTCAAGTTCAAATGCTTCCATCAACACCTACTGGTTGAAAGTCTGATGTTTGTGCAAGTGCATGCATTAACACCATCTGCACCTACAGGTTAAAAGCCTCGTGTTTGGCAGCCTTGGACCCCAGCTGGTGCCAGACAACAGAAATTGGCCCCTGATTATTTTCCTCTGAGCAGGGGAACTGTTCTTCAGAAGTATAGACGCTTTTCCGAGTCACATAAGTGTTCCAAGAACTGCCTGTAATCCAAAGTCAGAAACGCTATTACCTGAGATTAGAAAAGTTGCTCTGATAGATTAACTTTAGATGTGAATTAGGTCTTATTTAGAATTAGTTAAAGAGTACAGATCGGTGCTACAGCATAAAATACACCGGACCACAGAAGCTGCCAGACTTTTGGAATTGAAATGAATTGAGTTCATTACTTACATCCTTCATATACATGAGGATCTTTACATCGCCGTCTAAAGGTGCAATGTGCAATTTATAGTCATTTATAATAAACACTATGTACAACAGGACAGTCAATATAACATAGAAATACAATTGTGTCAGCATGAGTTAAGCGGTTTTATGGCTGGTGGAAGAAGCTGTCCCGGAGGTCCTGGCTACTATGCTGTGGTACCATTCCCGGATGGTAGTGTCGTGGTTTCTCGTGCCCCACAAATGACCAGGAGACGGAGAAGATTCTTCAAGAAGGGTTAAACTTTAATTTGCAAATCAAAGCTGAGACAGTCATTGAACTAGTCGCTGATTGCCCACCGATCCTTTGAACACAGCATTCTTTATAGCAATCTCCTGGTCCAGTTGCATTAGCATAAGCAATTGGTCTATAGTTGCGTATCACACGTACATCCTGCCACTATTGTTTCTACCCATTGACTTAATTATGTTCTAATCTACATCTCTTAGCTACCTCTCATTAACACACCATTGTCTTCTACATTCTTAGGATTTCATTCTCCTACTAAATTGGGTACATGCATAGCAAATAGCAAGTTTCAAAACTGACTACATAGTTTTGGTTACACAGCAAAATTTATACTTTTATACTCCTTTTATACTTCAATAGTAGCAGCTGGAACAATTCGTGCTTGGGGTGACTTGGGTCCCCAGTGATCTTTCGGGCCCTTTTTACACAGCTGTCTTTGTAAATGTCCTGAATCATGGGAAGTTCACATCCACAGATGCGCTGGGCTGTCCGGACCACTCTCTGCAGAGTCCTGCGATTGAGGGAGGTACAGTTCACACACCAGGCAGTGATGCAGCCAGTCAGGATGCTCTCAATTGTGCCCCTACAGAAAGTTCTTGGGATTTGGGGGCCCATACCAAACTTCTTCAACCATCTGAAGTGAAAGAGGCGCTGTTGTGCAGATCATGGGAGATCCTCGGTGATGTTTATGCCGAGGAACTTAAAACTGTTCACCCTCTCAACCCCAGATCCATTGATGTCAACAGGGCCAGCACCTTTGTTTTTGCAACATTGAAGGAGAGGTTGTCAGGGTGACGACTTATTCTCTGTAAGCTGCCTCATTATTATTTGAGATTAGGCCAATCAGTGTAGTGTTGTCAGCAAATTTAATTAGCAGATTGGAACAGTGGGTGGCGACAGAGGGGCAGAGGGGCAGAGGTGAGGCAGCCCACTCTTACCACCGGCCGGTGATCTAACAGGAAGTCCAGGATCCAGCTACACAAGGCAAGGTGAAGGCCAAGGTCTCTGAGCTTCTTGTCGAGCCTGGAGGGAATTATAGTGTTGAATGCTGAACTGCAGTCCAAGAACAGCATTCTCACACAAGCATCCTTCTTCTCCAAATGTGTAAGGATGGTGTGTAGAGCTGTGGCTATTGCATCGTCTGTCGATCGGTTGTGTCGGGTAGGCCAAGTGTAAGGGGCCCAGTGTGGGTGGCAGCATGCTACAGATGTAGTCTTTGACCAGCCTTTCAAAGCATTTGTTATTATTGAGGTGAGTGCAACAGGACGCCAGTCGTTCAGACATGTTACCTTGGACTTTTTAGGTACAGGAACAATCAGCATACAAATGGGATCCATAGATAAAGAGGGTTTTGTATCCAGCATACAGCCTGAATTGGAGATGTGTTACAAGAGAGTTAGGGCAAATTCTGGAGCAGTGGAGGTTGAGGGGGTGGGTCAGGGAGAGTTCCTGACAAAAGCTTATAAAATTATGAGAGGCATAGCTAGCTGGTATATTTTTCCCAGGGTGAAAACAACCATCGCTTACAGGCATGCATTTAAAGTAACACGCACAAAACACTGGATGAGCTCAGCAGGCCAGGCAGCACCAATGGAAATTTTAAAAAAGTTGATGTTGTGGGCCGAGATCCTTCTTCAGGATTGAAGTGAGAGGGGGAGAGACACCAGAATAAAAAAGTGGGGCGAGGGGAAGGAGGCTAGCTAGAAGGTGGTAGGTGAAGATGCGTGTTCGTGGGAGAGTGAAGGGAAAAGTTCAAAGGAGACGTGCGGGACAAGGTGGGGGCCTGGAATAGACTGGCAGATGCGACAGTGCACCTCAGAACCCCGTAATGCTCCCCAGAGGAACTGCGAAATTTTTGCCATGGTAACCCATTACCCAGCCTGCTTGGAATTGATCTCATGCACCAGATGTGTCTGATTACCTTTGATGAATGGCCATGGAACCACAAGTGCCACAGAGGACACATTACAGACAGACAGACAGACAGACAGACAGACAGACAGACAGACATACTTTATTGATCCCGAGGGAAATTGGGTTTCATTACAGCCGTGCCAACCAAGAATAGTGTAGACAATATAGCAATATAAAACCATAAATAATTAAATAATAAGTTAATCATGCCAGGTGTAAGTAAGTCCAGGACCAGACTATTGGCTCAGGGTGTCTGACACTCTGAGGGAGGAGTTGTAAAGTTCGATGGCCACAGGCAGGAATGACTTCCTACGACGCTCAGTGTTGCATCTTGATGGAATGAGTCTCTGGCTGAATATACTCCTGTGTCTAACCAGTACATTATGGAGTGGATGGGAGTCATGGTCCAAGATGGCACGCAACTTGGACAGTATCCTCTTTTCAGACACCACAGTTAGAGAGTCCAGTTCCACCCCCACAACATCACTGGCCTTACGAATGAGTTTGTTGATTCTGTTGGAGTCTGCTACCCTCAGCCTGCTGCCCCTGCACACAACAGCAAACATGATAGCACTGGCCACCACAGACTCATAGAACATCCTCAACATCGTCCGGCAGATGTTAAAGGACCTCAGTCTCCTCAGGAAATAGAGACAGCTCTGACCCTTCCTGTAGACAGCCTCAGTGTTCTTTGACCAGTCCAGTTTATTGTCCATTCATATCCCCAGGTATTTGTAATCCTCCACTATGTCCACACTGACCCCTTGGATGGAAACAGGGGTCACCGGTGCCTTAGCCCTCCTCAGGTCCACCACCAGCTCCTTAGTCTTTTTCACATTAAGCTGCAGATGATTCTGCTCGCACCATGTGACAAAGTTTCCCACCGTAGCCCTGTACTCCGCCTCATCTCCCTTGCTGATGCATCCAACTATGGCAGAGTCATCAGAAAACTTCTGAAGATGGCAAGACTCTGTGCAGTAGTTGAAGTCCGAGGTTTAGATGGTGAAGAGAAAGGGAGACAGGACAGTCCCCTGTGGAGCCCCAGTGCTGCTGACCACTCTGTCGGACACACAGTGTTGCAAGCGCACGTACTGTGGTCTGCCAGTTAGGTAATCAATAATCCAGGACACCAGGGAAGCATCCACCTGCATCACTGTCAGCTTCTCACCCAGCAGAGCAGGGCAGATGATGTTGAACACACTGGAGAAGTCAAAAAACATGACCCTCACAGTGCTCGCCAGCTTGTCCAGGTGGGCGTAGACACGGTTCAGCAGGTAGATGATAGCATCCTCAACTCCTAGTCGGGGCTGGTAGGCGAACTGGAGGGGGTCTAAATGTGGCCTAACCATAGGCCGGAGCTTCTCTAGAACAAGTCTCTCCAGGGTCTTCATGATGTGGGAGGTCAATGCCACTGGTCTGTAGTCATTGGAGCCACTGGGACGCAGCGTCTTTGGTACAGGGACGAGGCAGGACGTCTTCCACAGCACAGGAACCCTCTGGAGACTCAGGCTCAGGTTGAAGACATGGTGAAGTACTCCACATAGCTGGGGGGCACAGGCTTTGAGCACCCTGGGGCTGTCACCATCCGGGCCTGCAGCCTTGCTTGGGTGGAGACGTTTCAGCTGTCTTCTCACCTGTTCAGCTGTGAAGCCCACTGTGGTGGTTTCAGGTGTGGGAGGGGTATAGTCACGAGAGCAGGGTGGGGGGCTGTGAGGAGGGGTAGGAGGGGAGAGTGGAGTATGTGTTGGTTGAGGGCCGACAACAGCTGAATCATGTGGGGGATGGGCAGGGGCCACAGTGTCAAATCTGTTGAAGAACAGGTTAAGTTCGTTGGCCCTGTCCACACTGCCTTCAGCTCCTCCGTTGCTAGTTTGCCGGAACCCAGTGATGGTCCTCATCCCACTCCAGACCTCTCCCATGTTGTTCTGCTGGAGTTTCCACTCAAGTTTCCTCCTATGCCTGTCTTTAGCCTCCCTGATCTTGGCTTTCAGGTCCCTCTGTATTGTCCTCAGCTCCTCCCTATTTCCATCTCTAAATGCCCTCTTTTTAGCGTTCAGGATGTCCTTAATGTCCTTTGTTACCCATGGCTTGTTATTTGAATAACAAAGGACAGTTCTTGCCGGAACATTGCAGTCCACACAGAAGTTGATGTAACCAGTGATGCACTCTGTGAGCCCATCAATGTCCTCTCCATGTGGCTCACAGAGGGCCTGCCAGTCTGTCGCCTCAAAACAATCCTGGAGTGCCTCATAAGCCTCCCCCGACCATTTCCTCACTGACCTCGAGGTTGCAGGTTTACTCTTCACCAGAGGCACATAGCAGGGTCATCACAACGGCCCTTACATATCACCAGTGACTTAAAGCTATGGTTCAACAGCAGCTGCAGCTTTGATTAAGGTAGATTGTGTACCCTGATTGCACGAGTGTTTTTTTAATTTTTAATTTTTTTATTAGTTTTTCAAAACATTTTACAAATTAAAAACCCCAAATCCCAATGAGGAGCATTAATACAGTGCAAAATTAAGCATACAATAACAATATGCTACAAAGGAAGAGAATTTAACAAAAAAGCACCTAAATTAAAGACAAGTAAGCTTAGTGTCCTCCCCAAGCCCCAAAACACTAGAAAAAAACAACAACAACTCCAGACCAACCACCACACAGTATAAAGAGTATAAGTCAGGACAGTCAAACTCCCAGACTGTGAATACACTTAGCAACAGAGGATAATAATGCCTACTACCAGAAAAAAAAGGGAGCTGAAAGCAAGGGACCGAAAAGAAGAAAAAAAAAGAAAAAAAAACCCTAGTCAAGAGGAAGGTTATGAAAGTACTCGATAAAAGGTCCCCAGACCTTATGGAACTTTAGATCCGAATTAAGAACTGAATAATGAATTTTTTCGAGGTCCAAGCAGGCCATAATGTTGTTAAGCCATTGCGCATGAGTGGGCGGGGCAACATCTCTCCATCTAAGGAGGATCAAGCGTCTCGCCAGGAGAGAGGCAAAGGATAGTATTCGGCCTTTGGTCGGACCCAGACATAAATCTGTCTCGCCCCAAAAACCGAACAGAGCAATTAAGGGGTTTGGTTCTAGGTACTGATTCAGAATACCCGATAATGTAGTGAAGACATCTTTCCAGAATTTCTCCAAGCTAGGACAGAACCAGTACATATGGATGTGAGAGGCCACGCCCCTCTTGCATTTATCACAGAGCGGACTAATGCCGGGGTAGAATCGAGATAGTTTAGATTTAGACATATGGGCTCTAGGAACAATCTTAAACTGTAAAAGGCAATGGCGAGCACAAAGATAGGTTGAGTTAACCAATTTGAGAACTGAGTCCCAGCTCTCCTCGGATAAGGAGATATTTAAATCCTGCTCCCAGGCCAATTTAATTTTATCCACAGGGGCCTGTCGTAAGGATGCTAGTTTATCTTGGATAATTGATATTAAACCTTTACCTAGTGGATTAATGGAAAGAAATAGGTCCATAGCATTTTTCGCAGGCATTTCAGGAAAGTTAGGAATTAAAGGAGCAATAAAGTGTTGGATTTGGAGATATCTGAAAAAGTGAGCGTTAGGCAGGTTGAACTTAACAGAGAGCTGCTGAAAAGAAGCGAAGCGATTATCAATGAAGAGATCTTCAAAATGTCTAATGCCCTTCCTATACCAAACATGGAATGCTGAATCGTACGTAGTAGGTAAAAAAAAAAGGTGATTATGTGCGACAGGGCTAGAAACAGAAAACCCCTGGAAACCATAGCACTTCCTGAACTGAGCCCATATACGCAAAGTGTGTCTAACAAGAGGATTAGCTATTGATCTGGGCAGACTGCTAGGGAGTGCAGAGCCAAGAAGTGCAGATATAGATAATTCTTTAGTGGAGTTCAACTCCATTGCCACCCAGTTAGGGCACTCGGGTTGACCGTGGAAGAAAAACCAGAAGGTAGCACAACGTATATTAGCTGCCCAATAATATAAGCGAAAGTTAGGTAAAGCCATGCCACCCTCTTTTTTAGATTTTTGGAGGTGGATTTTATTAATTCTAGAGTGCTTATTCTGCCACAGATATGACAAAATAATAGAGTCTAAGGAATCAAAAAAAGATTTAGGAATAAAAATTGGGATAGATTGAAATAAGTATAAAAATTTGGGGAGAACATACATTTTAACAACATTAATACGACCTACCAAAGACATAGATAGAGGTGACCATTGTACCAGACTCTGTTTTATAGCATATGAAAGATTGACAAAGTTTTCACGAAAGAGATCTTTAAACTTCCTTGTGACTGTAATTCCAAGATAAGTAAATTGATTATGGACTACTTTAAAAGGGAGATCACGAAATATTAGTTCTTGTGCTTCTTTATTAATTGGGAAAAGTTCACATTTATGTAAATTGAGTTTATAGCCAGAAATCTGGCTAAACTGGTCAAGAAGTGAAAACATTAGAGGTAAGGATGTAGATGGATTTGAGAGAAAGAGTAATAAGTCATCAGCATAGAGAGAAACTTTATGCTCAACACCCCCTCTCCAAATCCCGGTCAATTCAGGACAATTTTGAAATGCTATCGCCAGAGGTTCTATAGCCAAATCAAAGAGAAAGGGACTTAAGGGGCATCCCTGACGGGTGCCATGTTTGAGATTAAATACTTGGGATTTCTGAAAATTAGTTAAAACAGAAGCAGTAGGACACAGGTACAGCAATTGGATCCAAGAGATGAAACTTTGGCCGAGGTCAAATTTTTCTAAGACTGCAAAAAGGTAGTTCCACTCTATACGATCAAATGCTTTCTCCGCATCGAGGGAGATAACACATTCAGGAGTCCCAATTGGAGCTGAGTATAAAATATTAAATAGACGCCGAATGTTAAAAAAAGGGAGACGGTTTTTAATAAAGCCTGTTTGGTCATCAGAGATAATGGAGGGAATAACGGTTTCTAATCTATGAGCCAACACTTTAGCTAAGATCTTTACATCAACATTGAGCAGAGAGATCGGCCTGTACGAGGAACACTCTGTTGGGTCTTTGCCCTTTTTTAAAAGAAGAATAATAGATGCCTCATTGAAAGAGGGTGGCAATTTGCCGTAATTAAACGAGTCAGATAATACTGAAAGTAACTGAGGAGAAAGAAGTGAAGAGAATGATTTATAAAATTCTACAGGGAACCCATCAGGTCCAGGAGATTTCCCTGAGGACAGTGCAGAAATTGCAAAAGATATTTCTTCTGGTGATATAGGCGCATTGAGTTTGGCTTTGAAATCAGATGAAAGTGAGGGGATATTCAGATTCTGTAAAAATTGATCCACAGAGATATTGTCATTCAGGGATTCAGAGGAATAAAGCCGAGAATAAAAATTTTTAAATGCGTCATTAATTTCTAAATGATCCGATGTAAAGTCTCCGTTCTCCTTCAGGATCTTTGTAATATGTTGTTTGGCTTTGGAACGCCTCAGCTGATTGGCTAGGAATTTACCAGACTTATCCCCATGAATGTAAAAGTGACTCTTGCTTTTGAGAAGTTGGCGTTCGACAGGTTGAGTGGACAGAAGGTTAAATTTAGTTTGGAGTTCAACGCGTTTCTTGTATAATTCAGGGTTCTTAGTTTGGGCATATATTTGATCCAAATCTTTAATCTGGTTAATGAGGTCTGCTCGATCTGCACGGGATCTTCTGTTGAGATTTGCTGTGTAAGAGATTATTTGACCCCTCAGATATGCTTTCATGGCATCCCAGACAATCTAAGATGGCACTTCAGGTGATGTATTAGTGTTAAAATAAAAGGTTATCTGATCCTTAATAAATTTTACGAAATCATCATCCGATAATAAAGTTGAATCAAACCGCCAGTGTTTATTCCTCTGAGGGAGACCAGGAAAGTTCAGAGAGAGGGGAATTGGGGCATGGTCAGAAATCAGTATACTCTGATAGTCACAAGAGTGGGCAAATGGAATAAGTTGGTTATCGAGTAAGAAATAGTCAATTCTAGTGAAGATATGGTGAACATGTGAGAAAAAAGAATGATCTCTCTCCGTAGGATGGAGGAAACGCCATATATCAGAGATACCAAAATTAGAGAGAAACGATTGAATAGCTAAGGCAGATTTAGTAGGTGATCTGGTAACAGAGGACGATCAATCCAGTTTAGGATCCAACCAACAGTTGAAGTCACCACCCAGTATAAGAGAGTATGAGTTTAAGTCTGGTAGTGAGGAAAAAAACCGTTCAAAAAAGTTAACATCATCAAAGTTGGGGGCATACAGGTTTGCTAGTGCAACTTTAGTGTTATATAGTTTACCAGAAACAATAATAAAATGGCCATTTGTATCAGATATTTTATTATGGAGTTCAAAAGGAATATTTGAGTTAATAAGAATGGAGACTCCCCTAGCTTTAGCGGCAAAGGATGAATGAAAATGCTGACCCGCCCACTTTGACAGAAGCCGGGAGTTATCAAAACAACGAATATGAGTTTCTTGAAGGAAAGCAATGTCAGCTTTGAGTTGTTTGATATGTGAGAATACCTTCCTCCTTTTAACAGGGTGATTCAATCCCTTTACATTCCAGCTCACGAATTTAAGTGCACTAGCCATTATCAATTACTAATGCATAAAAGGCAGCAGGCATATAAAACGTCAAGCAGTACAATAGCAGTCTGGGAGCAGAGATGTAAACATAGATTCGTAAAGTCAAAATATAAACATGTCCTGAGCAATAAAGAGAAACAATAAATACAGTGAGTGATGTTGGAACTGGCAAATCCACCCCACCCGCACAACCCAAAACTAGACGGCTACCAAAACAAGTAGCTAGCTCTACCAAAAAAATTAACCCAAATACAACTTCCAGATCTGTGTCATTAACAACAGTTCCGTATAAATACTATAGCAAATAGTAACTAGTTTATGCACTAGAAAACATAACTACAGATTAGAACACCTTCTGCAGAAATATAAAACTTAATACAGAGAAAATCGGAAGAAAACCAAAACTAACCTACCCGCGAAAAATTATAGAAGAATAAAGTAAGAGAAAGGGAAAAAAAAGGTAAGAAAGAAAAAGAAAAAAGAAGAGGAAGGGGAAAATTATAAATTCAAGATGAGTATTTATCAACCATTTACAGAGGGGAGAAAAAAATTCAGAGATTAGAAAAAAGGGGTGAAGAAAAGAAAAAGAAAGATAAAATAAATAAATATTTTAAAAAAGGAAAAATAAATCAGCAATTAAACTGTGAACCGACAAACAGGGAGGCCTTCACTAAAGACTTCGAACCTCCAAAACAAGTTAGAGTCAGTTGTAGAACTCTGTAGATAAAGTTATACAAGAATAAAAATAGATTACACACACACCAAATCCCGGGAGAGATTGTCAACAGCCCTTAGAGTTTCAATGAATAATGTCTGAGTGATTCAAGTGAAGTCTGAGTCCAGAAAAAGTAATTTTACTACGAGGAGTACTTATCCACCATTTTAGGAGGTCCGATCAGATTCTGAAGATGACTGGATAGCCGGAAGACTTGCAACAAATGCTTCAGCTTCCTTCGCCGATTTGAACCACTTGTATTTTCCGGTATTAAGCTTGATTCGTAGATCAGCAGGATTGCGAAGAGAAGGTTTGAAACCACGATCAAAAAGCACTTTCATTGCGCCTTTAAACTCAGCGCGCATCTTTAAGGTCTGGGGTGCAAAATCTTCCACAAAGCGAATGGTTGTATCCTGGAAAGGAAAAGACCCCCTGCGACGCGCCTCTACAATCAGACTGTGTTTTACCTGGTATTGATGGAAACACAAGATTACTGGTCGCGGACGGGAGCCCAGAATTCCGGGGGGAATGTAAACTCTGTGTGCCCGTTCGAGCTCAGGCAGCTTCGGAAGCAAATCTTTCCCGAATATTTCACAGAGAAACTCGGCGAAAAACTTCACGGTTGATCCCTGTTCGGTCGCCTCTGGCAATCCAAGAATTCTGAGGTTGCAGCGTCTGCTGTGATTTTCGAGATCCACCATTTTGGAAAGGAGTTTGTTACATTTTTCCTCTAAGCTGGAACAGAGGGTCTCCAAGCATCGAACACGGCTTTCTAAATCTTCAGAAGTCGAATCGATGCGAGATAAGTGTTCAGCATGTTTGTCCACTTTATCGTTGATCCGATCCAGTTTGTCTTCTAACTGTTTGAAAGCGGTTTTAAATTCCTTTAAAATTTCGTCTCGGAGCTTTCCGAGCGCAACCAGAGTCTCGTCCGAAGGGTCATAGCTTCTTTTCTCCCGGATTTAGAACTCTTGCTAGACATTGTAAGTTAGATATATTCACAGGCAAGTAAGAGATACCGAAAAAATTCCTAAGGTTTAAAAAATGGAGACATTTAGTGCAAAGATAGCGACATTAACGGAACAAAAGTTCGGAGCAGCTAAACAATCGCCATCTTACCGGAAGGCCCACGAGTGTTTAAACAACAATTGATATCTCAAGTGTGGGAGGGACATTGTGTACAGTTGGCCCTCAGTCTCAAACTTCAACGAGCGGAACAAGTAGAGCATTAAGGACTTAGTACAGAGCTGTTTGTAATGTCAAGGGAACAGAGACCCTCCCACTCTAAGTCGAACAGCTAGAAGGTACGGGTTGTTCAGCACAAAAGAACAGGGCTGGAATGAAGTTTGAAACTTTTCCCACGATCGCATTACCGTAAAGATCAGAATATTTTTCCTCAAACATTCTGCTGACCATGGATTTGTCAATCAATGGTTCAATGGTTCCATTTAATATCAGAGAATGTATACAGTGTACGGCCTGAAATTCTTACTCTTCACAGGCATCCACAGAACAGAAGAAAAACCCCAAAGAATGAATGACATAAAAACATTAGAACCCCGAAGCTCCACCTCCCTCCTCCCAAGCACAAGCAGCAGCAAAGCATCGACCCTCCCCCTCCCTCTAACTTACAGGTTCCTCAGTATCAGCCATGATAGAGTCACAGAGAAGTGCAGCACAGAAATAGGCCCATCAGCCCATCTAGTCCATGCTAAAACCATTTAAGCTGCCTATTCCAATCAACCTGCACCGGGACCATAGTCCTCTACACCCCTACCATCCATGTACCTATCCAAACATCTCCTAAACGTTGAAATTGAGTTTGCATGCACCACTTGTAATAACAGCTTGTTCCACCCTCTCATGACCATCTGAATGAAGATGTTTCCCCTCATGTTCCTCTTAAATTTTTCACCTTTCACCCTTAACCCATGATCTCTGGTTGTAGTTGCGACCAACCTCAGTGGAAAAGTCTGGTTGCATTTACCCTGTCTATACTCCTCATAATTTTGTATACTTCAAGCTAATTAAGGTGTTAAGCAAATGCCAGCATGAAGGATCCACTTTGATGTACTGTTGACTGAGTGACTGCCTTTTACCTTTTGAGTCCACGCTTAAATACCCTCTTTCGAGAGATTAGTATGTCACCATCCAAGCTGCCTCAATGGACCAACCACAACCCAAAAGGTACCCAACCCATCCCTCTTAAATAAAGTGGTGATGACACTCTGCCTTATTCATTTGGCATTGGTATGTCTTCTTGAGCTGATGGCCCCTTTTAAGACCACACCAGCAGCAACAGATCAATTGACTCCACTGCCTTATCTGTTTATCAGTTGGTGAGGAATGTGTCTTGTCACTGCCGCCATCTCTCCAGATACACATACTACAGATGGAGTTTTACTGAAAAACACCATTTGAAACACACTGATTTCAGACAGCACGGCAACACAGCGTCGTGCAAGCTGACCATACCAGCCCGTAAACTCGGGGTTTCAGGCACGCTGCTGTCTGTAAGGAAGTTGTACATTGTCCCTGTGACCGCGTGGGTTTCATCCCGCATCCCACGTTTGTACAGTTAGGGCTGGTGATTTGTGGGCATGCTATATTGGCACCAGCAGCATGACGACCCCTGCCAACTGCCCAGCACAATCCTCGCTGATTTGATTTTGACACAAACGACACGCTTCATTGTATGTTTCAATGTTTTGATGTACATGTGACAAATAAAGCTCATCTTTAATCTTCAGAATTTGTCTCAGCATACTTTTGTTTTACATTTTATTTCCTACCAAGACATAATACCTCAACATCTCTATTAGATTGTATAGTCACATTATTATGTGAAAAATAAAGCAAGCTTTTCCAACTATACTCCTACAACTCTAGTTTTTCTCCTTAACTTTCCACATGTCAATTAATTTGGTTGCAAAACTCTGCAGAAAAATCTGTGTCAGAATATGACAATGCCCTATAGTCATGACCATAGAGACTTTTGTCACGTAACTATGCTTAGATCTGTGCCAAGAGTGATTGAAGCTACAAAGGAAACAGGCACAAATTCAGAGACCACACCTTGAAAACTATGGCTATGAAAGGCAGGTAGAAAATGAGATAAGAGCTTGCAAGCAAAGGGGCAGCCAAAGTTTTTGGGAAGGTTTATAAGACAGAAATAGAGTCACAGGCCTTTCACCCCATCGAGTCCATATTGAACATCAAGCATCACTTTACACTGATCCTACACAAATCCCACTTTACTCCCTTTACGTTCCATGGGGGATAAAACAGGAGCACCGACAGGAACACGTTTTCAGGGGAAGAACGTGCAAACAACCCCGGAGGTCAGGACTGAGAGAAGGAAGGGGCAATCGTTTAAGGGTTATAAACAAAACGAGACAGTCTGAGGACAGTGGGTGGGTTCAAGTAAGCAAAACATTCAGATGAGATACTAGAAGTAAGAAAGTAACGAATGGCCTGAATTCAGAAGCGGGGAAGGAGATTTCCTTATCGCTAGTTTACCTAATGTGAGGGTTCAGTGTTAATATCGAGAGCTCCCAGGATCAGGCCCTTCCCGTAATGAATGACTGTTCTGCAGCCTCTGATGGTAGAGGCCATACCAAGGGATGGTAATGCTGTGAAGTTGGAGGTTGCCTGAAAGGCATAGAATACATGAACATAGGAGAGTGAGTCCACCCTTCACCCTTTCTCCACTGACCAATGGGATGCTGGCAGATTGGGATCATGTCCAAGCTTTTCTCTCCCCAAAAGTTTAGAATCATTAAAGCATTCAAGACTGGGGTTGTTTTTGATGGCTAAGGACATTAAAAGATATGGATCAAAGACAAGTCAATAAAATAGACAAATCATAAGTCATGGAGAGGATGTTTCTATAGTGGGGGAATCTAGGATCAGAGCGCACAGCCTCAGAATAGAATGGTGTTCCTTCAGAACAGAGATGAGGTGGAATTTGTTTAGCCAAAGGCTGGTGAATCTGTGGAATTCGTTGCCAAAGACAGCTGTGGAGGCCAAGTCATTGGGTATATTTAAAGCCAAGATTGATAAGTTCTTGATTAGTAAGAGCATCAAAGGGGAGAAAACAGGAGATTGGGATTGAGGGGGATAATAAATTTGCCATGATAGGATGACAGAGCAGACTCGATGGGCTGAATGACCTAATTATGCGTCCATGTCTTATGATCTAATTGAATGGAGTAGGAATGCATGAAGGGTCAAAGGCTTGCTTCTGTTTTTCATGTCACTGGAAAGACAAATATTGGCCTAGCTATTGCACAAGGGAATGTTCTGTTTGCGGTTTGGAAGTCTGCTCAGCTGTCACACACAGAGTGATGTACAGCTACTGTGACCATTGTGCCCTAGGCCAAGAAAAATCACTAGTGGATTATCAAGGTCTATCAGAATGCAGATGCGTTGGAGGAACAACACCTGCTCACTGAGATTACAAAACCACTGTTATTTGGCAATCCTCCCCGTTCTAATTGGTCAGATCAGCCA
Organism: Hemitrygon akajei; assembly: GCF_048418815.1. Classification (NCBI taxonomy): domain Eukaryota; kingdom Metazoa; phylum Chordata; class Chondrichthyes; order Myliobatiformes; family Dasyatidae; genus Hemitrygon; species Hemitrygon akajei. The sequence goes on along the minus strand of NC_133126.1, from coordinate 185,649,077 downwards.
GACAGCCCTCCCCTTATAAATGCAGCCACTCTGTATTTTTTTAAGGGATTCACGTAGCTCTTCCCCACTGTTCAATACCTGCCAGATATGAAGTCGGCACTAGCTGTTTGCTTCCTCGTGCTATGTTTCAGTGCCATTTCGATGGCCTTAACCCGTGAATATTACTTTGCAATTCGTGAAATTGAGTGGAATTACGCTCCAAGTGGGAAGAACATCATTGCTGGCACGAAGATCGACAAGGACGAGTGAGTAGGAATGAATTAAAAAGGAGAAGGACAGGACATCCACCATTGTGAATGTGTGGAAAATTTGTTGGGATCTGACAGACAAAGCCAGCCTAGACAATTTAGATCTGTCAGAGTGAAAGTGACTGTGTGATGCCTGTGCTAATCTTTCAGTTAGGTTCTGGAAATTAAGAAACTGAGAGGTTTGAAATGTGTAAACTTAACCAGTTGAATACAGAGGGTTGTTTCCCCACGCTGGAGAGACTAGAACAAGTCTCTGGATAGTCATTTTGGGTTGAGAGGAAGAAAGACCCTTCACTTTATCTTAGAATGTTCTACCACAGTGGATGTTCTATCCTGAGTATATTCACGGCTAAAGTCTATTGGTGAAGTGAACAGTAGGGTCTGGGCAAGAACATTGAACTGCACCAGAAATCAGATTAACGATCGTCTCAGGAGGGCGTAGGTTTGCACAGCAGTTTACAATGCTGGCAGCCCCTGTTCAGTTCCTGCCCACTGCCTGTAAGGAGTTTGTACATTCTTCCTATGATCACGTGGGTTTCCTCCGGGTGCATACCGGTTTGGGTTAGTAAGTTGTGGACATGCTATGTTGGTGCTAGAATTGTGGCAACACTAATATCCTTGGACGGTGTTAGCGTTTGTAGCAATGATACATTTCACTGCCATTTTGATGCACATGTGGCAAATAAATCAAATCTTTTACAAAGTAGTGGAACAGCTCTTGAGCATCACCTGGCCATTAATGGCTTCAGTTTCTCCTGCTCTTATTCTGTAGAAGGTAGCACAGGCAGGAACAACGTGGGTTTGCATTTAAACTCATGAATAACCCAAGCTGTGCTTCTCATTTTCCTTTTATCAACCGCTTTCCATTGGTTAATCATCATGAAGTGTTTCGTGTGGTTTTGTGGAACAATTCATTCTGCCTGGCTCAGTCACGCTGGTTGCTGTTCACCTCTGAATTGCACTGGATGTCGGTGCTACGAGTTAAACAGTTAAAGCAGAGAGGAAAACAGCAATGTGAGGGTTCAGTGTTTGTATCGAGAGCTCCCAGGAGCAGGCCCCGTTGTGCAGGAGAAGGTGTGATTTCAACAATCTCAGTGGCTGGGTTACAATAGTTAAACACCACACATATTCCGACACAGTGAGCCACATAGTCTTGCTTTTGCCAAGTGGTCTCATCTAGTCTGATTTTGTAATCTCTTCAACACATAATTAATCTGCTGAGTATACATTCCCTCAAACAATTTTCCTTCCCCAGGTCAACAGTGAGTCAAAGGAGATCATTTACTTATTGACTAGTGAAGAAAGCTCCCACTGGAAAAGACCATCACTCCCTTGTGCAAGACTCAATTACTCCTCCTGGATACAAAATCCAAAAAAAAAACAAGAAGGTTTTGCAGTGTGGAATTAAGGAAAATGTGAAATGGGATGTTAGGAAATGATGAAGTATTCCTTAGAAATTAAATGCCAAAATGAGTACTGATGTCAAGATTGCTAAGAGTAATGATTAGGTTGATAAGGTCTTAAAAGAAAGCAAACCAGAACAGCATTTAATTTGCCCACAGATAGAACTGGAAAGCAGTGTAATGTTAAATATGCAAACAGATTTGGTTAGACCACACTGTAAAGAGTGAATCGTATTGGTCAGTATGTTATAGAAGAAATTCAGAGGTTTTACTTCATGCTTCCAAATGAGAATGAAGAATCTTTGATTTGGAAATCTGAAGGGACAGTAATATTATTTATGCGTAGAACAAGTGGAAAATGATTCCCTCTGGAACAAATCACAATATTCAGCTTTTTTGGCTGTTTTGCATTCCTCTGGAAAACTCAGCAGGCATTCCTGGTGAGTTGCAATGATGCAACATATGCAAATTCTGCATAAGATGCATTTGAAGTGATGTAATTCCTTGTGCATTGCTCCTTTACTAGTTCTACTACAGAAATTATTCTAGTTTGCCAGGAACACAAATTGACGAACAGTTGCAGCAGAGTGTACTATCTACAAGATGCACTGCAACAACACACCAAAGTTCCAAAGGCAGCACCTTCCAGACCCGCGACCATCACCATCTAGAAGGACGAGAATAGCGGACACTTGGGAACACCACCACTTGGAAATCCCCCTCAAGTCACTCACCATCCTGACTTGGGAACATATCGCTGTTCCTTCATTGTTGCTGGGTCAAAATCATGGAATTCCCTCCCTAACAGCATTGTGGGTGTACCTACACCTCAGGGTCTGTAGCAGTTCAAGAAGACAGCTCATCACCACCTTCTCAAGGACAGCTAGGGATGGACAATAAATGGCCACGTCCCACAAATGATTAAATTTTTAAAAATCAATCAGTACTCCCGGGGGCAGGCAGGTTGTAATAACACTACTCCCCTTGAAATTCACAAGAGAGATAGTGGATACTTTCTCTGGTTGGGTTGTCTAGAACCAGAAGTACCGGTAAATCTCAAAGTAAACCTCTTGACAAAATCCCACATGGTAGGTTGGTCCAAAAAGCTACGGTATATAGGATCCAAGATGATTTGGTAAACTGGTCCAAAATTGGTTTGGTGATAGGAGGCAGAGGGTAGTGGTGAAGGGTTGACTTTCTTATTGTAAAACTTTCTCTGATTGTTAAAGTCTGTAAACAGTGGTATAACACAGCAATCAGCACTGGAATCTTTGTTTGTCGTATACATAAATGATTTGGATAAGAATGTCTGCAATCTGATAGTAAACA